>NC_090985.1:33421069-34046069 GCF_041146395.1 Eulemur rufifrons
ATGCCGAAAATAAGGGATTGCCTCTACTGCTCTGGGTCTACCTGGCTCTTGCATGTTTTATATTTGAATCCTAGAGAACAGAGTTTAACCTTACAAAACTTAACAAGAAAAATAATTCATTCTAAAATGTGTTCCTTCCAGCTTTTTCAGTTAATGGAAATGAAAAACATTCCAAAATACTGAGAAGACTCTAAAATGATATTTGCTACATTGTTATATATGCAATTCTATTAATCGCTCAATTGATTTTTTAGGACACTTTTTCAATCAGTGTGGGCCCTTTCTTGAATCAAAGTCCTCTTAATGGTCAAGTAAAATTGTGGCCATAGCTACAGAGTAGAACAAGGTCATCACCACAAATAAAAATTATTTTCACCTTTTCTGAACTCTTACAACTTTTCATTGCCTTATCCAATATGTTTTCATTTTAACACTACGACTAGCCTCCCACTTGTACAAGACTATTCAGAGTGCAGCAGTATCTATAGATTCCAGACTAAACCCATAATCCAATAAGAACAGGCACTGACCAAAGAACTATACTCTTAATATACTATATTGGCTTCCTATTATATGAACTCTTGAGTGTTGTCAAAACACAAAGAGAATATGATAAACCCAAAATGGGAATAGCCATTACCAGTTAATTCCTATACTGATTCACATTGTTAACTGTTTTACATGGGCAGGTCTTGACTCACCCATTCTGTCAGGAGACTGTGAATTCTCTGCAGCTGTAAGCAAAATGCTATGTACCTGGTGTAAATGTTTATGTATTCTTTTGAGGTAGGGATTCCCTAATTTAATCAGATTTTCAAAGGGGTCCATGTTCATAAAAAGAAAAGCTTCTGGGAAGGCGAGATCATCTATTAACTATTGGTGTTCCATTATCCTTGCATGAAAGAGAGAAGAAATGGCTTTTCATTTCAGTTATGCCAGAAATATCATCTGATGAACTGATAAAAAAAAATTCCTTTGTATTCAATGTAAAACAGTAACACAATTAAACATTATTTGAATTTAAGGAGTTCATTCCGATTTGTCATCTGGTTTGACATATCTAGATTTTCGTCCGTATTGATGAAGAGAGTCCACAATGAGAAAATAACAAAGGAAATTCCTGATATACTTGTGGCCTAGAATCCCCTGCACTTAATCCAAAGCACAGAGTTGATAACTTCCTCATCAATAGGCTACAATGGACTCAGCAAGGCCAGAATATGCTACCAAATGTCCTAAAGACCATCAGAATTCATGAAGAGATTTGAGTAGAGATTTAACTAATAATTTGAATAAGTGCCATATCAATCAAAAAGGCAATATTTTTAAAAACCGCCCCAGTAGTTATTCAAATTACATATTTTAAATAATAGTCATTTTCTTGTTTATATTGATGAGCCAAAATTTCTAATTTATGTAAATTTAGAAATTGACAGTTCCTCATTAATTTCACTTAATCAACAAAAAATGAGAATCAAATAAGTTAACATAATTATAATATAATGTAATGGCTAACAAAGACATTACACTAGCACCCAGAAAGTATGTGAACAAGGGTGTTCTCCTGGACAAGGTAGCTCTTTACGTTTTAAAGAACGGTATGTATGAAATACACTTAAAATAAGACTTAATCTAAATGTTAGCAGAATCCTAGGGAGTTAAGATTAACAATTCAAAATAGTTTTGTGGATAAGAACTTTACAACAAGGTATTCATAAAAAAATCACTAGAACATTAGAAGAGCTAGAAACAGAAAGGTAAGAACTGCCTTACGGTCAATTGTCAGGGAGAGGATTATCTGCCAAATAATAAAAATTAATGTAGGATGTAATCCAAAGCAAACACAATATTCTTATAACCTAGTAACCCTTTAAAATTTTTAGTTTCCTGGAAGTACTTTAAATTTATATTATGCTTTATAATTTTCAAAAGTGCTTTATCACCATTGATTATAACTGCAATAACAATGTCACCTATTATTGTTCTAGTATCTTAAAATTTAGTGCTTTCGGATACTGCACGTTAATTTGTGTCACACTTTAAACAAAACCCTTTGGATTAATTCAAACTTTATATTCCAAATAAAATGTAAATACAAAACAATCTACAATTTCAAGAATATTCAGAGGAGAGCTTATAAGTCAATAACACATATTCTCCAACACTGAATTCTAAGTGTCTTATCACGTTACTTCTCAGGTACTCTTTTCAGACCCATACATCCCCATGATACATCCTGTTTCCTACTTGTCTACAACCTTTGCAGCAAAGAGAGGGTAAGAAGAGACTCAGCTATGTCTTTTCCTTTAGAACCTTGTGGCAGCCATCTTTCAAATGTTTCATTTCAGATCACTCCATTGAAACTCCTGTTCCTTTACTCTCCTAGCACTTGGATCTCGTACCATGCTTATATTCATTCACACTGTCAATTCTAACCAAATCAAAATTCCTGTGCCACAGCCTCTGTACTCAATACTATCTCCTACCACAAGAATCCTTAGACCATCAGGAATTTCTTTCCTACTCTTCTAAAACATGCTCTTCCTGTCACCAGTATGTGACTTAAAGTTCATGTACTTTGTATAATTTTTCAGTGTACTACAACTAAACTCTTTGTTGATTATGCCAGCAAAACTCAAAATTCTAGCAGATTGCAGTTATCAGTTCTATTTCTTAATATTTAGTACTTAAAAAAAATTATTACTATAGTCATTTATACTGTTTATATGCCTAATAATTAAAGTTTTAAGAATTTAATATGGTAGTAAAACTCAGTTGAAACCAAGCAGGTAGGAGTGGAGAGGAGAGGACGGGTAAATTCACGTGTAACGGGTACAATGCATGCTATCTTGGTGATGGGCACGCTTATAACTTTGACTCAAATGGCACAAAAGCAATTCATATAAACAAAACATTGTAGCCCCATAATACTCTGAAATAAAAAGACAAAAAATAAAAAGTTTTAAGAATTTACATTGATTCTTCTTCCACCTGACTCTATTTTCTTAAAATAACTAATGTTCACGTTGTATTATTATTACTACAGCTAATGTTTAAGTACCTATTATGTGGCAGAAACTCTGCTAAACTCTTGACATGCATTATCTTGCTTCAGTCAACTAAGAACCCTTTGAGTGGGGTAATATTACTAGTCCCCATTTTTAAAGGGAGGACACAAAAGCATCCTCCACAAAGGTTCAGTAACTTGCTCAAGTTAAAACAGGTAAGTAGTGAATCCTTGAACTCAGGTATTCCTGTCCAGAGAGACTATGCATTCAATCATTATAGATTCTGTATCCCACAACTGATGACTTTCAACTTTTTCTTGTCACACTTAACAGCAGTGTTTCAATACACGTGGCTCTTATCAAGAAGTACTGAAAACAGATAAAAACAATATGAAAATTGAATTATTTTCTCTATTTTTCTTGAAAATTTAATTTTAGTCTTTTGCTTTTTACACACACACAAAAAAAATGAATAAAGTTGTTTTTTGCCAGGCCAAAGAGCATGGAAAGTATTATACAAAATAAATACCTCCCATGCATAAAATGACTGAACAAATAAAAGTTTCTTCTGTTTTATTATTAAAATTTCTCAAAAGGGACAACTATGCCTAAGTATGAAACATCATATTATTAAAATGAAACACTCAGAGAAAACAAAGTAGCTTAACTTTTATCATGTTTGAAAACTGTCATAATATAAATTTAAAAATTAGGAAACCTAGGATATGATATGTTACAGAACTAAGGAAAACATTATGTGACTTTAAAAGTGAAATTAAATTTGCTTATCTCAGCTGACAAATATCATCCTACGCTTAATTTTCAATTCGTAAGTTACAATTCATTTGCAATAATTTTCTGTAGTGGTAACCAGATATTTCAAGATATTCCCCAAACTACTGTATTCATTCTTTATAAACCCGCCAAAATTCAATAAACTTTACTGGGTACCTTTTATGAGTAAGTTACTATGTTAGGCTTATATATAAATCATTTCATATAAATAGCTTAACTAATCATGATATACTAAAAGCATATTCATTTTTAATTTAAGAGGGTTATTTTTTCTTTTTTGGTAATGAGAAAACAGACTTTTAAAGACACTCTGAATATTAAATAAGTACCTGTATTCTTCCTTCAACTTTACTGCAACAAATCTCTAAAAGTTAATTATAATAACTGAAATAACATAATACCTGCATATCAATTTCTAACTTAAGAAGGATCTTCTTATATGCTGACGATGATATGTGATAAGTGGTGATAAAGTTTGGTCCATAGTTCTTCAAAATATAAATTTATAGTAAAAATACTAAAAAATTGGGACCCTCTATGAAAAATAGCAAAACTAAGCTATCTTTTCAATATCCTGTTAATTTCTTTTAAAAATTATGCTACCGATATTTAAAACTTAAAACTAAAACTAGTATTTTCTCCTTCAGCTTAAAAAAAATCACTTAAAAACAAAATTAAAAACACTTTAGCATCTGCAGATGCCAGTTCTGTCTACTCAGCAAAACTAGAATTGCAAAACATTCTTTTTAGTAGCGTTAACCACTATAACAGATAAACTGTTCCCCAGCTAGTGGCTTTAATCAACCCCCCACCAAAGGAAAAAAAAAAACAAAAAAAAAACCTCATTATCTAATGTGATGTGACAAGTGTGAAATCTCACAATAAATAATAACAACATTGAGCAGGAATGAGGTAATGAATAAGGAATAGGATGTGTGTGATATGTGATGACTGGACTTCAACCAAATGTCAGATAAGCAAATATAACTGTCTTCTTTTGGTCCAACCCTTGCTGTTTCATGAACACATGCACATGCACACAAAGCACAGCACAATAAGCCTGATATTCCTGGACTTCACACAATTATAAATTTAGGAAGTCATCAGCTTGAAGGTTTGATTCTAAGGTAAGCTCAGGAGGAAGGCTCTCTAGGACAGACAGGTCTGAAATTTACCTGCCTTCTCCAAGCTCTCTAACTCCAAGGAACAACAGTGACATAGGCTTGCTGGACTTTCAGGGTCCTTCTAAATGCCAGACATAGACAGACCACCACTGGAGTAAATCAGGAATTAAGATGGCCTATGAACATTGAGCCCATTTAGTTAACTGAGGCTCAAAGCTTTAGGGAACCTATGAGACAATGGGTGGTAATGGAAAGATCATTATACTCAGACCTGAGAGGCTCCATGCCCAATATGACTACGACCCAAATACTTCAAACCTCCATATTTTTGTTTCAAGTTGTATTCATCTTTCTCCACTTTTCTCAACTCATTTTGTTTTTTAGTGACTGGCAGTTTTGAACAAACTACATATGACCTCTTGTCTATTTTACTTCTTCCTCAGGTTTGTTATTTACGCATCTGAAAATAAGATTTTAAAAAAATCTGGCGTCCCTGAATAGGTGAAATAGAGAAAATTTGAGTCTGGAATTCAACAGTATCTGATAAATCATTTAAAATGTAACACCTTCATTGTAAGGACATTAAAGCAGAGAAATACCACTCCAGAGTCACATAGTTCATGGTAGAAGTGCACTTAGAACCTATATTTTCTGACTTCCAGTTAAATTTATTTTTTCCAATAATTCCTTTTTTCTTGCTTTCAAGAAAACTAAGATAAGCAGAAAAAGCTTATAAATCAGAAAAAGTGTAAAAAAATTAATCAACATAAAGAAAAGAAAAACACTAGTGCAAGAACAAGTACAGTGAGACCAGGTGTGTTTTAAATAATTAAAAATATTCCATCCCTAATTCTAATCTTGCTTTTGATAACTTTTTTGGGGAGGGGAGAGGGACTTTCTCATCTTTAGCATTGTTCAAAGGAATTCTTGGGGGATTCTTTTGCAAAACTTTTAAAAATTAAAGAACTAAAACATTTGTGTACTGGTGCAGACCCTCTTGATGATAAACTGAATGGTTCACTTAGACCTTGAGATGCAACATTTGTGACTATCTGAATGTAAAGTATCTCAAAATTAAAAAAAAAAAATCTTACAGAGTTCAATCTGAATTCTCTGCAAAAAGGGTTCTTAACCTCGAGTTCATGGATAAATTTTCTATGAACTTATGATCATAATACATAATTCAGTTATTTTTTGGTGCATACAGTAATTGTACATTTTCTCTGGGTCTATGGCTGAAATTGGTTTTCAAAGGTAGTGACTCAAAATAATAATCATTGCTTTTCATGTATCTTCAAATTTAGAAAAACCTAATATACAAAAACAAAAATTTTATTCATATTAGCCCAAAAAATCTCTATTTTAAACTATTAAAGTATTAAGCATTTACCTAATGTTCCTACAAAATTAAATTTGATCTACATACTACTTTTCAGGAGCATTCTCCTATCCTAAGTATAGATCACCCAAATTATCCCTACTTCGATTTTCCTTTAAATAGTTAAATCCAATTAGGAAAAAAAGCAACTTTTTATTCAGAAAATAAATACTTTTATTTAAATTAGAAAGTATTTATACTTGCTACAATCTAAATTTCCTCAACTTTCCCACCATATTAAAATTCTGTTCATGAACATCTTAAAAACTCACATTTGCAAATGTTCCATACAGTTCAAAAAACTCCAAATGTGTGGAAACAGCATTTGCCAATTCAAATTTATACTGTTCTATTAAACTCTGATACTTGGAGACATCTCCAGATTTTTTAATCTTTCATTTTCCTTTTCTTTAGATCTAGAAGAGAATTAAATAGAAATATTCCAAAAGAAGTCAGAGGAGCATAACTCATCTGAATGTTTTAAATTGACTCTATATTTCAAATTTCCTTTAAGACTAACAGCAGAAGATACCATGTGATCTGCTGTGTTTTCATAACTAATCACTTACTATAGAATAACTATTTTAATTTCAATCAAAAAACAGAAGTTAAATCGGTAGTCAAAACCAGTTTGATTTTATCACTTTTCTTACTAAACAATATTCAGAATGATTAGAAACTTTAATATTTGCAAGGGTGTTATATACACTGTAAAACTCTGTGGAAATATGAGGATTTTATCATCATCTCAAAAAGATAGCTTATTGCAATATGTTTTTCCTTCCATGAACCTAGGCCACTCTCATGCCAACACTAAAGCTACATTTTAAAACTTACACACTTAAGCCTTCAGATCCCCACAGATTTATTTTTCAACTCTCCCTCTCCCCTTGCCTCAATGCTTTATAATTATGTATTAATTTGTAGAATTTAGAGCAAGTTTAAATAATTTTATCTGATCCTTAAAATCAACCTATAAATAAAAGCCAGTAACACTGCTTCCATTTTAATGATAAGAATACTAACTTAAAGGACTTACCCATATTTACAGCCTTAGTAACAGCCTGAATTCAAATCCAATCACTTACAGTGCCCCAATAAACTTCAACTCTGAACTTTCTCTTTCCCCAAATACGCTCCTGTATCAACACATCTATATCGATTTTTATTCTTATGCTGTTACTGCTTTCAAGAGATTATAAAACCCAATGTCAAGATTTGGATGTACAGAGATTGTAGTGGAAAATACCATCAGGATAAGATAAAAATGGTTGATTGTGTTATCTGCAATTAGCATGTTGAAGTCTTTATGCAGATGACTGAGGGAGGAAGAAGTTAACGAAAATGTTTTAAGTAAAATTACAAAATTTTCATAAATTTAAACAACTCATACTACTCAGTAAGAATTAGGTTTAGTCAGTATAAGAAAGATCCAAATATCAAAAACAAATACTGGAACCGAATATGACTGACCTCTCAAGGCTTCTCAGGGCCTGTGTTGATTAGTATTGGTAAATAATCAACCATCAATGAGTTTTCTAAAGTAGCTATAAAATTACTTTGAAAATAAAAAGTAATAAATCACTAACAAAACTACTTGAAAATATAGAGTGTATTTTCAAGGATATTTTCTGAACTTTAAAAAATATGTGATACAGTTTGTTAAAGCAGTAATGTACTTTTCCTAAGAAAAATAGTCTTCCTATTATATCAAATCTACCCCAAACCTAAAAGTGGGAGCTTAACTTCAGTTTATTTCTGCCCACTAAATTTTGAGTTTATCCTTGTATTTCTAGGCACACATGAAATATTATTTTCCTTTTTTATATATGAAGTATATTTTACATCTAAGGACAAATCGGCTTTTTGGTGATCCACTATCACCACTGTCCTTTTGCACTTCTCTGTAAAAGGTAATGCATCGACATGTGATAACTTAGTTTCTCAATAATAAATATACCGCTTATTGTAAATGTCTAGAGTACAGCGACAGTAAGCAAGATTTATATTCCTGCTCCTCCCTCCCTGTCTCATGCCTGTAATAGTTCAAACCACATTTATAGCAAATATGACTCAATACTTTTCAAACAGAATTGAATAAATTTGGAAAACTAAGCATTCAATATAAATGCAAAAACGAGAATATGAACAAAAGGAGGGAAGAAGAGAAGAGGGGAGGGAGGGAAGAGGGAGAAAAATATTTCAGTATAGTTTCAATGATTAACTATAGTATTTTGCTCCTTCACAAGAATGTCAAAATTTCTCAACAAATAATCCTGTACTTTACCTAATGCTAAAGCAAAAATTTATAGAATGCCTATAAAATACAGAATGGTCATTTACAAATGGAATAATATGAAGAATAAAGTTTATTATCCCATTTAGAAATAAAATCTTTTAAGAGCATTAATCTCACAGAACTTTTGTGTCCCATATAAAATTTAACACATCTTAGCAATTACCTAGTTGTCATATGGTAAACCACTTAATAATAAATTTAAGGGTCACCCAAGCCTATTATAGTTCTTGAGACTACTGACTTTGATAAACAAAGTCACAATAAGAAAATTATTTATTTGAATTACCTAGAATATGTATATATAATATTCTTAATTTTTTAAAATGAAGGAGCCACCTGAAGCAAAATGCTAAATATTTATATAAATGAGCTCATAAAAAATCAAAGTGATGACAAGCATCAGTGATGATCATATGTGATTATTCTGGCTAATATTTATTTACATTAAAGAGACAATTATACATTAAAGAGATCATTATTACTGAGACCATTAAAATTAAATCTAAACTTCATCAATGAGTACGTTTGCATGATATTAACCTAACAAGCACTTATGAATTTTGTGGTAAGAAGCTACAACTTTCATTTGTTCTCTGAAATTCCAAATACTCTAAAAGCACAGAATACTCTAAAAAGACATTCAAGCATTGTTTTAAAAGTAGTTCTTTTTTGTAATCTTTGTCTTCTAACTACTGGATCATAAATTTAACAGCTGTTAAATCAGAAAACATTTCAGCACCAAAAGTAAATTTCTCACTAAAACCAAAGTTATGTTAATATCCCTGAAAACTACTAAGAGAACTAATGTGCTTCTCCAAAACTGGAAGCCAGTTCAATTGCAACACTGTCAGTTGGGAAGGCTGAGAGAATATATTAATACAAATTAACTATTCACAAAGCCAGTAACTTAAAATAATAAATAAATAACTTAAGATAAACATCAAAGAAGTAACAAGTACTCTTACTCTTGTATTCTCATACTCTTATCACAGATTCAACAGTGTGCCTTCAGAGTTAAAAGCTCCTCTTGGTCAAATCAGAACCAAGATAGCCAATTACTGCCTAAACTAGCATCTTTTGTTGTGTGGTCTAATGGAGTGGTTCTTGACCTGGAGCATTTTTTAGTCAACAGTTTAGTTAGCATTTGACAATGTCTGGAGACATTTTTTATCACCACTACTAGGAAGGATGCTACTGCCAAGCCCCTCCTGAAAACTACCCTGCCAACTCTCCAATTTACAAGAGCAATAATTAAGCCCCCTAAAGAGAACTACCTATAGAGATGCAGCTTAGGGTACGGGGCCAAAGAAATGTGCTTCCCCACCTCAAAATGGAGTCCCAGTTGTCCCAAAGCAGAGCCCAAGACAAAAGGCCACTGAGCTGGAGGTCAGGGAAGTGTGTGCTAAGCTCTAATACCAGAGGACAAGAGACAGAAACCCCAGGCTAGGTTCAAGTCAAATATCATGACTAAACAAGATTTCTCTGCTTGCCGCTGCCAACTCTGGAAATTGACTTAATGCAGATCAATCAAAAGCAAATCTACAAAATTCCCACCATGGTTTTAAGTGAAAGAAAATGTCAAAAAGTCTGAAAGATAAAGTCCAGGAGTTGCTAAACACCTTGACCCCTCGTCAAAATAAATGAGCTTCAGGAGGACAAAGGCAACTCAACTCACAAAAGGGGAACCTCTCTAATGACCTTCTCAGGTTAGGAGCTTGAGAACTGCAACAAAAAGACATCTGCCAAGAGAACATAACTAGGGGCCAAGTAATCCAAGTGAGGAACATACTTTCTGGAAGGAGAGGGGATCCTCCTTACTCCTACCATGGCCCCTGTGTGTTGCTTCCCCTTCTCCTTTCCAGATGGTGGTTTTATACCAATTAATCAACTTTTCCTACACCACTATATAAAGGAGATGTTGGGGGTGAGGGGATAAAATTGCCACATACCACAGATGGCCAGAATAAGGGAAGAAATGGAAGGTCTGAGAGGACTGCCCATTTAGTACTGGAGATGTTAACAACCTGTCTTTAGGTTACTGCCCTCTGAGAAAAGAGGACGTTAAGAGTGATTATGGTTTTAGGTGAGACAGTAAATAATGGAGATACTTCCAAAAGTGTATACTATGAAAAAAATACTATGCTAACCATTCATATATTCTGCAGTTTGAAAGACCACCTCTGACATACGCCAGGAAAACAGGTTTGTATGAAAATTTATCCAAAACTTGGGAAACTGGTTATCTAAATCAATCCCCTCTCTACTTCTACCAACATAAATCATGTTATGTATATAAGAATACTAATACTTTCTATATACCTCATATTCTAGACAATTACTTTTAGTTCTAAAACACCTAAAATAATTATACTAAATAACTCTGGCTAAAAATAGTTATTAATACTTAATGTTAACCCTGAAAAGCCTGAAGAGTAGGAAAAGTAAAAAACATGTAAATGTGCATTAAAAATGTGAATACATGCATGTTTCTGCTACCATCAGTAGAATTAATGGCAATTAATCAACGTATGTCAGACTATGGATATTGTGCTTCAAGTCAGTTCTGTATTTTCCATACCATTTTTGTAAGTAGTCCAGTGCCTCCAAACGAGCACCAATCTCAAAAGTGATTCCAGGGCGATTTGGGGGCTTTTTACTCATCTTGAGATCCTATTCTTCAGTATTCTCTTTTTACTACCTCAAGAGGAAAAAAAAAAAAAAAAGTTAGATTCCAATGCATAAAATGCATAGGAAACATAATATAAGGGAACAGGCAAAATTAAAATTAAACAGAATTTCTGAAACAGCACATGAGAAGTTAAAATACTTGCCAAATTTGTAAGAAATTTGAATAATGATTACCATAATCTCTAGGTAAAGTACTGTGCAACTTGCATGCAATCTTGATAATGAATTAAGAAAAAGATCATAGAAAAGATAACTACTTAAAAAGAATGAATAAATAGAGCATTAAAACTTGAAAATGCCCAAGAAAATTCTCCACAAGGACAGCTGAAAATGCTTGCCCGTTTTTGAAAAATTAAGACAGCTGAGTGTTCTGGAATATGATTATTGAAATTATTGAGAAGTTAATCAAGTTTTTAATTTAGTTTCAACAAATATTTATTCAGTGCCTCATAATACAAAACACTAGATAAGACACAAAAACACACAAAGATAGAAGAAACAGTAGACACACCCCTCCAACAGTGAAGATATATTAATTCCCCTTCGGATTAGGATTTTTCATTACTTATGATCTCCTACTTGGGAATCAAATAATTCAATAATTTTAACATATAATGTTGCAAAGGAAATTTCCTTCTTATACCTTATGTTCAACAAGCAATAATGATACGAATTTCCTTAACTCTGGGAATTTATTTCTACTATATTTCAATATAGACAGTGCCCACACTGATAATAAAACTCGTTGTAATGTTAAAATAAACAAAAAACTGCAATGGAGTCTAGATAATTCACATGCAAACTATTCCCTATCTTTTCTGGCCACACTGGCCACCTGGCACACTTGAAGTGGCCTCTTTTTCACTGAGTATTTGAAGAATATGAATAAATTTTGAAATAGCCTAATCAAAATATAACAGATAACCAGGAAGGTAAATTTGTTGTTATTGGGAGAGAGATCCCTAAAACATTTTTTGATATTTAAGATTACTAGACTATTCTCCCTCCAGTTTAAAAAGGAAAAAAACCCACACAACTGTGTCACTTTTTAAAAATAATGGTTTGGTCACAATTCAAAATAGACAAAACAACCGCAAAGATAAAATTCCAACTGCCCCTTCCTCTCTCTTTGAAAGACTCTATTGATAGGTCAAGGGAAAAAATAGCATCAACAATCGCCATGAAAATATGCGAAATCAAACATAAATCCTGATGGGGAGGAAGACACCCTCCTGGCATGGCGTTAGCAAAAATTAGTGTATTAAAAAGTCAACAAGAAGTTTGGCCAGGATGTATTGGTGCAAAAGGAAGACACGTATGAGTATTTTTAATAGAGGTCTTGTCGTGTGCAACATGTAAAGCAGTTACTTAACTGTTTGTGTAGAAACCTAATCAACCTTCTATGCTGTCCTTGACAAGAACTCAGTAAGGGGTAGTTCACCAGTTACACTAACACCTTCTGTGATCAAATTAGAGCCCATAATAAGTGAAAGAGTGAATAAGTATAATCCCCTATTGACACTTAGAGATGAGGTACCAGAAAAGGCAAGATATCCTTTTTCTTGGGGCAAAAGGAAAGGACGAGGGATTTGAAGGAACTTTTTATCAAGTAAGATAGTTTACTGGGGGGGGGAGGGGACTGGAAAGAAGGGGGCAGAAAGCATGGAGAGGAGTAAAAACAGAAAGGACAGCAAGAAAGAATGGTAATAAATAGAAGAATGGTGGAAGTTTGGGGAGATGACAAGTGGGAGGGAAGAGAAAATTAGCAAGACAGACACAGAGAAAGTGAAGCAATGGTCAGAGAACGACCGCTAGGCCAAAAAAGGTAGGGAGGTGAGGCGGGACAGGGAGGAGGATGGCAAGAGACAGGCAGGAAAGGCTGAGACAGGGCTGGCAGGCAGCCGGAGAAGCCTCCAGGTTTGACAGCCGTCCGGCCCTCCGCAGGGGGGAAGGAAGGGAGGGGTAGAGGGAGCGGCGGCGCCCAGACAATAGGGCCGGCGAGCTATGGGGAGGGAGGCGGGAGGAGAGCGGGCCGGGGACAGACACCAGAGCGGGGGCGTCCCGGGCGGCCAGGCGGGGGCCAGGCGGTCTCCAGGCCCCGCCGCCGCCTCTTACCGACTCGGCCTCCTCTCCGCACAGCAGCCGGGCAGTCCGGGGCCGAGCCGGGGCACGAGCAGGGCAGCCAGCACGGGCCTCTGCCTCCGCCTCCGCCCAGGCAGCGGCTGAGGAGGGAGCAGGAGTGGAGCGAGCTGGGGCCGCAGCACCGGGTCGGCCCGAGGTTGCGTGGGAGCGAGCTGGGTCTGAGCCCTCAAGCCCGCTCAGAGTCCGCTGCCATCGCCGCTGCCGCCGCCTCCGCCGCCGGCCAGCCCTGACGCGACGCCGGGCCCCGCGACGTCAGCCGCCCGCGACGTGCCGGAAGCAGGCCTGGCTGCGTCACGTGACTCCCAAGGGTTGGGCCCGGGCCGCTCAGCCGATTGGAGGGCCGTCCTGGGAGGCGGGGCTTTGAGACAGTTGGCCGACGGCTAGCGGGAGGGGCCCTGGTTAGCAAAGGAATGAACGCGAGCTTTGGGTGCCCATTGGCAGCTGTATGAAGTCTTTGACCTTTGAAAGAGACGACGAAGGCCATTGATTATTATTGTTTATTTGATGGGAAATAGGTTCCCTAAACCGCTCTCCACAGCACCCTAGGCAAACTTTTCTATTGCACTACACATTCTTAGATATCCACCAATTATTCCACATTAAGAATAGAGCAGATGGTTACTGTTACGTGTCAATAAACAGCTTGTGAATGGATACTTTGTGGCAGACACTATGATATAAATATATCACAGGACAATCACAATTATACGATTGTATTGCTCTCCAGTCTTGGAGCTCCTTACAATACACAAGACAAATACTAAGATATTGTGTGTGTGCGCGCGCGCGTATTTTTGTGTGCACGCATGCACACCTAAAAAAAACTATGGCTACATTGATGTCACTTGCCCATGACCACACAACTAGAGATAGCAGAACTGCTTTTATTGACTACCTAACACGTCCCAAATTGTGTACTAAGTGCAGGAGACAGTGCCCCTGCTGTGATGGGAAACCAACAAGTGAATACATTCAAAGTGATACTGAGCTGAAACATCTTTTTTCTGTCTCTTTCCACTGTACCACTCTGGGTCTCAAGTTTTCTAAGTGCAACATTGCATACAAATGACACTTATATTTATCTTGCTTCACAGTGTGGAATTAAAATAGCAAAGTAACTCTCTTTAAGCTTTAATTATAGTGAGATTTGGTAAATTAAACAACCATATTCATATTCATTCTTTTATTCAACATTCATTCAGCACCTACTATGTTATTAATAGCTACTGAGCTAGATTGAGCATGGTAAAACACAGAAAAGACAAAAATAAAACAATCTCTAGTGGATATTGGTTTTCTTGTGTTTTGGTTGCACAACATCTGAACTCCTTTTCCATGTTTGGGAAATTTCCCACCATAGTTGTCATTAGTTAAGTACACCAAATATTTGTAGAATCTTTCTTTGGACACATGACAGGATTATACCTTCCACCATCCTTAGAATTATATGTGGCCATTTCACTTGCTTTAAATAATAAAATGTAATTAGAAGTGAGTTCTGTCATGGCCAGTTGGTATCCTAAAAGCCAGCTCACCAAGCTTTCTGTCTCTGGCACATGGGATAGCAATGTTTGAGATGATAGCTCCTCCAGCAACCCAGAATCTAGACAGATCATGATGAACCCAGGACCCACTGATACTCTACAACTAATATACCATATAAGAAAAAACAAATATTTATCATTTTAAACTGTTGAAATTTTGGGAGGAGTTTGTTTGTCAGTAGCATAACTTTACCCAAGTTGACTGATAAACCCACTTATGAATCTTGAAGGCAGAGTCAACCACCTACTAAGTAAGATGAAAATGTCAGAAATTCATGTTCCTATTCTCCCTTGCAGCTAAAGTGCTGGCCTCAGCTATGCCAGTTAGACTCTTCTACTGGGGACTTTGTGTCAAAAGTTTCTAATGATGTTCAAAGTATGAAAAATTTTCTCCAATGTCAGTGGTACCAACAATCCTTTTTGACTTTCAGACTGGAGCTAAGTTTTACTGAACCCTGGCAGAACCCCTGCTGACCCATAAGCTAGTAAGTGAGAAAAAATAAATATCTATTATTATTTACCACTGAAAATTTGATATTTCTTGTAATTTAAATAAAATGACATTCATAAAGAATAACCCAGATTCTATCTGCTCTCCACTATTTACTGAGAGTCCACCAGTCCATCCTGAAAAGATTCTTCTTTGGGACTTAAAAATAGATCCCTCCAATAATGCAACTTGAAATTAAAAAAAAAAATGGAAACAAGTTCTTAGGTAAATGATTCCTGGCTGGAATAGATTGTATAGGCTAGTGGTCCTCTAAGGGGAGTTAATGCCATCCCCTAAAGGGGACTTCAGAAACGGGGGATGGTACTTTAGTTGTCACATGATTAGGGTGGAGAGCACTGCTACTATTTAGTGGGAAGGCACCAGGGCTTCTAGACATGCTGAAATGCACAGTGCAGTCTCATACCTTGAAAAATTGCCCCAAGTGATGCATGACTTTTGAATGTTCCTCCAGACATTCATATAGGTAAAAACCTTGTTTATAATTGTGCCTAGAACTGAATTTCACATATAAGCACAAAGTATTTTTGCAATGTTTTAATATACATTAAATTTCTAGGAATGAAACGATGATGTAATATAAGTGAAGATTGTCCTTTTTTTCTGAACGGCACCAAGAGTTTATCCTATTTTGAAAAATCATGTCACCAATGGCTAAGCTACTCATACTATTTGAGGCAGCACTGATACAATGCACCTATATCACTCTGTTTTTGTAGCTATTACATTCAGGGTAAATCTAAATCTAGGTGCAAGCACTTGACTATTATGTCTCCTTGGGAGTCATGGCTGAACATTATGTATTGAAATATATATTATTTTATTATGATTTGTTTCCATAAGGTTTGTTCTTATATTATTATTGTCACATTGATTTCTTTTTTCAAAAAAGAGCAAGTACATAGCTTGATATATGAATTTAATTTTAGAAAAGTAGAAAGGGTGTTAACAAAATATCTACTCTAAAAAGGGGGCATTAAGTCTAATAAAACTGACAAAAACCGCATGTAGGCTATCATTTATTCTTTTGACCACATAGAATCAGAGGTCAGGATCAGGGCAAGGATACAGGACACAGAAAAGTCTAGCAGTGACTCCCCAGCCATATAGTGAAGCTATGCATTGCTGTGTCCCCTCTCCTCTCCTCCACCTAACACACCCCTCTTGCAGATGGTTGATGCCTAGCCACCAGTCACTCCGTCTCCAAATATAGAAAGAAAGAACTTACAGCTGTGTTTGAGGAAAACCAAACAAGCAGTGGGCAAATTATCTTGAAACAACAGTTGTTAGCCAGAAATCACTGAACTAAATTCTTCCAACATTAAAAATATGAATATGGAACCATAATATCTCCTGAAATATTTAACAACTGTATACCTATTTTAAGGGAGGAAAAAGTCACTACCAAATACCAGTTATTCCTTGATTACATGTAAAATACAAGAAAGGCACTTTGTGTGTTTAATATTTGTAATTAGCATTAGTAAAGAAAATCAAAGAAATTCAAGATTTTTAAAAAATAGACTAGTTTAGTAGAAACCTAAACTGCTGCAATAGACACCTCTGACAAATCTCTCCATTCCAGGTGCTTAAAAGTCTTTGACAATGGCACTGACATCACTTCCTTTAACTGTTAAAGAGCTCACTCATCTTGTCTTTCTGTCACCATATCTCTTTATCAACTGGCCAGAAGTTATGGTTGTTCCAGAATTAATCCCTGGCAGTGGACCTCCAGGCCATATACAAACTAGCAGAGATACCATTCCTCCCAAGGTTCATGTAGCATTCTGTTCACATTTCTAATGTATTTCCCATTGTGATTCCCATTATAGGTTTAGGTGCCACTTTCTTAGAATAAGCCAGTCCTAATAATAATGGGATGTCCCAGATGACTTTATAACATGACTGTAAGTTCATATTGTACTCAGAGACACTTGTATTTCTGAGATTTTAAGACTTTTAATCTTGGCAGTAAAGATTTTAAGATATCAAAGTCTCTGCTATCAAGGTCATAAAATAGAAAAAAATATGTTTGTTTCAGCAAATGTGCAAGAAAGACAAAGAACTCCTTTTTGTGCAGATTGCCCTGAAGCAAGGGAGTGATCATAAAATTTATCATTCAACCCCGGACACTTTTGAGTATGGAAGTACTATTAATAATTATACCAGAATAACAGGTGGATCCCTGGGCAGTCCCAGACAGGCTGGGATATATGATCATGCCACATAAAGCATGAAGAAATATTAATAGTAATGAGAAATGAGTAAAGATTTTCTAAATACAAAATCATGGAATATGGAGTCCACTCCTGGATCCTCAATGGATTTTCCCATTTGTGATACCAGGAAAAACAATGGACTCTCCTTTCAGACTCTATGTGATACTTTGCACCTCCCCTGATTTTTGATGTTGTTATTCACTAGTATCACTTACATTCGCAATATCAGTGTTTCTCAAGCTTTGGTCCACTAATCATCTGCATTATGCAGGTGTGCATACAGTTCAGGTGCACTATTTTAACAAAACTATTAAAATGCAACAACTCTGTGTTAAAATTCAGGTTCCTGGCCCTAATTTGTATCTTGAGTTTGGGGACTAGAGATTTGTATTTTCACAAGCCACCCTAAATGATTCTTATATATACGAAAGCTTCAAACCTGCAGTGTGTTAGGATTCTTTTGGTTGCCAATAACAGAAAATTTAATGGAAACAAGATTAAGCATAAAAGGAATTTATTAGTTGGGGGAATTAATAATAGATAAGGGATAAGTCTGCCATCTGGGACAGTTTGATTTAGGAATAAAATTATAGCATCTTTTACTCTACTTCCTAGACATTGGCTTAATTTTTATGATCCACATCCTGGTCCCCAACAGCTTCAGACTTGTTAAAACATCTTGGTGAACATACCAACAAGTGCTAGAATTCATTCTCTCATTGGTCTAAATTAAGTTAGGTGGCCTTGGGAATGACTTGTACTGATTTGGCTTAAACTGGGGTCCAATTCCAGGTAGGAGTGGAGACTGGCCCAAACATCATAGACTGAGAGATGGGAATGAGTGGGGTTTTTTTAATGCAAAATTTGGGTGCTGTTAGTTGAAAAAAAGAGAACGAAATTTGGACAACAAAATTAACTTGTATTCAATGCAACTGGCTTATAGTTAATGCAACTGTAACTCCAACTTACAAGTTACAGCCATCCAACAAAGCTGAGAATGCTCTTCCTGGTTTGCAAAGTTAGAAAAAAAAAAAAAGCCAAATGAGAGGCAAATCTAGTGAGACATTGACCTAAAGGTCTTTGCTTTTAGAGGCAGTCTTGACAACATACAATTTCCATTGCTGAGGATTGTTAAAACTATGTAAAAACATAGCAACTATGCAAATTAACAGTAACCAAGAACTGTTTTAATCTCTTAGTGATCATTGCTTTCCTTGAGAACAGAGCTAGTAGCAATTCAGTGGCATCCTCAAATACAGCAGACAGCATGCATGCATCATTCATTTGTTTAATCAGTTAATGTCTTAGTCAGTTTGGGCTGCTATAACAAAAAAGCCATAGAATGAGTGGCTAAATTAATAGAAATTTATTTCTAACAGTTCTAGAAGCTGGGAAATCCAAGATCAAGGTGCCAATTGGTTTGATTCTTGGGACTCTCTTCCTGGTTTGCACTTGGTTGCCTTCTCACTATGTCCTTACGTGGTAAGAAGAGATCATCTTTCTTGTATCTTTTCTTATAAGGACACTAATCCCATTCATGAGGGCTCAACCCTCATGATATAATTGCTTACCATCACATTGGAGATTAGAGCTTCAATACATGAATTTAGGTGGGGTTGGGGGACACAAACATTAAGTCCATAGCACTCAACAAACTTTTATTGAATTCCTACCTAATGCTAGAAACTGGATGATGTAGCAGAAGTCCCCCAACCATTTTTTGCACCAGGGACCGTTTTCATGGAAGACAATTTTTCCATGGACTGGGAGCGGGGTGTAGGGGAGAGGGGGATGTTTTCAGGATGATTCAAGCACATTACATTTATTGTGCACTTTATTTCTATTATTATTACATTTCAATATAAAATGAAATAATTATATAACTCACCATAGGTTTGGGACCCCTGATGAAGAGTGAGGGACCAGAAAGAAAAATAAAACTAGGTACCCATTCTAAGGTGACTTGCCACGATGGAGAAATGGATACAGAAACAACCAAACACAATAAGAAACACAATATGCCTCAGTTTGAAATAGTGATACTATAGGAATACGTTCCTTCGGACTTGAAAAATCACAGAAGACTGTGTAGAGGAAGCGGCATTTGAAAAATGCTTTGAAGGGTGAGTAAGCTTCAGATAAGAGTTCTATACAGACTCCATAATTATTGCTTTATAGTTCTTTGTAGTTTTGATTCACGTGCTGACAAATAAAAAGTATCATTCTACTTCCATTTTTTCCCACATGCATTTAGTGAACTTCAGCAATATGCCAAGTACAGTGCTGGGTTCAAGGAGCATAAAGATGAAGAAGCTTAATTCCTGACCTTAAGTCACTTAAAAGTGTAGCCAAGTAGACCAACACACAAACAGGTGATTTTGATAGTGTAAGTCATCGTTGCTATGGAGGAACGCGCAGGATCAACATCTGTGCTCTAACTTGATCACTTGCAATTTGTCTAAATGTCTGTCCTCACGGCCAGGAGCAGAAAACAATACCAACATCTCCAAGGCAACTGCTGGACATTCAAATGAAATAGTTCCTCCTCTGTGCAAGCAGAGGGAGGTGGGCAGAGGCAGGGCACGGGCAGAGAATTTGTCAGCACAAATATTGCCACAGCCCATGGTTTGCCTTAGTAAAGATATTGAGGTAACACAATCTTGTGGTCAGATATTGGATTACTTCCTCTTTTGTATTTTACAAAATATTAAACACAGCCAGTTTTATCAGGATAAGGGTAAATACTCTTTGGTTTTCTTTATTTTATTTCCTTTTTTTTTTTTTTTGAGAATAGTATCTAGAAGATCATAGGAGACTGTAAATTTGAAAGAAATCAATCCATTAACTTGCTTCTTGCTATTATTATTTTTAAAAAACAGCAACTTAAAATATTAAACCATATAAGATGCAGGAATTTGGAATAAGACCAGGAACTATATGTTAGACCTGACACATTACTGGTATGTTTGGGGGCTAGATACTTCTCTGATTTATCTTTCCTCACATGTAAATGGAAATTTTAAAACTACTTTTCAGATTAAAATTAGATAGAACAATGCTTAAATATTTTGCAAACTATAATTGATATACAAATGCCAGGTGTTTCCTAGTATTCCTTTGTCACCCTTTTCAGAGACCCGTGTATCTAGACATTGTAATCTCTGAGAGCAGTCCAAGTTTTATTCTCTATGGTTCTGTGAAAACACACATTTTCTGAGGACTTACTTTTTGTCAAGCCCTGTGTTTGCTGCTGGAGATTACAGAAATGAATAAAACACTGTTCTTGCCACCCAGAATGTAAGCTTTATTAAGGCTTTATTACAGGGTTTCCACTAGTTAATCAGTCTCTCTCGACATCCCCCTTCCCTCCCTCCATTCTTTAGTCTGTCTCCCTCAGTCTCTGTCTCTCTCTCCTTGCCCCACTCTCTCTTAAAAAAAAATTACTGCAATTCAATTATGAACCCTGAACAGTAGGGATATTATCTATAGCATTTTTGAGAGACAGGAATTCTAGTTACAAGAAATACTGTATAAATCGTATAAAGACACACTAGCAACAAAGGAAGTTTGAGAACATTAATTATAAGAAAATCAAATCTAAAGGCAAATAATGAAAGTACTGCAGTGAATTTAACTATGTAGTAATTGTAACTCTACAGATCAGAAGAAACCATCAGAGATTTCATTCTTCTATCACTATCTGGACATGAGATACAACAGTGTTACTAAAAGGGAACCAGAGTGATCCAATTTAAATAAATCTGAACTAATCCTCACATATCTATCATTCACAACTAAATTATTATTATGTTCTCCAAATATTTGTATATATAATCCCCATCAATATCCCTATATTACCTACAGACAAGACAACCCCTTAGTGGTACTCTGACCTCACAATCTGATCACTGCTCATATTTCCAACATAATCTTCTACTTCTCATAAAGCCAAACAGTTTGAAATTTCTCAAAGACAGCACCCATGAATTATTCACATGACACATGACAGATACCTAAGCAATGGGATAAGTCTCAGTCTGATAAGTTCAAGGCGCCATCAATTAAAAACCAAAGGTAGACATGTATTGAAAGATTTGTAGGTATGGATATTGGCACAGATTGCTGCCTAGAATCAAATAGCCAAAGAGTTGTTTGCTATGTTCTTGGTAGACTGTACAGCCAAAGATGTGCCAGCTTGGTATCAAAGCCATTATGACAATTCAAGGTTTCAAAGTGTCTTTCCATTTTCTAGATTCTATAAGCAGAAAGTAAGTGGAGAAAATTGCACAGCTCCCAAGGAAGGCATATTCTCTAGTCTTCAGAGGTGGCCAAGGAGAGCGATGGAAAAGGAATACTTTCCAAAGTGTGGAGCCAAGAGCCACAAACAGTTGCCTGAGTTGCTACACCTGAGGAGCAGAATTATCAAAGAACATTTCCTACTCACAGGCTACAGGGTTCTTGTAACAGCTGATCATTACATTTTAGAATGTCCATGCAATAGCCACTGCTGGGTGTCTTCCATTACTCCTTTCTGAATGGAAGAGTTTTGGTAGAAATTATTCTGTCTCTGTTCAAGTATCTAATGTTGGGCATAGCGGGTGGGATGTTTTAGAAGGAACCACATTGCTGTAGAGATTATTATGAGATCCTGGATGTGAAGTCATGATTGAATGGGATTTTGGGGTGTCCTCTGGGGAGAGAAAGTGAATACAGTACTTTTTAAAGTAAAAGAGAGATACGTACATATTTGTGACCAATGTGGAGGACAGCAGTAGAGTACATAATCATTCCCAGTTATTCTCTTTCCTCCCTGTATGCATCTACTACACATCCCCACCCATTGTCCTGTGACTTGCAGTGCTTTCTCCCAGAGGAGTGTACTTCCCTTCCCCAAACTTTGCCATGAAATATGCTTTAACCAAGGAAATATGAGTGGAAATCTCAGATGCCAGTCCTGAAAAGCTTGAAAAGCCATATGGGTTTCTGCCAGCTCTCTTGTTCTTTTCTCTCTGCACCAAGAAGGGGATATCCCTCACAAGGCCTGATCCTCCAGCCTGGCTTCTAGAATGATGGCACAAGGAGCAAAACTACAGCCAATTTGCAGCCAACACAGGAAAAGTTGTATTAGATTCCAGCAGAACCATGAAGAATGATATAGAATATGCAATTGTTTAAGACAGAGATTGAACCTTAATACAATTGTGGATACTGTATGAGAGTTCAGTTTGGCTGTTTCTTAGGAGGGGTGCTGAACCTGAAGTCTCAGGACAGTAGGTTAGAATCAGAAGATGGGCAGGAAATAAGGGAGAGAAGGGAAAACTGGAATCCACAAAGAACAAGCTAGAACACGCTCCTGTCTATAATTGAAAGCCACACTGGCCTCTTCCTATCTCTGAGCCTCCACCATCATTGCCTGGGATGCTTTGCAGAGAAGTGGGTGCTCTTGCTGCAGAGCCAGACCCACTCCTGGACCAGGTTTTGTGAAGCTTAAGGAAGTGATCTTGGGGACGGGAGCTTTGGACTGAGTCCATACAGTGAGCCAGCAGATCTGGGAAAATGTGCATGAGCTGCAACAAAGTCTGATCTGCACGGACCTTCCAGGAACAAACTCGACTCCTGTTCTGTCTACTTCTACCTTCCAAATCTTGTGCACACTGCTCTTATGGCCCATCACAACCAGGAGTATACAAGAAAAGACATTCTGGGAATGTAGTTCAGCTCTGGCAAGTTGACATATTACAGACCACCATGTGGGAAAATAAAAGCTTATTGCCATAAGCCATTAAGATGTGGAGGTTGACTTTTACTACAGCATAATTGTTGTGATAAAATGGCTAGCCTCCAACTCCTTCCACATTATTAACCTGTCCAGGCTCTAGCCCATATATCCCCTTCTAGCCCCCATAAAGTTCTGTACTATGTGTGGCAAAGAGCCCAGCCAGGCTTAGATGATAGAAAATCCTATTCATGTATTATTAAGTGGCCACTGTGCACCTGACTCTATGCTAATCATAAAAACTTTAATAGCAAACTAGAAAAGCGTGGTCCTCATTCTCCCAAAGCTCACAGGATAGGAGGGAAGATGGACATCGATCAAAACTTGGTTCATTAACTGCAATTGTGACGCATACTCTGAAGGAAAAGAGCTATGAGACCTATAACTTGGTCTGGGAGGGTCAGAGAGGCTTCTCAGGGAAAGAGATAAAGAGACCAAGGGAATAGCAAAGGGCCTGCTGTGGGTCCAAGGTAGAGCGAGCTAGAGAAGCTGGAGGAAGGCCAATAAGGTGGAATTCTAAAAGAAGGATGGGGTGAGTGAAAGGAATGGCAAGACTGGAAAATAGGCAGGACCAGACCCCACGGGCCTGGTGGGCCATGAAGAGGGCTGTGAACTTTCTGTGAGAGAGGAGCAAGGGCAGTTCACCGAAGGACTTAATCAGAGGAGAGACACACTTAGACATTCATACTGAAAAGATTGCCCTGGCCATGGCTTGGTGGATGTATTGGAGAGAGGCCAAGAGATGGTGTGTTGGTACAGAAGTCCAGGCAAGAGAAAGTGGCAGCTGGAGCCCCAGAGGAGACAGTGGAGACAGAAAGAGTGTCACATTTGAGAGTCACATGGGGAGCAATCGTGATTTCTCCAGTTTTCTGGCATGAGTGATTGGGTGGAAGGAAAGCTGTCCAAGGGGACACAAAGTCCCAGAGGAGGACGAAGTTTGGGTAGAAGGGAGAGCCTGAGTGAATGAGGGATTGAAGCAAGCATGCAGGTGTGTTTGCTTATTGCTTATGGTATTTTTAAATGAATTTGTCAAATTCACCAAATTATGTCAGAATGTGTTCTTTAGCATCCTGCCTGTCAAAAGAGTATCCTATGGGCCAGCAGTCGGCTTTCCCAAGGAGCAGGTCAGAAATGCTACCTCAGACCTACTTACGTCTACCAGGTCCTATGTGATTCACAGCACATTAAAGTTTGCAAAACTCAGCTTGGGATCACAGGTCTTAGGAGATGTTACGTGACTGAAAAGTTCCCAGGGCAAAAAATTCTGGAAAATGACGAGACCATTTTCCTTGCACATAGTCAGTTGCAAGTCCCGATATCATTGAAAAGGTTCCATAGTGACCTCCATTAAAGAGACTTATGTTTTCTAGGACCTTTTGTACTTACATTTACCACTCATGTCCTTCTCCACCCACACACATAACCTCTGATAATAGCAGAGAATTGAGCATTCTGTGGAACCCACTTTTAGAAACACTCATTTATGGCATGCAGAATTAAGGCTCTCAAGTCACCTGGATTTAATTCATTTATTTGTTGATTCTACAAATATTTATTGATAACCTATTATATGGGAAGCACTATTCTTAATACTGGGGCTGTAGAAATGAAAAAGAGACAACATTCGCTGCCCTTTTAAAGCTTATGTTATAGCTGAGGAGGATGTTTATCATTACAAAGAATAAATTGCCTGGCATGGTGAAAAGCGCTAGGGGGAAGGGTAAAGAGGATACAGAAAAGGGAGTGGTATGGAGGGCAATTTAGTTAGCAGCAAGGCAGTGGAAGAAGAAAGTCCTGTGGTCTTCACGGGACATTCTGGGGCAGAGGGAACACTGAGCTCAAAAATCCCAAAGTAGCCCCATGCTCAGTGTTTGAGACACAACAAGGAGACGAATGGACCTGAAGAGAGGAGAGTGAGGCAGAGCTGCAGACTTGGAATTCTAGCCCTGGCCCTTGTCAATGTTGAGAAATTTATGTAAACTCTCTAAACTTCTGTCCTGCATGTGAATAATAATTGTGCGTATTTTCTAGGGCCATGTGAGGTTGAAATAAGATCTTGTATGTATAATGTTTAGTGCAATGCCTGGATCATAGGAAATGCTTGAACACATTGGATATGATCATTTACTACTTACAGGTTAAAAATACAAACTCAGGAGCTGTCCTGCCAGTGTTTGAATCCTAGCTCTAATGACTCACGGCTTACTGGCTCTGTGACTTGGGCAAGGTATTTAACTCCCTGTGCCCCATTTTCCTCATCTGTAAAATGGGAATAATAATAGAGCCTCTCTCCTGGGGTTGGTATGAGGATTAATGTACTGATATATGGAAAGGGCTTAGAAAAGTGCCTGGCACATAGTAAGAACTCCATAGAGTTAGCAATCATTATGACCATTAATAATGAGGTCCCAATATGTGCCAGACCTTTAAAGAGATAGACCAAAGTCTTTCTGATGTGAGCTCTTTGGGGGAGTGGATTTGTGGGTACAGAGAGAGCAGAGGGTCTTAAAAAAGTCAGAAGGAGTTTCCCAGTCATCTAGAAGAGATTAGCCATGGCTGGAAGGAGGAAGATGAGGAATCAGGAGCAGGGAAAACAGGAAGAAGAGAGGAAGCAGAGAGAGAGGTGAATTACTAGAAAGAGGACAGCAGACTCCCAGCGAGCTGTAGAGAAAAATGGCTATCCCATAAGTCCAGGCAGTTGTGCACAGAGGCAGCCTTGAATCAACATGCATCTATTCTATGGGAGGCACTAAAGCAGCAGAGAACCACTGACCAGTGGTCAGATGGCTCAGGAGAGAACATTTGTTAGGACTATATATTAGTTATTTATTGCTGTGCAACAAATTATCTCAAAACTTGGTGGCTTGAAACACCATTTATTATCTCTTAGTTTATCTGGGCCAGAAATCTGGGCAGGGTTAAGCTGGGTCCTCTGTTTGGGTCTTTCATAGGCTACAATCAGGTGTTGGCTGGAGCTGGAATCATCTCAAGGCTCAACTGGAGAAGGATCCACTTTCAAGCTCACACATGTGGGTCCTGGCTGGATTCCTGGTTATTGGACCGAGGGCATCACTCCTTACCGGCTTTTGAGACAAGCCTTGGTTCCTTGCCATATGAGCTTCTCTGCTGTGGCAGCTGGCTTCCTCGAAGTGGGCAAGCCAAGATGGTAATAGAGTGAGTCCAGCAGGGCAGAAGCCTAATCACGGAGTGGCAACCCAGCACCTATTTACAAGAAGCAGGTCACTAGCTTCAGCCCACACTCAAGTGGGAGGGATTAGACAAGGACATGAAGTTCAGGAGGCAGGAAACCTTGAAATTAGACTGGCCTCCCTCCTGATAGATTCTATTGCCTGGGATGGGTTTTACAGAAGATCCTGCTATGTGGTATAACCTCAGGGGAGAAGGGAACCCCAAGAAAGGATGAGATTAACTTTTCTGCCAGCCTGGTCAACTGGTGCCTCAGAAGAGAAATTGGCTTACTGTAAACAAATAAGGCTTACATCTTACACATCTGTGCTGAGGATTCAATTCTTTCTCATTTCTTTTATTTCATTTAATTCTCCAAGCCATCCTGTGAAATATATGTTATTACATTTATAGCTGAGAAAATTGCAACTTAAAGTCACAAATCTGAGGTCACAAAGTAGGATGGCTGACAGTTTGAATCTCAGTCTGTGTGACTCCAAAACCCATGCTCTTTTTACTACTCAGAGCTACCTCAGTGTTGCTGGAATGCATATTTCTTTTATCACTTAGAATAGCACAGATATGCAGGGAACCATGAATAGTATCAAGTCTTTCAGCTCTACTAAAATATAAATATAAAATGCAAAATACCATCCATAGAGTTTTCTGTAAAGCCCAACCTTTGGTGGATCAACATTTTGCCACTACAGAAACTTTCATAAGATCGGACTCCTGCTATTTAAAGGTATTCTGAATTTAATAGCATCAATGCATCATCCTCAATAAATTTAAGTAATTTAGGCAAAGAGCACTACCATGCACAACTTATTTAATATAACCAAATGTGGCCAGAAGATGATGAGCAAGAAATGTCACCTGGCTGAAAATTATTCTCATGTTCTTGCAGATAGGGGTGACGAGTTAGTTCAGAAAAAGATTCCTCCAGTGGCCATGGTGTACCCAGCTGGCCTGACTCATGGGCTGTACATTCACTTCTGTTAGCCCGGGAGACTATCTTAAATCTTCACCACGCTCCTCAGCGTAAATGCCACTGATGTGAGCCCAACAGGAAGCGTGACCTCATTCTGCTTCTCTGCCTCTGGTTACGCAGGCTGTTTTTGAAAGAAAACAAGAGGGGTTGCAAGGCTGACTTTCCCAGGAACTACATGCTCGTCTGTACCAGGAAACAGCCAAAAGAACAAGAGACTGCTGAAGACAGAACTTGTCTGCAAATGCCTGCACATGGCAATGTGTGTAGCCATCTACCAGAAGGGAAGGTGGGATTCCCATTATTAAAAGACTTCTGCACCTGTTGACATTCTGATATTTTTTTTCAGCTTCAGCACTGCTCAGTCCTTGATTTCTCTGCTGTCAACCACAGGAAGCTTTGTATTTCAGTTACTATTTTGTCATTTGTCAATTGGAAGAGACTGGGAACTCCCTTTGGAAGGAACATGTATGGGCAAATATTTTTTAGAACAGATGTATTGCTTTGATGCAACTGCTTGAGTCTGTTTCTTGAAAAGTTTTGGAGCTGTAACTGAAGTTTTTTTTTTTTTTCTTTCTCACTGTTTCTAATTTTCAATTAACTGTCAGGGTACTGCCTGTAGACTGCTACAAGCATTTGTAACATGGAGCAGTAAGACCTTGCTTTCTGCCACAGGATTTGTTGGCTTAAAATTAAGCTTAATGCTTAGGAAAAACTAACATAGGGTAATTTGGGGTGGGCATGTTCATAGAATATTGATTGAAAATGAAAAGGACAAGTAACATACTAATATATGTATATATATATATATTAAAAAAAAGTATTATTTTATTTATATCCTAAACAAATGAAATCTATAAATGTGTGCTTTGATTTAGACATCTTCCAAGGAATGCCAGAAAGCTTCCTGAAATCTTTAAAGGTCTCTATAAACTGGGTTCTAAATTTTCTAGCAGGGTTGGTTTATAATTTATTGAAATAATTTGGAGCTGTAGAATTAGCCTGGTTTGATTGTATTACAGCTACAAAAACAATCGATTACTAGTTATTATCGTACGCAATGTGGATAGAGGTGGTGAATCACAAAATAATTTAGTCCTACCTTATAAAGCTATTAGGATAATGATACTATACACAAAATTCAATAGTCAACAGAAGGTGGCTCAATTTGATAAGAGGTAAAGGATCAAAGTTTACATAATTTGCACATTTTGATACATGTTTGATTTGTAATTAAGAAAGTAAATTATATGTTCATGGGAACCGATTTCTGAAATCTGGCCAGTGGTAAACTATTTTTAGTACAATGCTGTTTATGCTGTTTAGGAATGTTCAGGCTGATAAAAGGCTGATAACAACTACAAAAAAACATTCTCTGTAACTACCTGTCAATGGTTCAAGTTGTTGGGCAAAGAACAGGTACAAATCTCCAGGCACTGTCTGAAACTTGATAAGGAGATTAATTGCATTGACTGATTAAAATACAAAAAAGCTTGGGGAGCTCTAAAACCAGTCATTTTTCATATTTCTTAATCAAATGACTCACTTTCATTATTTTATTTGGATTACAGATCAACCTTTGTAAGTCTAGCTTTTCCAAATAAAGTGTTGTTCTTATTTTCAGAAAAAGATTATTTAGATACACTGAATGAGACCATGGAAAATGTAATACAAAGTCATGGAGGCAGACGCAACCTTAGTGAAGTTGTGTCTTCAGTCTAGTCTCCTGCCTTCAATTCTTTATCTCTGTATTATTTCAGTAGACAAATCTGACTAGTGCAATTAGTAGATGCCATCTGTTTTGGCATAATTTTTCTATTTTTAATATATAGTCCACCTTTTTTTATCATCTTTTGCAGAGACTCTGTGAAGTTTGAACAAGCGGCCTTCCCAAGATGTACCGAATATCTCAACTGATGTCAACACCAGTAGCAAGTAAATGTAGAAGAACTGCTATACGCAATTATCTTTTGAACGATTAGACTCCTTTTAGCAATTTCCTTGCTTTGATTTTGCTGATACTCAGACCATTAACCATCTGTCAGTAGCTTGTGCTTCTTAAATGCCAGTGTTCACTTTGGCAATGATTTTGACTTCATTTCTTTCCTTGAGAGAAATGTGGTATTTTTCCTTTTAGTAGAAAAAAAAATTACCGGTTTTTTTTAGACGCCTGTGCATAAATGTGAAAGGAGATTGTTTATCAGCTACTATTAAGATGCAAAACTGTTTGTCTATAAAAAATGCTGAATGATTTTGATAGCTACTTGCAGAAAATAAGGGCGTTGTTAAAACGGTAGTGGTTTCAAGTTTCTTCCTTCCTCTTGTTATTTTCTTCCCAAACCCCATTTCTAACTCTCCCTCACACACCCACAATTTTCTCCTTACAAATCAACCCGCTGAATCTGAAAGTCTACATTCCTTTCTTTGTCCTAGATATTGTCAGTAATGGAATCAAGTTTCACAGAGCCTGTCTATTAGAAGTATTGATAGCATCACTGTACATTATAAAATTCTGCTTTAAAGTTTAGAATATTATTCAACTGTAACTTTCCCCAAGTGAAGTCTGTTGCCATGCCTTTGGTTAAAATGGAATGAATGGATGGATGATTTTTTTTTATAATTAAGAATACTTACTCACAGGCTTCATACATTGGAAAGTCATATATAAAACAAAACCAAACCTTATTTTCCCCCACTAATGTCTTTTGCTCGTTATTTTACAGTAGAAGTGTCTTAAAATGCACTAATGAGGGAGAATCTGGGATGATGATTGAATTCCTTAGATTACTGAGTAAGCTACAATAACCAACACATTGGATAATTGATTTGGGTTTTCTCCAGCTCAACACAAGGTGTTTTCTTTCTTCTTTTCATGAGCTCAGTTTGATGCTAATGATTTATTATTGTCTCATTCTGCACTAAGGAACTTCTAAAGGAGCGTTATGTGTGAGAAGGGACAGGAAATAGAAGCTCCTAGATTATTTCTTGCTTCCCATGGAGCCCACGTGACAAGTTGTATTAGACTGATGCAGTGGGCAGCTGCTCTAGTTGGAGTCTTTCTGCAGAAGCTGGGGCACCCGCTCTTCCCACCCTCTTACATGCTCCACTGTTCGCAGTCATGCATGCTGGTGAAGTGTGCTAAATTTCTACTTCCCTCTCATGTGTTCATGTAGGTTCTTCTGGGCTGGAGAGAGAATACACCGGAGAGTTATCTGCCACATACACTTTCCCAAGGTATGCCATGGGGCTTTTCTCAAAAAGCAATCAAATTCTTTCCCTGTATATCTCATTTTGTTGTATTCCTTGTTTAAAAATAGTATTTTAGCTATCATCCAGTTTTGGTACGGTTATATATTTTTAGTTCTATGCATACACAGAATGAAAATCTGCCTGATGTAACAATGGATTTTGTGTGTGTGTGTGTGTGTGAGAGAGAGAGAGAGAGAGAGAGAGAGAGTGTGGGCAGGTGTGAATTGTTTTTCTGGTGAGTGACACACCATTGAATACTGATAGATGGTTACGTTTTCTCAAATTGAGGTTCTCTTAAATGTGCTTTCTGTCTCATTTTACAAGAGCAAGAGGATTCTATACTAATGCACAAGTTGACCAAATTTTATGCTCCACTAAGACATGTAGATTCAAGACATTTTGTTCAAGTACTGCAATGGAGTCTCTTTTCTTTTCCTTTCTTTTTTTCTGACTCTCCTTTATTCCTTATGCTGACATCAGTTGGTGCTTCCCCTGGTATTTTAGGAAATGTTCCTGTAATATAAAAGGATCATGCATTGAATTTAAGACTAGGTTCTTTCTTGTAAATTCTAGGGCTCCTAATATTACCAAATGAATCAGCTAAAGATGAACAAATAGAACATGTGGAAAAAGCACATGTTTTAGAGTAGGATAGACTGGGGTTCATATCCTATCTCTGCCACTTACTAGCTGTATAAAATATCCAAGTAATTTGCCCTTCTGCACCTCATTTGTTTCTTGCTACATTGAGGATAATAATGATACTTAGCTTTTAGAGAGATTTGTGAAGGGTAAAGTACAAAGTGTGGGCCCAGACCCATGGTAAGTGCTCAATAAATAAAACTCATTTAAAATAGTATTTTAACACTAACTTGTGTGCATATATTAATTGCACGTAGACTTTTAAATGAAAAAAATATCAGAAATTCAGTAGTGCAGGAGGGAGATATATAGAAGGATGAGAGACATTTTGCAACCTATCAATGTGTAAATAATTATATAAAAATTTTTAAAAGGTCCTAATGATATTTGTCCCTTCACCAACCAGTCTATCATAGCAGGCATGAGATGTAGACTTTTTCAAGGCCTAGTTAGTAGCCTCACAAGATAATAAAGGGCTTTGTTTTTGGGCAGTTGAACAAGTGGCTGGGCTGTGGGTGGGGTTGGACTTCTGAAACCAATTGGGAAGGACCTACTCAAAAGAATCAGCTACTAGGATTATTGTAGTAGAATGAAGCAAGAGTCAATATCTAGAGATAATTTTGTTATTCACTCTAAGAGTTTGAGATTGTTGAGAGGAATCTCTTTTTAACTATAAGCCAAGTGTTGGAAAAGTGTCTTCATTTTGTTTATGACTAAGAGAGGAGGAACAAAGTTAGGGACATTAAAAAGGAATACTGCTGGGGGTTAGGGAGGCTGCAGGTGATAATTGTTGGATGTTGAAACCTCAGAGACTGGAGTGCAGATAGAAATACAAGTGCAGAACTCTGTACCCTCCTAAGCATCCAGCACATTATAGTTGCCCCATTACTTTTTGGGGACACAAAATGATGCAGAGGGAAAAAGTACTAGGGTAGAAGACAGAAGATTTGGATTCTCACCTTGCATCTCCCACCCATAAGTCTTGAGATCTTGAGCAATTAACATCCTACTGGAGTTTCCATTTTCTTATCTGTTAATAGGGTAACAATAACCAAAATGTGCCGATAAAGTAGGTCAGTGCATGTCTGGAAAGTAGTCTCTTCTGGTGTTGCCCAAATCTCAGATGTCTACTTGTACTACTCAATATTTTCATCAATGACTTAGATTAAGAAAACAGGCCAGGCGCGGTGGCTCATGCCTGTAATCCTAGCACTCTGGGAGGCAGAGGCGGGTGGATCACTCGAGGTCAGGAGTTCAAGACCAGCCTGAGCAAGAGTGAGACCCCATCTCTACTAAAAATAGAAAGAAATTATATGGACAGCTAAAAATATATAGAGAAGAAATTAGCCAGGCATGGTGGCACATGCCTGTAGTCCCAGCTACTTGGGAGGCTGAGGCAGGAGGATTGCTTGAGCCCAGGAATCTGAGGTTGCTGTGAGGTAGGCTGATGCCACGGCACTCTAGCCTAGGCAAGAGAGTGAGACTCTGTCTCAAAAAAAAAAAAAAAAAAGGAAAGAAAACATAGCTTCCAGTGATAACATTTTTGGATGACATCATGTAAAGATATTAAAAATGTTATATAATATAAATAAAATTCCTCAAAATTCTAAGAATGCAATCCTATGGGCTCATTCAAATTGTAGCCAACAGAGTTAGCTTATAGCACGTAGGCTATGAAAGGCATAGGCATTAATAACCTTCCATGAAATTATGACATTTATTATTTACATCAACCCTATGAGGTTGGTTTTGGATAATACTTATTGTACTGATTCCCATTTATAAGAAACTAAGCCTTGGAGAGAATAAATATTTAGCAAGAGGTAGAACCAGAATTGAAACCCAGGGTATAAACCTAGCTCTATCTAGGTGCCAAGTCTTTATTATATATTGACTTTCTAAGATAAAATTGGTTTGAAAGTCCAGAAGAGGGAAAGTATGACTAAATATATGGGTAAAAGACTAAAAATTGGCAATCAGTTCAGTAGTGTAACAACATGTTGGTGACTCGGGGGAAAAAGAGAAAAGAATCAAGCTGACGTGATTTAAGCATCATCCCTAAAGACATGGATTCTATAATGAAGGAGGTGATAGTCCCAATCTCCTCTTGACAGACACACACCTAAAAGCTTGGGCTCTATACTTGCCATGACACATTAAAGGGTGGTTTAAAAACTGGAAAATCCTCAGAGAAGAGTAGTCACACTATAATAGTGAAGGGATCAAAACCACATTGTGTCATACAAGGGTGAGTTAGATGAACTGGAAGACTTTCAGTATTGGTAAGAGAAGACCCAGAGAGGTTGTGAAATGTCTCCTCAAATAGCTGAATAACTCTCAAATGCAAGATGGAAGTGTCAGAAAAGGAAGGGAAAGAAGAGATGGAAGGAAGTAAACATTTATTAAGCACATACTATGTGCTGAGCACATTCTATTCATTTTCTTGTTTAATTGTCAAGACAACACCATAAAGGGAGATGATTGTATTTTCTCATTTTGCAGATAAAAATACAACCAGAGAGTCTAAATGACTGGATTAAGTTAACTCACTTAATCAGTGACAGAGTTGAAATTATAGGCTTAGGGTGAAATGACTCTAAATTCCATGTATTTTCCACTACACCATAGTCCATACACAGTGAAGGGTAGGGTGGCTTAGTATGTGTGTGGTCCTTATCACTGAAGGTGTACAAGCAGAGATGGGACAGTGTTTGTCAGAAATACAGCAGATGGGGTAAGCACAATTGGGTGTGGAGACATGACCATTAAAATTCCTCTGATTCTTAGAATCTATGATTCTCTGGAAACATATGCTCCTGATTTATATAATTGCATAGGATAAATGTATGTAGAATTTCTTTGAAAATATCAAGGTAAAGAGTATATGAGAGATATTACAGTACCAGTGGTATTGATTGACAAAAAACCACCCTAAGAATTTAAATATGTTCACACACTATTTTTTTAAAGACCAGATTTTCATAGCCTGTCATATGATTTCATGCAGCAACTACTATTGAATTTATTTATATATTGAACATGTATTACGCTCACAGCCCTGCCCTCCAGAAATGTATAAAATAATTATTGAGGCAGACATACAAACAAATCACAGTGATAGTTAGGGTATAGGGCAAAGAAAAATAATTTTTGTAGGAGAAGAGAGGGAAAAGCAAGTAGTTTTGCCTGAGGAAATAACATATTCTTTTCTCCAATATGGCTCTATTACTATTGCCACCAGGCTTTGACCAAACCTCATCTCAAGAAATTTTAAATTTCTGAAATATCTTCATAATAATTTTGGTTGCCTTTCAATTATAGGGGCATGTGATTTTTTTAGAGATGGGATCTTGCTATGTTGCCCCGGGCTACAGTGCAGTGGCTATTCATAGCCATGATCATAGGACACTGCAGCCTCAAACTTCCTGGGCTCAAGAAGCTCTCCTGCCTCAGCCTCCTGAGTAAATGGGACTGCATGCACATGCCACAACACCCAGCTCAGTGTGTTTGCTTTTTAAATCTAAGACACATACAGATCTACTCAAGGAATTATGAGACTTTCCTGGATATCAAATCAGAGAAGGAGACCATTTGTACAGCAAACCTAGAAGGAAATTTGCAAAGGCCAAAAAGATCTCTTTGACTACATGTTGTTCCCCCTATACCTTATATGTTTCTGGTGGCAGCATAGTTATAATTTCTCTATTACAGTGACAAGAATGAAGAGATAGAAACTGGAGGGCTATTCAGAGTAAAAGGGTGGAGGGGATTATGAGCTTCTAACATCTCAGAAAGGCTGCTTTGCAATTTTTCCATCCAAGAAAATAGACTAATGTCAAGAGTGTGGGTTCATCATATGGTGAAACTAATTAACCATAGTGTTTTCATCAAAGTTTAACACAGAAAGAAGCACTACAGATCCTCTAGTTCAGTGCTTTCACAGGTGGGAAGATGAAGCCCAGAAGGTTAAGAGAGACATTCTTAATGGTGGCAGAAGTAATTAATAGTCATGAATGCAAAGAGGTTGTTTTCCTTCACAGTAGGGAGACATGTGGTTTTCGTGTGACTGTATGTACTGGGTGGAGGTTTAAAGGACTTTCCTTTTTCCTTCTTTAGTTTTGCCTGTGATTTCCTGGATGGTGACAGTTCCTTTGAATGCTGCTCCATAGATCCCCTGACAGGCTCTCACTATACCTGTCGCCGAAGTCCCAGACTGCTCACCAACGGCTACTACATTTGGACAGAAGACAGTTTCCTCTGCGACAAAGATGGCAATGTAACTCTGAACCCTTCCCAGACCCGGGTTATGTACAAGGAGAATTTAGTCAGGTGAGTAGAGGATATTACATAGAAATACAAAGGGAAATAAGGGGAAGGGATAGAAATAAGAAAACAATCAAAATTAATGCAAGGATTAGGGTGCTAGGATAGAAATCTGCATAGGTGCCATGGTTGGGGTAGGGGAAGGAAGGGAGGCCTGTTTTACTCGAGGAATAGGTAAAAATAAGCTTCCTACAAATGATGATGACTGATTTGAATCTTGAAAAATGTAGGATGTTAGTTAAAATAAAAGTAGGAAAGAGGCATTCGGGAGAGAGAGCACAGGCATGGGGTTCTGAGAGACTCTGATACAACGTGGGGAATGGCAATCAGTTTGGTAGGGATGCAACTTAGGGTGGGAAGGCGTGCTCTGTGAGAAATAAGACTGAGATCAGAGGCAGGGGCTGGATGGAGGGGGTTAAATTTCAGGCTAAGGAGTTTGGGCATTATTTTGTAGATAAAGAGGATCCACTGATAAATTATCAGATTTAGTCTTATAAAGATAACAGTAATTGCAGTGTAGAAGACGGATTGTTGGAAGTGTGTATTTGTGAGCAGAGGGTGAATAGAATGGGAAAACTGAAGGCTTCCGTCCATGGATTGAAAGAAAGTCAGTAGCAAGGATAAAAGAGTTGGGGAAATGGATGAAAGGGACGGTAAAGAGATAGGACTCGGTCATTGTTTGAATGTGGGAGGTCAGCAAAGGGAGGACACTTGAATGAAACTTGGGACTCTGGCTTTGTCAACTGGATGTCTAGCAGGACCATTTAATAAGATCAGAAATAGGGGAGGCATATGCTTGGAGGAAAGGAGATGAATGTGTTCATTTTAGATCAGTGAATTTGGGCAATCATATTCATTTTCTTTTGCTTGAAAATCACCCGCATGCTGACTGTATCAGTCAGTCAACTATTAATATAATAACTGCAAACTTTCAGTGACATATAGCAATGAACACACACATGTTTGGAAGTCAGTTGGGGTAGGTTGATCTAGTCTGGACTAGGCTGACCTTGGTTAAATGTTGGAATCAAATATGTCCCACATAAGTCTTTTTCTTGGGACCAGCAAACATGAAGAATGTTCTTGCCACTGTACTCACATAAATGTGAGAAGACATGCCCCAACAGCAAGTACATGTCAAGTCTGTGTGTATCAATCTGCTAACTTCTCACTGGTCAGTTCAAGTCACATGGACAAGCTGAAGTAAGGGTCAGGAAAATACTCTCTATCCCTGTTGATGCATATTTCCTGAACAATAATTCAATTTACCACATTGGTAATGCCCAGACTTATACTAGGGGACTTCAAAAAGTTTGTAGAAAAATGGAATTAAAAGATAAAAATAAAATATAAACTTTATTTCTTAACATAAGCTCCATCAAGTTCAAGACACTTTGGTAAGTGATGATACCAGCCATTCGGTCCATCTCTAAAGAACTGAGTGTCTTAGAAATTTAACCACATCAATGCAGTCTTTCTTACATTATTAACTAAAGAAAAATGGGTCCCATCTAAAGATTTTTTGATATTAGAAAACAAAAAAGAAATTGAAAGGAGCCAAATCAAGACTCTAGAGTCCCATTCTTCCTCTGGGTTTGCAGCCTAGATATATCACTTACTAGCTGCATGACCTCAGCCAAGTAACTTAACCTCTCAGTGCCTGTTTCCTGATCTGAATAATGAAGGAATAATAGTATCTATCTTATAGAGCTATTTTGATAGAATAATGTGAATTAATCCATATAAAGCACTAAGAAGAATGCCTGGCACAGAATAAGCTCTATGAAAGCATTAACTGTGTCAGCATTATTCTTGTCTTTTTCCCATAGTAGATTGTGAACTTTTGCACACAAAAGTTTTGTCTTTTACAAATCTCAGTATTCTTAACATTGATCCATGGACCTTGCACACAGGAGAATTTTGAGAAATGTCTGTAGAATTAATGGAGTCAATGGACTTGGATTGTAGAGATGTACTCTGTGCACCAAGTCACTTTTGCTAGATTCTGTTTTGAACCCGAGGTGACTGCTATTCATTGTTCACTGTGCTTTCACTTCTCTCCAGGATATTTAGAAAGAAAAAGAGAATCCGCCATTCTCTTCCTTCTCTCTTCAACCTCAGTGCCTCTCAATCCTGGCTGCATGGGAGTTTCTTTGGTGATGTTGACTCTTCCCCAAGTGAGGATGTCTGGTTGGAAGGGGTCAGGAGTGTGGATACAGACCACTGCAATGGAAATGGTGAGTTTGAGCCTTCCTTTCCATAGTGAGACGTCATTTCCAAATGGGTAGTGGCAACCATGCGGTTCTGGACCAATGTTAAATCCAGAGATGACAGCTATTTTGATACAGAGATGGGCCATATTTTTAAAATTCACCTAAAGTTCTTCCCACACTACTTGTGTGATCAAAGTGCATATGTGTCCACGTCATGCAAATTACCCTAATTTAAATGTTTAAGTTATTAATTTGATTATACCAGAAAAATATTTGCACACCTCCAATGTATGTTTTCTGTACAGGATATAGCTGGAGAGAGGATTCTGGAGTCAGATTTAGAAGATCTGCATTAGAGAGAGTGTGCTGGGGTCAGGGTTTAATTCCCAGTCTTGGCACACTTGGATAGTATTTAACTTCGCTAAGTCTTCATTTTTAAAACAAGAGATATATATATATTTTTTATATGCATAATATATATTAAAAACTGTTGAAATATATAATATGTATATGTTAGATATATAATACATATTAATATAAATATAGATAAATATGTATATACATATATGTATATAAACACATTGATGGGAACTCAAAACATATTTTAAAGATTAAAATAGGAAAATGACTGTCAGGCATAGTTAAATGCCTGGTGCTCAATAAGTTGTAGTTATAATTATTTGTATTACTGCAATGGAAATGATAGATATTTACCGGGCACCTACCATTTCCCAGGCATGTGCTAGGTCTGGGGATACAAAGGTGAATGCAAGCAATGTAACTCCTATCTTCTTGGGTCTTAATGTTTACTGGGGGTGGGCTTCAGCCTTTGGTCAAATAATTGCACAAGCATGATATAATAATTGTGGTAAGTGCCATGAAAAAGTGTATATAATGAGGAATTTGACCCCTTTGGAAACTCAAGGAAGGCTTCTCCATGGAAGTGGCAATGGAGCTGAGAGCTAGACAAGGAGAGGGGGGTTTTCTGGGCAAAGAGGGAAGGCAAAAACATTCTGGATTGAGGAGACAAAAAAGGCTAGAGTCTGAGGAACCTAGTGAGCAGGTTTGCTGGGTGAGGGAAGACCACTGCATGTGTGGTTTGGAGCATGTCGAGTTTAAGCTCCTTTGGGACATCCAAGGGGCAATGTCAAGGTGGTGTGGATATTTGTAATCTGGAGCTCAGAGGAGGAATCTGAGTTAAAGTTATTCATCTGGGAGTCATCTCAGTCTAGGTGGTCACTGAAGCCTTGGAGTGGATGGGATGGATTAGGAAGAAGGCATAGAGTTGGCAGAAGAGAGAGCCTAGAATGGAACTCTGTGAACTCAAACATTGAATGGGTGAATACGGCAGAATAGCTTGCAGAAGAGATAGGAAGGAAGCATCTGGAGAGGTGAGTGGAAAACCAAGAGTGTTGTGTAATGACAGTCCAGGAACAATAGCAGCTCAGTGGCAAATCACACTAACAAGGTAAGTAGGATGGGCACTGAGAGTGTTTGTTCACTGGATTCATTGACCTGGAGATTATTGATGGTGGAGTGAAGGTGGCAGAAGATAACCAGGAATAGGGTGAAGAGTGGGAGGTGAAAAAATAAAGGCATATCCTGTAGAAGACTCTTTGATGTCTGCTGGGAAGGAGGTGGAGGCAAGTGAGAAGATTGAGTGAGCTTCTGCCACCTCCTCTTCCTCTTTCTCCTCCTTCTATCATCAATGGGGAAAATTTGAGCACCTGTCATTTCATCAACAGCAGGCCTAAAATAAAAGTAGGTTTGTATTAACAGATCTACTTACTTTGACATATTATTAATATATACTCATTTAATAGTCATTCTTTCATTTATTCATTCACTCGTCAAACTCACTGAGTACATGCTACGTGCCAGCCACTGTGCTAATCACATGTTCTTCAAAGCTGAACAAGACATGACCCTAACCTTGAGAAGCCCTGGTTTAAAACAGGTAGATAAATAATATTTGCAAATAATTTGAGTATAATGCCTGAAGCTCTGTAAGAGATTTATGAGCGATATGTGAAGAGAGTGCCAGTGGGTTCCTCAGGGGAGGCAGTGTTAACTCTGCCTGGAGGAGGCTGGAAAGTCTTCAGGGGGAGGCAACATCTGAGTGAGTCTTAAAGGATGAGTAGGATTGCTAGGCAGAGATGACCTAGAGTGATATTCCCAGCTTCCCCAGCCCATCTTCCTAACTGGAGGGAGGTCGGCTTTCTAAGACATAAATGTGGCCTTGTCACTCCTTAACAAAGCACACAAAGTCCTTTGAATATTTCTTAATTCTTCAACCAGAACTGGCCGCATAACTTACATGTCCAGTGCAAAATAAATTACAAGACCCCACATTCAAAAATGTTTAAGAATTTCACGTGTCGACAGCAGAGTGTTAAACCAAACATGAGACCCTTCTGAGCATGGATCCCTGTGTATGGCACTTGTTGACTGCCCATGTTGCTGGTCTTGTCTTCGACTCCATCTTCTTCCTTTTCCTTATGTGCATTTCACTCTGATCACACTGATCTGCTCTCAGTTTTTTGAAAGGACTGTGCTGTTCCACACAGCTATGGCTTTGCTAATGTTGCTCACTGTACTGGAATTCATTCATTCATTCATTTGGAAGATTTTTTGAGGATGAGCTCTGTGCCAGGCACCATTCTTTGCAGTGGACATAGTGGTGAATAAAACAGGCAAAACAACTTGTTCTCTTGAAACTTGCAGTTTTCTAGGGGGAGATAGACAATGGATAAATTATATGGCATGTTAAAAAGTGGCGAGTGGGATGAAGAACAATAAAGGGAAGTGATGGGGATTGTAAGTTTCAATAAGGTGATTGGGGAAGGCTTCCTGGAGGACTTTTAAGCATTGACTTAAAAGCAGGAACAAAAGAGCTGTGCAGACATCTGGGGGAGGAACAGTACAGGCAGAGGAAATGCTAGAGCAAAGGTTCTGGACTAGGAGCCTGTATGAGGCTGAGAGAGCAAGGGGGCCACAAAGGAAGAAGCTCAGAGATGTGGGTGTTGGGGAGGGTGCAAGTGGGGAAGGACAAGGACAGCTGTGGGGCCATTTCAAAGGTTTTGCTTTCTGCACAGAGCAAGAGGAGAAATCATTGGAGGATTTGGAGCCGAGGAAAATATGATTCAATTCACATTTGGAGAAGATAACTCTGGCTGCTGGGTTCAGATGAGATGTCAGGTACTAGGAACAGAAGCAAGAAACTGGCTTAGAGGCTGTTGGAGTAATTCAGGTGGGAGATTAATGGTGACTCGAACTAAGGTGATAGCAGGATGGTGGTGGGGAGTGATAGGATTCTGGATTTCTTTCAAAAGTAAAGCCAACAGGATTTGCCCATGTGGGCTGTGAGAGAAAGAGAGCTCAAGGGTGCTTATTATATGTTGAACACTTTACATTCTGTTTTTAAAAATGTTACCTTGTTTACACACATTACCTTATTTAAATATCCACAAAACTCCTGGGAAGTATATCATATTATTATATTTATTGTAATTATGATGAAACTGAGGTTCAGGGTTAAGTAAGTTGCCCAAGTTCATTTAGTTTATAAACAGCAGAGTTGCAATTCAACCTAGGTCTGTCTCATTTGAAAGTCCAGACTTTCTCTACTACCAGGAAAGGTTTTTTTCTCCTTTCCAAGGAGAAATCCAGCATGTATCTCATAGCCCAGCCCCAAAGTGCAAGTTAAAGGGGTCACATAATGCAATAATCTTATAATTTAAGTGTATACTAATTATATGCCTGCTATTTTTCTCAACCTGCTTCCTGGGAAAACGGCACAGATACCACATTTTTTTTTTCGGTAATGTGTAATACTAGATTAGTTTCAAAACTACAATAAGTGCTTGTTAAATGAGGAAACAATTCCTTATATGATTAATTAAATTGAGTGTATTTTAGTTCCCCACAATAACAAGCATGTATCAGCAGGATAAGGAAAGGAGAAAGAGACAGGAACACAGGGGACAGAACTGGAAGGATAGACGGGAGACATTTGAAGAGCCTTCTGTGCCATGTCGAGGAGTTTGGGTTTTATCTAATGATCTAAACAATCAAAAATGCTTATCTAAAGCAGGGCAATAACAGAATCCGATATTGATTTTCCAAATTACCCTTGCAGTGGCATGATGTGAGGATTGGATGAAGAGTAGTTCATGGGAACTTAGAGGCAATTAAAACCAACAAGCACCCTAAGGAAGTGGCTCTGGAAATAAAGGGAGGGAAAAATTTAAAGAATATTTTTCAAGGTAGAATCGACATATTGGTGATAGATTGAATGGAGTAGTGAGAAAGTAAGGGGAATCAAAGAAAATAGACTTGTTTAATTTGGAAGACTGCCTGAAAAATTCTACCATTCACCAAGGGCTGGAAGATACTACGGCAGAGTGGGGAGGAGAATGAGCTTTTGAGCTGGATGAACCTTCATTTAAGTCCTGGAACCACCTTTTGATACCTGAGTGTTCTTTTGCAAGTTAATTAACCTCTCTGATCCTCCAGTTTTTCATATCTAAAAGAAGAAAAATAATTGCATATAGAATTGTTGTCAGGATAAAATGCAATAATTCATAAAAAGTACCATATCAACACAGAGGCTGCTATCCTGCTTAAGGTAAATTAGCTCTAAAAAGGTGAAGAAGAACAGATTGGGGTCAGAGAAAGAGACAATGAATTCTATTTCACATGGGTTGAATATGAGGTACCTACAGGAAATAGATGACCAATAGAGGTTAGGAAATGTGAGAAAGGAGTTCAGGAGTAAGGAAGGATCTAGAGGTGTCGATTTGGAAGCCAACCTGAGAAGCAATAGAGTTCTTTGGAATAAAGGAGTGTACTTATGGAAAACAAGGGAATGAGCAGAAAGGAGAGTCAAGAAAGAAATTCAGGAGGTTGAACAGAAACCCCAGTAGTCTCAACCCTTAACAGCAGAGAGTGCCAGGGGCCAGCTCACTTTCAACAAATCCACATGTCATGTCATCACTTCTCTCCAAACCCATTTTCCAGAGGTGGAAGCTAAGGTGCATTAAATGCTTTACACGAGGCCACACACCTAGAGCAAGCAGCACAGCCAGGATTGAAAGCTCAGACTCTGAGTGTGCATTCTTAATCACTTGGTCACATGGGGACAAGGCTCTTTGGAGGAAAATTTCTCATTCAAGGAACCAGAAGAGTGTGGTGTTATGCAAGAAAAGAATATACAGAAATGGCTAATGGCATATAGCTTGATAAAGAAGTCAATTCAATTATTCTGTAGCCTTAAAGAAGTCTCTGGTAAGTGCGTTATGCATGGAAGCCTCACTCAGAAGGCAAAGGAGAGGACATCTCTCTTACTCTCCCTGACAGATTGGCACAAATACTGACAATAATAATAAGGAGCTCCCATTACTTTTCAATTGAGATATAGTTCACGTTCCATAAAATTTACCATTTTAATGTGTACAATTCAGTGATTTTTAGTACAGTCACAAGGTAGTTTACTTTCTAATTCCAGAACATTTTCATCACTCTGGAGAGAAATCCCATACTTATTAGCAGTCATTCCTTATTTTCCACCAGCTCCTGACAACCATTAATCTATTTTCTGTCTCTGTGGATTTGCCTAGTCTGGACTCTCATTATTTTTTTTAAACAATTTTAATTAAAGTATTGTTGCTAAAGTGGAAAATGTGATGTTTTGATATGCGTATACATTGTGAAATGGTTAAATCGAGCTAATTGTCATATCCATCACCTCACACATTTACCATTTTTTTTGTGGTGAGAACATCTAAGAACTACTCTCTTAGCAATTTTTGAGTATACAATCTATGGTCATTAACTACAGTTACCATGCTATACAATAGACCTCCAGAACTTTTTCATTCTTTCTGACTGAGACTTTATACCCTGTGACCAACATCTCTCCATCCCTACTCTCTGAGGCTGCCTTGTCCTCTCAGTGGTTAATGCTGCTTGCAGAAATGGCTTACTTAGGCCTACCTAGCATGTGCTCTTTCACGTGTCCATCCATTGATTCCAGACTGGTTTTGTGGAGCAACTCGGCAAGTCTATTCCCAGTTCTAAAGCAATGTTTACCAAAGTGAGGGATGGACAAGGAAATGCCTCTAGGACACAGCAGAAATGAACAGGGAATCACACAGTGAGAGAGAAGGTGTGGCTCCCTTTCCAATCCCCTTACAATCCTGATAAAACCAAGAACATAAGCTAAGTTTAAGGCTTCGGGGGCTTTCAGACTCTCTAATACTTGCTACTTTTTCTTTTAACAAAGCTCTTTTTAACAAAAAAACAGTATCAGAGCTTTCTGCTACACTAGTATTTCATCCAAATTGAATAAAGTTACATTTTCATTGTACTTATTTTTACATTCACTTTCTGTTTAGGACATTTAAGTGATTAATACAAAATTACCTGTAAAGTAACAATCTAAAATGAGACAATTTGAGGACAATACTAAATGGCTAAGAGCAAGCAGTTTCCAAGATATGGCAAAAATCAAGAAAATGATGCTTGGATGACTAAAGTTTGGGAATCACTGTTCTAAAGGCAGTATTTCACAGTTTTTGGAAATTAATATCTAATTTTTCCATAGCTGCCTCTTCAAAATACGTCCAATTTTATAGCAATTGGGCCACAGCAATGCTGCATGCACATTAGGTATCTTATTAAAATTCTCATGGTTTCCAAATACTTTCTAAATATAACAAATCAAACCAGCCCCCTCCAAAATCAGTAACTAGCCAACCTGGATGCACAGAGGACTTTGAACATCTCTCATCTCTACTGTCAATGGTAATCAAATGTTCCCCAGACTTCTTGTTTTCCGGATTTACTCAAGCAAGGCCCCATGACTTTTACCAGCAATTTATTTTTCTCTGGAAATGCCTAGTTAGAAGACTCCAGAAGAAATCAAAATTAAATTGTTTTGCTGTTTTCTCTCTATGCAATGGATGCAATCAAACTTTACTTCCCCTGATTTTCTCTTGCTTCATTTTTAGGCAAGAGAGGATTTTTGCCTGTTTTGTTTGTCCTCGGTTCACCCCTTCCCCAGCTGTGTTGACACCTTTCCTCATTAGTTGCAATTCATGCTTTAGCCATGGCATTTTGCAGCTCCCCAGACCCCAATACTGCAATTCAGGATGTGTTCCCAGAGCCTGTGAGTCATACTGGAAGGGAATGAGCATTCACACAGGGAGGACTGAACAGGACTTTCTGGTTCTGTTTCTGCAGCCCTGGAAAAGGCAAGATGACCCCAGGCAAGTCACCTGAGCTTGAGGTCCTCAGTTTTCTCTAGAACTAATGCCTTGTCCATAAATATCTTTGGTGGCAACATCTGTATGTGGCTTTGTGCTTCTCTCTGTAACAAATAATGCACATTTTACATGCAAAGATATGGAAGAGGTGCTTGGAAGATACAGAGTCTTCCCAATAGAAGTCAACTACCTTGAATTTAAAAAATCAGGCAAAACAGAATGAAATTAATATATTCAAATCGAACACAATGAAAGCTATTTGCTAAAATGTTTTCTGCATCATAATTCTTTCATTTAGTATTAAGGTTGGAGAAAAAATTTAATGTCAGTTAGGAAAAATGTGAGTTGGAGGCAAATTAGGTCTTTTCAGAAATGAAAAAACTCCTTGATCATTTTTGTAAACCACTTTTTTTGTGGCTTCCCTGTTGAATGCTATCCTTTCTTTCAAAAATTCTGTGTAAAATTTCCAGTATTCCACACAGGATATATTTTTTATTTCATCCAACTCCCAGTGGCAAAGCTGTAAGTTCAACCGGGCAGCCTTGGGAAATAGCACAGGGATCTTCTAAATGTTGTTGCAGTCTAGTCCACATCTCCCTGGATCGTAGCTGAGAGCCACTCATGAATGCATAATTAGCCATGAAGGTTCCCTGCTCTTTGTCACTTCCACATTAATTTGATCATTTAGCCTCCTTTTTCGTTTAACAGCTCTACTGAGGCATAACTGATATACAAAGAACTGCACATATTTCATGTATACAATTTGATGTGTTTGGACGTATGCAAACACTCATGCATGATAGCATCACCACAATCAAGGTAATAGACATATCTAACACCTCCCAAAGGTTCTTTGTGTCCCTTTGTGTATGTATGTGTGCTGTTCAGTATATTTATCACGAGAGCTTAATAAGTACCATATTGTTAACTATGGACACTATGTTGCATGGCAGATCTCTAGAACACATCCTTCCAGCATAACTGAAACTATATCCATTGGACAGCAGCTCCTAATTTTTCCTACCCTCAGCACCCCAGATCCTGGCAACTAGTATTTTTTTCTATGCTTCTATAAGTTTGTCTATTTTAGAGACCTCATAGAAGTGGAAGCATGTAGTATATATTCTTCTGTGACTGGTTTGTTTCACTTAGCACACTGTCCTCCCCGTTTATCCATGTGGTTGCAAAGGACATTATTTCCTTCCTTCTTTTAAGACTGAGTAACATTCCATTGTACGTATATAGCTCATTTTCTTTATCTCATTCATCTGTAGATGGACGCTTGAGTTGTTTCCACATCGTGGCTCTTGTGCACAGTGCTGCAATGCACATGGTCCAGAACCTCCTCTGCAGCCTGGTCGTTCCTGGGGGATCTGTATGTTTCACGTTCTGCTCCTTCCTTTCTCCCTGGCAACCAGCAGGAATGCTACCACAGACTGCTTTGTCAAGTGGCCGAAAGTTAAGGGAAGGACGATGTGAGGAAACCTGCAGGGCTGTTGCAATGCCCCGGTCCAAAAGCACCAGCTCAGTGGCTCAGTCTCCAGGCTGAGTGGGACCACCAGCCTGGGCAAGGAGGCCACACCCCTCACCTGAACTCTCAGTGTTAGGTGGGCCCCAGCCTCCATGGGGGTGAAAAGTGACCCACTGACTCTATGGTTACTGGAGCCCTGTTATAACAAGCCCAGCTTAGATTTTGCGTGTAGCAATGTCACATGTGTTAACCTCGCACCCTTCCCTGGAACTCTCCACTCATTAACACAGTGAGACTTACTGAGTGCTAACTATGAGCTGGATACTAATTGCTGGTGTCTGGGACAGATGAGGTGACCTTTTCCTCATGGAGATTTTAGTCAAGTCAGGGAGGTGACATTAAGCAAAAATCATATAAATTACATATTCTATAGTCTGTGTTTGTGTAATAATTATAAAATCATAAATTGCGATATGTCCTATGAAGGCAGAAAGCAGGTGTTTTGACGAGAGTAAACACAGCAAGGAAAAAGCAGACACATGATCCCTACTTTAAACACTTACCAGAGTCGTTCAAAGAAGTCCAGTGATCAAGACACTGTGTACGGTTCGGTCTGCTCTCTCAATGACAAGGTTTCTCAACCTCACCATTATTGATATTTTGGGCCAGATGATTTTTCACTGTGGCAACTCTCCTGTACATTATAGGATGTTTAGTAGCATCCCTGGCCTCTGTTCACTAGATGCCCGCAGTACCCTTCCCTCCACCCCAAGTTGTGACAACCAAATATGTCTCCAGATATTACCAAATGTCCCCTGGAAGGAGAATCCTGCCCCCATTAAGAGCCACTGTTAATAAACACCCCAAGTATCTCTTGGAGTTCCACAGCTGCTCAGCTCCTGAAATGGAGAACTAGGAATTTCTCAAAGCTCTCACTGTAGAGTGAGAATTTTAGCACACAAAGCTTCTCATGTGACATTCATGCTCAAAATTCTTTAATGCCTCCACATTGCCCACAAATCTTAGCTCCAGAGTGTGACATAAGGCCCTTCATGATTTGGCCTCTTCCCAGTAGTTCAGCCACAATCGTCTCTTGGGACTCCCCAACACACACTCCTGTATAGCCATATTAGAGAACTCGCTCCCCTCTCCTCGTCCTCTTCCTCCCCGTCCTCCTCTTGCCTCTGCCTGGCCTCTCCTCTTCCTGCTGCCTCTCTGGAAGAACTCCTACTCACCCTTCAGGTTCCCACTTAAGTACTGCCTCCTCTGAAAAGCCTCCCTGGATTCCCTCAGACAGACTCAGCCTCCTTCCTAGACTCCCACTGGGCAACTCTTGCCAGCCTTTATCACGGCAATGACCTCATTGTATTCCAGTTGCTCACTTGCATGTCTGTCCCCCTCCAGACCACGAGTAGGGCACAGCAGTATCTAATTTGACTCAGTTCCTCCAGCTCCTCGCACAATGCAATGTGTGCGATATATACAATAACTCTGCATTGAATGAATAAATATTAATAGATCTGCCTGGCCTGTATCCAGGCAGATTTTGCCTACTCTTCTACTCTTGCTCCATTTCCCCACATCCTCTGGCATGAGGTCTTCTCTGGGGATGTCACCTGTTGGCTGCCTCAGTCATTCCTCCTAGCTGGTACCTTTCCTTAATCATTTTATGCTCCAGACATCCTGTTGCAGAAGTTAAAGCAGAGGAACTCTTGCTATTTATCAACTGGAGCTGCTAAGATTCTCCTGCTTCTTTCTCTTGAAATTTCTCTTAAACTGTAAAAATAACCTTGACTCCTTCATTTCTTCTCCTCTGCTCTTTTGTCCTTGTCTCTAAACCCTCAGGAGCTGTGACTATTCCCCACTACAGGTCGTTTGTCTTTCCCAGAGACCCTGTTGCTATGTGTATTCAGCTCTGCAAAAGGGTGGCAGAGGCCACAGTCCTTTCACTCCCCTGGGACACTTTCTAGAGGAAGGGACCTTGTTGCACAGTGAAGCCAAGGGAATAAAGCAGCCATGTGAGATAAACACTGTGTCTAGAAATGTCTAGAAACAGATTAAGGAATCCTTCATGGTATAGCAATTTTGTATATATCCAATTCAAAGTCAAAAATTCCCTTTCCCAAGGTCAAGTAATAAGCTCCTTTTATTATAGGTTGTTAAATTCTTAAGAATCCCTTCCACCTTGAAACATGCCTTTGATGACAGCTGGCATCCGCCCCTATCACCATGGAGTTGACTATCCATTTGGTCATAGAACTGGGGAGTATATCTATTATAATCCCTGTTCATGATAGACGTCCCAGTTCCCTCCTTCTTTTTTTTTTTTTTTTTTTTTTTGAGACAGAGTCTCACTCTGTTGCCCAGGCTAGAGTGAGTGCCGTGGCGTCAGCCTTATCTCACAGCAACCTCAAACTCCTGAGCTCAAGGGATCCTCCTGCCTCAGCCTCCGGAGTAGCTGGGACTACAGGCATGCACCACCATGCCCGGTTAATTTGTTCTATATATATTTTTAGCTGTCCATATAATTTCTTTCTATTTTTAGTAGAGATGGGGTCTCACTCTTGCTCAGGCTGGTCTCGAACTCCTGAGCTCAAACGATCCGCCCACCTCGGCCTCCCAGAGTGCTAGGATTACAGGCGTGAGCCACCACGCCTGGCCTCTCCTTCTTTACTATGTGTCAGGATGTCTGCATTTTTTCCTTGTCTCATGCAATTATCACAACACTGTGACAGTAGACGCCATTGTCCTATTTTACAGATGTAGAAACTCAGGGTTAGAAAAACGAAGCAAATTGCCTACATTACTATTACTAGGATTCATGTTCCAATCTTTTTGAAGCCTAAGTCCTCAAAGTTTCCACCAAACTACATTTTATCTCTTTTTAACACATGATGTCTATTTACATGTATTCCCTATCCATGAGCAGTGTCCTCCTTACTGCCTCCTGCTGGTGGCTCGTGTGCATGCACAAACACCCACCCGCCTACACACACACACCCCTACACACACCCCCCCGCTAGGATTTAACCTCATTTGAGGAACTGTCTGTGTCTTAATCTCCCATGTATCCCTCCCATCTAGCTAAGTGTCCTACAGTGTATGAGTTTGGTAAATATTTATCCAGTTGATTTGAGTATTTCCCTTAGTTATGAAGGTAAGACTCACATGGGACATAGAAAGTAAAAATAAAGGGATAATATGGGTGGAAAAAAATTAGAGTTTATAGATCCCTTTCATAGTTACCCCAAAGTAAAGCAAATTAGAGCAATTTCTCCAAACACCATACTCACTGCTCAATGCTTAAAGCCAGGCGGTAACCTCACAGCCACCCAATCATGTCCCAGGGCAGGACCATCCTTTCCGCAAACACCATATTTATTCTCTGTACCCTTGGAAGATCATCTCCCTGTGTAATTTACAGCTGTGGAAGGTGAGCTCATGTCCCTTGGGCTTTATCTGAGGAAATCTGTGCAGATTGGGCTAAGAATGTATTTCTATACAGAGCTTTTACATTGGCTTCTGGCAGACAGCACAGGGCTAGTACCAGCCTGAGACTTTTTAAAATATTGACTTTTCAGATTAGTATACATTTTAACTTAAAACTACTTATAAAATGTTAGAGGAGAACTTTTCCTGCCACTCACTGCCTAAGCCAAAACAGATAAGCTTTCATGCCCTCTCCTGGAAATAGCAGATTTTTTTCCCCCCTAGCCTGTCTTTTCATTAGGGAAATAACATTTTGAATCTCTGCAGGGATTCAGTTTCAACTTTCTTCCTCTCTTGAGACCAAGGCCTTTTCTCTTTCCCTATAGTGCTATTTAAACCACAGCCCTCTGGTTACTATGGCTTCTCTAAGTCCCCCCTCCACCCATCAGAGCAGCCCTAGCTACAGTTCATGTTTAAAGTTCTAGGTTTCCTAGCCATGGCTTCTGGGACTAGCCCTTTCTTTTGAGCTCAGCCACAGAGTTAAAAAACCTTTGATGGGTATGTGCAGTGTTTTAGACACCAGCCTAGGAAACACCTATATCCCAAGGCAGGACTTCTGGCTACTCTTTCCGAGTAGCTTTGCCTGCAAGTCAGGGAACTCTAAACTGGCTCAAATTCTTACCAAAGGGCACAGGAACAAAGTTAAACCTTGAGTGCATATCACACAGATCACCAAAGACAGAACCAAGAGAATTTCTAGGCATAGTTATTCCAGATGGACCAAATGGGAGACTACCAGTGGTTGAGTCAAAGGTACAGTGCTTAACTTTCCCTGTGGTTGAAAGACATTTTTAACAATTCGTCCTTTCCAATGAAGCTTTCACTTGGGGAGTTTTGGACTCTTTCATTCCTGACTCAAGTCAAGAATCAAAGATTAATTATCATTATTTGGTTACCTCACATTGAAGACGTCAATTTTCACTAGGAGTTATCTTAGCATGTTTAAAACTTGATATTGCATGCATGCTTTTGAGATGAACTCAACTGTTTTTTGGAGAGAATGTCAGGTTAATTTTAGGGCCAGTAAAATATATTTGTGTATGAGCCATCATAGAAGAAAATGGGCCCATGTTCTTGAAACTACGTATGTATAAAATAGTCTCTTTGAATGAAAAATATATGTAAATGGATGCTTGCTATGTTTTGTCTAGCATTCCAATGTATTTTATAGAGGAAGAATTTCCTTCATGACACTAATTACAAGATATTTTCTCCCCTGCCCCACCCCCACCAGAATGTAAACCAAAGGAAAGCAGGGACCTCAGTCTAATCCACCATTGTATCCCAGCAGCTAGGTCAGTTTCTGATACATTGTCACATTCAATAAATATTGAATGAATGAATAAATGAATCAGAAGTAGAAGAAGGAGTTGACTCTGCTCTAAAGTTTGGTGCTATAAAGAAATGAGGCTCATATACCCACTACGCATCCTTTAAATCCATTCATACAACCCTAACATCACTTGGGGGTGCCTCTGGCCTCTATTTCTGCATTGTAGATACTTCTCTTCAACCTTCAAAGACAAGGACAATTGAAACGTCATCTCAGCCAGACATCTTTCTCCCATCCTCCTCCAATAGTGTATCGGTGTTACTATTGTTGTGGTTATTAGGGACCACGCATTGAACAGTCCCTGAACACCAGGGATGCATGCACGTGAGTGTGTACAAGCGTGTGCACACACACACACACACACACACGCGCGCGCACACACACACACACGCGCGCGCGCACACACACACACATTATGAACCTTCTGCTTTTCCAGGAGGTGATGTTGACTGTTTTTCTCTGACTGATGCCTGGGAGCCAGAGATGCCGAATGCAGAGACTGTGGTAACCTTCTCCTCCAGCCACATCGTATCTCAGCCTGCCAGGGAAGAGTCCCACGATTCTTCGCTTCAGTCCGGGTTGGTGGCGTCTGAACATTTCCAAGAGAACATTTGGGATCGTTCAAGTGAGTTCAGGTTTTTTGTTTTATTCTTTAATCTTTGCCACACCCAAAGAATCCTTCCTTTCGGGGCCTGAGGATGACTTAGAGATGACTAATGTGCTCTTAGGAACTGGTATGGACCTGTGTGAGGGGGGGAGGACACGGGGCCTCTGCCAGAGCCCATGTGTCACCTTTGCAGGGGAGATGACTGCCTTTGGGGGTCATCTGTGCACTGGGTCTGTGGTGTTTTATTTTTTAAAAATCCTGAAAACATTTGGTAAAATGTTAGGCTTTAATAAAGCAGAGTAGAGGGTACATAGGTGTCTACTATTTTGCTCTTAATATTTAGCTGTGTGTTTGACATACTACATAAGAAGAAGAAAAAGAAAGAAAGCAAAGAAGAAAAGAACACTTTTTTTATTATTAAAAATGTAGCATTTATTCATACTTTTGACTGCTTGAAAATAGATATTTTATAATTCTGGTTTATGTGTGTTCCCAACCCTTGGCCATTGTTATCGTCACTTATGACAGATACTCATATTTTATCTGAAAGAAATTTCAATACATTTTTAGTATGCTTTCTTATTTTCCGGCAGTTAATGCTATGCCCCTGGCAAGGAGAAGTCAGAAGATATAAAGGTATTGGTATTTCCTGTGAGGAGTAAATCTGGAATGCGTTCAACAAGCATGGCCCGTAATCTCTAGCTTGCTGACATTAGGTTAATCGTGTTTGGACGTGATGTTGCATCAGGTCGAAGTTCTGTCATCAGCTTGTCATCATCCAAGATTCAAAGCCCATCTCCCCACTCGTTAGCTATAACTCAAAAGCAGTTTACCAAACTCTCTCAAACTTAACATTTTCATCTCTACATGGAGATCTTCTGTCTTGTAATGACAAAAATAACTCATGTAAAGCACTTAGCCTACTGTGTCATGTTACATGAATGCTCAGTAAATGTGAAGCTGTTATTACATAAGATTGAGGTTAAATGGAAAAATAATCTCCTCTATTTATTTGCTTTCACAACATCATGAATATTCATTTCACTCGCCATCACTCTTCTACTCCCAAAGACCAATATGCTCTGTATCTTTTTTTCCCCAGTATAGCTACTAGATAAATATTAAAGGTTGTTTTTTGTTTTGTTATGTTTTTAGTTTCCTTTCCAGGTGTTGGGATGACACAGAAAGCAGATTTTATTGTTTAGATAGTTTCTGGGTTATCAACACCTATGATGGCTTGACAGCCACCTCCTCCAGGGAGCCCACCCTTCCTGGTGTTCTCTGGCTCTCAGGGCTTCTGTCTCTCACACCCACTGTCTGCACTGCTGTTGCATGTTTACCTCCATGTCTCTCCCATCAGGCCATGAGCTCCCTAAAAATGGGCACTATAGGGAAGTCATCTGTGAATTCCAAACTGCCACATAGGCACGGAGCAGATTATTGGTGGAACAGTTAATAAGTGTGCTATCTCTATTTTACAGATAAGAATACTGAAATGCAGACAGGTCAAGTAAGCCTTTGTACTCTTTGCAAAGAGTTTTGTAAGAAGACATACACACTCTTTGCTCTGTCTTGAATGTTTCTCCCACCTACCTGCTATACCTGGATGGCCCCTACTCTTCCTCAAGGCCCAAATTAAACAGCACCACCTCCGTGGCAGCTCTGTCCTCTTCTGGCTGGTGGAGGCAGTACTTTACTTATCATGACTCCTTTGCACTCTTTACGTACCTCTGTTGAAACTATTTCTTTCACTCTTCCTCACTAGGCTCTGAAGTCCTGAGTGGACAAGCTCTCCCTCTTTGGTTCAGTCCTTCACATGTAGGTTTTGTGTGTGTATTCTTCTGTTCCAGGTGATGTTTCAGGTGCTAAGCATATGGGCATGTATAACATCATCTATATCAGTCAGGACTTTGTGAGTTCCAATGGATGGAAACTCATCTCAAAGTGGATTAATCAATAGCCAAATTTATTGACTCATATTAGTGAAAATTCCAGGTATAGAGTTCAGAGTCATGTCAGTCTCTTTTGTTGCCTTTTGTCTTATGTGTCATGTTGCTTTTTAAAAGGCTATATCTCCATGGTGGGTTCTGGTGGCTCTGTGCCTAAACCTTTCAGCCTTTCCAGTTTCCAGTTGAGCAGAAAGAGATTGTATCTGTCTAGACTTACAATAAGAGGCCCAGAATTGAGATTCATTAGCTCTGGCAGTGCCCCATTGATATCGACAAACCTTTGTCAATAAGTATGTGAAACTCCAAAAGGCTTGGAAGGAATCAAATGTTGGGAGGAAAATCAGAGAAATCAATCACTCCACCTAAACCATGAACAAAGAGAAGGGAGAGAGGTGATTCCCCAAGGAATATATGGGCATTGCCACCAGAGAACAAGAAATAGATAGCTGTTTCCAACAAGCTTACTGTCTAGTAGGGGAATATAGAGAAACACAACAGAAATTTTAACAGTGTGAAAAGAGAGCTAATGAAGACAGGAGCAAGGTACAATGACAGCACAAGGGAGGAGCAGCAAAGAGCTATGGAGGAGCTGGAGGAATCACGGTAGGCTTCCCGAAGGAGGTTACACTTGAGCTGAGCCCAACAGGTCATAAATAAATGGCTACTGAAGGAAGGAATCAGCAAATAACTCATCCAAAATCACACAACTCATATCTTTGTAGAACTCAAATTTAAACCCATTCATCCTTCACTATCCAAGTCTAGTGCTCTTTGCAATTTTTCAAGCTGGATTTGTTTCTATGAGGAAATGTTTTCCAAATTCCACATGAAATTGAGAGAGGCTAAGAATAGACACATAGTTTAGAAGGGTTGTTGAATGTTCAGTTGAACTCACAATAACACACTTAGTTCACAGTGTACATGAAATACTGTACATTTGCAGTCACATAATTTACTACGGCAATGTTTTGAATTGCCAATCTTCGGTATTCCAACCGCATTGTGGGCTAAATAGGTTTTGTTTGCTGACTCAATCCTCATTCATAGCATAAATAGCAAAAATAAATGCATTCATAGCATAAAGTCATTCCAAGTTTTAAAGAACTGTTGCAAAATTGAGCTTTTGAAGCATTTGGCAAAAATTAAGTTGAGGTCCGTTTATACTCTTCTTTAGGTCTTTATGTGGTAATCCTTAAGCCAGCTCTGATTTCTTTGAGGTAATTAGAGCCAATACTCAGGTTCATTATTGGTTTAACTCTTACTTTTATACTTGCTGGAGGATTTGGCGTTTCTACTGTAGCTTGACAGCACGGAAATATTTTACTGATTGCAAAGAGTTTTGCAAAGAGGAATATTTCATAATATATGTTCTCTTTTTTGGTCCTTAGAGACTTCCGGTATGCAAAGTTGCAATTGTCCATCCTTGCCCCACTTCAGACAAAACATTATGTTCCGTCTAGATGTGGTTTTTAAATCTTGGCTCTCACACCTCCTAGCTGTGTGACCTTAGACAATTTCATCATTTCTCTCAGTCTTGGTCTATTTCAGTTGCAAAACGAAGAAAATGGTATCTGCCTCACAGCATTGCTGTGCTGATTAAACGAACTCATGTATGAAAGCTCTTTGCGAATTATAAGGCACTCTACAAATTTTAGACATCATTGTCACTGTTATCATCTTCATCAGAGTTAGATTTCTGACATTAGCATAAACCCTACAAAGCTTTTCCCCCAACCCTAAAGCAAAAGGCAAGCCCCAAACTGTATAAATAGCATAGTCTTTTATTTTATAGTGGTAGAAGAAATCGATAGAAATTGAGGAAATTTTCTGATGAATGACCCTGTATAACATTAGGTGATATTATTTTTGTTATTTACGCCAAATTGCTTAAATTGAAGTACATTTGACAACTACTTTTTTTGGTGTGTAGAAGGTAAGTTTTAGTATTACTTTGTTATTCCAAGATTATTTAACCAGCAATGATTTCTAATTCATTTATTTTTGCCTCTTCTATTAGAAACCAGTTTGTTGCGAGAGCTCCCTTTTCAGGCAATCCTGCTTGCTGTGTGCTTAATCATTTTTGCATGTGCAAGGTAATTCAGATTTTGTTTTCATGCAGTGGGATTTCATACTTACCAAAGTTGTAATTGGTTGATGACTTCCTGGCATATTTCCACAGAAATTTTTAGGTAGCTATGTTGTGAAGATTGGTTCATTTGTCTGTTCATGATAAGCACCCCTTTATCTCACATCAACCTCCTCCTATCTTCTCACAAAGCATACAAAAGCCAGTGCATTTTGCTTAAAATTGGATTTTACCATGTATCATCCTTTGAGTAAGGCTTCAGTGACTCCTGTTATAGGTACAGTCTAAGCACACCGTCTGGAGTTCAAGGGCACTTGGAGTCCCTGCTGAGACTCCACCTTTCCCGCTATATTTGCATATCCTAACGTAAAGTGTCTCTTCATGCCTTATGATGCTTATGCTTATGATAAGCATGTTTCTGCCTTCCCCTCTGTCCTCATGTCCTTCTTCTGCCTTCTTGTCCTTTCCTTGCCCAAGTCTCCAGGGCAGTGATGATACTCCTTGGTGCTAAGCCCACTCGTGCCTCAGGGCCTTTGCACTTGCTGCTTACGGAGCCTCATACAAGCCATCTGCAGATAGCCTCAAAACATGTGACCCCACTTCTTGCTGAAATCTGTTCAAATGTCACACCATCAGAGAGCCCTTTCCTGACAACTCTTTGTAAATAGCACACCACTCTTTGTCACACATACCTTGCTTTTCCTTTTTTCAGAGCACTTATCACCCCTAACCTGTTATCTGTTTGCTTGTTTAAACATCAGAGATCTAGCTCTCCCTTCAAGGATGTGAACTACCTGAGAGCAGAGACATTGTGTGTGTCCCTCACTGCTCTATCCTCAGTGCTGGGGTTCATTGATACTTGTTGCATCAATGAAACAAGGCTAAGTAGTTCAGTCCGGAGGTCTTTATGGTTCTGGAACTCTCACCAGCAAGCGCTACCTGCCTGAATCCCACCTTCTGAGGGTCAAATACCTCAGCACCACTTGGAGGTGTTGCTTTTTTAGATACAAAGTCCTAGATCCTATCTCTTGAGATATTAATTTAGATCTAGTGAGAATCGGTGCTTCAAAATAGCTTCCCAGATAATTATGGGGTTTGAAAAGCATTTTTAGATCACAATGGGACCAAAAGAACAAAAGGGGGGAGGTCCTATGGTTAAAAATAAATTTGCAAAATTCTGCATTCTATATTCCAAGTTGGACGATCATAATGTGCGTTAGTATAATAGAGGCTCAGCGAAAGAGCGTAGTGAAGAAAATGGTCAGCTTTATTTCACTTAGTGTTTTCCAAACCTCCAAGTTGATCGTGGACCCCTCTCTTTTATTTCACACAACAATTAATGAAATGTTCCCCAGGTTAGTTTTTGTAAATACTCCCCTTATGCAGTGGAGCTTAACTCTCCATCCCTTGAGTGTGAGCTGCATTTAGAAACTTTCTTCCAAAGAGTGTGGAAACAGAGGGAAATAGGTAAACTCACAGTGGAGAAACTGAGCAAATACTACCTCAGTGAGCAGGTCAGCATCAGCAGTAATGCTGATTGTATTACCCTGGATGTAACAAGGTGAGTATTGCACTTCACCTTTGTGGTCTTCTAAACCTCAGTCCAACCATGGGGAAAACAGCAGAAAAACCCACATGGAGGGGCATTCAATACATTATCTGATTAAAATTCTTCAAAACTGTCCGGATCATCAAAGCCAAGGTGAGGCTGACAAACTGTCACAGCCTAGAGGACCCTAAGGAGACAGGATGACTAACTGTAATGTGGTGGCCTGGGTGGGATCCTGGAACAGAAAAAGGAAAAAACTGAAAAATCCAAAGGAAATACAGAACTGAGATAACAGTAATGCACCAATGTTGTTTCCTTAATGGTGACAAATGTCCCACAGTAATTATAAGGTGCTGGTAGTGGAGGAAGCTGGCTGAGGCCCACATGAGAACCCTCTGCACCATATTTTGCAATTTCTCTGCGTATCTAAATTACTCTAAATAAAAAGGTTATTTAGGTAAAAAAGATTATAAAAGCATGGAATTTTCTCACAGATATGTCAGTGACAGGTGACAGACACGAGGGTCTGTATGATTGCACACAGAGGTTGTGTATCCCTTACCTGAAATGGTGGGGACCAGAAATGTTTGGGATTTTGGATTTTTTTTGAATTTTAGAATATTTACATATACATGATTTTATGTTTATGGGGACAGGACCCAAGTCTAAACACAAAATTCATTTATGTTTTACATGTACCTTATACGCTTAGCCTGAAGGTGATCTTACACAACATTTTAAATAATTCTATGCACCCGTCACATGAAGTCAAGTGTGGAACTTTCCACTTGTGGCATCATGTTGGCACTCAAAGAGTTTTAAATTTTGGAGCATTTCAGATTTTCAGATTAGGGATGCTCCAAGAAAAGGCAAAACTGATCAGTTATTATAGGTATAAGAATAGTGGTTAATTATAGGGGTATAGACTGGAAGAAACAACAAAGGAACAATATAGGGTTCTGGAAATATGCTATATCTTGATATGGCAATTATGGGGGTTTATGTAAAAAAATCAAAATCAGTATGTGTACTTTATATACTTTATTGTACATATGTTAGAGCTCAATTTAGAAAAAGAATTTTAAAGCTGCACATAAAGAGATGTCTAAAAGGATATTCATCAGATTTTAGTAATTACTGCTTATGGATGGTGGGATTTCTTTATCATATTTTCCTTTCTCTTCTTTATTTATTTGTAATATCTTTCAATGATTCATATTTTGAAAATAAAAACACAAGAATGGAAGAATAGGCACCACATGTACTCGCCATCAAATTGGCACTAACTGATCGACACTATGGTGCTCACACGGTAGTAACATTCTTCAGGGATTGGGGGTTGGGGGTTGGTAAACTCATAACTAATGGACCCGGTGAGCATTGTAAGGGGGAAAGGGCACACCTCAAATCATGGTTTGGGTGTGGCAAAGTCATAACATGTAACCAAAATGTTTATACCCCCACAATATCCTGAAATAAAAAAAAAAAAAAAAGAGTTGGTCAGTAGAGATAGGATCCTGATGGCCAACTAGACACAGGTAGTGTGTGCCTCCTCCATGGAGAGGAAGCAGATTCTCACATTTCGAATAGATTATCCAGGAGAGAAGGCTGGGATTCACCAGGGAAGCAATGGGAAGCACCAAAAGTGGGTCAGGAGAAGAAGAAGTAATTTCTGGGCTCATTTAGGCTTCTGGCAAAATTCAGTTCCATGTGATTGTGGGACTGTGGTTGCCGTTTTCTTGCTGTCTGTCATCCAAGAGTAGTTCTAAGCTTCCAGAGGCCACTGCATTTCTTGGCTCATGGCCCCCTCCAAAGCTAAGAATGACAGGTCAAGTTCCTCTCAATGATTTGAATCTCATAGTTTTCTTTCCTGCTTCCCACCAATCATAAACTTCATGAGATTACTTTCTACCTTTTAGTCTTCTTTTTTTCTAAATACATTTATTTTTAACATATTATAACCAAATGTTAACTGAATATAGATTCTAATAAAAAGAGCCCATAAGACCTAAAAAACAAAGAAAAGAAAGGAAAAACAATAAAGTCCTTTTGGGAAGCATCTTTTTTTAAAAAAGTAATCTGCCTTGTGGAGAAAATCACCCTTCAGATCAGCAAAAATCCAAATATTTGATATCACACTTTTTTTGGCAAGGTTGTAAAGTAGCAGACATGTTCCTTCATTGCTGGTAAAATTTTTAAAAATTTATAATTAAGGTCCCTAGCTATGGAGATTTGACAATTTCTACTAAATTTAAAATTGCATGTCCTTTTTGACCTGGCCATACCCTTTCTAGGAATTCATCTTGCACATACACTAGCACATTTGTGAAATGACATGTAGAAGGTATTTGATGCATTTTAAATATTTTCAAAAAATTATTTTTTAAAAGTATACTTTTTAGTGGTTCTTAGTATATTCACAAAGCTGTGCAACTATCACCACTATAATTCCATAACAATTTCATCACTGAAAAAAGAAACCCCATACCCATTAGTACTTACTCTCCATTCCCTCTCATCACTCAACAGAAAACTCTGAAAACCACTAATCTACTTTCTGTCATACAGATTTGTCTATTCTGGATAGTTCATGTAAATGGAAGCGTACAACATGTGGTCTTTTGTGTCTAGTTTCAATCACTTAGCATGAAAAGATGGTCAACATCATTAGCCTCTGGAGAAATGCAAATCAAAACTACAGTGAGAAAGGAACAATATAAGATGCTGGAAATATGCTATATTCACACCACCCCACTAGGACAGCTCTAACCAAAAATATAGACAACAACAAGTATTGTTAAGGATGAAGAGAATTTGGATCCCTCATAAATTGTTGGTGGGAATGTAAAATGGTGCAGTCCTTTTGGGAAGCATTTCAGTAGTTCCTAAAAATGTTAAACAGAGAGTTACCATATGCCCCAAAATTCCATTCCTAGGTATTTACCCAAGAGAAATGAAAGCGTATGTTCACACAAAAGCTTGTACAACCGTGTTCACAGCAGCATTATTCATAACGGTCTGATAGTGGGAACAATGGTTAACCGATGAATGAATAAATAAAATAGCAAAAATATGGTCTATCTATACAATGGAATATTATTCAGCCATAAAAATGAAGTACTGATACACGCTATAATGTGGATGAACCTTGAAAACATCGTGGATATACCACAGTTTGTTTATACGTTCACCTGTTGAAGGACATTTTGGTTGTTTCCAGTTTTTGAAAATTTTGGGCAAGTCTTCCATGAAGAATCACATGCAGGTTTTTGTATAGACATAACATTTCAACTCAGTTGGGTAAATACCAGGGAATTGCAATTGCTGGGTTGTATGGTAAGTTTATGTTTAACTTTGTAAGGAAGTGCCAAACTATCTTCCAAAATGCACAATTTTCACTCCTACCAGCAACAAATGAGAGTTCCTGTTGCTCTCATCCTCCCTAGCATTTGGGATTGTCAGCTTTTTGGGTTTTAGCCATTCTAATGGGTGTGTAATCGTATCTCACTATTTTAGTTTGCATTACTCTAATGATGAATAATGTTGAACATATGTTTTTTACACTTATTCGCCATCTGTATATCTTCTTTGGTGAAGTATCTGTCTGTTCAGATCTTTTGCTCATTTTTTAAGTAGGTTGCTTATTTTCTTATTGTTGAGTTTTAAGAGTTCTTTTTCTATTCTGGATAGAAGTTCTTTATCAGGTATGTGATTTGAAAATATCTCACAGACTATACCTTGTTTTCTCATTCTCTTGGCAGTGTCTTTCACAGTGAAAATTAAAAAAAAATTTTGATAAGGCCCAATTAATCAATTTTTTCTTTCATGGATTGTGCATTTGGTGCTATATTTTAAAACCCACTGCCAAACACAAAGGCATGTAGACTTTTCTCCTATGTTTTCTTCTAGAAGTTTTATACTTTCATGGTTTACATTTTGGTCTATGACCTATTTTGAGTTATGTTTTGTATAAGATATGATATATATGTGCAGATTCATCCTTTTGCATATGAATATCTGTTCCAATACCATTTGTTAAAAAACCTTTCCTTTCTCCTTTGAACTGCTCCTGTACCTCTGTTAAAAATCAGTTTACTATGTCTGGGTGGGTCTATTTCTGGGCTACGTATTCTCCTCCATTTATCTGTATGTCTGTTATTTTGTCAATACCATACTACTTTCATTACTGCAGTTTTATAATAAACCTTGAAATCATAAGTCTATAGTAAGTCTAAAAGAACATCGCATGGGTTAGAAATGCATCATTAGTATGCTAAACTTGAGCAATCCTGTTGTTTCAGATGGTTTATGGAAGGAATATTAGCCAGCGTCTTCATATGCTCATTGTTGATAACTATAGCTTGTAAGTAACTGTTCCCAAAAATATTGCTATGATTCCTGTATTTTGTTCCAATTTTGGCCATTTTAAAATAATTTTTAAATATTTTCTTTTTCTCACCTAAGATGCTATGAAATCATTGTTTCTCAGCCTTGCCAGCTATTTGAAAGTCACCACATGTGTTTGGTAAGTGTTACCTATGTTATCATCATTGTCTGGACAAGGATGACCATAATCTGATATCTGAGAATGGTTTCTGCTGCATAATAGATGGCAATGACTACATACAGGAAATGTCCTGATCATTCATCCTAAAGACTACTTTCTGTTACTGCTAAAATCTAATAGTATTATCATGCTGCATCCTAAATTCTTATATCAAAATAGATAGAACTAATTTTTAAGGCAGCAGGACTTAGAAAAGAAGTGTCCTTTCGAATCATTTTAAATGGGCTTTTATAGATTCATAGTACGGCATTTCATAAATACCTCATATTAAGAAGATCTTTATGGTATAGTTTCCCAAATAGCTGGCAAACTGCCAATGAAATGATCTCAGTTACAAACTGTGATTTCTCTGCCCTGTCTTACTCATTTTATGATCCCTCTGGGTGCCGAGTGCCATGGTTCAGCATATTTCAAAGGGTTATTGAGGTCTGGGTGAGATGCTCACAGAATTTCAAACAGTCTGCAAGGCACCATCCTCTTGCAAGATGAACTGTGTTAGTTACCTTCACTTCAATATGGCTTCCAGGGGCAAACTCCCTTGTCTTGGAAATCGAGGTCTATAATTCACTATGATACTCTTGATACTATGTTTCCCTGTTTATGAAATCTTTGTGTTAATTCTGAAATCACAACAGGGTTTAGTGAAGATTTATTTTGTTTAGGACTCTAGTCAATATTGACTTACACTTCGAGTGATGTTTCCTGTAATTTCTACATATTCCAGCTTTCTGGTGATGGGCATTGATATAGCTAAGTATTGTTTAACCTGATATTTAGAATATTGGATCTTGGGGTAATCTCAGAAATACTTATTCTTTGACCTTTGAAATTAATGACATGCATTTAAAACTCTTCTAAGATACCAACTTCCCTCCCTCCAGACACAGGATGCTCCCTAGGTCTGTACAGAGGCTTACAGACATATTTTATGCAACATTACTACAGGTTTGCATGTGTGCTTAGCTTCATGGGCTGTGATAATATACTAGTCAGGACTGGGCTAATAATGTAAAAAAAAATTCCATCCAAAGAGCCATTTTGTTACCTAGCTTTCAGAAATGAAAACATTATTATGGTTTGTCAGGTAATGTGAATTACATAAATTCCTTCTCTCTGGGTTTTAAGATGGGCATATACAATTAATCAGAAATACAACCAGAGCAATCAGGCAAGAGAAAGAAATAAAGGGCATCCAAATAGGAAAGAGGAGGTCACTTTTTGCTGACAATATGATCTCATATCTAGAAAACCCCAAAGACTCCATCAAGAGAGTAGAGTTGATAAACAAATTCAGCAGTCTCAGGTTACAAAATCAATGTGCACAAATCAGTAGGATTCTTATACGCCTGTAACAGTCAAGCTGAGAGTCAAATCAAAAACTCAGTACCATTCACAATAGCCACAAAAAAATAAAATACCTAGGAATATACTTAACCAAGGAGGTGAAAGACCTCTACAAAGAGAACTATGAAACACCGAGGAAAGAAATCATAGATGACACAAACAGATGGAAAAACATATCATGCTCATAAATTGGTAAAATCAACATTGTTAAAATGTCCATACTACCCAAAGTGATTTACATATTGAATGCAATCCTCATCAAAATACCAACGTCATATTTCACATATCTAGAAAAAATAATTCTATGCTTCATAGAAAAGGGCCTGAATAGCCAAAGCAATAAGCCAAAAGAACAAATCTGGAGGCATCACATTACCAGACTTCAAACTATACTACAAGGCTATAGTAATCAAAACAGCATAGTATTGGCACAAAAGTAGAGACATAGACCACTGGAACAGAGCAGACAACTCATATATAAAACCATTCACATACAGCCAACTGATCTTTGACAAAGCAGACAACAATATACACTGGGGAAAAAAAGGCCTGTTCAATAAATGGTGCTGGGGGAATTGGATAGACACATGCAGAAGAATGCAACAAGATCCATATCTTTCTCCACTCACAAAAATTAATTCAAGATAGAAAAAAGACTTAAATGTAAGGCATGAAACCATAAGAATTCCAAAAGAAAATGTTGGAAAAACTCTTCTAGATATCGGGCTAGGCAAAGAGTTTTTGAAGAAGACCTCAATGGCAATCACAGCAACAACAAAAATAGATAAATGGGACTTGATTAAATTAAAAAGCTTCTGCACAGCTAAGAAATAATCAACAAATCGAACAGACAACATTTAGAATGGGAGAAAATATTTGCAAGCTATACATCTGATCAGGGGCTAATAACCAGAATCTACAAAGAACTCAAGTAAATCAGCAAGAAAAAAACAAACAACCCCATTAAAAAGTGAGTAAGAGTAACCTACCATAGGTTAGACACCCTTGCTAGGTGCCAGGGTGGTAATGCCAAGGCATGTCAAGAGTCTCCTTAGAGCAACAGGTATGCAAAAGGCAAGGTGAAGTTGCAGTTTAATATGATAAATGCAAATACAGGGTTAGCACAGAGGCCAGGGAAACACCAGGAGAGAGGTTTCCCCAGACTAGGAGAGGTGGGGATTGTGGGCAGGAAGGGCTTCTTGGAAGAGCCTATATCTGACCTTCAGGGGTCATATCACATGTTGTTTTTTCAGCACCTTCCACTGTTCCAAGCTCATTGTTCTCTCCTAAATAAACACTCTCATCTACCACCTCATTTATGGAGGAAAATTCCTTCTTTGATTTTTTGTGTACATACTTTAACTTGTCCTTCTCTTGTTCCCACTCCATTTTTCCTGTTTTCTGCCCACCCAGTGTTATATACACACCCACACTTGCATTTAAGACCTGTGAGAACAAGGACAATTGACTTCATTTTTGTATCCACCTCAATGCCTTGAAAATAGTAGGTGCTTCATACATATTCATTAAATTGAATATATTTGCTGCATCATTTCTTGAAGTACTTCCTTGATAGCCAGGAGCTCTGCCGTATATTAAAGATTTTGCAACATTCTCCCTCTTATATAAACATATCCAGAAGCTAATAAGCCAAAGATATGGTTATTCATCTCAAAAGTCAAGAATGACTCATGAGTCTCTAACAATCAGTGATGAGACTCTAAGGAAGTGGAGAGCAAGTGCTGACTTCAGTTCAGCAAACATTAATGCAGCAGCCTCCCCCACCCATCCTGTACTGTGCAAGGGTAAGGTTAGATCAGGTGCCTCTTTGACATTTCTTACCTCTCAAGTCATATCCCTTTTTATAACCTGATGCAATTCTTCTTCAACTGTCTTCCTTAAATTTGAAGTCTGTGAGCATAGGGACTATCCAATCTTGTTCACTGTCACCCTGAGTGCCTCTTACAGATGAAAGTCACCACAAATATCCCGTGCTGCCAATAATGTTCTACCATCAGTAGTGCACACTTTGCACATGCATTGACTTCATAGTAACAAAATGGGTAACACCTGTTCTCTCTACTCTTAGATGGAGGAATGGATGTTCATATACTTGGTGAATGAATGAATAAACTTTGGAGAATAAGAATATGGAGAAAACCAACGTGTTACCCTAAAGACTGTTATCCTTGGGGTGGTATAGAGGGAAAGAGAAAACGATATGAAATGGTAGTTAACTAAGTACCAGACGGTGCTGAGAACTTACAACCTCTAGAGCATTTCAGATGAAGAAAGCGAGCACTAAGAACTGCTGGGGTAAAAACAAAAACAAAGTTACTCTAATTTGAGCCTCCACTTTTCCTAGTTGTGATGATTTGAGCCAGTTGTGTGTGCGTACGCATGTGCATGCAGTGATTAGACACTGCATTTCACGTGTATGTGGATGAATTATGCATTTCTTTTCTCCTTTCTCTAATCTAGGTTAGCTAAAATTTGACAACCATTTAGCAATGCCTCTGATGAATGCCTTCAAGCTGAATATCCAGAAATTGTCCGACTAGCAGTCCACTTGGAATCAACTGCTTCACTGGAAGGGAATGAGCAACTGGATAATTGAGAAAAAAAATTTAATTTGACTATGTGATTTAAAAAAAAAATCTCAATTTTCGCTCATAATTGTAATATTCTCATGAAAATAATATTAATTTGCCTTTCCTTTGCAAACACTAGCAGTTGAAAGGGAAAGGCCTAAGGAATGGGATAGATCAACTGGAGTACAAGTTCCTCTATTATTCCCTAAGGCAGTGGTTCTCAGATGTTAATTTTCATTAGAGAATTCTGCCAAAAACTTGCAACAGGGCAGATCCCTGGGCCTGCCCGCATGTACCCATCCCTTGCTGAACTGCTTTAATTGAACAATGAAATCAAGTTTGTGTAATCGATATCAACTCGAATATGATTAAATGCAGTTTGTACATAAAATATCATGTTGGAAAAGTTCATTATTTCCCCAAAAGTAGTGGCTCAATATCAGGTGCTGACAGTGGGTGATGATTGATAGAAAATAGGCAGAAAAGTGTCGTTTTCTGGAAGGTATATTCTTCTTTTGAACCATTTTCTTTACCAGGTTTTTACCCTTCTTGGGGCTCATGATTCCTTTCATTCAAATTGCAATTAAAATAAAGATGTAGTACAGGAAATGCTTTAAGGGCAAAATAAAGGCAAAACACCAGAGTGCTTTGAAATGCGTGAAAATGGTGCAGGTGTACTACTGAAGGGTTGTAGATGGTGCTCTTTTTCCATCCCTCTCACTCAGCGTTGTTCACAAAGCAAACACAGCCTGCAATTCAGATTTGCTCCATGTGGTATTCTCTGACTAGAAATTCTGTATGGAGAAAATTATCCTTGCTTAAAATGGTAATCCCAAAATATCACTTTTTATATCATTTGTATCTAGTGCCTTTGAGGTTGAAAGAAATTTTACTAATAAATAAATGGAGTCTTGGAGAAATTATATATATATAAGCAATCATGGAGGAAAGTCATTAATTGAACACTATTATTTTCCTGTTGCTGCCTTAACAAATCACCACAAACCAGGCGGCTTAAAACAACACAAAGTTATTCACAGTTCTAGAGGTCAGAAGTCTAATAGCAAGATGTCAACAGAATTGTTTTCCTTTTGGAGGCTTCAGGGAAGAATCCACTTTTTTGCCTTTTTCAGCTGCCAGTGGCTGCCTGTATTCCTTGGCTCGTGGCCCCTTCCTCTATTTTCAAAGCACACAACTCCAAGCCCTTACTTTTATCATCACATCCTCTCCTCTTCTGCAGGCAAATCTCCCCCTGCGTGCTTCTTTAATGGACACTTGAGATTACATCTAGGACCCACTCTGATAATCCGAGGTAATCTCCCCATCTAAAATCCTTGACTTAATCACTTGTGCAAAGCCTCTTTTGCCATAGAAGTAACATTTATAGTTTCCTGTGATTAGAACCTGGATATTTTCAGGGACCCTTAGTAAGCCTACCACAGTCATATTTGAAATAGGTTTGTACAGTGATTTAGTAGGTCTGGGATGTGTTCCATACATTTGCCTTTTTAATAAGAGATCAGAAGAAGGTGACCCTCAATCCACATCTATAAATGCTTTGAAGAGGGGTTTGTTGGAGAACTAAATGCACAGAGAGCCTTTCCTTTGGTCTCTATAAGGAGAGCTTCCATGGACAATTGCTATGTGTCCTGTGTCTGTGTTGCACACATTTTTCTACAGGGTCACTTGATTTAACTGTCTTTTAAAATAAGATGCTGAAATAATAATAATTAGTTATATGCTTATAATAATTTATTGTGTGCAAGGAACTTTTCTCCATCCTCTGGGAAGGGGAGAAGAGCTAGATATAGAGTTAATAATTGCTCATGCCTGCATGATGGAGCTTTCATGAGAATTCCTAAGCTATGGGGTTTGAAGAGCTTCCAGTTTGGTGAACACATTCGCATGCTGAGAGGGTGGTATACCCCAACTCCACAGGGCCAGAAGCCTTCCAGACCTCACTTCATCTGCATGATCATTTATATCCTTTATAATATCCCTTATCATAAAACTTGTAAATGTGAGTGAAGTGTTTCCTTGAATTCTGTGAGCCATCATAGCAAATTACCGAACCTGTGGAGGGAGCTGTAGCAAGCCTCAATTTGCTGCCGAGTCAGACAGAAGTGTGGGTAACTGGGTAACTGCTTGCGACTGGCATCAGAGGTGGAGGACAGTCTTGTGGAACTGAGCTCTTACCCCGTGGGATCTGTGCGAACTCCAGGTAGTTAGTGCCAAAATGCAACTAAATTGTAGGACACCTAGTAGGTATCTACAGAGAATTGGAAAATGGTTTGGTGTGGAAAATGCACACATTTGGTGTCAGAAGCATTATAAGTAGAGAAATACAATTTTCCTTTAGTATTTAAGATTCATTTAAAGCTTTGTGAAGAGGCATAATCCTGAGATAAAAAGAACATGGGCTTTGTGGAGACACAAAGCTAGCATTGAATCCTGCTCTCCACTTACTTGGTGACATTTGAGTCCTCAGTTGCTTTAACTATAAAACAGACACAAAAATTTCTACTTTACAGAGTTTCACTGAGAATTATTGATAATGTATTTTTTGGGAGATGGCTTTAACCTCCTCCCCATAAGCATAAACTTAGCAGCTTGAAACAGCAAATTTACTGTCTCACGGTTCTGTGAGTCAGCAGTCTGGACACAGCTTAGTTGCATCCTCTATGAGGCTGCAATGGAGGTCAGTCAGGACTGGGTTCTCATCATCTAAAAGCTCAACTGGGGAAGGATGCACTTCCAAGCACACGTGGTCGTTAGAATTCAGTTCTTGTGACCCAATGGCTAAGGCCTTCCCTAGTGGAGCCTTCATATGAGAGCCCATCCCTGGACAATGCCTTGTTTTGCAGCTTTGCAGAGTCCCCAGTTAAACTGTGGTCCCAACCCACAGAAACTGTGAGATAATAAATGTGTGTTCTAAGCTACTAGGCTGTGCTGATACTGTTACTCTAGAGTAGATACCGAACACAATATCCGTGAACCCTCTGCAAATTACCTCACGAAGTGTGCTGCTGTGAAAAATGGTTTTAGGACTTGTCCCCTGGCAGTGGCCTTCAGCCAGATGGCCACTCTGGAGCCCCACCACCTGGAGCAGCTATTATGACCTTGATCTTCTGCAGATCCCCCTGTGACAGACTGCTTACATACCTGCAGCCGGGAAGACTGTGCATCACTGGATGCCGTCACTCTGCCAACGACCAGCCTCGGAGGGTCCTATTTGTCTTTGCAGCCCTCTCAGCAGGCAACACGGGTATAAAGAAACTTGTCTGAAGGACACAAGAAATTCCCAATGATCTGGAATCTGTAACTTCGCTGAAGTTTATGGTAATAATCAGAATATGACAGTATGTGTGTATTTGATTCTACAGTTTCACTTATTAATTCATTCAGTAAATACATGTTTGGTCCAACCACATGCCAAGACCCAGTCTAGGCCCTGGAGATACAACAATGAAGAAAGATGAGATTCCAGCACTTATGAGACATCATGTTTATGTAGACTTCTTTAACTCTGTGAAATAGGCAAAGAAGCCATTAAAAAAAAAAAAAAACGCAAAAACTTTTATTGTTAAAATACCAAAAATACAGAAAATGATGTAAAACAAAAATGGAACTTAATACATTATTATAACGCAAATACCCTATCTTGGTCTGTTTTGTGTTGCTACAACAGAATACCATAGACAGGGTAATTTATAAGGAAAAGAAATGTATTTATCACATTTCTGGGGGCTGGGAAGTCCCATAACAAGTTGTCGGATCTGGCAAGGGCCTTCTTGCTGAATAATCCCACTATTGAAGGCAAGAGGGTGAGAGAGAGAGGAAGGCGGCTGAACTCATGCTTCTATCAGGAACCCACTCCTGTGAAAACTAACCCAATCCCATGATAACGGTACTAATCTATTCACGAGGTCAGAGCCCTCATGAACTAATCACCTCTTAAAGACCCCACCTCTCAACACTGTTGCCTTGGGGATTAAATTTCCAAAGCACGAACTTGGGGGAACACATTCAAACCAAAAAAGCGTGTCTTTTTTAAGAACAAACATTAAAATAGAAAGACAAAATCTTGCTGGCTATACCAGGAGCCCTCCAGGTGCCCCTCCCAACTCTCCCACTCTCAGAATAACCACTCTCCTGATTTTATGATAATCACCTCTGTACCTTGCTTTGTAAATTTTGTTTTACCAGTGTACATTCGTAAATACTATAGTATAGCTCTGCCTGTTTTTGTTTGTTTGTTTAATATGTCTTTGGGGTCTCTTTCAATGAATAGGTTCTTCCTCCAACGTCCATCCCTCCCTGACTTTTCAAGTTTGTTTCTTGTGAAAACTGGATCATTTGTCTTGCAGAGTTTACTCCATCAGAATTTTGCTGATTGCATTCCTGTGGTAAAGTTTAATGTTTCCCTCAGTCTTCTGTATTTCCTGCCAACTGCTGGTAGATTATAGAGGCTTAATCATTTTTAGTGTTGAGCTTTATGAGGAATAACTGCTTCATGGGTGGTGTCATGGTCTTTGGACATAATATCTTTTTGTGTTGTCAGCAGCTATTTCTGCTCAATGCTTAGATTTTTAATTTATTAGGGGTTAAATAATGGTGATATTCCAATTTCATCATGTCATCATTTATTTGTTTGTACAGAGAAATATCTGCCATATGATTAAAAATAAATAAATGGGACCTGAACAAATTAAAAAGCTTCTGCACAGCCAAAGAAACAGTCACGAGAGTAAACAGACAACCTACAGAATGGGAAAAAATTTTCGCATACGCACATCAGATAAAGGACTGATAACAAGAATCTATTTAGAAGTCAGGAAAATCAGTAAGAAAAAAATGGAACAACCCTATCAAAAAGTGGGCAATGGACATGAATAGAAATTTTTCAAAAGAAGATATAAAAATGGCTAACAAACATATGAAAAAGTGTTCAACATCTCTAATCATCAGGGAAATGCAAATCAAAACCACAATGACGGCCGGGCGCGGTGGCTCACGCCTGTAATCCTAGCACTCTGGGAGGCCGAGGCGGGTGGATTGCTCAAGGTCAGGAGTTCGAGACCAGCCTGAGCGAGACCTCGTCTCTACTAAAAATAGAAAGACATTATATGGACACCTAAAAATCTATATAGAAAAAATTAGCCGGGCATAGTGGCGCATGCCTGTAGTCCCAGCTACTCGGGAGGCTGAGGCAGTAGGATCGCTTAAGCCCAGGAGTTTGAGGTTGCTGTGAGCTAAGCTGACGCCACGGCACTCACTCTAGCCTGGGCAACAAAGTGAGACTCTGTCTCAACAAAAAAAAAAAAAAAAAAACCACAATGAGATATCACTTAACTCCAGTGAGAATGGCCTTTATCAAAAAGTCCCCAAACAATACATGTTGGTGTGGATGCGGAGAGACAGGTACACTCATACACTGCTGGTGGGACTGTAAACTAGTGCAACCCCTGTGGAAAGCAATGTGGAGATACCTTAAACAGATTCAAGTAGACCTACCATTCGATCCAGCAATCCCATTATTGGGCATCTACCCAGAAGAACAAAAGTCATTCTAGAAAAAAGACACCTGCACCCGCATGTTTATAGCAGCACAATTCACAATTGCAAAGATGTGGAAACAACTCAAATGCCCATCAATTCATGAATGGATTAGCAAAATGTGGTATATATATACCATGGATTATTACTCGGCTATTAGAAATAATGGCGATATGGCATCTCTTTGGTTCACCTGGAGAGAGTTGGAACCCATTCTATTAAGTGAAGTATCCCAAGAATGGAAAAATAAGCATCACATGTACTCACCAGCAAACTGGTTTCCCTGAGTGCACATTTGGGAATAACAGCAATTGGGTATCGGACAGAGGTAGGGGCTGGGGGGAAGGGATGGGTGTATACCTACTTGATGAGTGCAATGCGCACTGCCTGGGGAATGGACCCACTTGAAGCTCAGACTTGGGGGGATGGGGAGACATGGGGAATATATATAACCTGAACTTTTGTACCCCCATAATGAGCTGAAAAAAAAATATTAAAAAAAAAAGAAAAAGAAGGATGAGATTATCCTTTATTTACGAATTTTCAAAGCAAGGAGTTAGTTTATTCTTTCAAAGCTGGCCAAGATGCTATGTATCATCATCATTCTATATATATGAAGAAACTATGTTTCATATACAGATTTGCTCAGAAATCATACCTTCCAGCTCCCAAACTCTATGTACTTTGTATCTCACCAAGATGATGAAAAGATTGGGAAAGTAAGTTAAGTGTTGAAAAAATGCACAGAGAGTAACTCAACTTTTAAAATTCAACCTGCATTTATTTTTAACAGCGTATCACCTATATAAACTGAGCCAGGTACAGATGTACTAATATTTGGTGCTTGCCCTCAAGAAACTTGATCTCTAATAGGGGGAACAAAGCGTCACCTAAAGCGAGAAGGGTGAGAACCACAAGACCAGTACTGATGGGAGGTGCTGAAGGAGGACAGAGGTTTCCCACTCACCCACTGTCATGGTCAGCACGGGCTGCTAGAATAAAGTACTGTAGTTTTCTTGGCTTAAGTAATGCACATTTATTTCTCACAGTTCTGAAGGCTGGGAAGTTCAAGATCAAAGCGCTGACTGGTTCAGTGTCTGGTGAGGACCATTTTCCTGGTTTGCAGATGGCAGTCTTCTGGTTGTATCTTCACATATTGGAGAGAGAGATCCAGTGTCTCCTCCTCTTTTTATAAAGATGTGAACCCATTCATGGGCCCCACCTTCCCGGCCTAATCATTTCCCAAAGCCTCACCTCCAAATGCTGTCACACTGGGGATTAGGGCTTCAACACAGGAATTTGGGGAGGGGACACATTCAGTACATAATACTCACAAAAAATGTTCACCCAGTACATGGTAGAGATTCAATATTTGCTGAACTGAACATCACAGTTTTGATTTACAGGTCTTGTAAAGACTTTCATTAGAGATATTATTGTGTTGTTCTAGAAAGTACAAATAATTTATACTTGTAGCTCATTCATCCATCCATAATTCTGTCAATCATCATAATTATTGATCACCTGATAATTACCTGGTACTTGCTAGGAACCAGGAATTTTTTTAAATGAAGGGAATAATACAATCGTATTCTCAAGGAGCAGATGTCATGGCAGACTGAGAACTGGCTGAGCATGTAATTGCAAGTGTCAAATATACTTAGGAGCCAAAAAAATGCGTTTCCTTGAAAACATTTACTAAGTCAGAATTTTCAGTAATTTAGATGAATTCTTTTTCTGGGTTTACAGGAATTGTGGTATTGTATTCTCTTCTTGAGAACAGAAGGAGATGAGGCATGAAAGAAAAAGAAAAGTATCAAAAGCAGGGAGAGGGGAAGAGAAAATAGAAGAAATGAGCACAGTGGCAATAAGTGAACAGTAACAGGAAATACAGTCATTGGGGAACTTACCTGTCTGTACGCAGTCCTGCCCTGTGAATTTCACATTGCAAGTTCTATTAAACTGCATCACAACCCTTCTAGGCAGGTGTGATGGTTAATTTTAGATGTCAGCTTGGATATACTCTGGTGCCCAATTATTTAGTTAAACACTAGATGTTGCTGTGAAGGTTTTTTTTGTAGATGTGATTAACGTTTACAAACAGTTGATGTTAAATAAAACAGGTTACCCCCCATAATGTGGGTGGGCCTCATCCAATCAGTTGAAAGCCATAAGAGCAAACATTGAGGTTGAACAAAGAAAAATGAATTCTGCCTCCAGACTACAACATAAACATTTTGCTTGAGTTTCCAGCCTGTGGACTCAAATCTATAACATCATCTCTTGCCTGAATCTCCAGGCTGCCAGATTGCTCTACTGATTTTGGACTTGGCAGCCCCCACATTGTGTAAGTCAATTCCTTAAAATCTCTCTCTCTCTACCCCTCCCTCTCTCTATATATACTGTATTAGTCAAGGTTCTCCAGAGAAACAGAACCAATAGGATATATGATATGATGTAGATATATGTATATTATACATGTAATATACATAAAGCATATATTTGTAATACATTATATTAGAACCTATGGGATATATGATATATTATAAATGTATCATACATATTCTACTGGGTCTGTGTCTCTGCAGAATCATGACTAATATAGCAGGTATGATAATTGCCATTTTGTATATCTAATAATAGATAACCTTACAGAGGTTTAATAACTTTCCCAAGGGGGTAAGTGGGAGATTCAGGCTTCAAAGCCTGGTCTGTCTAACCCACAGGCCTTGCTTTCCCACTATTGATTGCTCCTGAGGTTACATGAGAGGGGCCTGGTGCTGTGAAGATAAAATGCTGCACAAGTCACTCTTGCCAGAAATGGTTAACTCAGGAGAACGTTTTCCATGAGGCAAAAGATTACATAAAAATGGCCATCTTTCGGAGACGATGGTGCCCTTTACCTTTTGTCTTGTATCTCAAGGTTCTCAAATCAAGTTTCTTGGAGATTTGGCATGAACAAGATGCAAAATAAGAGAGGAATCTTCTCACATTGTCCGGCCTGCTTTAGGATCTCTGCTTGTAGAGGCTTATGTAGCTACAGCAGCTCATAAAGAGAGCTGCCGTTTGATGGAGCATCTACTACATGCCAGAGGCTTTATCTTCCTTGCCTGCAGTCCTCACCATAGTCTGACTGAGGGCTAGTCTTGGTTTGGGTCAGCTGCTGCAATAGGCAAACCCACATAATATCTGAGGGGACCAGATAGCCCTCCTTCATCTGTAACCGTGCCGTTGGCTTGCCTGGTGTGCCCTCTCATAACAGATTCAGACTGGGGAGTGTCATGTCTCTTTCCTTACAGGGCTGGTCACATGACCCCGCTTTTGTAAGGCAGTGGGGAAAGTAGGTAAGCACATGGATCTCTGGAGAGCTTTAGCAGCTCTTCCACACCCACCCCCATTTTAAAGATGAGGCAGGCAATCTCAGCAAGGATGCATAGCTTGCCCTAAATCATACAACTCAAAAAAGGTGGAGCTGGGCTTTTCACCCCAGGTGTCTAAGGCCACTTCCGCCCTGCCTCTACACCTCCGCTGCAATGATTCTCCAAGCAGATATCTACTGTAGTTACTGCAAAACAGCTCAGATGCAAAATGATCTGCCTGTGCTGCAGGGGGTGCCAACCACCACCCCCAGAAGGAATCCCAATATTGCTCACATGATGCAGCAGACACAGACACCTGCCAACTTGGCATACTTTGTATCAATGCCACATTTCCCTACCAGGCCTTGATGAAGGTCTGATCATGCATTTTTTTTAAAAAATCTATCCCACTGTGCTGACTATATCCCCTCCATCTGTCCCATGCTGGGTGAAATCTGCTACAGCTGCAAGCTACACCTGCTAGAGAGCCAGACTGGCTACCTTGGGAGTGGGGGGCAATTTAGCAGGTGGATGCTAAAAGCTGGCAACCATTTTACAAAAATTTTCTCATCTTTTTGTAGCCATAAATGAAATTTTAAGAAAAGAAAAGAAAATGCAAAGGAAAAACAAAGCCTGGTGTATCAGGACTTGCATTTTCAATGCAAAATGACATTGTTCATTTGCATTGTGGAGAGAGCAGACATCTCCATCCTCCAGCCCAATCCAAATTGAAACAGCATACCTTTGTGTGGGTGAAGCTCATGTTCAGGCTGCAAATGATCTGCTGTGGGGGAGATAGCTGAAACTCAGTGCCAGCAATTCCATTTTATTTTTTTTCTTCCTTTTTTTTCAGTAAAAGAAAAAAAATCAAGAACCACATTCTAGAGCCTTCCCCCTTCCCCGTCTTCCTTGTTTCTTCTCCTCCTGTTTGTTCTCCTCCTTTGAACACAAGCATAACAGTGCGGCATGATACTCCAGCTCTGGGGTCAGACTGGACCTGCGGCTAGGCTGTGACCCAGCTGCTTAACTGCTGCGTCACTTTGGATAAGCTATTTCACCTTTCTAAGCCTTAATTGCCTGATCTTCAAAATGAGATAAATATATTACTTAATTCATAGCATTTTTATGAGAATGAAATGAGTCCATACAAGCAAAGTGCTTAACACTTAACAGAGTACTATATTCATAGTAAGCTCTTCCAAAGTGGGAGCTGCCATTGTTATTATTATTATTATTATTACTATTTTTATCATTGTAGTAGTGGTGATAAAAGTCGTAGTTACTATTCATGACTTCCGGGGACACTGGGAATTTTTCATTTACTGGGTGAGATGGTAGAAGGGAGAAACTAGCTGTGGGCTGAGGTTTGGCCAAGGCTGTGTTAATCTAGCTGAATATATACTTCTTTCAATATTTAACATAAGGCAGAGTGGTATAAAGGCAAAAACATGGATTTTTTGAAGTCAGACAGACCTATAGACACAGACACAGATATAGACATAGACATAGACATAGACATAGACTTCTGGCTGTTCTGCCATTTCTATCTTTGTGATATTGAACCTACCACCTAACTTCTTTAAACCTTATTTTTCTCATCTATAAAACAAGCATGGTTTCATATCTTGTGGCCTTCTCTGAAGTGCTAGCTACAGTATGGAGGCATCATAGAACTTTATTGTCATAGAGAAGACCAAATAAGAGAAAGTGAGCATATATAGAGGCATGGGAAAGGATTGACTTTAAGAGTAACTTCTTTAATTCAATTTCCTTTATTTTGAAAGTGACTCATCATTTTATTTGCTCAAAAAGAGAAAATTCAAATAAGCAAAGAGAAAGAATTACCCATCATGCCTCAACTCAAGAACAGTCACTGCCAACATCTTGGTGTTCATCCAGGAAAAGGGTCTTGGTTGTGAGGTTGATGAGATTTGAAAGCAGGCCGCCTAGAGAGAAGAACTTTGGGCATAGGAGCATCCACCATCTGGGGTCAATCATGTGGCCATTGCCCTGTTGGAAGTGGGGGGCTCTAGCAGATGACAGGCCCAGCCCCCTGCTAGGATTTATTGCAAGGGAAGTGCCATCAGCTGTCACACTGTGCCAGTGTCATCCTACTCCCCACCCCCAACACGGGGGCAAGATGGACACACAATGAAAGTTAGTTTTAAATACACTTTATCACACAGGAAGCAGGAAACAAACAAAAATCAAGTGCATTCAGTATACCTCCCTCCCTCCTTTCCTTCCTTTCCTCTTTCAGCTGCTGTGTTATTAGTTTTGTGGTCCCTGGAGCTCAGGGGCTCACTGACTTAAGAGCAAGGTAGTCAAAGAGGTGACATCAGTGTGACAGGCAATAAGAAGGAGGCGACTCGAGGTGGCCATTTTCGCCTGTGCCTGGATAACCGAGAGGCAGGCAGAGAGGCTTCCCAGGCATCCCCTTTACCTCCCTGCACAGAACTGAGCCTACTGGTCTAGGTCCAGTGTCTGTCTTTCCTCACCACTACAAGCTCCAGGAGAGCAGAGACCACTACAGTCATGCCTGTCACTCTATCTCCAGTGCCCCTGGGGAGGTGCTCAGTAAATGTTGACCAGATGGATGCCACTGAAAAAAATACATGAGCGGGGTGGTGTTTGTAGTGAACAGCTGTTTTCTTATTCTGTATTCTAATGCTATAGTTTGAATGTTTGTCCCCTCCAAAACTCATGTTGAAATTTAATTGCCATTTTAACAGTATGAAGAGGTGGGATGCTTAAAAGGGGATTAGGCCTTGAGGACTCCACTCTTGGGGTGGAATTGGTGCTATAATAAAAGGGCAAGTTGGGCCCCTCTTGCTTTTTCTCACCCTTCCACCTTCCTCCACGGATGTCAGAGCAAGAAAGTCCTCAAAAGATCCCAGCCCCTCGATCCTGGACTTCTCAGCTTTCAGAATTGGAAACCTATAACTTACACGGTCTATAGTGTTCTGTCTAGCAGCACAAAGCAGACAATGACACTCAATGTCCCTTCCTCCCCTATTCTGGTGCCTACAACATCCCTTTCTTTGGGTAATTACCCCTCCCTCAGTCCCTGGGTTTTAGTGGGGCTACTCATCTTGAACTCAGATCTCAAGCCCTGGGAACAATGGAGGCATGAGACACAAGCTGGACCAGTCAGATTCTCTTTCCCCCAGGGACAGAAGGTGCTGGGAGGAAGGCTGTGAGTAAGCCCAGGGATTGAGCGCAGCCTCACTCCTACCGCTGGCTTCCCCAAAGCCTGGTTGTCCGGGTCTTTCGGGGAATCTTTGAGGAACCTCAGTGCTTTTCCAATAGGTTGCTCCTTTTAATTTAATTTAGTCAGAACACTGAATTTATCTTGCTTGCTATAAAAAAGAAAAAAAAATACAAGGACTGCCCAGAAAGTATCCAGCCTTTGTTAATATAATGAGAATAGTTACATGACTGTATACTTTCTGGGCAGCCCTTGTATGTATATATACCTAGTATATTCCTCTTTCTTTAACAATTTTCATTGAGATGAAATTCACATAACATAGCACTAACCACTCAAAAATGTACAATTCAATGGCATATAGCACAGTTACAGTGTTGTACACCATTACCTCTCTCCAGCTCCAAAATGTCATCACCTGAAAAGAACACCCTGTACCCATTAGCAGCACTCTCCATTCCTTCCTTCTCTGGCCCCTGGCAACCACTAGTCTGCTTTCTGTCTCTGTGGATTGACCTATTCTGGGTATTTCATATCATTGGAATCATACAATATGTGACCTTCCGTGTCTGGTTTCTTTCCCTCTACACAATGTTTTTAAGGTTCATCCACACCCTAGCATGTACCAGCACTTCATTCCTTTTTATGGCTGAAGGACATTCCACTGTAGGGATAAACCACATCTTATTTATTCTTTCATTCGCTGATGGACACATGGGCTGTTTCTACCTTTTGGCTATTGTGAATAGTTCTGAAATGCTCTTGAAGAAGTATGAGTTTGGCAGGTAAAGAAAACAAAAAAGGACATTTAAAGGAAAGGGAACAGCTTATTCCGGGGCAGAGAAATTTTCCTACCTGGACTCCACTCTTACCACTTTCTTCCAGGCTGCAGTCCGGTCTCTGCACAGCAACTAGAATGATCTTCCTAAAGTGCACATCAGGTCTCTTCACTTCCCTGCTAAGTACACTCCAACCCTCTACATTGCCTCTTGCTCACTGTGTTAAGGCCACGACGCTGCCCTCCTTTCTGTTCCTACAGTGCGCCAAGCTCAGCTCCACCTCAGGGCATTTGCACCTGCGGGACACCCTGGTGGAAACACTCTTCTCCCTGAACTTGTCAAGGCCAGCTTCCTCTTACCGTGCAAACGCTACCTCCACAGAGAGGCTGTTTCTACCACCTTAGGGGCATTCACCGTCACCACCCCTGTCATTCAACTATCTCATTATCAGAAATTACCCTTCTTGTTCGCTTGCAGTGTGATTTTTGTTAGTTTGATTTAGTTTTTGCTTTTGGTTTCTCTCTGCTCTTCCCTCTTTTCTTCACCAGAACAGAAGCCCCAACAAATAAGTCCCCCTAATGCCCAGAATAGTGCCTGGCATATAGAAAATACTCAATAAACAATTTTTTATGAGCCCATGGCTGGCATGGCCCACGGGAGAACTGGCAGGGAATATGTGGTGTCTAGTGCAGAAAAAGAGAGCTTCAGGGGCACAGGTGTGGTGCAAATATCAACAGTGTCCAGATTTTCCAAGATGCCCTCATTATACCAGGCTCATCCTAATTTAGCTTTAGAAATTCTCTGGTGTGATTATTTTATAGCAGGGGTGCCCAACCTGTGGTGAATTGTGTAATTATTTCATTATATATTACAATGTAATACTGATAGAAATAAAGTGCACAATAAATGTAGTGCACTTGAATCATCCGCTTGAATCATCCTGAAACCACCCCCACCCCCATCCAGTCTGTGGAAAAATTGTCTTCCATGAAAACAGTCCCCGGTGCCAAAAATGTTGGGGACCGCTGTTTTATAGCACTGTAGGGAACTGAATACTTGCTTACTATTTCTGTCTCAAAGTCAGCATAAAAACCCTCAGAAAGTTGTTCCTAAGAGGCAGCTTTGCAACGGGGAGGCAGCACCATTGCTGGGAAGAGTCAGAAGACCTGTGTTCTCCTTCAGTGCTGTGTGGTTTTGGGCAAATCCCCTAACTTCTCTGAAGTTCAGGTTTCTCATGCACATTGTATTGTGCTGTGAGGTTGGCAGAGATTATTACTCTCATTTGACAGTTGAGTATCCAAGAGGGTAAGTTTCTTGCCCAAGGTCACTTTTTCAACAATTGGAGGAGCCAAGATCTAAGGCCAGGACACTTTCTGCTTGCACTTCCTTGCCTTTTTGTGTTAAATAATTATAAACTATAAGCACATACATTCTGTATTCTCTCTCATACTCATTGTATCACTGGACCTGAAGGCAGGATCGGTGTCCTCCTTGCTTCTTGTTATTGCTGCCATTGGGTAAATTGTTCCTCTCTCCTTGCCTGAAACCTCCAGTTTTGGAGCTCATGACACCAGACTGTACCATCTGCTGCCACGTCTTGGTGTGGTCAACTACCGTCTCCTCATTTCTTGAAAGTTTTAGAACCTCCGTCATTGTCACTCTCTCCAGCACAACTCCTGTCATTCTTCTTGATGATCTCAACAATACTCTGGTCCATCAGTTTCTTTCTTTTATTTTTACTTTTGGATATATATTTTTTTAACAACAGCTTTACTGAGTTATAATTTACATATGATAACATGCACTTGTTTCAAGTGTACAATTCGATGATATTTTAGATTTACGAAGTTATGCAACCATTGCTACATTCCAATTTAGAGCATTCATATTACCCTGAAAAGACCCCTCCTGCCATTTGCAGTCACTCCTTATTCCCATCCCTAAGCCCCAGGCAACCACTAATCTACTTTCTGTCTCTGTAGATTTGCCCATTCTGGACATTTCACATAAATATGTGGTCTTGTGTCTGACTTCTTTCATAATGTTTTTAAGTTTCACCCATGTTGTACCATGAATCACTACTTCATTCATTTTTATAGTAGAATAATATTCTGCTATATGGATATACCACATTTGTTTATCCATTTACCCGTTGATGGACATTTGAGTTGTTTCTACTCTTTGGTTATTATGAAAAATGCTGGTATGAAATTCACATAGAAGACTTTGTGGAGACATATACTTTAATTTCTTTTGGGTAGCTACCCAGGAATGGATTTGCTAGATCAAATAAATGTATGTTTAACTTTTTAAGAAAATGCCAAACTGCTTTTCCAAGTGGGTGTACCATTTTATATTCTCACCAGCAGTACATGAGTGTTCAAGTTTCTCCATATCCTCTTCAATGCTTGACAATGTCTATCTTTTTTATTACAGCCAGCTCTGCATGGGTGTGAAGTGGTATTTCATTGTGGTTTTCATTTGTATTTCTCTGGTGGCTAACGGGGTTGAGTAACTCTTCACATGCTTCTGGTCTGGCCACCCACTTTCTTTAATTCTTTTCTGCTTATGATCTTGTCTTCCACTCTAAATTAGACATATACTCTCACAGTCAAACCCTGGACCTTGTCATTGCCAGTAACTATACCTTCCCTGCACTATCAATGTTGAACACTCTTAACCATTACCATCTTTCCAGCTCACTCCCTTTCCACCTCCAACAATTTTCAACTACTGGGATCAATTCTATTGATCCAGACACGTTTTCACTCGTCCTCTATCATATCTTCATTTGTGTTTTTATTCAGCTTAGGTTCCGTGGCTATCATTAAAATCATTCCCATGCACCTCTCTCCATTCATTGTGCTTTCCTAATAAAACTATAATTCTGGTGGAATCTAACATTATATCTATTATGCAACTTCACCCCCACACTGAGCATGGCTTGAGAAAAAACACACATCCAAACCTTCCTTTAAATTCATAACCACATGCCTCAAAATGTGTTTGGTGGTACATGGCAATATCTTATCTAGTCCTGTTTATTCATTTTCCCATTCCCCAGGTGACTATCTCATACCTTTTCCTTTCTCCTCCAACCTTCAGTACATCCTCTCCCAGTACATTCTTAGCTGATGTCCTTCCTTCCAATTTTACTAAGAAAATAGAAGCAATTATGAAGACACAACTAGCTGTTGCTGCCACATATATCCCACCTACGGGCATCTGTTCCTACTCTGCCTTCCTTCCTGTTTCTATGGAAGGAGAGTCTTTGCTGCTGTCTAGGGCCAATTCACCACTCATGCATTGCAGCCCACCCTCTCTTCTCTACTTATGGAAATTGCTCCATGAATTGTACCTTTTCTCCCACAGCAGCGGCCTGCCAGCACGCTGTAATAACACCTGTCTTAAATAAGAGTCTCTTTGGATTCCACATCACTTATAACTACTCCCCTCCTCCATTTCTCTGCTTATTATAACAGCAAAATTCCTTGGTGAATTTGTCTTCTATGCTTATTTGTCTCCAATTCTTCTCCTTCTAGTCTTTCTCAAACCCACCCCATCAGGATGTCACTCCTACCATCCACCAACATAGCCCATGTCAAAGATGCCAACAACCTTCAATGTTGTTAAGTCCAACAATCAATTTTTAGTCTTCATTTGACCTGACCTGCAGCAGTATTTGATGCAGTTCATCACTCTTCCTTCTCAAAGCACTTTTCCTAGTTGGCTTCTTGGTTTACCTCATTGGGTCTATGTCTCCTTTGCTAAATCTTCCACATTTTCATCAATGTTGAAATTTTGGGGTATGCTAGGCCTCTCCTCTGTCTGCACTCACTCCTAGAGAGGTCTCATCCATGCTCATGAGTGTAAACACCTCTGCAAGACATGACTTCTCCATCTACATCTCCAGCCTGGACCTTTGCTCCACATGCATGTACCCAACTGCCTTCTCAAAACTTCCACCTGGGGTCTAACACATATCTCAGATTTAGCATATCCAAAACAGAGTTCATAATTCCTACCTCTTCCAAACCTGTCCCTCTGCTGTCTTTACTATCTTACAGTTAATGGCAATGCCATCTTTTTAGTTTTTCAAATAAAAAATCCAGAACTCATCCTTGATTCCTTTATTAGTTTGCTAAGGTTACTGTCACAAAGTACCACAAACTGAGTGCCTTAAACAACAGAAATGTATTGTCTCACAGTTCTGAAGAATAGAAGTATGAGATTGAGGTGTCAGTAGAGCTGGTTTCTTCTGAGGCCTCTCCCTTTGGCCTGTGGATGGCTGTTCTCTTTCTGTGTCTTTATGTCATCATCCCTGTTATGTGTCTGTGTCCAAACTTCTCCTCCGTACGAGGACAGCAGTCACATTGGATTAGGGCATGCCCTAATGACCTCACTTTAACCTCATTACCTCTATACAAATATATATTCGAGTGGGGAGGACACAAATGAATCCATGATGATACCTCTTACCATCTGCATGCTCTCTATCAGCAGGATCCTTCGGTTGAGTCCACCTTCAAAATACAGCTCAAGCTTGACCCCTGCTTACCAACTTCAGTGTTATTATCCCCTCTTGCTTATTACTAGTTTACTGCAATTGCCTCTTTAACCAATGTCCCCATTTCTGACTTATTTTCCTACAGCCTACTGTCAACACAGTAGCCACAGTGGTCCTGTTACACTAAAAGTCAAGGTATGACGTTCCTTTGCTCAAAACCCTCCAATTGCTCCCATCTCCCTCAAGGAAAAGCCACAAAGTTCTCCTCTCAGGCTCCAAGTCTCCACACACTGTGGGCTCAGCTCTGTCTCTGCCCTCACCCCCTGCCCACTTGCTCTTCTCCAACCACATGCGCCTTCCTGGCCCCGCTGAGCACGCTCTTCATCTGCCATGCTCACCTGCTGCTCCCCTGCCTGGAACCCTCTCCCCTGGGACATCCACACAGTCCACCCTCAAATGTCATCTCCTCCCATATAAGGAAGCAACCCTTCCTCAGCACTCCCATCTCCTTCCTCTGCTTGCTTTCCCTCCCCAGATCAATTAGTATTACCTGACGTGCTATATATTTACCTATTTATTGGTTTGTTTGCTGTATCTTCCTACTTGAATATAAGCTTCATGAGGGCAGGCACTTTCTTTTGTTGCTGCTGTTGTTGTTTTACTATCATTATCTCCAACGCCAAAAAGAGTGCTCAGTACCTAGTATGAGTATGTGTACAAACACACACACATATGTACACTCACATATAAACATGTACATATGTATTTATATATTAAGTTTATTTTTATATACGTATATATTCATACTATGCATTTATATATATATGTGTGTGTGTATGTATATATACATTCTGTATTTGTTGAACAGAGTAATAGCATCTGTCCATATGGAAAGAATGGAGCAATAGTAATGAAACACTTTCTCTTCTGTGCAGACTCCCCTCTCACTCTGACTCTCACGCTGCGACTTTTCTTCACTTCCCATGCCTTGCTTTCTCTCTGTCCCCTTGGCTCCTCCTCTCTCCCTCCCCTCTCCTTTGCAGTTCTGCCAGGCTACTGGCTACTGGAGGGAGGCCACTTCCAGGCCCCTGCTGCAAACACTCTTCCCCACTTGTCTCACTTGCCAGCATCATGGGCTTTCAGTTACCAGGGCGTGCCGTGCTTCTGTTCTAGAATGTTGATGTGCCCATCTTTCATCATTGGTAGCTGTTCCTTTTATGTGAACATATTTGTAGATGAGAAGAAACAGGGGGTGCTTAGTTATTTGCTTCTGAGCCATAATAAGCTCATGTGTTGTAATCATCTCAGCTTCTTCCTGGTTCTTCTGCCCCCATACACGATGGGTTCAAAGGGAAACTTCTTTCCCCCAGGGAAACAGGGAGGAGAGGCAAGTAAGAAGTTTGCCTTTGGCAAAGTCAGGGTTGATAAAAGGACCTGAGAACAGGGTGCCTGGGAATTGGGGACAGGCCCGGTTGGAGACAGAAACCCATCAGGTGCCAGGATTTGGGAGCCTTCAGGAGGCAGAGGGCCAGAGCTGGGTTTTGGCTGCCTAATGACTAGGGTGTGTCAATCCCTGGATGAACCTTCCTCAAACCCATTTAGGTTTCCAATATCATTATCCAGTAAAAGGAACCAGGGCTCCTTAGAGAATGACCGATTCTAGGACTAGGGATATAAAATATACAATATGAGCCAAGGCCAGAAATTAGGGGCATGCTGAAAAAAAAAAAAAAAAAACCAAAAATCAAATAAGAAAACACAATGATGGGTGTATGTCAAAATGACATAGGAATCAGCTAAAAAGAGTTCCCAATGGCCAAAGTTGAACTAATTTGAGCAAGAAAATAAGATAATATTGGATTCTAACCCAAAATATAAAATAAATATCCATGCATCCATACTGATATAAATAAACAATTGGATAAATAAATAAATGGAGGAGAATACACTAATCTCCTGTGCAGAAGAAGTCCAAATAATCCGCATAACTCCCTACTCCTTATGTGTGGGCTGCGCAAAATGACTTCCAAACAGTACAGAATGGAGAGAAGGCTGGGGGCGGGGAAGAGGAATGAGTAATTGTATAGTGCTGAAACCCAAAAAATACTAGTTCAGCCAGGCGAGCAAGGCTAACATCAACAGTGATCCGTCACGTGGCTAACACATACCCTTGATGTTATGAAAATGGCCCTTTATCTCTGTAGGCTTCCTCTCAAAAACCCATAACTCCAGTTTAATCATGAGAAAAAAGAACAGACCATCCCAAATGAAGGACATTCTACAAAACACCTGACTAGTACTTTTCAAAATTGTCAAAGTCATCAAAAACAAGGAGAGCCTGAGAAATTGTCATAGCCAAGAGAAGCCTAAGGAGATGACTAAATACAATGTGGTGTCCTGGATGGGCTCCTGGAATAGGAAAAGGACATTAAGTAACAGCTAAGGAAATCTAAATAAATGATAGTCTTTGCTTCTAATAGCATATGAACACTGATCCTTTGCTTGTAACAAATATACCACACTGATGTAAGATACTAACAATAGAGAAAACTGGATATGGGGTACATGGGAACTCTCTATACTATCTTCACAATTTTTCTGAAAATCTCAAACTGAAAATCTAAAAATTAAAAGTTCAATTTAAAAAAAATTTCCCAAATCATTTAGGTAACCCATACTATGCAGTTTTTTTAAAATATGAGTCCAATCACTATTTATTGTCACAGAGAATGGTCATGGCATATCTTAATTTTTCAAAAAAGCAAATTTTAGAGCAATGTCTTTAGTATATTTCTATTTTTATAAAAGCAATAAAAAGAAAATACACTTATATAAGAATGAGCGTAAAAGAGTATGGCAAGTGTGCAAGAAACTGCTAATGACATTTATTTCAGGGAGTGGCATTTGATTGCTGGGGTGACATTATTAAATTTTTCTTTATGTATCTTTTTATGGTTGACATGGTATAACAAGTATATCACAAGTATATCACTACAACAAGTATAAAATTTTTAAAGTCAATAGAGAAAGCAAAACTCTGATGATTCTGAAGATCAGGTTTGGGCACCAAAGTTCCATGCTTACATCTATGGCATTTGCATTTCAAGTATGAATAAGAGCAGCTGATACTTGTAAGAGCTTCATAGATTCCAAAACCCATTAACAGAGATGTTCTTGTTTGATGTTCAAGCAGTTCTTAAGATAGCATTTATTATCATCCCATTTTAAAGAAGAGACAAAGAGCTGTTCAAGGGCTTGCTCTAAGTTTCACAGCACATCAGCTGGAGAATGAGGAATGACTTTAGGTCTTGGGCCATGTGCCATGCTTCCCCTCTGATCACATTACCTGGGCATGGATACCTCCTTATAGCCTATACAACAGAATATAAAGAATGATTTTTGAGCCAGATTCAAAATCTTCTAGAGGAAACAGGCCATACTATTTTAAATTATCTTGAATTAAAATTGTATGGAAATTAGCAAAAACTCTCTTAGTTCCAATTGCATGCATTAGAATATATATCCACCAGTCTTTTATACACTACTTTTAACTTAAGTGTTTTTGAGTATATTAATAAGGGTTCTGTCAGTTGCAAGTAAGTGACATCTAACTCAAGCTGGCTTAAGAAAAGGAAAATTAGTGTCTCATACGTACAAAAAGTCCAGGGTCCACTTTCAGGTACAGCTTGATCCAGATGCACATACTGTGCCTTCAGGGATCTCTCTCCACTTCTTTGTTCCTTTCTCACAGATATTTACTTTATTCTCATTCAGGCTCCTCCCCATAGGTGTATAATGGGTTCTGTGGTAAACACGAATACAGTTCGTACAGTGGCTGGAGAACTGCCAGCTATCTCCGCAGAAAATAAGAGTGTCTCTGAGAGTTCTAGCCAGTAGTCGTAGGTTTTGATGCTCATTGGTTGTCATTGTTTGACTTGTTGGCCATCTTGGGTCATGTTTTTATCCGTGAACCGAACACTGTGGTTAGAGGAAGGCAGAATTCTCATTGGCCAGACCTCAGATATGGCATCATTCTGCAGCCTGGAGGTGGAGTCAGCTGTACCCGGACCCCTGGAGAGCAGAAGGGAAGCCCCTTGGTGAAAATTCAGGGTGCTGTTACCAGAAGAGGAAAGAATGGATGCTGGCCAGGCAGAGCCAAAATATGCCTTCTGTACTGGATGTAAAATGTTCCCCACAGAAAACCAGAGGTCTAGGGTTTCAGGTTGAGTAATATCTAGGCTGTGAAGGGGAAAGTGCTATGATTTGAATGTGTCCCCAAAGTTTACATGTTGGAAACTTAGTCCCCAATGCCACGGCATTGAGAGGTGGGACTTTTAATAGGCCATCAGCCTAGCACTCTGGGAGGCCGAGGCAGGCAGATTGTTTGAGCTCAGGAGTTCGAGACTAGCCTGAGCAAGAGCGAGACCCCATCTCTACTAAAAGTAGAAAGAAACTATATGGACAGCTAAAAATATATATAGAAAAAATTAGCCGGCCATGGAGGCTACTCAGGAGGCTGAGGCAGGAGGATGGCTTGAGCCCAGGAGTTTGAGGTTGCTGTGAGCTAGGCTGACTCCATGGCACTCTAGCCTGGGCAACAGAGTGAGACTCTGTCTCAAAAAAAAAAAAAAAAAAAAAAAAGCCCATCAGATTATGAGGGCTCTATGGATCAATGCCATTATCGAAGCATTTGAACTAGATTTGAACCAAAACTTTATGTTTTGTATCATATCAGGAATTAGAAAAAATAGAATTAGAAGTGTGTTTGGTTTGGGGTAGATATTGGGATGTTACATTTTTATATTGTTCCATAGTTTACATGAAGTCATTTAGTATCAAAATGAAGTAGTAACTTAATATCCTGTATGATTTGTACCTGGCTTAAATACCCTCCAAAAAGAGGGTGTTGTCATAATTCAGGGATTGAGAGCAGGAGCTTGGGAGTCAGGCAGACTTGAATTCAGGCCCTGGGCTCCCATTTCCGGCAGGTCACTTATCCCCACAGTTCCATTTCCTCATCTATAAAATAGGGACAACACCGTCAATTGTATTAGGCAGGTGAGGATTAAATAGGAGAATGCACGGGAAGCTCATAGCACCTGGCAAGAACTTAATGAAGGGGTGGGTCCATCTACCAATGACAGTCTGTCACAGATGCCTGCCTAAAGAGACGAAATGAGGTAGCCCCTGCTCTGGAAAGGCACAGTCACCCTGGCATCATTAGGTATGATAAGAAAAACATTCACTGGTGAGAGCAGGGGGATGGTGACCTCGTTATTCTGCTAGAATATAAGCTTCTACAGGGCAGCCGTCTTCACGTTTTTCATCGACTCACCCAAGTGATTAGCACAGAGGAGCCTGGCACATAGGAGTGGCTCAAAAACTATTTGTTGAATGAATCATTTCCATTCTGACTTCTGGTCACCAATGTAGGCAGGCACTAAACGGAAATACCTAAGCAAATATGTATACCCAAAGTTTTAATATATTGTCAGTATATTATCCTTTGTGATTTTTATCAACTTTCCCTCCTTGATCTCTGCTTTGCAACAGTTATTCTAGAATTGGAAGTAGACTCTAAGTATTCCTTTATTTAGTTATTCGTTTCAAAAATGTTTCCTGATTTCTTGAGGCACAGTGCTAGGTGCTCGGGAAACAAAATGGAAAAAAAAAAAAAAACATGGTTTCTGTTGTCATGAAGTTCACAGCTCAGGAGAGACAGACTAGGCATGGGATAATTAATAAAACAAATGTGACCCATGCTACATAAAAGGACAGCAATATGGGATCTGGTGGGAGGACAGAGGTAGGCATCACATACTTAACATGCCAAAAATCTAGATTTTTACACCCTCAAATCCATCCCTCCCCTTCAATCTTCCTCATTTCAGTAAACACTATCAGCAAGAAACTAGGAGGCATCATCAATTCCTCCCCTTCCCTTGTCAGTAAGTTCCAGAAGCTCTTCTTCCAAAACTGCCCTGAACATGCCTACTTCCCTCCATCCCCGCTGCTATCTTCGTAGCCGGCCCATAATCTTCCTCATCATCCATGCAGAAGCTTCTTTCCCGCCTTCACTGCTTCCAGGCTTGCTGCCCCCAGCCCCACCCCACCATGATCCATTTTCCACCCTGCAGCCAAAACAATCTTTTAAAGATGTGAATTGAACAAATCATCTGTGTGCCATGTAAAGGCTTCCTATCCCATTTGGAATGATGCCTGTCTCCTTATGAACATGATTATTTGCCTCCCCACTATCCCTTAAGCTTCCTCCCTGCTCACCTGCCCCATCATGCCAGCCTCCCTTTTTTGCTCCTTGAGTAGCTCAAGCTCTCCCCAGTCTGAGAGCTTGTGCATTTGTATCTCCTTAGGAAAGACCTTCCCTAAGCTTTGCATGTAACTGTTTCTTTCTCCTCAGGTCTCATCCCAATGTCACCTCTTCAAAGATGATATTTGATGACCTACTTTGACTACGCAAAGCAGCCCTCCTCCACACTTATTCTATCACCCCACTTTTCTTTCTTAGCCCATGTCATAATCTGCAATCTCCTCATGTAGTATTTATTTGTTTATTGTCTGTTTCCCCCATGGGTGGAGAAGTTCCAGAATGGTTGAAATCTTTTCAATCTTGATCACCACTCTATCCCCACCCCTGGGGGCCCCATACTGTTTGCTGAAAGAAAAATTAAGTTAGCGGATTAATGAGACTCTTATGTCCACCTCAAATTAGGAACCTTTACACTAACTACATCATCCTCCGGAAATGTGATTTTATTTTTATACACACACATACACACATTCAGGTACGTGAGCTACAAGGCAAGTGGTAGATAAAAAATAGAGCTCCAAACAGACAATGTCAGTCCTCTTCAGGCATGTAATCAAAGCCTTGAAAATACAACTTCTCTCTAAGCTAAAAGGGGCAATCGTGAATTCTGAAAGATTTTGTGGGTAAGGCCGCTTTCTGGTTTTGGACAAATGTTACCCAGCAGAGCTGTGTGACAAAAAAGGTGAGATCATTTTCAGCAGCTGCCACCAAACTTGAAAAGGATTGATTGATATGACAAAGTCTTTTCACAAAGAACATAAATCAAAGAAGATGACTGACAGTGAAGTAAACATTTTAGAACCAGAGTAATTAGGAATATATTAGCAATTAAAATAAACTTATTATGATTAGCAAAATTGGCAGTTACTTGCAATTTCCCCAGAGGCTTCATTTCAAGTTTATCCTAGTAGATTATATTAGGAAGATTTAATGTTTCTGGAGACACGGTTTTAATTTTTGTGGATTTCATTTACTCATGTCTCCATCCATAGTAGAACCCAATGTGTCTCAAACAATAATCTTGTGGATACCAGGCTTTCTATGAGCTGGACTCAGGTGTTCTAACACTAAAACTGAATAAAGCCATTGTTTACTCAATTCTCAGAGAAAATAAAATTAGTGGATACATTTTTTAAGGTGTTTTTTTTTTTTTCCTCTTGTAATACTTTTTAGGCTTTCTGCACCTGCTACTACTTGTCTGCTAGGAAGTGCGAGAAAATGACGAAACTCCTGAAGCAAATAAATTAACCAAAGAAAACCCTTCTCAGATCAGTAGAGTCTTCAGAAACGTGTGCTAATGGGTAAGACTTCACCTGGCAACAGGGGCAGCATTGAATTCTCTATCTCCTTCACCCTGTGGTTCTACTCTTCCTCCTTCAATGGGGAGGGTATCTTTTAGTACCATAAGGCATCAATGTTTCATCAATTAGGATTCTTTGTTGCTAGCAACGAAAACAGCCTTGGCAACAGAATTAAAAGGATTGGAAAAATACTGGGGAGAGCTAGGAATTATGAGACTCAGAGTAGGTGTGTAGTAAAGAATTTGGCCTTGACCTGTCCTCAGCTTTTGGGAGGTAATCTCTGGAGTTTTTGTTTCTCTGGAAACATTGGATCACAGTGGTTAGTCTAACGATATGATTTAGAGCAGGGGCTGACTACCCCCATGTAGTCTTACGGTGGGGGCTGTCCATGCCAGAAAGACCAATACTGTAATTGGTGGGGGGCATGGGGACTCTGGGTCACATGGTATCAGTTGACCAGAGACTGTGATTAACCACATGGGCAATCAGTCAACCATGCCAACATTATGAAGCCCCAGTAGCCCTAGTAAAAAGTCTGGACACCAAAGCTCAGGTGAGCTTTCTTGGTTGGAAGTACTCCATATGTAAGTTATACATTGGTGTTGGGAGAGTAACATGCCCTGACTTCATGGGGAGAGAAAAACAAAAGCTTGTGGACTCTGTCATATGTGTCTCTTCCTCTGGCTGATCTTAAATTGCATCCTTTCCCTGTAATAAATGGTAACTGTGAGTATGACAGCTTTCAGTAAGTTCTGTGAGTCCTTCTCATGAATTGTTGAAACTGAGAGTGGTTTGGGGAACTCCCTGAACTTATAGTTGGTGTCAGAAGTGAAGGCAGCCTTGTGAGGAGAAAGTTCCCTGTAAAAGTGTGTAGTTGGCCTTAACAATTTGCCATAAAGTCACCAAAATTTGCAATGGGTGAAAACTGGAGGTACTTTAGAGTGCCGAGAAGCTAGAGGCAGGAAGCATGCAAACCATTCTCCAGGAAAAATGGTCCAGCCAGGACCATGGCGATGGCCTCCCCTACTGTCTCTGTGCACAGCTGTGCTCTCAGGAGAAGGTCTATATGGGCAAATTTAGGTCATGTGTCCCCATATTGTTGTTATTCTGGGGTAGGAGAAAAACAGTGTAGATCACTTCCAGCTTCCGTAGTAGGAAACTGGTAACTGGAATTGCCCTTCAACAAGACACAAGGGAATAGATGCGGGAAACATGGCAAATGTCCACTTCAAAAGTAACACTGTGAGAAATGATCAACAAGAGCAAGAATCCATGCTGTGTTAGCTGTTCTCAGAAGAATCTGAAGACTTGATCTCCCACCAAGGCTGGGTAGGAGCCAGAACAGCCAATGCCTTGATCCCTGGGGACACTGGTGGGGTGGAGCTGGGAGGCAGAGGAGAAGGCTGGGATGACCAGCAAATAAAGAAACAGGTTGGGAGACCAAAAGGGAAGAGGGCATTCCAGGTGCCCATCCAAGACAGTCTGACCTGATGGGAAGTGAAACATTTGTCCCATCCCCTGGACTCTGGGTGCATTAGAGATTTACCACTAGTAAGAGTTTGTTCCTTTTGGCAATGACTAACTGGGTCTGAGCCTTTTCCCTGCAATGTTGTGGGGGTGTAATGGAGGATTTACTCAAACAGAAGTGTAATAATCTGCTTTGACAGTAAAGGGTTTAAGTTTAATTAATGGGATTCTAATTAATGGGATTTAATACTCCAGTATTTTATGCTGTTCTGCTTTTCAGCCGATAACTATTGACTTAGTTAAGCAGGAAGAGAATCTATAGTTATGGAATTTTGGACTGAGAAGGGACTCTGGGGACCACCTTGGGGGTCGGGGCATGCCAGCTGGTTGCCCTGAACACATAGAGAATGGGCTCAGTAGGCTCAGAGGGAGTCTGAGGGAGATGTTAGCTCAGTGGTTTTCAAGCCCTACTTTTGTGGAGTTCCCCATGAGCTGGGACCATGTGTTCTACCTTCAACATCAAACACAATCAAATTCATACCATTCTTTTCCCAGGTCTACACAGACAAATAATGGATTGGATTGTCTCAGCTCCCCTAAGGTTGGTGCTCAGGGTCATTGACAGCTGCTTCAACCTGACAAGATCCTCTTTTTATGAGTCTTATGTATTAGAATTTGTACGGAAGTAGGTCAGGTGTGGTGGCTCACACCTGTAATACTAACACTCTGGAAGGCTGAGGTGGAATGATTGCTTTAGGCCAGGAGTTCACGACCAGCCTGAGCAAGAGCAAGACCCCATCTCTACAAAAAATAGAAAAATTAGCCAGGAATGGTCCCAGCTACTTGGGAGGCTAAAGAAGGAGAATTGAGTTATTTGAGCCCAGGAGCTTAAGGTTGCAGTGAACTATGATCATGGCACTACACTCTAGCCAGGGTGACAGAGTAAGACTGTCATAAGACAGTAATTTTGTACAAAAGACTTCAACTGCTAAGATAAAGTTTAAAAACAACTGAATCTGAATCTGGCTTCCTACCTAAATGAGGCATCACCATCCTGCAGAGGTGGTTCACCCCATTAAACACAGTAGTAAAAGGGACTTGTCCACTTCCCAACAGCAGTCAGTTCTAACATTTCAGCTACCTTTTGCTGTATTAAAACTATCTACAAATTTGAAACAAATATTTGAATATAGTCATGATTTTGTGGGTCGGGAATTCTGGCAGGAATCAGCTGGGTGATTCATCCGTTTCATGTGGCATTGGCGGAGGTCAGTCATTTAGTGATATTCAGCTGATGGATGGGCTGGTTTAGAGGGCGCAAGACAACCTCATTCCTGTGTCTGGTGCCTGTGCAGGTAGGGCTGGAAGGCTGGGGCTTGGCTGGAGGGAGCACCTACACTTTGCTTCTCCAGACACAGTGGCTCAGAGCCCCAAGAGCCAGTGTTAAGCAAAGCAGAGGCTGCAAGGATTTTATGAACTAGCTTTGCAAGTCACTCAGTGTTTCTTCCTTTGTATGCTATTGGTAAAAATGCTCAGAAGCATTTCCAGATTCAAGCAAAGGGGAAAAGCCATAATCATTCAATTGAGTGGAATGTCAAATAATTTGTAGTCGTGTTTTAAAACCTTCACATCTCAAACCAAGATGTATTAAACACTTATTATGGGCAAACACTTTATACATCATCTTTTTTAAACCTTGTTAAAATCCATTTTAATTTTTCCCATTCTACAGATTAGGAAACTGAGACACCATGAGGTTAAGTAATTTGCTTAAGGCCACTGTACTTGATCCCCCAGTGGTGAAGTGGGACATCCTAGTTACTCTCCTCTGAGTACATTCAAATTATAATAGTAAAAGTCCTTCCTAATATGTCAACTTGTGCCTTTATTAAACTAATAGAGATGGGCAGAAATTTGGACAAATAAATTAAAATAATCATTTAAAATTCATTTTACACTTTTGAGATGTGCTTTTGTACTTCCATTTGATTATTAGAGTGTCTGATATTTGGAGAATTCTTATCTTATAACACAAATTCATTCCTATAGAAATGGGTCAACAAAACTCTGGGAAAATTATCTAGTTTTCCTATTCTAACTCTCTTCTCATTTCTTGTCATTACCAGATGGGATAAGAAGTCATTCCTCAGACAGATCCAACAGACCAACTTAAATGATGCTGTCCTACTCCAGTCTCCCCTGAGACAAGCAAAGCAGTCTAGTTTGATTTTCTCCAATCTTTTTCATTAGAGTGCTACAAAGTAGAATTTTCTTATCTGTAAAATAAGGATACTAATGGTATCCACTTTTTAGGGTTACTATTTATGGAAGAGATTAGTTTGTTTCCAAAAATGAGTAGTTAGCTCATACTGAGTACTTCCTACATGTCAAATACTCTTCTAAGGGTTTCATGTGTACTGTGTCAATTTGTCCTCACAGTGCCTGGTATATGGAAGACACTGGATACTTGCTGATGGATGGAAGGGAGGAAGGAAGGGAGGGAGGGAGAGAGATGGAAGGAATAAATTGACATTGTAGAGGTGCTGGTAAACTTGAGAGCTTGGTTTACTTGTCATAAAGTGGCAATAAAGAAACCCTTCTAAAGGTAAATTAAGGCAAGTACAATGGAATTGTAACCTTAGTATTGGTTACACATCATAAAATACTAAATTTTATATAACAGTGAAAATAAAATGAACCAAATCTCTTTCTAAGTCAATGTCCCTGGAATTTAACCAGCACAAAAGACTGTAAGAGGCCTATATTACTATTACTGGAATTAAAAAAAAAAACTATCTTCAAGATTTATTTCTTCTACTTATATACACAAAAATGTTGCAGCAGTTTTCTTAGGAAGCACTGCTCATCTTGTTATAGTTCCAGGAGCTAAGGAAACAACTTTATCTGGAACAATGATTTGCATAAACAGACACACATCATAACACTTTAAACGACTTCATTCACTTTGAGTGAAATGAACTCGACTCTACTTGGAGTTGTCACATTGTGATTTATTTCCCAATTTTCCTTCCTGTCAGTGGACTGTAACAATCACAGCACATTGCACACATGTCCTTCATACCCCATGGGTGTTCTGTTTCTAAGAAACACGGTGATTGTGATGTTGGGTTAAGGAAGGACACAGTATAACCAGCCCAGCCTGGCCCCTGACAAATTATAAAGAAGATATTCCTGGTTTCTCTGCTTTATCATCCAAAGTTTTCCCCTGCTCCACCAGAAGGTTGGGACAGTCTGTCAAGACTCTGCCCTGGAACCAGATCTTACCCTACATTTTGGTTCCTCCCAAGATGAGGAACTGTCCAATGACCAGAAGAATAGGACGCCCTTCCTGGGGAGCCTGCCAGATCTCCTTACAACACGGACATCTCTGTGGTGACCCTACTGAGGTCACAAGATGTGGTCCTTACACACAGAGAGATTGGCTCACTGACTCATTCATTAATTGCTCAACAAATACTTATTGGGCAACCAATCAGTATCAGAAATTATGCTGAGAGCTAGGATTAAGAGATGGAAAAACAAAACAAAACAAAACCACTTCCCTCTCTGCCCTCAAGTAGCCATCAGTATAGAAAATGATGCAGTGAAGAATTCAGGTTTGGGTACAAAATCCTGGCTCACTCTGCTCTAGTAATATAATCTCCCTGGACTTCCGTTTCCTTATTGGTAGTATGTTGATGATAACATGACCCGAAGGTTACTGTGAGAATTTGGTTTGCGCTTTCAAAGCATGTGGGTAGTGTTGAGAACACCATGTCTAAAAACATCTTAGAGATTTTAACCCAGAAGAATGACAGCTTCATTGTTTGTTCACTTATGAATAAATGAATAGAATACGCTGGTCCCACAGATATTAAGTGTCACAGGAAAAATCCAAGGACCCTGTCCTACTTTGTGCTGTTATAACAAAATGCCTGACTGTGTAATTTATAAAGAACAGAAGTTTATATCTTATAATTCTGGAGGCTAGAAGTCCAAAATCAAGGCACTGGCAGGTTCAGCACCTGGTAAGTCTTGTTTCTGCTTCCTAGATTGCACCTTGTTGCTGCTTTCTCCAGAAGGGAGGAATGCTGTGTCCTCGCATGGCAGAAGGGACGGAAGGGGCTAAAAAGGGCAAACTCCCTCAACCAAGCCCTTTTATATGGGAGCCTAATCCCATTCACGAAGGTGGAGCCCTCAAGACTCAATCACCTCCCAAAGACCACACCTCTTAGTACTGCTGCATAGGGGATTAAGTTTCAACTTGAATTTTGGAGGGGATAAAAACATTCAAAGCATAGCAGTCTCTTTGACAACTAGACAGTTTAAAAGTTAGGTTGAGAGTTCAAGAATGAGTAGGTCTGAGGGGGAGGATAGAAGCTCAGAACCAACCTATCAGATGCCTGGGTTGCAATTGCTCTTGAGAATGTTTTAGGGTCCTGGACTGCCTCCCTTGGTCTCTTCTGATCCAGAGGCTGAGATCCTTTATACAGGGCTTGCCCACATGCCTCCGTAAACTTAGAAACTAACTTTTCTACCTGCAATACCCCTTGGTACCTGCTTCTTCCCAGAAGCTATGTCTTTTTCTAGTTTCCATGATCCCCCTTCTGTCAAAATGCAAAAGTTAAAGCACAGGCAAATTTGCTAAACGCACCTTCTGTTCATGGCATTTACTCTCCCACATGAATAATCAGACACTTGCATTCAGACCTTTTAGTGACACAGCAATAGATATTTGTCCATATTGTCATCTTCATGTGGAAATGAAGAAGTTTCAGCTCTGAAAGGTGCAGTCATCTGTCCAACGCCACTCAGTAATAAATCTGTGTATTTGAATCACATTTCCAACGCCAGAGATCCTACTCTTCACCTCACACTGTCCTGCTTTCAAAAAGAAAGTTAAATAGTGGATATCGCTTAAGTTTATAGTTTGGGTGGCTTTGAAGAACTCCTTGGAACTCCAAATATTTCTCCCCCTGTGGGGACACAGTGTCTGGAATTCCACCATTTCAGTTTAGTTCCTTCAGCCTGGCATTTAGGGCCTCCATTACCTGGATGTGATCTCTCAGGCTTACTGCTGCTCAAAACTCTCTTCCATGCAGTTTTCTACACTGTCAAACTGGTTAGCGTCCCCAACCCCTCCCTCACTCCACTGTATTTGACTTTCCTGACTCTCTGCCCAAGTTCATGACCCCATCTCCACCTGGCAAACCCTAGTAGTTGCCAACAGTAAATGTTTAACAGCTATCTGCTGAAAGAATTTCTTTGCATTCAGCATTGCTCTATGAGTCTTCTTTTAAAATGCAAAGATAATACCGTACACATACGATAATAAGCATGCACTCCATACTGTTTACTATGACTGAAGGGAGGAGGTTTTATTTTTTACATATCACACTTTATTTTTTTTTTAAAATGGGTACAGAGTAATTGCTTTTGTAATAATAATACATCAAAAATTCTTGGGAGGTGTAATGCATTAAAGTGCTAACACCTTAACATCTGAGCTTGCTGATGTCCTTCCTAGTTTCCCTAGGTAGGGAAATTGGTGGAGGGGATAATGGGTGGTGACTTTACAAAACTTGTTGGCAGGAAATTGACTGGTGTGGGGAGGTGACTTTAAAGAGGTGGAATATAGCAATGATATCTGCCCTTTATACGGTGCCTGTGGTTTTCAAAGTCTTTCATGCATTCAAATGATCTCATTAAAGATTCACAACACTCCTCTGAGGTTATTATTACTCATCCTACAGATGTGGAAACTGAGGCTAAGGAAGTTTAAGGTCACACTGCTGGTAGAGTGGGGGTCAAATCCCGATCTCCTGGCTCTGGAAGCCTTAGATAAAAAAACAAAGAGGAAAAAAAAAGCGTAGAGGGCAGTCTGAAAGGCACGCCCAGGAGGCAGATCCCATCAGGAAATAAGAGCGTCCCGTGATTTTGTTCAGTCTGGACTATGGATTTGGGGACAGGGAAGCAGTCTGCGGAAGGTCGAGGGTGGGGACGCCAACGAAGACTAAGTTTGGGTTGGGGAGAGCCACCTGTCTCCCCTCCAGAGCCCCCTCCACGGCAGTCTCACTGCCTCGCTTCTCCCGAGTTTAAGAGACGCGGTGCCTTCTGACCCTGCGCGGCCGCCTTAGAGTCCCCGTTGCCATGGCGCCCGAATTCCGACGGGGACGCTCGGAGGCGCGGCTGAGAAGGGCTTAAGGAGTCCTCTGGGGTGCGGTCCCGGTCAGACTTGAGAGGTCAGCAAACCCGAGAGACGCCATGGGCCGGAGTAAGCTCCCCCTCCCACTTTCCGCCCTCGATCATCCGCCTTGCGGGCGGCGTCCCGGGTCCTGGGACCCTCGCTGCGGGCACCAGCCACCGCTGCCCCTTCCTGCCCAGTCGTGCCCGGGCCTTCGCCCTCCGCAGACCCTCTGCAGCTCCCGCGCAGAGTGGCCAGGCAGCCGGGCCTTTTCGAGGCTCGGGTCCCTCATCTGTAAAATGGGCTGGAGGTCGGGGAGCAGGGGACAGAAAGGCCTTGGACTTGATGAAAAGTGGAAAGTGCGTGGGTTCGGCATCAGACGCACTGGGTTCCGGCCCGCGAGTCTCCCTCATGCCTCGCGGTCGTGGGCTGTCTCTGTATCTGAGCCGCCACTTTCAGGCTTGTCAGGAGGCGGTGTAGCCTGGAGATAGAGGGTGACACTCCAGAGGCAGGGTTTAAATCCTCCCTCCTCCACCTGCTAACTCTGTGACTTTGAGCTGAATGACTTCACGCCTTTGGGTCCTAGCGTCTTCATCTGGAAAATGAAGGCAATAGTAGCATTGTTTTAAGTGTTGTAAAAGTGTTTGTTTAAAAATGTACTAAGAGACTGCAAGGTAATGCGACTAACATTTATATTCGTTTGACTGTTCAGATGTCAACAACGTTTTTGACCTCCCCAAATGGCAGTTTTGTATACTTCCACCGAATTTATCACTTACATTGTAAAAATGTCATAATTAATATTTTTCCATCAAGAGACTATGTCAGATGATTGGAGTTCTGCCTTGGAGGACCTCACAGCCCCGGGTAGTGGCGGGGGGGGGGGGGGCGGGGGGGGGCGGAAGCAGTGATTTGTAAATGTTAAAACTCCTTCCAAAACTAGTTACTTACATTTCCTGTGAGGGCTTCTTCCCCATCCCCTGGCCTCACCCTAGTTTGTTTGTTTGTTTCTTTTAAAACTTTCTCTGTGGATTATCCTTCACCCTCCTTCTCTGAATCCTGCCCACTTTTTTTTTTTTTTTTCCTTTTTGGCTGACATATTAACTTATCGAACGTGTATTGGAGTGCCTATCCTGAGTCAGGCATGGAGAACACGGTGAGGAGCAAGACAGAGGTGGGTCAACCTCCCTAGTGAGAGAGAAGGGGAACACTTAGTATAGTGGTTACAGCCAGGTGGGAGAGGGGTGCCTGAGCCCTGAGCGGCAGGCAGGGGACTTAACCCCAGGAAAGGTGGGGGCTTCTCTGAGTAAGAAGTGTTGTCTGGAAAGAAAACAGGAAGTCCTGTGAGTGCCTAGAGGTGAGAAAGAGCAGGAACCCTTGAAGGCAAATTGTCACTAACTGGAGGGGGGTGGGTGGAGGGACAGAAATAAGGGATGCAGGATGAAGAGAGAAGGAAGTCCTGAGAGACGAGTAAGCAGGGATCAGATCATATAGGTTTTGTACTAAGAATTTAGAAATCTGTCAAAAGAGCCGTGGCGAAGCCAAAAGGATTTGCTCACAGGCATGACTTGGCCATGTAGGAGTTCAAGTGGAAGATAACAATCTGAAACGACGTTGCGGCAGCAGGATAGAGAAATAAAAAGTACTCCTCCCGTGAGTAACTCTGATGTGCCAGGCCTGGTTAGAGTGCTTTACATGCGTTCTCTTGTTTAATCTTCCCCAGGCCTTTAAAGGCAGAGAGGGATTACTATTATCTGCATTTTTTAGGTGAGCTGACTGAGGCACAGAGAGTAAATCACACAGTAACTGTCAGGGCTGGGCACTGAAGCCGTGAAGATATCCACTGAATCCCACATTACCCCCGCACACTGCCTCCTTCGGGACCAAGGCAAAGAGGACAGATTTGAGAGATATGGGGGGAAGAAGAGGGTTCTCTCTTGCTATGCCACAACATTCTTACTGTCATTGCAAAAGAAGCCAAACTCTGGACTCACTGTGGTTGGGTTGCAGTTTGATTTTATACATGTCAGAGAGACGGGGTTACAGGGAAAGTCATAAATCAATACACGAAAGGCATACATTGGTTTGGCCCGAAAAGGTGGGCTATTCCAAAGTGGGGGAGGGGGAGCATTGTGGGAGAGGGTTACAGGTTATAGGTGGGTTTAAAGATTCTTTGATTTGTAATTGGTTAAAGACATGAAGCTTTGTCTAAAGGCTTGAAATGTTTTAAGATAGGAGGTCTGTTAATCAGAGACAAGCTACCAAACATATTTGTTGGGGGCATGAAGAGACATGTCTGACCTCCCTCCTGCTGGCAGGCAATTTAGTTTTAGGATATCCCCTTGGCCAGGAGGGGGTCCACTGAGTCAATGGGAAGCCTTAAGATTTTATTTTAGTTCACATTACATATTCCCTTTCCTCCATGCTTCCCCCAAAATGGCCTTCTGCCTCTTGCTAATATTTCCCGACTACTTCCCTGTGGTCTTTGTTGCTGCCCTCCCTATATTATCCAGGAAAAGATGCAGGGATGTCATTAGTACAGGTTTTAGAAATAGACAGTGCTTGAGGGATCATCTAGCGTACCTGTTCATTTTAGAAATGAGGAGCAGGAACCCCAGAGGGGAGCAGTGATCCAGCCAATGTCATGCTCTGTGAGTCAGGAGAGAGTCAAGACTAGGATACAGGATTCCCAGCTTTCCCTGTGCTTCCCACCTTTGTGAACTCCCTACAGCTGAAGGAGAAATTTGGGCCGCTAAGAGAGCCTAATAATGGCTTACAGTTATTGAGCCACTTAATTGTCTTCTGGTCACTGCTCTAAGTATTTCTGTGTGTTCACTCACTGAATTCTCACAAAAATCTTTTGAGGTAGACACTGGTATCACCTCCATTTTGCAGATGAGGAATCTGAAGCACAGAGAGGCTGAGCAGTGCTAAGTGTCACACAGTAAGTGGTATGTTTGGGATGTGAATCTAAGTAGAACCGCACTCTTGTGTGTGTTGATACATTGTTTCTTGGGAGTAGAAGAAGGTCTGGTGAGAAAAAGAGAGGTCATAGTGCAAATTCTCCTATTTAAAGTCAGTGACTACTTTTAGTGTCTGCTCAGGAGGAGCAGTGCCGAGCCTGGGGGCAGTGGCTAAGGGAAAATGAAAGAATTAGTTCCTTTCTGCATACTTAATCTGGTGTAGATTGTGACTTAGAGAAGACCTAGCTTCTTTATTTTTAAATTTTATATTAATGAATTCATTTTGTGTTATTGTGCCATGTTTGCCATCCATATATCTTCTTTGGTGAAGTGTCTGTTTAAATATTGTGCCCATTTTTAAAAATATGTTTTTCTTATAAACATTTTAAAAATGTTTTCTTATCATTAAGAGTTCTTATATATTCTGGATATAAGTCCTTTATCAGATATATGATTTGCAAATATTTTCTCCCCATCTATGGCTTATATATTCATTCTCTTAAGTAATTTTCAAAGAACAGAAGTTTTAAATTTTTGCTTTTGGTGTCATATCCAAGAAATCTTTCTCTAACCCAAGTTCACATAGATTTTTCTCTCATTTTTTTCCTAGAAGTTTTATAATTTTAGGTTTTACATTATTCTATCATTCATTTAACTCAGTTTTTGTATATTATGTGAGATGTGGATTCAAGTTCTTTTTTTCTGAATGTGGAAATTCAGTAGTACCAGCAACATTTGTCAATGACTGCTTCTGCATTGAATTGTACCGTAAATGTGTGTTCTGGACTGTTTTTCCTGACTTATTGATCTATTTGTCTTTATGCTAGTACCATACTATCTTGACTACTGTAGCTATATAATATCTTGAAATCATGTTCTGTTAGTCTTCCAAATTTATTTTTGTTTTTCAGAGTTGTTTTGGCTATTCTAGATCCTTTGCATTTCCATACGAATTTCAGTATCATCTTGTACAAAAAAAAGCCTGTTGGGACTTTGACTGGGATTGTGTTAAATCTGTAGTTCAATTTGAGGAGAATGTGCATTTTAACAATATTGAATCTTTTGACCCAAGAATAAGGGGTGTATGTGTGTGTGTGTGTGTGTATGTGTATCCATTTATTGAGGCCTTGCAAAATATGACAGTATTTTTTGTAGTTTTCAGTGGATAGGCCTTGCATATATTCTTCATATTTATCCATAAGTATTTCATATTTTTGATGCAATTGTAAATAGTATAGTATGTAGAAATATAATTGATTTTCTTCATATGGATCTTATACCCTGCAAATTTGCTTAGCGTTCTTATTCTAGTAGCTTTTTATGTAGATTCCATTGGATATTCCCCATAGATAGTCATATCATCTGCAAATAGAGATAATTCTACTGGATGCCTTTTATTTCTTTTTCTTGCCTTATTGCTAGAAATAGCAACTTCAGTACAGTGTTGAAGTGGTGAGAACAGATAGCCTTGCTTTTTTTCTAATCTTATGGGGAAAGTCTCCACTCAGTGTGATGTTGATTGTAGGTTTTTTGTGGATGCTTCTTACCAAGTTAAGTTCTCGTTTCTATTTCTAGTTTGCAGTGTTGTTTTCTTTTCTTTTAAAACAGGAATTGATGTTGGCTTTTCGTCAAATGCATTTTCTACATCTGCTGATATTATCATATTTTTTAGTTTATTAGTATTGTATGCTATATGGATTTCTGAATATTAAACCAACCTTGCATACACTGGATAAACTCCCCTTAGTTATGATGTATAATCCTTTTATTATATTATTGGATTTGATTTGCTAAATTTTTTTTTTTTTTAGGATTTTTGCATCTGTGTTCATGAGGGACATTCATCTGTAGTGTTCTTGTAATGTATTTGGCTGATTTTGGAATCAGGCTAATGTTGGCCTTATAGAATATCTCAGAAAATATTCTTTCCTCTTCAATTTTCTAGGAGAGATTGTGCATACAGAATATTATTGTTCCTTAAATGCATGGTAGAATTAATCAGCAGAGACATCTGTGTCATAGTTTTCTGTGTGGGAAGGTTTTTAACTATATATCCAATTACTTTAGTAGAGATAGGGCTGTTTAGTTTATCTGTGTTTAGAGTGAAGTTTGGTAGTTTGCGTCTTTTAAGAGATTTACCCATTTAAATCTTGAATTTATTGGCATAATGTTATTTATCTTATTCCCTTATTATCCTTTTAATATCTGTGCAATATATCTGTACACTCTCATTTCTAATATTGGCAGTTCATATTTTTTCTTTTGTTTACTGATGTCTGGCTAGAAGTTTACTGATTTTAGTTTTTTAAAGAACTAGCTTTAATTTTTATTGATTTTTCTCTGTTGTTTTTCTGCTTTCTATGTCACTGATTTCTCTTATAATCTTTATGATTTACTTTCTTCTGCTTATTTTGTGCTTTTTTTTCTTTTTCCTTAAAGTGCAAGCTGATATCTGAGACCTTTCTTTTCTCCTATTTTAGGCATTTAGTGCTATACATTTCCCTTTAATGTTTTAGCTACAAACTACAAATTTTGATATGCTGTTTTATGATTTTTCATTCTGTTCAAAATACTTTCTAATTTCCCCTTTTATTTCCTGATGTCCAATGTTTTTTAAAAAGAATTACTTTAATATATTTTGTCTGATTTTTTAGTTATTTTAGGCTGGAGAGGAAATCCTGTCTTATGACTCTATCATGTCTAGAACCTGAAGTCTCTGCTACTCTTATGGTTATAAGTCCTGATCCTCAACTTTCTCTGCCCTCTGGTTTCAGGAAATGAAAACCTTTTTATATACTATCAATACAGTTTTTTGGTTTTCACATTTAGCTTTTAGTAGCTGATAGGTCTCTCTCAGCCTTTCCTTATCAATTGTGTTTAGCAGCAGCCAGCCAATACAACTATCCTTTAAGTTATATTACAGTTTCCTCCATACTTCTCTAATGCCTGATATGTCACACTTACTAGTGCATTCCCTTCCACTGGTATCCTGTCTCTGCTCAACACCAGTGAAAGTCTTTACAATTGCATAGCTTCCTTGGGGGTAGACACTATCTGTGTTACATCTGCAACCAGTAATGGTGTCTTCATTGCTACTCTGGCAGCAGGTGATCCAACTACAAAATCCCATCTTAGCTAGCATCTGCTTACATGGGCCACTTCTGGTATTAGCTTTTTTTTTTTTTTTTTTTTTGAGACAGAGTCTCGCTTTGTTGCCCAGGCTAGAGTGAGTGCCGTGGCGTCAGCCTAGCTCACAGCAACCTCAAACTCCTGGGCTTAAGGGATCCTACTGCCTCAGCCTCCTGGGTAGCTGGGACTACAGGCATGCGCCACCATGCCCGGCTAATTTTTTTCTATATATATTTTAGTTGGACAGATAATTTCTTTCTATTTTTAGTAGAGACGGGGTCTCACTCTTGCTCAGGCTGGTCTCGAACTCCTGACCTCGAGTGATCCACCTGCCTCGGCCTCCCAGATTACAGGCGTGAGCCACCGCACCCGGCCTAGCTTTTCTAGTTTGGGTTGCCTAGGAAGCAGAATTTTAGATGGAGACTAGGGTGAAGGAAGTTTATCAGGGTATGCTGTTGGGGTGGGTAGGGAAGAAAGCAAGATTGAACAGAGGTGGAAGTTGGGCTGTGATGCATCTTAACATAGGACTCAGCTAACCAACCCCAGGAGCTCTAAACTTGGAATGGACCTTCTGACTTGCTCAAGCTGGGGTGAAGGACTGGGCCTTTTTAGCCCTGACATCAACTGGTCATTGGATGAGGGCTTTCCTTGGTTGAGGTGTCACTTCAGCTGAGGTGCCTCCCGAAGAAGGTGGGTAGCTGAGGGCTGTCTGCCAGCAGAGCTCCCAGCAGCTAGAGAAATTAATCCTTCAGTTTCGAAGGGAGAATTGAGTGGTACATTCTATCATCCATGATAGCTGGGGATGCCCTTTCCTCATTTGTTTTCTGTCAAACATCTACTCACATTTTGCGATTCAGCTCAGGCTTCTCTCCTCCATGAAGCCTCTTCTGACCTCCTTTTTCTCACTCAATAGCACTGATCACTCCCTCCTCTGTACTCATAATACTCTCTGTGTGCTTCTGTCATTGCCCCATAGCACTTTGTTTATTCCACATCAATAGCCCCTGAAGGTATCACTGGATTAGGGTACAGTATGGCTACTGATGCTCATTATGATCACCCTAAGTCAATAAGAAAAGGCAGGGCAAATGTGTAATACTGTTTTGTTTTTTTTAAGTTTCCATTAAAAATGGTAAAAGAAAAAAGTTTAGATCCTACAAGAGGTAATCTTCACATACTTGTAACTCCTTCATTTGTATTAAATCTCTGTTTCATACATGTATCTCCTAGGTCTTTCAAGATGTTTAAAAATTATGCAAAATCTGCAATAAACTCATATTGGTTGATTTTTTTCTAATCCAGCAAGAAAGAGAGAGCTGTTTACTAAACATGATATGAAGCCTGAAGGAATGAACACTAAATTGTTTCCTTGGGGAGTTTTCAGAACGTTGCTAAATGTACTGAAAAGCTTTGTGGAAGTGAGCATAGCAGGGTAATCTCCAGCATTCCAGAAACCCCTCCTGCCTTTTGTCCTCCTCTCCACAAAATCATTTTATTGATACTTCTTCCAATTATAGAGAACCGCAGATTCTGAGTTAGCAGATATTGCAGATATTGGTTAGCACTTCTCTGGGTGAGACGCTCCTCAGAGTCCATCTGTCTTGTATTTTGCTATTTGAAGTTTTCTAAAATAAGGAAGTGAAAGCAATATGCTTTTATATAGTGTCTTGGCATGTTCTTCTGTACCATATATTAGGTATTGTAATACCATCTATCTTGAAGTAGTCTTATGATGACATATTAATGCTTCCAAAGCATTTTTAAATCCCTAGAATGATCTCACATAGGTGCAGTGTTATATTATTTAGAGTAGGAATTTCTAAAGGTACACAACGCTCCTTGGAGTTAGAGAATGTTTGGTCAAATTAGATAGTATGTAAAACAGCACAATGCTTTCCTATCTAAAAGTGTGAAACACTATAATCTCCATGCACCATGTAAATATTATCACACATTTCATCTTGGGGACTCTGGGTTTTTGCGCTGATGTTTGCCATTACAGGTGAAGCAGTATTGTGTAACAACAATTTCCTGAGCACTATAAAACAGTGTGCCACACAGCAGTTTGCTTATTACAGAAAAGTTTAGAAAAGGCCCACTGGTAAATTCCAGACCTTCACAGTTCTACCTTCCCCTGTGATTCTTCATTTTCTTTTAATCAATCTTAATTGTGTATAATTGTTGCTATAGGGCAGACTTCTCCGTTGTGCTGAATGAACTGTTGTGCCCTCCTGTCCTTTGTGTATGTGCATGTATGTGTGGGTATAAGTTACTTATTCATGCTAAGGGAGGTTCCCTAACCTCAACCCCTTTAAACTAATAGTGATTTTTATCATCTTAATTCTCATGGTTAGGATATATGGATCTATAGAATTCCACACTAATATTAATATCTACATGCCTCTGAAAGGAAAAATTTGACAATTATATGCAAATGATCAATTTTGAACACATAATAACATGAAGAAAAGAGTTTCTTAAATTTTGAGAGATATAGCAAGAGAATAAAAGAAGGATATTTGGTACCAGTAGGAACTTTGTCAACCCTGTAAATCTCCAGGGTTGGACAAATTGAAAAAGCCTTTAAGACTGTAGAACTGGAGGAGGCTGGGATAGCTTTAGCAGCCCCAAGTGCCAGGAGGCCATATGTGAGCTCAGCAAATGTTCACACAACTATATGAGGCCAGAGACCAGGTGATGCTTAAGATGCTATCAGAATTCTCCTGAACACATTCAACTTAACCACAGATGACAGCTTCTATGAGGTTCAAGTTAGGTTATGTCTTCAATATGGACACCAAACTAAGCCTTCAACCAGGATCTGGGGCAAGAATGTAAGTAAAGGCCCATGATCAAGTTATAAATCAAACTGCTAAATAAAACTCATCTTCCTTCCTTGACAAGTATAGCTTCATAACAACTCAGAAGGCTGCATCTAATATTCAGTTTCTCAGACTTCTTGTGGTTCTATGACAGAGAGTGGTAGATTGGGGAAAACTGGCCCCTGGCACACTCCTCCCTTCTCTTGCCATCTTTGGCTCTATCCTGGCCTCTCATGCCCATGCATGAGTATGAACACTCCAGCATACATATACAAGACATCCACATCCCTGGAAAACAGTTGCTCCTTGGATACCCCTGGTGTTGGGATGTGTACCTGATATCATGGTCTGTCTTTAGGAATGAACCTGGAGAAGGAGCTAGTGCAGGGTTAGGGTCCCTTGGGCAGAGAATCCCATTGTTCCTGCCTGGGCTGTCATCTAGAGAAGAAGGCATGGGGCCATGATGGGCACATCGTCCTGGCCCTATGGACTCCAGGTCTAATAATAGCAAGACCTCCAGCAATCCACTCCCTTGTTCCATGGATTTGTGTAGTTTAAGTCACAGATACACCATTAGTCATTGAGAGTCTTATTATGAATACTACTGGTGAATAATTCCCACATTTCATTAGGTTAGTTCAGATAACAACCCCTTAACCCATGTTGCATCCTTGCTAAGAGAATTCTTGTAGATAAATTACAGACGTAGATAATACATTTTACTTTACACAGCAGCTTTGCTCTATCCTCAAATTGGCTGTACCCATTTATTCATTATTAGTTGATTTAAGCTATTAGAACCAATTTTGGTGAGGAGGGTGGAGAGTAGTTTTAATGCCCTTCTCTTACAGGTTTGTGTTTCAGGAAGTTTTTTTTTTTTTTTTTTTTCTTTTCCTTTCCCAGTCTATTTAAGCTGGCTCACAAACTAGTAGTGGCATTCCCAGGACAGCAGAGTGCAACTGACAGTAGGGATCCCAGGGAGCCAGGACTGGTACGGTTGCCCTGTTAGCTTCCTTGTGGGCCCTTTGGCCTGCCCCTCCTCAGGACCTGGTTTGTGGACATCTCTGCCTATTAGTTGAGACAAAGCTTAGAGCAGTAGGGACAGTCCCCATGTATGATATTTTAATCTAACCTCTGCATTCCCTTTGTCTTTTCTTTTAGAGAACTGTCATTGCAAACAACCTTATCTCCTAGCAGAAACAGCAGAAAGTTCAGCTAACTGAACACAAATGATCGAGTTTATACATATTTTTACATTAAAAAAAACAGGCAAACTCCACTTTTAAGAACATGGCATAGAGGTGGGGCAGCCAAAGGTGCTGTGAAGAACTTTGTCTGAGGTAGTCTGCACATTCAGGAAGGCTGAAATAACAAAAGGCTCATATTTGTTCATTTGAGGCAGTATTGTATAGTGGTTATGAGCATGTGGTCTGGCACTGGACTGCAAATTTAAAACATGGCTCTAGCACTTATTACCAAGACCTGGGCAAGTTATTTAAGCTCTCGGTGCTTCAATGCCTTTTATGACAAATGTAAATAATAACTGGACATATCCATACATTAATACTTGCAAAGCAGTTAGAATAGTGCCTGACACTTTGTAAGTGACAATAAATAAGTCTTTATTATCTCCTGGAGTGTACATGCAATATCTCCACCTTCTACATAAAATGTGAGGATCTAACTATGTTAATAACACTTTTAATAGGACTGGAAAATGCAGAGTTTCTTCTTTGTCATTACTTCTTGGGTTTCAGTGCATCTTGTGAAGATGCTTCATGATCTTGTTCTAGGCTCCAACCATGGACCATAGCATTGTGTCCAATCTCCCCTGGTGCTGTTGTCATCACATATTAGTGACCTTCTGTGTCAGGAGAGCACACTGCTACACATTGCTCTTATCAGAGGGGTGGGAGCTCCCATTTCCCTCCACCTGTGAGCAGCTTTTTTTAATTCCTCCTGGAAACAAAATAAGTGTTGACTGCTTCCTAAGATTGCAGTGCAACATCTGAGGTGTTCCTTTCCCTTCTCTTATGCTTTAGTTAAATTAATCAATTGAGTTAAATGAATGAATGAATGACATTTCCTATTGAATGGTGGGAGATGCTTTCATATTTCTGCCCTCTAACCAGCCCAGCTGTGCCTCTCAGTAGCAAGTTGCTCTGTCCTAGATGAGTTAGTAGATCTCATTCATTTTGACATGGTACCACCACAGGATTCCATATCAACATTCTCATAGCCATTAACTGTCAACTCTGTCTCCATCCATAAAGCAAAATGTGTGTAGACACTACACATTCCAAGACAAGTAAGACAAGACATCATCATGTGTTCTTTTTCCTTCAGACTCACACCATGGTGTTGCAAAAACCCCAGGAGTCATTTTTCTGATCTATTTCATTTTGAAAATCACTTGGGCCTGGAGAATTGACATTGAACATAAAAAAATTGCACTTATAAGGTAAACCTGATTTCGAACAATGGGGACAGAAACGTAATATGTAACAACTTTTCTTTCAGTCACAGAAGATCTTATTAGACGAAATGCTGAACACAATGACTGTATAATTTTTTCCCTGGAGGAACTCTCCTTGCATCAGCAAGAAATAGAAAAACTAGAACATATTGACAAATGGTGCCGGGATTTAAAAATTCTCTATCTTCAAAATAATCTTATTGGAAAAATCGGTAAGTTTCAGTACTTTCTTCTCCTAGTTTCTTTAACATTTTGAATAAGAGAACTTTGGAAAGTGCAGTGTTATTTTTAGAGGAAGGCAAACACTGAAAAAGAATTACATGGGAAAATAGAAATGGCTATCTTTCAGTAGTTGTGTCTGGAACATTGCCCCAAACCTTTCCACATGTAATGAGTCTCATTGCCCAAAAGAATCTCCATCAAGGAGTTGGGAGAGCAGGTGAAGGTGGCGAACACATTAATTGACCTGATTTTTGAAAAAGTCTGAAAGGGAGGAGGATATAGTCTAAGCATTTGTCATGGTTTTGTATCACTCTGTGAAACCATAAAGATTATGTGGGAATTGAACAGATTATATTTTTTTGTGAATATATGTGAAAGGCATTGTGCTCATTATTGGGTATTGAAGGGGTTCCAATTTGGAATGCAAATGAGGGTTAAATACAGGAGTTGGGTAGATGAAGATCAAAATATCAGCATTATAACTGATAAAGCTCTTTGAATTATGTGGCTTAGACTTGCAGCCAAATGGGCTCCCAGACTAAACCTATCCACCCAGTCACATGCAGAGGTGGACACAGACATGTTTCCCCTACCCAGGTGGATCCTTGCTTTATGGCAGGAAGGGGTTGAGACCATGTGCTCTCTGCTGGCAGGAAGATCCCAGAAGCCAGGCAAGAGGGTGGGACTGGGCATGCTCAGTTTCTTCTCCCAATTAACCCATCAGATAAGTTGGTCCTTCCCTCACCTCCAGCTCCCCACTCCCCACCCCCCCTGCCCCCACAATTCATAAGAATGATGAATTCAGGGACGGAGAGAATGGTGGCATGTGGAGTCACTCTTACGGAAGTCCTGCCACTTGGAAACAGGAGAGTATCCCCAGTACTCAGAAATGCAACAGTGTAATTTAGTGGTAAGAGCAAACACAGGCTCTGGTGTCAGGTAGATCTCAGTTCAAACCCTGCCTCTGCCATTTATAAGCTGTGTAAAATTAGACACATTAACTTGTCTGAGTCTTAGTTTTGCCATTTGTAAAACAGCTAGCATACGAATTGGTATAAGGATTGCATGAAATGATGTGCTTAGCATTATGCTCACCATGAGATAAGTAATGATTAGAGGATAGCTGCTGTGCTGCTGCTGTTATTAGTTTGACCACGTGTCCCAGCTTGCCCCAGGCCAGCCAAATGAAGGTGGGAGCAGAAGGCACAAGAGAATGGGGCTGCAGGAAAAGGAATGGAGCTAGGGTTGATGAAGCACACAGTGCCAGCCCCTGTGTGCTCTGGAACTGGAGCCCAGAGGGCAGCTTTTAGGGTTATATTTAACCTTCCGTGGTGATGTGCAGTGGTTCCCAACAGGGGGCATTTGGCAGTGTCTGGAGATGTTTTTGATGGTCACATGGGAGCACGCGTGCGTGTGTGTGTGTGTGTGTGTGTGTGTGTATGGCATCTAGTGTAGGGCCCAGGGATACTACTAACCATCCCACAGTGCACAGGATGGCCTCCCACAAGAAGGAATTATCCAGCTCAAAATGTTAGCATTGCTGAGACTGAGAAACCCTGGTGATGTGGTTGCCTCCAGTTTTGTAGATAATTGAAGATTGGCTTTAGGATTGTAAAAAGCCTAGATTTGCATCATTTTTTGAAGATTTACTAAAATTCTCTATATTTCTTCAGATAATTATTTTCGGCATCTTTTACTTTACCAGAAATTAGAAACTCTGGCACATTGTCCAATTAAAAAGACTATTACAGAAAACCACCAGCTTTTATGCATGGCGGCATTAAAGAACGGTTCTAATTGTACAGATCTAAAAGAGTTCCCGAAATTTTAATCTCCACAGCTGGGTCCATCACAATTACTAATTAGTAGCATAGTATTTCAGTCCTTTTCAGAGCTGTGAGAAAGCTTAAATTTTTGCTTCCAAAGTATTCTTAAATTAAACACTCTTTTAAATCCTAATAATGGGATTTTCAGTGCTACTCCACCCCTAGGCACTTAGGCACTTATTTTGCAAGTAAAACTACTTCTCTAGGATTCAGACTTTCTCTTGTGCCATTGAGGTGCATGTTTGTGTAACAGTTGCCTTTCCTAAAGTTCTTTTCCTCCCTGGAGTACACATGTGCTGCGGAGGAAGGCCCTGTTTAGTGTCGCTCCAGCGAGAGCTGAGCACCATCTGGGGTCCCTTCAAAGTACAGATTCTGGGCCCCACATCAGACCCACTGAATCAGAACCTGTAGGGGTGGGGTCCAGGAATGGACCTTTCAATGGCTTCCCAATGGGCCTCAGGCCTGGAGGAAGCTGAGGGTCACAGAGCTTCTTGAACCTGAGAAGGGATTGGGTCCACTGCAAGTTTTTGGGTCTGCTTGTGGGAGTTGGTGAGAATTGCTTCCAGAATGGTCTGGGCTAGAACTCTCAGACTTCCTCCTTCCCGCTGCCCAGGAGGTTCTGTCCAGAGCCTTTTTTTCTTCCCTCAACCAAGCTGACTCTGTTGTTCTTGAGGTGTTAATTTAGGAAACCCTCCCTGAACAAATCTTACCTTAGTTCCTATCAGATGACTCTTTCAGCATGTGGAGGGCTATACATATAACAACTATGGAGAAGGGAATTTTATGTTAAACAGATATTTTATTGTGGTCTGGCAATTTTAACAATGACAACTTTATTTTTGTGCAGGATGCAGACTAGACACTCTGTCTATCATAATTCTTGGCACACAGAAACCTCCAAATCTGTTGACTATTGAATGCTCAGCTGTTGCTAGAGAAACTTTCATAAACATTAGTATCACTTAGAATAATTTAATTGCTGTGAGAAACTTTAGTAATTTTTCCCAAAATCCTTATTTTAGAAAATGAGTAAACTGAGACTCAGAGATTTTTCTCAGGTCTATGGAAACAAATATATGATGTTTTGTAAATTTTAGATTCACTATTAATGGTGATAAGGCTGATGATTATATTATATATCATCATGTTTGATCTTCATGGCATCCCTGAGAAATAGGCAGAGGAGGCATTAGTTAAGTAAGACTGCCCCAAATGCACACTCTTTGGCAGAGTTTTCTGCATCTGTGTCATCTTTGAAAGGACTGTTCTCTTAAGGTATAATATCATGATTTAGTGCCAGGCTCTGGAGTCAAATTTCCTGGCTTTACCACTTAACCTTGGACAAGTGGATTAATTCTCTGTACCTTGATATTCTCATTTGTAAAAAGGAGACAATAGTTTTTAACTTCCTAGGGCTATTAAATTAGATAATATATGCAAAATGCTTAGAACATTGTGTGATATATAGTAAGCACTCAGCAATGTTAGCTGTCGTATTATTATCTGTTTTTAAAAGGCCTCATTCTACAGAGGTTCCACTACTTGTTTATACTTATTGTTTTGCCTATGTAGATTTTCATATTTATTAAAAAAAGATAATCCTATATCAGGTTGATTTTGACTTCATGTCAGAGAAACCCAACTCATTTGTAGCAGAACAGTAAGGAAATCTATTTTCTCACCCAACTGTAAGTCTAGAGGTGGGACAGACTCCAAGGTCTGTTGATTCCTAATCTCTGCTCTAGTAGCCAGAGTGTGAGGTTCATCCTTCAGCTGTTGCCCTCATGATTGAGTATGAGTATCAGCGGGAATGGTACTTTCTTCCCTATTAACATCCAGCAGGAAAAAGAGATAAGAAATCCCCAAGCATGGAATATAGGTCTTTCCCTTTCATCTGATTGGGAGTACTTGGTGTGCATGCCCTCTCCTGCACCACATGGCTGCCAGGAGACTGCCATGAGCTGGTTGGCTTAGGCCTAAGTTCCTGAGCTGTCACGAATAAGAGAGATTGGATTGCCATGCACTGGTGCAGCTTGGCTAAACCTAACTGTCTGGAGTTTGGGCTGGGCAGGGACACGAGCAATATTGGATTCCATCCGGAAGGATAGAGGGAGAAATGGAAACTGCATAGGCAACCACAATGTCTGATATACAGGTATAGATTTGAAAAAGCAAAATGGTTTTGATAGCCAAAATAATAATCCTTAGATTCTCTTTATTATTTTCACAATAGATTATGCAAAAATGTGAAAATATTTTTCTTGAAACTTCATTAATTACATTATTTGTATATTTCAGAAAATGTTAGTAGACTGAAGAAACTTGAATATTTGAATTTAGCTTTAAACAACATTGAAAAAATAGAAAATTTGGAAGGTAAGAATTTTCCTCTTTTATTATAAATTAAAATTTAGATTTAAAATTAGATTTAAGCAGTATTACATAACAATAAGTATGCTTTTTAAATTAACATTTTACATAAATCGTATATTTGTTCTTGTAAAAATTCAAACAATAAAGTGATATATAAATTCCAAAATAAAAGTTCATTTCACCCCTTCCTAACCTGGTCTCTTTCCCAGAGATAGCTGGAATTGACACTTTTGGTGTATTTGGTAGTTTCATTTCATTTTTCTTTCTATCAATGGGATCATACTATGAGTATTGTTTTGAAATTATTTTTTTCCCTGAAATTACCTTTCTCTTTGGATATCCAGGAACGGGAGCATGGGGCTATGTACTGGAATGGTTGTAGACTGATTTATCTAACCATCTGCCTGCAGATGGACATTTGGATGGGTTCCAGCATTTTGCTATAATAAGCATGACTGCAATGAGCATCCTTCTGCGTTGTACTTTGTGTACATGTGCACAGTTTTTTCTAGGATAGATACTTAGAAATGGAATTCCTGCATTTAAATAAGCATATTTTGAAAGATACTGCCAAATTGTTCTCCAAAAAAATTGTATCAATTTATGCTTGTACTGAGTCTATGCGAGTACCCATTTCTACACAACTTCACTAATACTTTCTATAAACAATGTTTTTTTTAAGATAGGAAGACATTTTTGTTTGTTTTTATAGTAGACATTCCATCATAATGGGTATGAAGTGGTATCTTCTTATGGTTCTGATTTGCATTTACCTAATGACTGATGTTGAACAATTTTTATGCGCTTATTGTCCATTTGAATATCTTCTTTGGAGAAATGTTTATTCAAAACTTTGGCCCATTTTTTAATTAGGTCCTATGCCTTTTTACTGTTGAGTTGTAAGAGTTCCTTAGATATTCTGGATTCTAGACCCTGATCAGATAATTGCAGATATATTCTCCCATTTTGTTGGTTTTCTTTTTAACTTTCTTGATGGTGACCTTTGAAGCACAATTATTCTTAATTTTGCCTATAGTCTTTCTTTCTTGAGATATGTTTGGTTTTCTGTCATGATAATATGGGCCTTATAGAATGAATTGAGAATTACTTCTTATTTTATTTATTTATTTGGAGAGTTTGTAAAGAATTGGTGTTAATTCTTCTTTAAACATTTGTTAGAATACACCAGGAAGCCATTTGGTCCAGGACTTTTCTTTGTGGAAATTTTTTTGATTATTAATTCAATCTCTTTGCTTGTTTTAGGCCTATTCAGATTTTCTTTTTCTTCTTGAGTCAGTTTTGGTAGGTTATATCTAGAATTTGTCCATTTCACCTGGGTAATCTTATTCATTGCCACATAATTTTTTTTACTGCTCCCTTATAATCCTTTTTATTTCTTTAAGATCAATAGTAATTTTCCCTCTTTCATTCCTGATTTTAGTAAATTTGAGTCTTCTCTCTTTTTATCTTGATTAGTGTAGCTAAAAGTTTGTCAATTTGGTTGATCTTTTCAAAGAACCAACTTTTGATTTTGTTGATTTTTCCCTACCATTTTGTATTCTCTATTTTGTTTATTTACACTCAAATCTTTATTATTTCTTTCCCTGTTTTTACTTTGTGTAGAGTTTTCTCTTTTTTCCTGGCTTCTTAAGTTGCAAGTTAGATTATTGATTTGAGATATATATATATATATTTTTTTTTTATGTAGGCATTCACAGGTATGAATTTTCCTCTGAGAACTACTTTTCTTGTATGTATTAACTTTTGGTATGTTGTGTTTTTGTTTCAATTCATCTCAAAGTATTTTTTAATTTCTCTTGTAATTTCTTCCTTGACCTATTGGTTATATAGGAGTGTTGTTTAATTTTTACATATTTATGAATTTTCCAAATTTTTTTCCTTTACTGATTTCTAGTTTCATTCTATTAGGGGTCAGAAAAATACTTTCTATGATTTAAATCATTCCAAATTTATTGTCACTTGTTTTATACCCCAAAATTTAGTGTATCCTAGAGGATGTTCTATGTGCATTTGAGAAGAATGTGTAGTCTGCTATTCTTGGGTGGAATGTCCTGAAGATGTCTATTAAGTCTACATGTTTTTTTAATTTTCAATGTTGTCCTACTCTTCTGTTTCCTTGCTAATATTCTGTCTAGTTGTTTTATCCATCTTTGAAAGCAGGTTATTGAAGTCTCCAACTATTTATTATTGAATTATCTATTTCTCCCTTCAACAGTGTCAGTTTTTATTTTATGCATTTTGGGTGTATATATGTTTATAATTATTTTATCTTTCTGATGAATTGATCTTACTATTATTATAAGATATCCTTTATTGTTTCTAATAATAATCTTTGTCTTAAAGCTTATTTTGTTTGATATCAATATAGCCACTCCAGCTCTTTTGTTTTGTTTTGTTTACTATTTGCATGATACAACTTTTCCCATGCATTAACTTTGCTACTATTTGTGTCTTTGAATCTAAAGTGCTTTTCTTTAAACAGCATATAGGTGGACCATGTTTTTATATTTAATCCATCCTGTCAGTCTCTGCCTTTTAATTGGAGAGTTTAATTCACTTACATTTAATACAATTAGTGATTAGGTAGAATTTGTATTTACCATTTTGCTATGTTTTCTATATATCTTATGTCTACTTTGTTGCTCTGTTTTTATATTACTGCATTTATTTTTGTTAGATTTGTGTGTGTGAGTGAGTGTGTGTACCAATTTATTTCCCTGTTGTTTCTTTTACTATATATTTTTGAGTTATTTTCTTAGTGGTTTTCCTGGGATTTACAATTAACATCTTAATTTATAACAGTCTAATTCTCATTAATAGCAACTCAATGTCAATAGTATATAAAACTTTGCTCCTATATAGTTTAGTTTCCCTCCCCTCCTTTATGCTGTTATTGTCACAAATTCCATCTTCATATATTATCTGCTCATCAACATGGATTTATTATTTCTTTTTACAGACATCTTTTAAATAAGTTAGGATAAAAAATAGTTCAAAAATACATTTATATTGCTTTTTCTATTTCCTATATAATTGCCTTCATTGATGATCCTTATTTTTTCATATTAATTTGAGTTTCTCTCAAGTGTCTTTTTATTTCAGCCTGAAAAATACCCTTTAGTATTTTTTGTACTGTCATGTGCAGACATTGCTAGTGCCAAACTTCAGTTTTTGTTTATCTAGAAATATCTTAATTTCTTTGTCATTTTTGAAGGATAGTTTTCCCAGATATAGAATTCTTGGTTGACAGTTTTTCCCTCCCTCCCTCCCTTCCTCCCCCTCTCCTTCCTTCCTTTTTCCATCTATCAATTTATCATGTTTTCCAGTGACTTTCTTTTCTGTTTTCTTTGATCTCCTCAAGAACTTCTTTTAATTCAATTTTTGTTATATTAGACTGATCTTCTGTGACTCTTAACCTGGATCTCTTATTTAAACCCCTTTGCCTTATTATTCTGCGTTCTGGGATATTTCACCAGATTTAAATTCCAGAATAATATATTTTTATATTCATCTCTGCTCATTCTATAATTCAGTTCATCTACAATCAACTCTTTGTTTTGGGTATAATTATTATTCTTCTAAACTCAGTCATGTGCTCTGATTGCTGCTTCCTGTGGTGTGTCTTGTTATTTTATGGATGATATATCTTCTAAAATCTCTTTGGAGATACTTGTTAAGACTTTTTGCTTTTGATTTCTTCCATTCCCTGAATTATCTCACTTCGTCTGAGGCCGTCTATTTTATTTTGTAGGCTTCTATTTTGTGGTATTTTTCTCTCAATGTCTGGTAACACTTGGTGTCTGATTATAATCGCAAAGGATTTGGTTTATTAGGTGGCTGGTGTGGGCTTATTCTGTAGTTCTGAGGTTCTGTTTCCTCATCCAGCCTCTTGCCTGGCTGGCAGAGCCACCGTGCACTCTGTGAGTGGGTGGGGCATGCTGACTGGCAGTCTTTGCTTAAGAGTGCAGGGGCATGGAGCAGAGGCAGGCAAGCTGCTCTCCCCCTCCCACTCCCGTTTGCCAATAGCTAAAATTAGGACTTTACTTAGGTCATGGTGGACTTTAGACTATTTACCTGTGAGCATAGAAATAGGTATTTCAGGGACTATCAAGGTTATCTATCAACAAGGACATAAATCCGCATCATAAGTTTTTAATTTTCATCCTCAAAACCTAGAAAATTACCACTAACAAAGCTCCCAAACCCAACATCAGTGCTGGAATCAAGATTATCCTTTCCATCACTGACATTTTTCTGCATTAGAAATTGAGTCATAACTCTCCCCTAGCTAACACTCTACAGCCCTATTCTCTTGCGAACAAATGGAATAACAAAATCTACTCTATATTTATGTTTTATGGTAGTGAAGTTTCAATCTCAAATGTCAGAGAAATAATTAAAACTCTCACTCTCTGTTGGGTTGTCCAGGGCTTGTTATTTTTGTTGAAAAAGTATCATAGGATATGAAAAGTTCTGTTTTTTTGTGGTATGTTTTATTTATCTGCCACTAGAGGACAGCATCGTCACTATTGTCTTTTTGAGCTTTGCAAACTACAGTCTGGAGTCCACCTCTAGCCTTGTACCTGGACACGTCTTCCTTTGGTGCTTTGTCCTCCAGCTCTAATATGGATGAATTGGGTGGAGGGTAATTTGAGGATTGTTTGGTCAGGGGTGAGGACAGGAGAGAGGAGGATACATCCTATCTGCTAGCAAATATGTACTTTTTGTTTAATTTTAAGGGTTTGGGGTGAGAGAGGAGGAAGATGGATATATACACTCATCCACTCTGCTTGAGTTAATCTCAATATAATTTTAAAAATAAGTTGTTTTGTCTTTTGTTCTTTTCTTTTTTTCCCCCTTGTTGGCAAGTATCCTTTTGTCTTTTTTTCCTTGTAAGGATTTACCGAGGTAGAACAAAATACCTTTTTCCCCCATCCCTTACCCTCTCTGAGCTGGAAGGAGAGATGGGATTTCTAATTGTGTAGCTCCTCCACTCTCTGCCTTCGGGCAGTCAGCACTGTTGATTTCACTGAGTTTTAGACCCTGAAGGGTCACTGAGAAGGATGTTTGCAGCACAGGAGATAGAGGCTGGGACTCAGCTGAAGGAACTGCCTGACTTCAGAGGAGATTTTCTCAAGCTTGGCCAGTCGGCAAGAATTGTTCATCTACAGGATGGCAAATGTGGTTTAATTTCTTATGTGTAGGCCAATTAAGATTTGTCACTTTGAAATATAATGAACATTTGGAGGGTTCTTCATCTACAAAATTACAACAAAATCCAAAAATGTATGAATTTTTCACCTCGCTGGAGACTTTCAAATGTCAGCCTTTTCTTACATGAAAAAAAAAATTAATTTAAATGTCTTCCAGAGCCTCCCAAAGTAAACTTAAGAAATACCATATAACCTGAATCTTAAATCTGAGTACCCAAATGTATCTTCCACATTTATAAATCCATCTAGCATTTTTGCCAGTGTAAAACAAACATGCAGACATAGATATAGACTTAGTTATATTTATATATAGTTTTATATTCATTCCTCATATAGTGGCAGAGTCCACATATTTATAATTTAACAATTGCATTATTACATGTATTGATGTGTTTTAAATAACTTATTGTTATTTGGTGCTTGAAGTGTTTTTAATTATGTTTGTTAATGTGACTAGAACTGTTCTGAACAGCTTTGTACAAACTACCACTGTTTCCAGTTGAGGTATTTGATTGGGACCTTCCCCTCCCCACAGTGAAACTCTGGCTGTGGAGTGAAAAATGAATTTAAAATCCTACTTTATGCATTGAAAGATTGTGTGCTGAAAAATATAACTATTGTCTCATAGGCTTGCTAATATTTTTTAAAAATTTTATGTATATTTTTATTAATTTAATAGAAATAGCGATTTCGTTGTCCTTTGTCATTTAAATAATTATTTTAGAAGATGTGAAGTTACTGAATTTCCCCAAGGTAGTAAAATCTGGAGTATATAAAAGCATTTATTCTTGTACATCTTGGATAGTCATCTTTTTAATAATTAATATTTTTACAATTGTAATATAATAGATAGTTTAAAAGGTCAAAGTGCTATACTTATGTTGAGAAACAGCAGTCCTTTGTCAATGTCCTCAGACCCCAAAGTCCTGCTACCTAGGGGTGACCTCTCTCAATTGCCTGTGTTTCTGCTACATGTGTCCAAATAATGTACTTATATCATGCTTGTCTCCATATTTCCAAGTATTACATTTATATTATGCTTATCTGTTATTTCTTGATGTTCTTATTTTATACATCATCTATTGACTTCCTGTTATGGAAGATGCAGATTTTGTTCTCTCACACTGTCCACAAGGTTCTCAATTCCCTTCTGCCTACCCTCCTTGTATTTTTTATGTCCACATTAACAGAATATCATAATGATATATGGGATATGGGCCCATTTACGGTGATTGGTCTTTTGAATTAACTCTTTGTTGAGAGAGGAGATTATATTCACTTTCCTGCTGACCTGCTTTTAATCTCTGGCCTTTCTTATCCTTCCTGCCTTCTCCTGCCTTGCTCCAAGCTGGCCTGGCCTTCTTCTCTGCCTGTGTCATGAATTCCAGTCAAGTCCTGTCCTGTGCCACCCATCTGCTGAGTATGACAACTGCTTTTACTTACAGACTTAAATATGTGTTCAACAGAGTTTTAGCTTGAGAATTTTAAGGTGCTGGTGATGATGATGATGATATTTTAATAATAAATAGTTAACATTGGCAAAGAGGCTCTCTGGTATACCAATTTAGAGAAGCTTTTCAGGTGGGCAGACCTGGGTTCAAATCCCAACATCTTCATTTAGGAACTGTGCAAACTTTGGCAATTTCTTAGCTTATTTGCTTTATAGTTCCAATTATCTATTGCAAGGAAAAAAAGCTACCTCAATACTTAGTATCCTAAAACAACTCCCCCAAGCCCTGCCACCCTATACACAGAGGAGTTTGGCTGGATGCCTCCTCTCTGATCTGTGGCAACACTGGAGCAGCCATTGTTAGGGGATCCACCTCCAAGATGGCTTCTTTGCTTATGGTCTGACGCTGCGTCTTGGCCTGTCTCTTTCCGCAGAGGGAGATTTTGTTCTCTCACACTGCCTTCAAGGTTCTCCAGGTGGCTTGGTCTCACAGCATGGTGGACACAAGGTAGTTAGATATTTTATTTAGCTTCTAATATGTCCCAGAGTAATTGTTCTGAGAGCAAGCCCTCCAATGCAAGCATTCCAAGACATCTAGGCAGCCTCAGAACTTCACTGTCACCACAGTCACAGGGCCGGCCCAGATATAGGGAGGGGAGAAGGAATAGATTCTATTTCTCCATGAGGAATAGCATGAGTGCACATGATGGCAACCATAATGCAGCCAACTGCCAGCCCACACATAGCTATCTGACCTAAAATTGGGATAATAATTGTGATAATTCTCTCATAGACATAGTGATTGGATTAAATAAGATGCTGTATATGAAGAGCTTAATACACAGTAAGCACTGAATAAATATTAGCCATATAGTTAATAAGGATTATATGTGCTTAGAAATCATAATTATGATATTTGAGAAAATTGTACTAATTATATCTTAGTTTTATACCAGTTTCATGTATTTTTTGTGTACATTTTAAAAGTCTCAAATGTCATGTTGAAAAATTTAAAAAAATAGAATAATGTTTACTCTTAATTCTACCATTACTGTTATCATTTTGCTACATTCATTTTTCCTGTCTTATATTGTTATGATTATAGTGTATGGGCAATGTTTTCTCTTATTTTTTTCATTTTCATTATATCATAAGCTTTCCCCCATGCTATGATATAGTTTTCATAACCAACATTTTTAAAGTTCTTATAATAGTACATTGAATAGATGTATTAGAGTTTACATAACCATTTTTCTAAATTGGGCATGTGGATTTCTTTTCTTTCTACTGATTTATTTTATATCATGTAATTATATTTGCTAGAATTTAATGTCCAACTATAATGGTCACCTGGTGGTGACCTAAACTGAGTTTTGTTAATTCCATTTTATCCTCAGTTGCTCAATTATCTTTAAAGTTGAATTTCCTTTAGTTTTTACGTGAGCCAGCTAATCTCCCAGTTGACTAATCTGCTCCACTTACCTATTTATCCTCTTTCTTTGTCTTTCTCCTTCATTCTTTTTTTTCTCTTTCCTTCTTTTCCTCCCTCCATCTCTCCTTTCATCCACAAGTATTTCTGGACCTCTTTTCTTATTCCAAGGAGTTTTTATGCATAGGAAATAAAGTAATAAGCAAAACAATTTCCCAGTCTCCAAGGAGCTTATATTCTATTGATAATAGGGGAAGACAGGTCATAAGCACTCAAACAAAACAAGAAAAATATCGGATATGACAAATGCTGCACAGAGAGTTAAAATGAAATAATATGTGTGTTAGAGAGTGTCTGATTGTCATAGAAGGAATCAAAGGAAAGACAGTATCTACCAGGTTTCTCTACTGTAGAGTTCCTTTATTTCACTTCTAACTAATGAGTTATTTGTGGGAAGATACTTTGACATTATGTAAATATCCTATTCCTCATATCTTCATGCACTAGTTTTAGCATTATTAATGATTTTTCTAATTGTATCATTCTTTTTATATGTATTAGATGATATTATACTTAAAGGAAAAACTTTGTCTTCTCCCCTAATTATTTATTCATATGCCTTAAATCAGTGTGGACACATAAATTCCTTTTTTATTCAGTGGATTATGTTACTACTGTTATTGAGTTTGATGATCAAACTGTCCCAGGTTTGGCCAGAGGGGCTTTTTCAAGTAAATTCCTGTGTTTCGACATTTTCTTATCATTCTTTGAGTACTTTCTTGCTTTGTGGCACATCAAGATGTTCCAGGAACATCTTTTATTTTCTACTTTTTTTCATTCTTCCCTTCTTTCTAATTTTTTACATTCTTGAAATATGTAGATGATTTAGGAGATTATTACCATATTTCATGCCAAAGGTTATAAGAGCCTGGACTAGAGTATTGGTAATAGGATTATGATGGTCAGGAAGTATGTGAGAAAAAATGTAGTAGTTAAGATCTTCAGGGCTTGGCTGATGACCTAAAGGCGTTAAGAGAGTAATTTAGGTTAACTTTCAAGTTCATGACATGACCCTTGGTGTCACATTCACATCCAAAACCAAAATGGTGATGGCATTATTAGAATTTAGACATAAAGAAGGCAGAGAAGGTGTGTTGAGGATTGGAGCACCAAAGGAAATATGGAGAATTCCATTTTGAACATGTTGAATGTGATATGTCTTGCAGGCATTTGGAAATAGGAGTATGATATTTAGTCGGAAGGGGGAAGGACTAAGGAGTTAAAAGTAAAGGGAGATGCAGATAGAAAAGTGAGTTAAAACTAAGCCTTTGAGTTGGTATTTCTGAAAAATCACTTCATGGTAAGCAGTGTAATTAATCAGCAGATTTAAAAATATTACAATTGTTACTTCTATTATGTTCTATTACACACATTTTTTACCACTGTGATTTTTCTTTTTTTACTTTATTTTCTTTTTATTTTTCTCAACAGGATGTGAAAGGCTGACAAAACTTGACTTGACCGTAAATTTTATTGGAGAGCTGAGCAGCATTAAAACCCTGCAGCACAACATCCATCTGAAAGAGCTCTTTCTCATGGGTAACCCATGCACTGACTTTGATGGCTACAGGCAGTTTGTGGTGGCAACTCTTCAACAATTAAAAGTATGCTTATTTTAATGATGCAAAAACACAGAAAAATGAAATTGAGAAACTACAATAATTCCTGATTTATTCACAGTATTGTCATGGAATGTGTTGTCTTCAGAGTGTGGAATATTCCAGAGGATCAAAACTAAGTCTTTGACTTTCTAAACCTTTAACATTGTTTTAATATATTTAATAAATCTTTGAAAAATAAATTGCATACTTTTCGCCTTTCTCATTTTGAACACACAGAACTTAATTTAACTATTTCTTGATGAGTTCAATTCAGCATTAGGAAGAGCATTCATCATTACTAGTTATAATTTTTCATTACTAATAGCAAACCAGAAGCTTAGTGTTTAGAGGTAGCTACAGCTACATATCTTTGTATTACATAGTCTTAAACTACTGTGCTTTTATAATTATTACTTTTTATCATTGTTTTTTCTTAATTCATTTTCTGTGGCAATGCTTCTCTTTGGTGTGCATCAGAATACTTGAAAGGCTTCTTTTGAAACACAATTTGCTGTGTTCTAGTTGCTGTGTGTCTGACATTTTTTTCTAACAAAATAGGCAATGCTGCTGCTGCTGGTGCAGGGACCTCATTCAAGAACTGCTACTTTGTATGTTAATCGCTTATACCATATCCCTCCATCTAATAATTTTAGAACCTAGGAAAAATATGATTTCTAGAGAAATATTAAGTATTAAAACAGTCATGTTAATTTTCATGTAATTCCAAGAGTTTTCAACCTGCGTGTGGCTCCATGCTTCTGCCGAGAGAAAGCATGGATACATTGGCTTTGTGATAGGCATTTTCTTAGTTTTCAGAGAATATTTGTTTCTTAGACTTCTGTGTTATCTGTAGTTGACAGATTTCTGACTGCTGGATTAATGGAACACATTTCTTTTAATGTAAAATTTCTTAGATTAAGAGAATGAGTGACTCAGGTAATGGGATCTAGAATGAATGATAAATTATCTACAACATAACCCAGACGGCTCATCATTGTAAAATGACTTCCTAGAAAATGAACTGATGAGAACCAGAATATCATAGAAATAGATCCTGTATTGTAACACTGCAAGACATTGCCCTGGAAGGGTTAATGGTCTGAAAGGCCTCATGGTCACCTGTGTCAGTGCTGCAGTCTTCAGGCTAGAGATGTAGGAGCCATCATACAGGTGCAGCAGAGTCAGAGGTCATGCCAGGTACATTGTGCACAGCGTCTCTGATCCTCGCAGACCTGTGCATCCAGAAATGAGGAAGCCAGGGCTCAGAGAACTAATACTTCTTGTTTAAACTGACAGTTCTGGCAAGTGGCACAGGTGGGATTTGGACCTACAAGTGTCTGACCCCGAAGCCACCACCATTTACACTATAACCACACTCACTGTTTCTGTCTGGGTTAGTGTACAAGTTTTGGATCAAGTCTTTCCTTTCAGAAAGACTGTTCCAAATCAGCTGCTACAATAGACAACGCCCTCTTTTTGAAAAATAGTATTCTTAAGTGTATTTACTAGTATTTAAAAATAAGTTGCTGAACTTTAGGATCTTACTAGCTTGTGACCTGCGTAACGGAATTGTGTTAATAGATATATTACTTTCCTAAGGTTGCTGTAACAAAGTACCACAAACTGAATGGCTTAATCAACATAAATTTATTATCTCATAGTCCTAGAGGGCAGATGTTCAAGACCAAGGTGTCAAGAGAGTTTAGTTCCTTCTGAAAGCTGTGAGGGAGAATCTGTTGCATACCTCTCTCCTAGCTTTTGGTGGTTTGCTGGCAATCTTTGGCACTCCTGGCTTGTAGATGCATCACCCTGATTCCTTCCTTCATTTTTACATGACATTCTTTTTATAAAGACACCAGTCATATTGGATTGGAGGCCCACCCTGCTCTGGTATGATTTAGCCTTAATGAATTATATCTGCAATGATCCAATTTCCAAATAAAGTCACATTTTGAGGTACTGGGGATTAGGACTTCAGCATATCCTTTTTTGGGGGGAAGGACCCAATTCAACCCATAACAATAGAGTAGTTATTTATTTTAGACAGTCACATAGAAGAGGTTTGAGGAGATTGTGCCCTTTTCAAGTATTAGCTTCCCAGTGTCTGAACCACTCCAGGTAGTAAGTAGGCACTGTTGCATGGTGGAAAAAAGATTTGTTGGCAGATAAATCAAGGTTTGACTATATTTCCACTACCTTTAATTGCATGCTTCATTTTACTCATTTACAATGGGATAATAATTTCTATTTTAAAGGAGTTCTGCAAGATCTGCAATACATCTTAGTTTCTTTCTATTCTTTGCTGCAGCACTTGCACAATTATTATCAGTAAGTGTGGACACTCTACCTCTGTGTTGCAAGAATCCTTAGTGAAGAAAGATAAAGAAAGGCTATGCTTAAAACTTAATCTCTGTTTATTAGGCCTTCTAAACTCAGATGTGATTTTGACTTGAAGGAAATGAGGGCCAATTTCAAACACTACCTACAGAAGTCATCAAATAAATTGAGGTCCCTGCAATTGATGCAGAGGTACAGTCCCAAATTTGTCATCAGTTACCAATATGAGGTCTTTTGGCTCATGTCAGTAAGGTGGCAGAGTTGTCCTAGTCTTTTAGAAACAGTAGGTCTAATTAAGTCAATATTTACTTAAACCAAGTATAAAGATAGATATAAATTAAATCAATCAATCAATCAAAAATGCACTCCAAATACGAAGAAGAGAGTATCACCTTGCTTTCCAATGTTTATCAAAATTCTAGTTGAAGGAGGGAGGAGAGGATGGGTATGTTCACACCTAATGGGTGCAGTGCACACCATCTGGGGGATGGACACACTTGAAGCTCTGACTCAGGTTGGGGCAAAGGCAATATATGTAACCTAAACATTTGTACCCCCATAATATGCTGAAATAAAAAAAATTCCAATTGAAAGAAATTATATTTATCCAAAATTTTCTAAATTATTATAATTATGTATAGTTATATGTTTATATATTAACATACATACATTTATATTAAAATATATAGTAACATAAAATACTATATTTTATACACTATTGTTTTATATGGTATTATTTATATATGAATATATGTATGTCAATATTTATTCATATATTTATATGTTTCTTACATATATATTTACTATATAGATTTATTATATATGCTTATTATAATAAATAAATTTTATTTATTCAGAATTTTCCAAATGGATTAGATAGATACCAACGCTATATTAAACTATGTTAATCTAAGTGTATGGACCACAATTAATTATCACCTTAGTAATTTATTGAATAACTTAGTAATTACTTAGTTAATTCATTCATTAAGGTTAGTACTTAGTAATTTATTGGATTACATAAACCTATTTATTGAACTAGGTTTATTGAATTGGATTTTATCATTATGGCCTCATCTTTCTTTGAAGGATACTATAAGAAACAGCCGTACAAAGGCTTTTACTGTATGGACATATTTCTACAGAAATAATGCATGACATCTCTCAAGATCTCCATTATTAAATTCTGCTTTAGAAATGTGTTGTAGAGCTAAATATTAGAGGAAAGCTGGAAACTAGCATATTTTTCCATTAAAGACCATGAAAATTGTATAACTGATTATGTGTTTCTATTTGGCTTTGGCTACCAGGAAGCTTAGAGCCAAATCTGCAGCCTATCTGTAGCAGCCCTATAGGAGTGCTTGTGACCAAAACATACTTGGATTTTTTTTTCTAAACCTCCACACTATAATTTTGATTCATAACTGGTCCTGATAGTTTTTAAATTTATATTTTACTAAAGCTTTGCATTTTTCCCTTTTATGTTTCCTACTGCTGCTATAGCACATTAACACAAACTTAGTAGCTTAAACCAGTACAAATTTATTATTTTACAGTTCTGGAGGTCAGAAGTCTGAAATGGTCTCACTGGACTAAAATCGAGGTGTTGGCAAGGCTATTCCTTCTGGAGGCTCTAGGGGAGAGTCCCTTTCCTTACCTCTTTCAGTTTCTAGAGGGCGCCTGCATTTCTGGGCTCACCGCCTCTTCATCCTCAAAGCCAGCGGAGTAGCATCTCCACATCTCTTCACAGCTCTGACCCTGACACTTCTGCCTGCCTCTTTCACTTACAAGGACCTCTGTGATTGTTACGAGGATTACCCTGATCATCCAAGATGCTTACGTTAATCACATCTGTAAAGTCCCCTTTGCCATGTAAGGTAACATTCATGGAGATTAGAACACGGACATTCTTAAAGAACCATTATCTGCCAACCACACCTTTATAAATACCTCACCATGTTTTGTAGAACGAGGGTGGGGAGATAAATAGGTATCTTTAAACTGTTAGCTTTGCCAATGCAGATTTCAGCTGAAGTTTTTATTTTAATATTTTACTCTGGAAAATCTTTATGAAAATATCAGATCTGAATAGTGCTATTACAATTAATAACATTTTCTGTTCATCTTGTTGTCTAGGATGGAACATGGACTCATTTGTATTAGAGCCCGATTATGTGTAATATTCAAGGCTCTTTTTTATAGAGAGCATTTGGGAAGTGTCATTGTTATACTTTGGAGCTATAATTTGACCTAAGTATTGAAATTCTTGATATAGTGAGCAGTTATAAATTAACATAAAATATTTTGAGTGCTTGTCATTATTGGTTTTGATAGAAGGCCTACTTGTTATTATTACCAATAAAGATACTTTGTAAAACTTTGTTAGTTGTGAGAAACATACATGGATTTCAATCAATGTTTCTGATATTTCCCATTAATTTCTTTGTTTTAATTCTTTATCACTATGATAATTATTGTTTCTAAGTTTAAAAATTCTAATCAAAATCAACCTGGGGCTGATCCACACTGCTACTTTTGAACAATGATACCATATTGTTTTTTATTTCAGTGGTTGGATGGTAAAGAAATAGAGCGCTCAGAAAGGATTCAGGCGTTGCAGAACTATCCAGTAATTGAACAACAAGTCAGAGAGCAGGAAAATGCTTACTGCCTCAAACGAGCCAAAGACAAAGAAGAGGCTCAGAGGAAACTTCAAGAAGAGCACGAAGATGAAGACAAGAGGAAGAGAAGTAACCCAGGCTTTGACGGACGTTGGTACACAGACATCAATGCTACGCTGTATGTAAATTATTAAAGTTTACTTTCTAGTTAACTTTTGTTAAAAACAGCAAACTATGTTCTCTTCCTAAGGTGTTCACAGTATTACTTAAATACCAGAAGATTAATTTGTAGAATAAAATATGATGTGAATTTTTGAAGGAAGAATATGAGCAGCCCATTGTGTGTGACATTCTGTGAGGCTTTCTTCCCTTAGAAAAAATGCCTTTACAAACTAGAACTTTAATTTGCATCTTAAATTATTCTCAGAGAAATCTCTATAAAAGATATCCAGGAAAGATGAATTAACAGGTGTACATTGATTTACTAAGTAGGAATATTTTAGAAAAGTTAAATGCAAATCACATTATTATAAATTGAATAATTCTAATTGTATCATAAAACATTTTATTTTGTAAATTATGTGCTGAATACATTTTTAATGTGATTAATAGCTCTCTAATTGGGCTTTGTTACAAACCTGAATTTTTCATGCTTGTTTATTTATTTATATATAGTGAATTGCAACTGTAGTCAATTGACTTGATTCCATACAGTGAAAGCTTTAAATATTTAGATAACAGAATCTCATAAACTTGAGAAAATATAATTATTGAATATTTCAGACATACATAAATGTTTAAAAATAGTTAAATAGACAGCTATAGTCCCACCACCCAGATTTAATAAATGACAATAGTTTGTATGTTTGCTTTGGATATATATATATTTTTTTTTGAGACAGTCTCACTCTCTTGCTTGGGCTAGAGTGCCGTGGCGTTAGCTTAGCTCACAGCAACCTCAAACTCCTGGGCTCCAGCGATCCTCCTGCCTCAGCCTCCCGGGTAGCTGGGACTACAGGCATGCGCCACCATGCCTGGCTAATTTTTTCTGTATATTTTTAGTTGTCTGGCTAATTTCTTTCTATTTTTAGTAGAGACGGGGTTTTGCTCTTGCTCAGGCTGGTCTCAAACTCCTGAGCTCAAGTGATCCTCTCACCTCGGCCTCCCAGAATGCTAGGATTACAGGCGTGAGCCACTGCGCCAAGCCTGGATATTTTTTAAAATAACAAATAAAACAAGGCCAGGTGTGGTGGCTCACATCTGTAATCCTAGCACTCTGGGAGGCCAAGGCGGGAGGATCGCTTGAGCTCAGGAGTTCAGAGCTCAACCCAGAGCAAGAGCGAGACTCCATCTCCACAAAAAATAGAAAAAAAAAAAATAGCCAGGTAATTAAAAATAGAAAAAACTAGCTGGGTATGGTGGCACATATCTGTAGTCTCAGCTGCTTGGGAGGCTGAGGCAGAAGGATTGCTTGAATCTAGGAGTTTGAGGTTGCTGTGAGTTAGGCACCATAGTACTCTATCCAGGGAGACAGAGTGAAACTGTCAAAACAAACAAAGAAAGAAGGAAAGGAAGAAGGGAAGGAAAAGGAGGGAGGGAGGAAGGAAGGAAGCAAGCAAGAAAGAAAACAGCATCAAGATAATACAAGCCCCTGTATACTTCCCCTTCATCCCATTGCTTGCTTCATCCCTCCTGGTGCCTGCCTAGAACTGGTGCATATTTGGTATATGTCAATCCCATCCATATGTTTAATACCTTTACTTCATAATTATGCCTCCTTAAACAAAAGTAGTCTGTGTGTGTGTGTTTAGCATGAATGATTACTTTTCATTCACCATTATGTTTTTGAGATTTATGCATATGAAGACATGTAAAACTAACTCATTCATCTTAACTATGGAATAACATTCTATTGGATGAATAAATTACAATTTAACCCAGAAGTAATATTCGAAATATTTAACAGTGATTCATTGGCCCTGACCAATAGAATGTGCACTAGCTCTGACAACATGGGTGGCCCTGACAGGGGGTGCCAGCTGATCGGTCCTGGTACAGCCATCCCTCTTTGGATGGCCGTTTACATTGTTTTCTCTATTTTATTTTCTCAAACAATGTTGCACTGTCTTCTTCAGGTATGGAAGTTTCTCTAGGGTATTTGACAGTGACATTGCTATATCATCCATATCATGTCTTTTCAACTTTATATGTATTGCCAAATTGTTTTCTAAAGTAGTTGTATTAATTTATACTCATGTATCAACAACATAGGAGATTTCTCAGTCTTTGGTAATAACACTAGATAATATGATACTTTAAAATATTGGCCAATCAAGTTTGGTGTTAAGTAGCATCTAATTTTTTAATTTCATTTGCATTTCTGTAATTACTAGTGAGTTTGGATATCTTAAATATCTTCTTATATGCTTATTTGTTATTCAGATTTTCCTCTATTCAGGTCCTTTGCTTATTACAAATAAATTATAAGTTTTTTCTTACTGCTTTATAGTTCTTTTATATTCTGTGGAATTTTTATTGAAATTGCATTTAATTTATATGTTAATTGGGGGAAAGTTGACATCTTTGTGACATTGATTCTTTCCTTTCTGAACTTTGGAAGAGCTCTATTTATTTAGATCTTCTTCTGAGTCCTTCAATAAGGTTGTTAATTTTCCCTGTAAAGGTCTTTTACCATCTTTCCTTAGATTTATTTCTAAGTATCTTGTAGAATAGGATTTTAAAAATAGATATGTAATTGATTTTTGCTGATAAAGAGATGAATGATTTCTGTATACTGATATTGTATAATATTAATCTTGCCAACCTTTATAAAAGGTGCAACAGTCTGTAGATTATCTTGTGTTTTTTATTTGGAAAAACACATTGTGTGTAAGAAGCAACTTTAAAAAAATGTTTCCAATTATTTTGCCTCCTCTTTATTTTCTTTATGTGCCTACAAAGGACTACAGTATAGGGTAGGATAGCAGCAGTAAGAATAGGTATCTGTATCTTGTTCCTGACCTTAAAGAGAATGTTTTCTATTTCTCATCATTAAGTATAATGCTTGCTATGGGTTTTCTGGTAACGTTAAGTAATATTCCTTCTACTCTCAATTGTTGAAGAGTTTTAATCATCACAGATATTGGATTTTTATTAAATGCTTTCCCTGACTCTATTGAGATAATTGTATTTTCTTGTTAATGTGTTAAATCACATTAATAGATTTTCTAATATTAAACCACATCTTTGAATTTCTAGAATAAACCTACTTTGTCTATGATATATTTATTAATGCATTGCTAATTCATTTTGCTAATATTTTATGTTTAATATTTGAACCTATGCTCATAAGTGAGTTTATGCTATAATATCCTTTTCTCATTATATTTTTTTCCTGGTGTTTTGAATCAAGGTTATGATAGGCACACATAATGTATTGAGGATCATTTGTTGTTCTTGGTTTATAAAAGTTTAAAATGATCTGTTCCTTGTATTTTAGTAGAGCTTATAGTTAGGTTTCTTGTGGGTGCCAACTTGCCTCCCCCACAGGACTGGCTGGTCCTTCAGCCTTCACCACTATCGCCCCATATAGCCTATATGAACAGAAACCTAGACATTCTCGAGGAGAGTCACTGAAATAGTGAATCATTGACTTAGTTGGGGAGGAGTAGGTGGATATTCCCCTTTTGAGGATGCAAGAAGAAACACTATAGAGATTCGGAAGCTGCAAGAAAGAGAAGAGAGAGAAGCATCTTACCTCTTGCCTAGGTAGAATCTGCCTCCAGCCTGGAGAATTGAAAAGATAGGAAGTAGCCTGGAACAGCCTGAAGCAGAAGAGGGCATAAATGGAAATAACTCATACTTCAAGCGTTTTGCATGGCAAGGATTTGTGAATATCCCGTAGGCCAAGTACATATGGTAGAAGGAGCTGGGCTTGAGCTGTCTTGAAGGGATGCTGCCCAAGGGTGTGGCAGCAGTAAGAGGCTGTGGGGTGGATCACTAGTGGGCAAAAGCTGAGGAGTTATCACAAAAGGACCAGCCAGGAAATATATTGACCACCTCCACAGGGAGTGATACTCTCAGAGGGCTCCTGCAGTATCTCTAAGAATGACAAAGGTGCTCACAAGATGAGAAAGCCAGTATGTGGGCATTGGCCCCAGAGAGGGTAGCAACAGCCAGGTTATAAAAGCAGTGGTCATACAGGAGATGTTCACCTCCTTCTCCCCATCTGTCCTCCCAGGCCCCAAATTCTGAAGGTGGGAGGAATCTGAAGAGGCCCAGAGATATGGGGCAAGGAGTAGAGGAACAATGAAGGGTAGAGTGGGAGTGGAGGGTGTCCCTCTTCCCATGCACAGCCCAATCTTGAGCAGGACAAGGCAGGAGAGGGTTTGGAGAGGGAGAGAATGGCTTCAATTTGGTTGTAAGTGTAAATTGTTATTTAAACTGTAGACCTTTTAATACCTGAAAGTGAGCATTAGCTGAGTTGAAACTGTTCTCAAACGTGACTATAGGGCTATGGGACCTACTTGCTCATGGGTAGAAAGAGAGTTACAGAGAGCAGATTTGAAGGTAGTGGTTGAAGAGAAATTTTTTTGTTCATGTGCTAATGAGCACCTATTCCATCATCCAGCTATTAATGCATGTATTTATATGCATTTTGCCTTTGGAGACTTATGTTATTTAGTTGATATTTCTGATAGTTTTTTGTAAGTACTGTTATTTTATGTTTATTATTATTATTTTAGATTGCAAAAGGTCAAAGTGAACCAATTAGTCACTTTCCAGGAAGAAAATCATTTAAATGAGAATGGAACCAATTGTTTTAGCGGCAATTAGCTAGAATATTATAGATCCCCTTTATAGATTGTTGTGTCAGTACCATAAAGAATTATAGCTATATGGCAAAGCATTTATTTTCAGTAATTTACATTGTTTTGCTTATTAAAATATCTAGTTGCATTTTCTATGTAAAGAATCTAAGCAGAATTTTACTCTATATTCTGTTTATACTATTTAAATTTCATATTCTAGTATTTTTGGTCCATCTCTTCAAAAAACATCTTATTTTAAGATTGACTGGATGAGCCTCTCTTCAACAAAACCAAACATTTATTGGATACTTACTATATGCTCTACTTGGTACTAAAGGCTTTATATAATTTTTTCATTTCATGTCATTTTCTAAAAATGTGTATTCTAAGGAGAGGTGAGGAGAGAGACACTATACCCAATGTTTATTGTTTGAATGATGTCGTTTTCTTTCCACTAGAATAGAATCTCCTGAAAGTAATATTGTGGTGTGTCTTGATCAGGATTGTATCTCTGGTGCCTGGCACACAGAAGATGCTCAATAAATATTTCTTAAATCCATGTTGAACACATCTTGAATATCTCATATAATACCCATTTGATGACATTTAGAGACATCATTTAATTCTCTGACAGTCCACAAAACATGAATGAAAGAAAACAGAACTGTTACAATATAAAGCTACATAATCAGAAGTTGTCCATAGAAAGCTATGTAGTCTAAGTTATCCATGAAAAATAAAGCAGGCAGAGGCCACACCATGGAAGTTCTCATATGTTGCACAAGAGAATTTTGGAGGTAGATCATTAAAGAACCTCAAAATAATATGATCCAATTTTCCTGTGAGAAAGATCCCTCTAGGAGCAGTGTGGAGAGTGGAATTGATGGGTATGAGATTGGAGGTGGGGTGATGGCTAAGTCCCAGGGGGAGACTTGTCTGTTCATCAGAACTTCCTGCAAAATGTTGTAAGACAGATTCCCAGGCCCCACCCCACACCTATTGAACTGACTCTCTGATGGGAGCCCAGGAATCTGTACTTTTTATACGACTCCCCAGATGACTCATACCAGCCAGGTCTATGAGCCCTGGAATCACCTGATTACCACGGTCTTTCTGATGATAGAGGATGAGGGCCTGCCCAAGTGCTGCGGCAGCAATGTCCTCCAGCATGGCTCCGATAGACTGTCTTTCAGAGTCACTTTCTCACTGAAAGGTAAAAAGACAAACATAAGAAAAGCATATAAGATATTAAGGATGAAACTCATATATCCATTTTTGGTCTTATGTGCTTTCTATTTGTTTTTCCTAGTCCGTCTTCTTTAGAGAGCAAGGATCACCTCCAGGCACCAGAAATACAAGAAGAGGAACACAACAAAAAGAAATTAGATGAAAATGACGACGACCTGGAATTCTGGAATAAGCCCTCTTTGTTTACTCCTGAATCTAGATTGGAAACTCTTAGACATACAGAAAAGCAAAGAAAAAAACAAGAAAAATTAAGGTATTCCATTTTTTCCTAGGAGAATGAGGCAATACTCTCTTATGGACTATATTTTCATGATGGCACGTTATTTCACCCATCATCTGTGTTAAACCTTTGTTAGCCACCATGTATAGATTTTGCTTTTTCTAAGTACAGCTTTTTATTGACTTGTATCAGCTAACATTCATTAACATCAAAGGACCTTCTTTAGAACATTATGAATTATGACATTTTAGGTAGGGTTTTGTTTGTATGCATTTAGCTGTTTAACCACCTTAAATATGTCTAACAATAGTGTGGCCTAGGTTAGAAACACTAGTTATCATGTTACAAAGAAATCTAAGGTCATTTTGTGGGATGAATGAGCTCCTTTGAGTCTTTTCTATTAATTTGCAAAATGAAGAATTAGAAATTAGTTTCATTAGGCATTTTATTTTCCTAATGCAACTCTCTTGGACATTTAACAGTACAATTTCACTTTCGAATTATTTAGATGTAATTTGATGATTTGTTAGAAGCTAAGATGCTTAAGCTATTATTTTCAGGGTAGCTTTTTCAAAGATAGGCTCTATGTCATTTCATTTCATGTCATTGCTTAAGTCTAGTACGTAAAATGTATCACTTATGGGAATACTTATTATTCATGAGCTTGAAAATGTGATCAATTAGGTCTGAAATACAATAATCTGCATGGCAATGATTCAAGTGAAACACAATATCTCTCCCTGTGATTATCAACTAAAAGCAAGAAACTAGAAGAGTAGAAAAACTATTTGAAATCTCTGCTGCTTTCTAAAATTTTCTTTATTAATTAGAAAGATAGGAAGATAAAACAATAAAAAATCAAATTTTATCTAAAATACTTTTCATAAAATGTGGTTATTTTATACACTGAGAGGCCATATAGTGCTTTGAGAAAAGCATCGAATAGCATCAGAAACTACATGTTCATGTCTTGACTCTGCTGCTACTCTCTATGTGATATTGGCAAGTACCTAACTTTCCCTCAGCTGTTTTCTCATCTGTTAAACAGGGATTATCATACCTGTTTTACCTCCCCCATCCTATTGTTAAGAAGGTTAGATGAGCCAATAAATGTAAAAGTGCTTTGCAGACTCAAGAGCCCTTTGAAATGGAAATTCTACGTATTTATAGAATATGTAATATTTCTAACATATATACCCATACATACACATATATACATGTTATATATATATGTATATATGAATAATATATAATGTATAATGTACTGAGCCTGAAATCAAGAAAAAAAAAATTTTTTTTCCTCTGACACCTGTGAACATGAGGCTTAATTAGATGGAAGTCTAAGTTACTGTTTTTTGTGTTATAGTCTGCCCAAACCAATGGGTTTCTGAGATGTTTACCTCTTTGATTGGACAGCTGTTTTCATTAACTGGGAGAAAGTGGGGATAAGATCAATTTGATCCTAACTCTGCTCTTATCTGCATTGAGTAGATTGAAGCCAAGTAGTTCTAGATGCCCCTTAATGGTCCTGGGTCACTGAAATATTTATTTAATTGAATCTGGACACCCAATTTAAGATGTAGAAGAATATTTATGATTTTTTAAAAAAGAAAGTTAACTGATACAAAATCTATATTAAAAGTACAATAGAAATCCAAGGCAAAGAATTGCCTACAGTTTCATCATCTGAACAAGCTTGTCCACCTGGTTGTCTATATTTTTTCCGTATAGGCCTATTTAAGTTTTTATATATTTTCAGTAATGTTTTAAATAGAATTTACACACTGAATTTTTATTTCACATTATTTCGTAAATCTCTGCTTTGCTCCCTTTCTTTTCCTCCCATCCGGCCCTTCAATGTAATGAGTGTTAACAGGCACCCACCACATGTTTTTTTACCCTTTACAATTATATAAATTATCTCTGCAAATGTAGGACTTGGGGTCCTTTTTTAAAACAAAAATGGACTTATATTTTATATATTTGTTCTCACTAAATACATCATTAACCTTTTCTAGATCAGTAGGTAAAAAGCAAACACATTTTTAATAGCTACAAAATATTTCATAGTGTGAATAAACCTCAGTTGATCCAATCATCCCTCCATTGATGGGCATTAACAACAGTTCCACTACAAACAATGCTGTGAGAAAGATCCTTTTATATAGATCCTTATGCACTGGTATTTTTATTTCTATTGAATAGATTCCACTTGGTATTTTAAAAATTGTAATTTTAACTAAAGCAGAAGCTCAATACACAAATGGAGAATTGACAGTTATCTGAGTAAATCATGCATAAAATAGACTTATTTAAATATTCGTGGCTAGTTCATGAAAAGGAGTTTTTCTTCCCCCATTCAAATCATCTGGCAAATTGTCTTGGTTGCATTTTTGCTTTATAGATACAGATATAACCATATAAAAAAATCTGGCTTAATTATTAATTACCAGCATAGAATTAAAGGAATGGGCTTCATAACAATGAATTGTTGATGTATTCACAAAAGTCTGATTGATATTTCTTAAACTGTTGCACAAAAATATATTAATTACTTTTATATTCTCTTTGCTTATTTTTCCCTCCCCCTGCTGCCCCTTGTTCTCACCCACCCCCAATCTTAAGTGAAAGAAAGAAGAAAGTGAAGCCACCTAGAATTTTGATCACAGAAGATGGGAAAGCCCTGAATGTAAATGAGCCCAAGTATGTGAGACCAAATAGAGACTTACAGAAGCAAAATTCATGGTATTGGTCAATTGTTGTTTCAGTTCCAGGTTTGCTCCACAAAGAATATACTGACTGCTCTTAAATTTGATGAGTCTAATAATGTCATTTTGTGCATATTTAAAAGCAAAACATCTATTATGTTTTCAAGTGCATAATTTTCTTGGCATCCAGAAAATGATCTTGACATATGGAAATATTATTTATGTAGCTCCTGAAACTTTGGACTATATACAGTTTTATGTCTGAAAATTGCCACTGCATTATTGTGTTTATGAATTTTTAAAACTTTGCCATGAAAGTGTGCTGAGCTGGTTGAGAATACTGAAACATCCCCTACACATCTACTTTATACTCTGGAACATATCTACAAAGCATTCGAGAGCTAAGGAAAGAAATTGATTTAAATACCTCAATGAACTTATGAGAGGAAAAATATTCAAACTGGAAATCCTCAAGTATGGTAATATCTGATCTACCCTTTCTCTCTATCTAATAGTTTAACTAGGAAGCAGACCAGAAAGGCCTTTTGCAGTCAAAATATAGACCAAAAAGTCTATGGACTAAATCTCATTCACATTGTTTTATTACTCAAACCTATTTACTGTCATCATTTCAGTTGCTATGTCATTACCGTGGTAAAGGCACTGTCTTGAATTATTCCCAAGCATTTATTCATCTGCACAGAAATCACGGGTGGTGGGCAGTATTTCTTCTTTATAGGTGCATAACGTGAGCCTGAAAGAGGTGAAGTGAATGCCCAAGGTCACATTGCTAATAGGTGATGTGTCTGACTTGCCCATGCTAACCCAGTTCTGGTGATTTCCATGATCAAGTCGATAATCTCACCCTCCGACATACACATACACATACACATATGCCTTCTTTATCCAGCAGACAGGAATGCAGCACCAGACACTAGGCTTGGCTCTGGGGAGACACAACAGTAAATATGACAGGTTTCTGCCCTCATGAAGTTTAAAAATCTAGTGGGAAAACTGTCTCTCTTTAGCCTACAGCAGTGCACAAGGGAGACTGTCAGAGCTCCATGTGCCTCTGCTAAGACCACCCCTTCTCTCACCACACTGACCACCTCACCTGTGCCTAACACCACTTCCACTTTGGGAGATTCTTTGAAGAACTGACTGCCACCACCTCCCCAACTGCCACCTCCTCTGGTCATGCCTCGGCCCTCCTTGTCCTCTAGGTCATCTACCATCATCCAGAATCTTATTCCCATATGGCGCTAATCCAATTCATTCTTGCCCTTTCACTGGACCCCCACCCCTTCCACTGTGCCCTCTGGAGCTTGAGTTGAGCTTGGTCAGCCAACCCTGGATCCTCCTCCTTCCCTTCTCTCACTAACTGAAGCTGAGGACCCACTCCTGCTGCTGCCTGCCTTTCTTCCTCACCACATGCACCGAAGGGCAGTTACATCCCTTGGCTACTTTTAGGCCGTTTCTCCTCTTCCTCTGCTGAAGTACAGGCCATCTAAATACATGACCCCTAGCCCTTCTTCTTGCGGTCCCCTCTGTCATCCTGGTCAGCCCTCAACCCTCTGCTCCTCAGTTCTTTGAAAGTCTTACCCCCAGACCAGTGTCTCTTTCTGCCTCTCCTGCCATTGTCAGCCTTGGTGACTTCATCAAACATGTTGGCAATCCACCCAAAGCCCTGGCCTGTCAGTTCCTCAACCAGCTCACTTCCAACCATCTTTTTCTCCACCTAAGGTCAATCAGCCACACAATTTCATTTTCATTCCTATACTAGCCACCATCAATATCTCTTCCACCTCTGAAATCTTCACCTCAAGTCTCTCACTGAGCACCATCTCCTATGTTTCTGGGGGACTATTTCCACTCCAACAATCACCTGCCCCCATTAAGACCAGGAATTCATTCACGTTCTTCATGTTCTCACTTACTTTCACCCTGCTTTGGTTTTATGGTTCATCATGGAAATCAGTCCTTGGCAAACATCTTCAACTCTCTTGTCCTTTTCCCCTTCCATCATAAAATCCCAACTCTATTTAAATCTAGCACACTACCCACTCCTGGGCTGGCCTTCCCGCATGGCTGGAGGAAACTTTACCTCTACTCGCTGGTTGTACTGTAAGTTAGTGACCACAGATCTCAAATGGACTCTGGCAATCTTCCTGTATTTTCCTGGGCAGTCCCTTCTCCCACTCTCCTGTAGGCTGCTGTCATACCTTTTCCTCTTTCCTTACCTCCACCACCCCTGACTGTTCCACAGTTGTAACTGAGGACCTTGTTTTTTATTTCATTGAGAAAACAGAAGCAATCAGGAGTTTTCCTTTTCCTCCCAACAGCAATTAACCACCATATCTGGGTATGACCCAAGTACACTCTTCTCTTCTGCTGCTCTGGGTGAACTTCCTATGAGAAGTCAGTCTTTGCTGGCATCGCAATCCTATTCCTTCTCCTAACAAGGACTTGGCTTCTCAGTTATCCCTGGTTTTCTTCATCAGTTCTCTTCACTCTGCTGGATTAATCTCACCTGCATACAAACAAACTATAATAACCTCCATCTTAAAAGAAATAAAAACAACAACCTCCCTTCCCTGGTTTCCCTTCCAACCTCAGCTCTATTTCCCTGCCCCCACTTAATAGCCAAAATTCTTAATGGAGTTGTCTGAACTTGGTTTCCAATTTCATACTTCACACTCCTTCTTGAAACCACTTCTGTGCATTCCATCATCCTGAAACTTATTTAGTCACATTATTTCTATATTCATTGTTCAAATCTCGGTCCCTGTTTTACTTGACTTGGCAGATTTGGATCACATTGATCATTACCTTCCTCCTTAAAGCAATGTCTTTCTTTTGCTTCTGATTTTTCTTCTACCTTACTGGCTGCTCATCTTTTTATACTTCGTTCGATCCTTTTTTTCTCCTGAGTACTCTAGAGCAAACTCCTCAGCTGTCTTCTCTTTTCACACTCACTCTTCAGGGATCTCACTGAGTCCCATGGCTTTAAACACTATCTTTACATTGTTCACAACTGGATCCAACCTCTTCCCTGAGCTCAAGGCTTGTCTATTCAATTAGCTATTTGACATCACTGTGTGGATATAAAATAGTTACTGCAAACTTATCATGACTAAAACAGAACTCCTGATTTATTTCCCACTCTCCCCCATAGCATGCAGTATCTCAGTGTTCTTCATCTCAGTAACAAGTTATCTGCTCATTTGTTAAGACCAAAACCCTTGGATTCATTCTTGATTCTTCTCTCAATCATTTTATCGGTGAGCCCTATGAACTCCTCCTTCAACAGTACCAAAATCCAGCTGCTTTTCATTAACTCCATCACCACCACCTGAGAGCTAGCCACCACTACCTCTTGCCTGGACAGTTGCAACAGCTTGTGAATTAGCCCCCATGGTTCATCTTTTGGCCTCCTGCAATCTGTTTTACTCAGCTGTATAAAGATAAAGGAAGGAAAGAAAGGATACACACACCCTTTTTTAAGGAAAATTCCTGGAACGTGCCATTACAACACTTTCCCTCACATGACCTCACCTAGCTGCAAGGGAGGCTGAAAAATGTAGCATTTATTCTACATAACCATGTACCTAGTCAAAATCATTGTTCCTATCACTATGGATAAAGGAGGAGCAGATAGTGGGCAATGAATAGCAGTCTTTGCCATAGAAAACCCCTCTGATGTTACCTTTCAAGTGATATACAAAGGAAGAATTCAAGTTGGCTGGCTGGAGAATTGGGAAATAAGCAATAAAGGCAGAGGGGACAGCACATAAAAAGGTTCCTGAGATGAGATTTAAAAATGCACAGGTCATTTGAGACACTGAAAAAGTCCCAGATGGCTGGATTATTGGGAGCATTGAGATAATGCCTGCCACAAGCAGACATACTGCTGACAAGTCAATCTATCACTGACTTTACATTTTTCCAAACAATTTAGATTATATTCTTTAATATTCTTGGGTTATACATTTTGTGTTAATAAAATAATATAATAAGTGAAATGCTCAAATAAAATTGACCAGGTAATTCTGAGTAGTATGTTGCTAGTATGTTGCTAGTATGGAAGGTAGACCTAGGACTCAGCTTCAGGGTACAGTTGAAAGACTTAGGACCTTGAAATCCTGCCTATCCAGCCTCATACAGCCTCTTCCCCAGCTATGCCAACCTCTTTGAACTTCCACTTCTTCATCTATAAAACAGACACAATGGGCAGTGTCTTAGCCTTTCCCAGGGTGATGGAAAGGTCCACAATGAAAGAAGAAGAACCAAGATGGCAAAAACAAGGAAGGAAGACAGGATTGTTTAAAACTTACAGAATAGAATCCTGGGTAAAGCAGAAGCAAATACAACCTTTAGCTCTCTGTAAATAATTCCAGTGTTTTATTAATAGTTTGCTTCTAGCAAACCTACATGAAATGAAAAAGAAAACTTTAGCCACCAGATGTCTCTATCTCTGCACCAAAGCTAATTTTTTGCATGTAATTTACCTCAAGATTCTCACATTTAAATAATATAAACATAAATATTTTATTAACATGTTATAGATTTCTTTTAAAAATTTTAAATTAACATAGAAATTTTATTGTTCAACTACCAAAATAAGTTTGTCCCTGGAGATTATTATATAATTATTATCAAATTTACTTTTGATTATGTGATGGGGTTATAACTACAGTATTCTAAGAACATCTTTTTTTCCCCAATGTATTATTCCTAGACTTGAATTCTCTTTGAAAGATGATGAAAAACGTAACCAGATCATACTGGACCTTGCTGTCTACAGGTAAAGACATTTTATTATGTATTTATTTAATGGCATTTCTGTCTGTTTTCATTCTCAATCTTTTGAGTTCTGAAACATTTTGAAATGGAATTAGGTTTGCTATGTAGTTAAATGAAGAAGTTTATTTTTTAAGACAGAGAACTTACTGTAATTTTTAAAACATGAAAATTGTATGGCTATGAACTCTGGAATAGCTAAGGCAGAGTTTAGATAATTCTCAGAGCCATGCTATTTTCTAATGCTGGTACCACATAATGCCCCCCTCTGTTCTTTGCCCTTAAACTCCTTTGTTTTCCCAGTATGCTTTGGTGTACTAATAAGCATCATGTGGGCAGCTCCCCTGCCCCAGTCCCATCTTAGAGACCTTGGGGTACACCTAGCAGCTGCTTTGTCACCAGCAGACGCCTCTTCCTGGCTGCTCTCTCACATCATCTTTATTCTAGTGGGGAGGAGGGGGAGTGGCAAAGGCATCCTGCTTACTCCTCAGCACCACAGCCAGACTATTGTCCCACTCTTCTCCCTAAAACTCCACAGCTTTAACACTCACACCCTCGGTCTATACCACTTTCTGTCTTTCATTGTGGGAGTCACCTGAAGACACCAGGTCACTCTACCTCATTCCAAGATTTTAGGTTCTAGCTCACTGTCCTGATATCCTTCTGATGTTTTCAGGGTCGACTTGCAACATCTTGGGGACCGCTTGCATGTGCTTCCCTCTGTATTGCTTTTGCCCTAGGTGTCTTTGTGGCTTGCTGCCTGTTGTCCTTCAGGCCACTGTTCAGAAGTCAACTTATTAAAGAAGGCTCTCTACCCCACGGTCAGACATAAAGCAATTCCTACCTCTGCCCCAGAACTTCCTTCTACCTCTCCTTGCTTTTTGGTTTCTCTCTGGCAAAGTATAAATTTACTTGTATTCTTAAAATTTGTGGTCGAGGCAGGAACTTTGTTTTGTTTGTTCTTCCCTCTCTATATCTCCAGCACTTAAAATAGTGCCTGGCACCTGTTAGATGCTCAATCGATACAAGAATGAATGAATGGATGAACGAATGAATACTGACTTGGGAGTATGACATTTTCATGCATGAATTATAATAAAAGCCTTTCTCTTTTTAATGGTTTTTTATGCGCTCTGTATTATTTAATCTATCAGTAACCCTGGGAGGAAGGAGGGGTTGTTTTCCTGTAATTACCCAAGGAGGATAAATTTTCAGAGGATGAGTCTTGTCAAAGGAAACAGTGATTGGAGGAGCTAGAACATAAACCCTCAGGTCTTCATCCAACTTTGCTTTTTTAATTGTAGTAAAATACAGGTAACTTAAAATTCAACATTTCAACTATTTCGAAGTGTACAACTCAGTAGCATTTCTTAAATTCAGGATTGTGCAACCATTATCACTGTCTAGTTCCATAAAATTTTCGTCATCCCAAAAGAAACCCCATGTTCATTAAGCAGTTACTCCCCATTCTCCCTCCTGTGGCAACCATTAATTTGCTTTCTGTCTCTATAGATTTGCCTATTCTGGATATTTCAGATAAATGAACTCATTTAATAGGTGACCTTTGTGTCTGGCTTCTTTCATTTACCGTAATGTCTTCAAGGCTTACTCATATTGTAGCATGTATCAGAATTGCCTTCCTTTCTATGACCAAATAATATTCTGTTGCATGGATACACCAGATTTTATCTATCCATTCACCAATTGATGGGCATTTAAATTGTTTCCACCTTGGCTCTTGTGAATTGGGGCCAGTCCTGCTCTGGTCCCTTCCTCTCTACACCGAGCTGTCTCAGATGACTTGTCTGCCACACCACACCTCAGGTCAATTCCTGCCCACTTGCTGTCAGGTCACTGCCTTTAAAAAGCTTCTAGCTCTTCCACAGCTAACTTCATGTCCTCTGTTCCTCCAGCTCCCCAAGCTCTCCTTTCTGTTGTGTTTTTTTTTTTTAGTTAAACATTCACTGTTTCATCCATTTAAGCCCTTTCCATTTTTAGGCTTTATTTCTGGAGTTTAATGAATGTGTGACCCTTTCAATTTCAGCTCTGTTGGCTGCTTCGTGTTCTGTCCTCAAATGGAAACTTTCCTCATCCCTACAGACACGAATTTTAAGGGGTAGTGATGTTTCTCTTGTCTATATAGTAAAATCCGTCCATTCCCATGATTCTGTCTAAACAAATTAGGCTAAAATTCCTTGTTATTTTTATTGGCACATGGATGTATGCATGAAAGTTAAATTCATTCCTTCATGTATGTTTCTTGCCCTTTCTTCAGCAAATATCGATAGACTATCTACAATGTGCAGGTGACAAGGAGACTGTAACTGGCATATTCTAAATACAGTCTTGTTCTCTTGTCACAGCCCCATTTGGGGACATATAATAAATAGCCAGGCCTCTAATTCAAATGAATAATCACAAAGGGAGAAGAGTGCTGTCAAGGAATGGCTCAGCCCTCAGGGATGTGGAATAATGGTATGTGTGAGGTCTGGTGGTTGGTGGTGTGAGGGTGGTCAGAGAAAGGAGGTGACATGAGCAATGAAAATTGAAGGGTTGAAATAGCTTGTTCTGCAACAAACTGGCTGATTGTCTCAGGCAGAGAAGGGCCTTGCAGGTAAGGACAGATGGACACTTTAGGAGACCTAAACATGTAAAAGAACATGTAATCCATTAAAGTGGTGGATATTATACATGACGTTTAGAAAACCTTGTCTCTATTTTTATTGTAAAAATTTTTATTAAATAACATATCATAATACTTTATTAACAATAACACTATGTATGTATCTTCATAGCAATCTTAGGGGGTAGGCACTATTATTATCCTTATTTTACAGATGAGGAAACTGAGGCTTAGAGAGGTTAAGGATTGCGGTCCCAAGTAAAAAAGCAAGAAGGGGTGGAGAGAGTTCCCCATATGTCTCTGTGACTTTAAAGTCTATGCCTTTAACCCTCCCATTAGCTTATCTGCCTTAATGTTTGCAATTTTTGAATCAGCACTGCATTTTCTACTGTTCACAATTAGTATTTTAAAAATACATAAAAATAATTATTTGGCTAAATGCCTGATTTTATTGAGTGATGTGAAATCTAAATCTTTTATTTGCTCATGAGTCAAGGAGAGTAATTGCCACCTGATCTTGGGGTCAGTGCCATAAATGGAAGTCTTGCTTGTTCAGCAGGACGTGCCTTCAGGCGAGGGGAGAAGCACGCTAGTCTTCCAGGGGAGACGGTATCAGGGCAGCTGCAGAACAGCTGCAGGGGATCGAGAGCCGCCGAGGAAGCAGGAGCTGGTGGTTTCAGGCCTCTCGCAGAGAAGATTCAGCATTCCTGGCTATTCAAGTCTTAGGGGCTTAAAATAAAATATTCATGAAAGAACGTGGCAAGCTGTTTTTTGCAAACCTCTGGTGTTTCAGGCCTCAGATATTTTTGGGTTAGGGGCAATCAATGCCAAGTGTACTTGTGGGTCTAAAAATGAAAATGCTGATACATTGAATTTCCTTTGGTCTGGGGATTAATTTAAGACCACTTTTTAAGACCTGTTTAGCATGGAAATTTTAAACTTTCTTCATTTAAAATGGTCACATAAGTGTGAATTTGTACTTGTACTTCTTTAAACTTAATGCTGAAAATGATAGCGCTGTGTGTGTTTAATTTTGAAGGTATATGGATACCTCTTTAATTGATGTTGATGTACAGCCAACGTATGTGCGAGTAATGGTCAAAGGCAAGGTAAGTTTCACCCTGTAGACTATTACAGTTTCAAAAGCTAACACTTGAACTAAGCTGTATTGCCTTGATTTTTTAAAAAGTATTATGAAAATAGAAAAAGAGAAACCCAATGAGAGTGCTGTTTTTTAGGCACATGGTTTTATGCCATGGAATGGTATACAGTAGACATGGCTCCTGACCACTGTGTAGCTGGATAGAATTAATATTTTAAACCTGTGTCCAGCTGTTCCAAAGCTGATAACATGATCATATAGGTGGTAGCCTATGCATGAAGTTAAATATTATACTCATTCTAAATTGTCAATGATTTCTTTGTGGCAACTATAATTTTATTGGTTTTGAAATGGTATTTTTTGCTGATTCTGAGGATTCGTATAGTTTAGCTTGAAGACTTAGGGTAAATATATTGATGTTTTATAATAAGTTTTATTTATATTATAAATTACTTTTTAGCTATAAATGGACCCATGAGTGTTTCCCTGTTTGTAATTGATGACTGTTCTTTAGACTATTTGTTAGAACAGGTAAAATAGTTTGTGGATATCAAGCATAGCTCATATATTATTTTTTTCTTAATAATTCCAAACACATTTCTTAATTGAATGGTGTATCCTGAATTTGTAATGAAAATACCTCTTGAAGTAACCTTCTCTTGTAACATGTCCCCGCTCTTGATTACACCTCCTGCTTATTTTCAGCCATTTCAGCTTGTCCTTCCTGCAGAAGTCAAACCTGATAGCAGCTCTGCTAAAAGATCTCAGACAACGGGGCATTTGGTAATCTGCATGCCCAAGGTAAGTAATGTCATTTGGCTCAATTTCAAGGCTGGATGTGTTGGTTTCTGAAGGAACTTGATCTGTCAGGACTAATGATGACTTCTTATCAAGGTACTTTTTCAGTTGAGAGGACCAAAAAATCTACTCACACCACTCAGGTAGGAGAACAAAGGCCTGTGAGAGCAAAGAGATGAGACAAGGATATGGTTGAGGTGTGAGGTGGCTTATCCTTCCCTGAGAGAACTTAAAGAAATTAAACTTAAAACAATTGTGGCTGGACACGGTGGCTCACACCTGTAATCCCAGCACTTTGGGAGGCCAAGGTGGGAGGATCACTTGAGGCCAGGAGTTTGAGACCAGCCTAAGCACCATAGTGAGACCTCATCTCTACAAAAAATCTGAAAAATTAACTGGGCATGGTGGCACATGCCTGTAGTCCTAGTTAGTCAGGAGGCTGAGGCAGGAGGACTGCTTGAGCCCAGGAGTTTGAACTATGATCCAGCCACTGCACTCCAGCCTGGGCAACAGAGCGAGACCCTGTCTCTAAATAATAATAATGATAATAACAATAATTTGTCTATATGGAGTATCTGGATTCCTCATTACAGGCCATATGAATGAGTTAGGACTAGGATGTTTCCTATCGTAAGCTGCAGAAACACCAAATAAAACTGGCTTTAGCCATAAAGAAATGTTTCATTTCTTAAAACAAGATAGGAGAAGGTAGTGAGGGCCCCAGGAAGGTAGGGTCAGGGTCTTTCTGATATGTCAGCTTTGACCTCAGATTGGCTTCTTTCCATGAGATGTGTACAAGTAGTAACTGGGGCAACATATTTTCGTGTTCCTACCTTGCATGAAAAGAAAGAGAATCAGAGAAAGAGGCACAGAGAGAGGATCTCTCCCATCACCATGGAACAAAAGTTCCTCTGCACTGATTATTCCAATTCAGTTGAAGAGCCCATCAAGTCTTGACTAGCATCATCCTGAACAATTAAACCGATCTCTGGCCAAAGGGATGGTAGGACAGTCAGCCCTCTGTGTCCCTGGGTTTCAACATCCATGGATTCAACCAAAATTAAATCTGTACTGAACATGTACAAACTTTTTTCTTATTATGATTACCTAAACAAGACAGTATAACAATTATTTGCATAGCATTTACATTATATTAGGTATTGTAAGAAATATAGAAATTACTTAAAGCGTATGAGAGGATGTGCGTAGGTGATAAGCAATTACTGCACCAATTTATATCAGGGACATGAGCATTGGTGGATCTTGGTATCTGTGAGAGGTCCTGGAATGATCCCCCGCAGATACTGAGAGACGACTATACTCTGATTGGTTTCTATTAATCAGAACTCATACCATGAGCTACAGGTGGGTTCGACTTTGCCCAAGTCACTCAGATTTCAAAGGGGAAGACTAGATAAAACAGTTAAAATGAGGTTCTGCTGGTGGGGAATAAAAGGAAAATGGGGGTAGGAGTGTCTGCTACAAAAAGTATAAACTTGATTAGCCAGTAAGATTTTTATAATGACTTAATAATCTTGCATTTTCCTATAGCCAATTTCCAACAGATCGATGATAATCAATTATATATTTTTACTCTGAGATAATAAAACAGCAAATACAATTTGTTGTCAAGCAGTAAAATAACAAACACAACTGTAAGAACCTCATTGTCCTTGGTGACCACAACAAATTAAGGAAATACTTCTGTAATAACTAGAATATCCTATAGGGAAATCTAAGTGATAACATAATTACTAAAGACATTTGCATGACACTATGATCAGCAGCCTTTTTTTGTTATAACTTCTAATTGAATAACCAAAGATTAAACAGGAACTCTGCTATTTCCGAAAGGGAAATGAAGACATAGGATTTGTGTACCTTTTGCCGCATACCAGGTAATTGATGAGAAAACATCTATTGTCACTGCTTCTGAGTCTTAGATAAATGCAACATTCTGTTTTCATTTTCCTTTTTGTTTTTATAGCTGTCTAAATTTTTTGCATTAAAAACACATGAAAGCTTTAATAAATAGCTTATTAAGCAAAAAGCATTTTAGAAGTGCTTGGTTGAAGATGAGATAATTCATATAGAAAGACTGGGAATAGTTCTATTTTTTCTTTATTAATAAACTATAAATAACATTTTCCCTGGAGGGATATATTGTTTAAGATTTTAGACTACTATGTTAAAGTAACATTGATGTATAAGTTCATCATCTGCTATCATTATTTCTTTTAAAAGGTAGATAGTGAAAACAAACTTTAGGAAATAATTTATTGCCCAAAATTAGTTGGTTTTCATTCATAAGTAGTTATTTGAAAGGACTGTGAAACTCAAACAACAAAAGATTTTTCTTAAAAATCACCAAGTTAAAACACAAAACTCTAACTTCATTTATACTTACTATTAAAAATGCATATTATGGAAAACTAACATCTTCATAATTTCTATTGATTGAAACACTTTAAGTACTGAAGTTTAACCCACTGAGTATATTCTGTATTAGTCTAGACTTACTATAATAGTTTACTGTGAAATTGTGCAAGTCTGGCCTACATTATAATTATTGAGGAAAATTCCTGGAATTTTAAAGCATGTTGTAAGAATAAACCTAAGATTCTGTCATCAGAAAAATTGATAAAGAATCTGACATATATAGAATATTCTCATGTATAATATACACTATTATTATATGATATATATCACATTACATGTAAATGTATATATTTTATATATCACAGTTTATCAATTTTTATGTTATGTATCAATTTTTCTGTTATATATGTCTGTGATATGTGTGATGTTAACCAATTTTTCCAATACATATATATGCATGCATGTAAATATGCATATATGTATATATATGTACATATGCATATATTACACATATATGTACATGTACCTATATACATATATATATGTGATGGAATATTATTCATCCCTAAAAATGAATGAGATCTTACCATTTGCCATAAAGTGAATGAGCCTGAATGACATTATGCTAAGTGAAATAAGCCAGATACAGGAAAAAAAAAATTGCATGATATCACTTACATGTAGACTCTTAAAAAGAAATTCAAATATACAGAGCTAGAGAACAAAACAGTGTTTACTAGGGACAAGGGGGGTTGGGAGATGAAATGGGGAGATGAAGGTCAGAGGATACAAGCCGATATGTAGAATGAACAAGGCTAGAGATCTAATGTAAACATGAGGACTATAGATCATAAAGTTGTCCTGTATTTAGGGTTCACGCTAAATGAATAGATTTTAGCTGTTCTGGCCACACACACAAAAAAATAGGTAACATGTGAGATGATGGATATGTTAATTCACTTCACTATAGTAACCTTTTTACTATCTATGTGTGTCCCAGAACATCATGCTGTATACCTTAACTATACACGATAAAATTTATTTTTTTAAAAAGAAAATTATATAATTAGGATATCTTTGGCTCTGAATAACAGAAAACCCTGATTCAATGTGATTTAAATACTAAAGAAAAATATATTACCTCACCTAAAAAAAGAATCAGGTAGACACTTAGGTGTAATTTCAATTCATTCATAGTATGGTATTGTCAACATGTCCAGTAACATTTAGTACTTCTAGCAATATCTATTAATAAAATAGTTTTTAGTAGTTTTTAATATTGGGATACTCTGAATCAATTAAAAGAATATCAGATTTGTTGTTTAGCAGTTCCCTCTCTGTGACAGTATTTGTAAAGAATACTGTGAAGGGCTGATCTATTTGATTGTGCCTGTGCATGTGATGATTATATGTTTATTTGCGGAAATTCAATGATGAATGTTGTATACATTTTCTAAGGACACAAAATTTGTCATTGAACCTACAAAGGGCTATGATGTTTCTTATTAGATACTTCATTCAGCATTTTTTCATGATGTCAAATTGATATTTTTCTGTTTTCTCATCTCTAATGAGACTGGTTCTATACAGACTTGGTGCTGACCAATAGTCAAGTTTTATCAGTCTAAATCTGTCCCCTGGCACATGGGTCATGGCTATATTTTATGCTGCTGACATGTCAGCGGGTGCTTCTAGCTTAGCTCCTTATTCCAGAAGGCTTCACCTCATGCTAGCTTTGCAAACCTAGATGCTTCCCAACCACTGAGTGTGTGATATAAAATGGACTTATGCAATATGCAAATATCACAATCCCTAGCATGCAGCTGGGACTCCTGTCTCCATTCATCTTTATAGCTTAATTTGCAGGTACCCAAATGGCTCTCCCAGAAATCCATCTCCCACTATACCTCATCTACCATTTTATCAGGGATGGCTATCTATGCTGCAAGTGGCAAAAGGGGTGGTAGATGAAGAGGTACTCTGGCCATATCATAAAGGTAGCATCAGGCAATGGAGGCTCATTAAAAAAGGTGTATCTACATAGGGCACTTGCCAAGAGTGGAGTTCACAGGATTGGAAGTTGCTCTGGGTGAGTCAGTGAGTATGTGGTAAGTGAATGTGAAGGTTTAGCACTACTGTAGACTTTATAAACACTATACACTTCGGCTATACAAAATTTATTTTTTAAGTTTTTTTCTTCAATAACAAATAAACCTTAGCTTACTATAACTTTTTTACTTTATAAACATTTGTTTTTTTTAGCTTTTGATTCTTTCATAACATCAAGCTTAAAACATACACATATTGTACAGCTGTACAAAAATATTTTCTTTCTTTATATCCTTATTCTGTAAGCTTTTTTGTATTTTTAATTTTAATTATTTTTTATTTTTTAAACTTCATTAAAAACTAAGACACAAACACACACATTAGCCTAGAACTACACAGGATCAGGATCATCAATATCACTGTCTTCCATCTCTACATCTGGTCCCACTGGAAGGTCTTCAGGGGCAATAACACTTATGGAGCTTTTATATCATATTTTTTTTTATAAGTGGAAGGAGTATACTCTAAAATAATGATAAAAAGCATGGTATAGTAAATACATAAACCAGTAGCATAGTCATTTATTATCATCATCCAGTATTATATACTATACATAATTGTATATGCTGTACTTTTATATGACTGGCAGTGCGGTAGGTTTGTTTACAATGGCATCACCACAAACACTGACTAATGTGTTGTGCTTCATGACAGCTACAATTACTAGGCAATAGGAATTTTTCAACTCCGTTATAATCTTATGGGATCACCATCATATATGCAGTCCATTTTTGACCAAAACATCATTGTGTGGCACATGACTCTATGAGTACCACACCAAGTCACTTTTCCCATTTCATTCAGAGTTAAAGTCCTCTGATAACCTGTCTGTCCACACCCCTGTTATGTCTCTGACATAATCTTCTACCACTTCACCCTCTATAGTCATTCCAGCCACATTGACCTCCTTGCTATTTCACAAACATGATAAGCATCTTTCTACTCCAGGGTCTTTGCAGCTGCTATTCCCTCTACTGGAATGTCCTTCCCTGAGATGTCTTCATAATTTGTTCTCTTATCTCTTTCAGGTTTCTGTTCAAGTGTCATTATATCAGTCAGGCCTTTCCTGATAAATGTATTTAAAAAACATCTCCTCCCCTACCCCAGCATTCTATATCCCCTGTTCCTGCTGTATTTTTCTTCATAGAACTTATCACCACCAACAGTCTAAATATTTAATTGTTTGTTTATTTTTCTATTCTCCCCAACAAGAATGTAAGCTTCATGAGAACAGGGATTTTTGTCTGTTCTTGTCACTGGCACCTAGAACAGAGCCTAGAAAAGAGTGGGTGTTCAATAAACTTTTGTTGAATGAGTGAATACATTAAATGCATCTTTAAAATACTTTTTAATATTTACAACATGCGTCTCCCTTAAATTATTCTCCCTCCCAACCATTGCCTGATTGTTTTTCCAAGTATATTATTCCAGGTTAATTTTAAAAAGAGTTTATCAAATTCTGCCTCCAAAAAGGATATTGGAATTTTTATTGCCATGGATTTATAGACAGTGAAAAGAAATATTAATAATTAAGGGAATGGGCCCTGGAGCCAGTGAACCTGAGTTAAATCCCAATATTTCACTCAGCAGCTTTGTGACCTTGGCAAATTATTAATCTCTCTATGCCTCAGATTGTTCATCCATAAATTTATATTAATAATAATTCAGACCTCAAAAGGTTGTTTTGATGATTATGTAAATTAATGTCAATAAAGTATCTAGAACAGCTCTTGGGACATACTATATACTACATTAATGTTTACTGTTAATATTAGTCATTATTAGTAATTCATATTATTAAATAATTAATACTAACTGCTACTCATCAATATTGTTTTATAAAAATTAAGATTAAACTAAATTTATAGATTGTACTGGGAATGAATTGATATATTTACATTATCAAAATTGGATATCCGGTAATGTGTTTTTCCATTATTACTTTTATGTCCCTCAGAGGAGAGGGTTTTTTTTTTTTTTTTGATAGTTTTCTCTCTATAGTTGCTACACATTTTCTAAAGTTTATTTTAGATATCATTTATTTGATTTCAGTTTCTATTTTGGGTGGGATTATTCCCTATCACATTTTCTAAGAGTTTATGCTTGGCCTTCAGTCTGTTTATTTAAATGTGTAATGAGACTAAGTTATATGTACATAAATAATCTTTTCATCATCATCCTGGAGATATTTGTCATATGATCTCACCACAGTCCAACTTAACAAGATTTAACTGAAATTTTGCATTCATTGAGAGGCTTGTTGACTTGCATCAAATCATTAAATTAAATTCCCATCCAGATTCTCAATTGACAAGTTACAGGAACACTCCAAGAATATGCTTCATGATTTCCTTTGGGTGTTCTTTCAGAATAATTAACTGAGATTAAGGAAGTTGCCATCCAAACTGAACAGCAAAATATATTTATCACTTCAGTTGGTGAACATCTTGCTTGATTTGCTTATACTGACTGAGCACAGGAGGTGAAGGTCACATATTAAGGTCAATAAAACAGACCATACTTTTTAAAAAATGGTCTCAGACTCCCTTCTCCTTATTAGTTGGAAACATGTTTCACAGTACTTTCTCTCTACTCAGACATACTTGCAATATGCCTAACACAAGCTCACTTTTATTCTCTCTTTGTCAAATGGGTCTAAAGTGTTGTCGGATGGGTCTGTGGTGAAATCTTGCTAGGATTTCCTGTTCTATTCATACTTTCACTCTTTTATTTCTCATTATTAGCTCATTTCTAAAACTTCCAACACTGAAAAAAATGGAAGCTTCAAAAGATAATTTCCACATACTTCAGCCATCATATCTACTAATCTGCCTACATTGTGTTCCCTTGTTTGCCCTTCCTTCCTCCCTGAGTCTGCGAATGAACTGCCTGTGGTCTATGCAAACCTCATAGATGTGTATTGGATCCTATTTCCACTGGCCTGTGAAAGACTTTTTTTTTTTGCCTTTGGCAATTCTCTCCTCTCCGTACAACTTTGCTTAATCTCACCTCTCTGGATTTTACATTAGAAAATGTGCTGTCCCATATAGGAATAACATTTATCGGGCGTCAAGCAGATGGGAGCGGGGAGAAGAGGATGGGTATATACATATATAATGAGTGCGATGCACACCGTCTAAGGGATGGACACGTTTGAAGCTCTGATTCAGGGGGGAGGAGGGGATAAGGGCAATATACATAACCTAAACATTTGTACCCCCATAATATGCTAAAATAAAAAAAAAAGAAAAGAAAACGTGCTATTAGTTCACAATAGCAAAGATATAGAATCAACCTAAGTGTCCACCAACTGATGAGTGAATATATATGGACTACATATAAATATCTCCCCTATTTGTTGCCCTGATCCACTTTATTGCAAAACTCTTAAAACAGACATCTATATTTGCTGTTTCACTTCTTTTCCTATAATCTCTAAAACCAATTCCAATTAGGCATTTTCTCCTTCCCAGCCCCCGTCCACTGCAACATCTCTTTTTGAGGTCTCCAGTCATCTCCACATTACCAAATCCAGTGCTCATACCCCATCCTCCTCTTACTTGACCTTTCAGCAGACTTTTACACTTTTAATCAGTCCCTACATTTTTAGACCCTTGTTCACTTGGCTTTGGGCATAACACTTTCATTTAATTCTCCTCCTATGTCACCAGATACTGCTATTCACTGGATGTCCTTTGCCACTGGGTGCTTCATTGCTGGTTCTTTCTCATATCCAGGCTTCTGAAAGTTGGCATGTGCAATCATTCAATTCTAAGACCCCCTACTCTTCTCTGTTTATACTCAATCCCTACATAATCCCATCTAACCTCATGATTTTAAATAACATCTCTAGAGCTCCATCATCTGCTAATTGCCGAGGAAGTTGTACTGCATATTTGGAAAACATCTTCATAGTATCAGTACCTAACAAAGTGGATCTTTGCTCACATGATTTCCTAATGTGAATGCCACCACCGTAAGTGGGAGAAGCCACAAGTCATGGGGACTTAGCCTGTGGATGGGACAGAAGGGTTGACATCAGAACATCATTTTTGTCTATGGCACAAGACCCTCTGCAATACTTTCAGACATTTTCCCAAGGTGATGGTGATGAGACAGCTCAGGTCTTACTGTTGTTTACTATTTACTGCATACATTTGCATGTGTTTCTTCTCACACTAAAGTCCAGTTGCCAGGGCAACGAGGAATGGCATCTTGGTGATGGGGCTCTGACTTCTATCACTCTCACCCTGTGAATAAGCTCAGGCAAATGGTCCCAAAGTTCTGCCTGGCCCTCTCCTCCTGCCTTCCTCCTTCTCCTCCTCCTTTCCCCTGCTGAGGTCTCTCTCACAACATCTCCTCAAGGTCGGGCTGACCGACAGTGTTTCCCAAAGTCATTCAACTGACTTCTTGGGTGCTTTTGGCCAGCCTTGGCCCTTCCCCTCTGTCCATGACTGTCCTCAGTGCAGGCTGCTCTCTGACCACCATTCGTCCACATCAAGTGAGCATCACTGGGCCGTGTCACGTGTATGTCACGGAGTCCTTTCCAACCTTGACCTAGCCCTCTTGGACCTCCGCGTGTCCCATCCTGCCCACTGAGGCAGGGCCTACCTCCCGCCAGCCCCCACCCTAGGAGTTTTCTTCCTCAGAGGAAGGTGCCTACTTCTCTTTGACTTACTTATTCCTAAGATATGCTGAGAAAAGTGGAGCCTGGTGTTTATGACTTATCGGCCTCATTTGACTTCAGGAGAAAATAAGACTAATCCCTGCTACAAAGAAAAATATTTTCATAGCCACTTGACCTTTTCTTCAGGCATGTTTATAACAATATTTTTAGGAAAAGCATAAGAGACATTCTTCTCCATTTTTCCTCTTTGTATCTCTTACGAGGTAACCTCAAAGAGAAATATAAGAAATCTCCCCTATAGATGAAGAAAAAGAGCAGAGTGGTCAGACAAGAAGCAGAGTGAAACAGCAGACTTTGCTTGTTTATCTTTCCAGACAGTCTGAAGGAGAGGGGAGACAGCCTATGGCAAGAACCTGGAGAGGAAGGAGACGGGGTTGGGGGGGAAGCAGGCTCCCCAGAATTCAGGAAGGAGACAGCCTCGTGCTCCCAGAGCTTCCCTTTGTACACACCTGGGTAAAGCAGCTATTCTCAGGGAGAAGAGAAGAGGAAGAGAGAGCGGGCAGACCAGGATGTGTCGTGGTGGTGACTGCAGTAAATTCAGAAATAGGGCCTGGCTGGCCCTCATTCCCCAGAAAAACTGGAAGCATTTTTGCTATCCAGAAAGGTTGGTGGGAGTGTCTGAAAGAAAGACAAAGCTATGTTTCCCATTGTTGTAGAAATCACACAGAGTATGGGAGAGCCATCAGTAACAAAGAGAAAGCTTCAGGAGAGCCTTAGCTCTCCTGTCTCACTCCCTACATCTAACCCATCAGCGAACCCTGTGAGTCTATCTCAGAATATGTCCAGAATGGCCACATCTCACCAGCTCTGCCTTGACCAGCCTCGTCCCGCCATCACCCCTTCTGTATGGGGTTACTGTGGGAGCCTCCTTCCACTCCAGCCCTTTGCAGTGTGTTCTCAGCACTGCAGCCCAGGTGGTCTTGAAGCAGAAAGGAGATGATAACTGTGTCCCTCCTCTGCTCAGGACGCTCTGAGAGCTTCCCCTCGCTCCCAGAGCGCAAGCCAGCAGGGCCCGTGGCATTGTCGGCTGGCCCCTTCACTCCCTCCACCTGGTCTCCCGCCCCTTCACTGCTGTTCTGCCCGCCAGGCATCTCCCTTCCCAGGGCCTTTGCACTTGCTGTTCTCTGTCAGGAAAAATCCTCCCTGGGCCCTGAAGGGCTTGTTCTCTTACCTCCTTAAAGTCTTCCCTCAGTAAGGTGTTCCCTGACACCTTGTTTAATACTGCACCCCACTTCCCCACCCACCAAGGCTGCTTTGCTGCCTCATTTCCATTCACAGCACTTGTGTGCCATGTGTTTAGGTATTTGTCTGTTTGCTGTCTAAATCTGCCCCACTGTGGCCCCCCCACACACACACTCTCGGATGTAAGCTCATGAGGGCAAGGATCTTTGTGAGTTTTATTCACTGCTGAATCCCCATGACCTAGAAAATTGCTTGGCTTGTAGTGGATGCTCCATAAATGTTTGTTGAATGAATGAATGATAAGCAAGAGTAATAATGAACTTTTAAATATAAGTGGAAGTTGTTTCCCACTGAGACTATCTCTAGCAAGATTGTAAAAGGATATTTTCTTTTCTTTTTAAACATCATTATCATTCGTGATGTTTGTCCTAACTTAATAAAATACCATTTTCAATTTTAGGCTGCAGTGTGTGGATGCTTCTCTCCAAGGAACTGTCAGATAGGTTCTTCACAAATATGAAAGAATTTCCAAGGAACCAGTTGATAGTTAGATTGTTCTACTTTTCTTCAAAGCCATATAACTGTCTTATGTAACTGTCAATATTGATTTTACATACATATATATATATATGGAATGACACCTTTTAAAATTTTCATTAGACAACTTGGTTATCCTTGGAATCAAAACGGTACTCTCATCCTTCTTATTTTTCTGATCAGTTTTTCCAAAATTTAAATTTTCTTTGCTGCAATTATGCATTTATTTGAGATAGAATATACTACTTCAAAAATGCTTGACTTATACAGGTATTTTTATCTATTCAAAGATTTTTAAATAATGTGCCAATGGTAATTTACATATCTTCTAATATTATGGATAAGGACATTTTTTAAAATAGAAAAAAGATCTTGTTTCCTTAAAGATGTTGTTTTTTAATAGGCTCAGTGAATTATGTGTTTTTTATTAAAGTCCATCAGAACACAGTTAAGAAATAATAGAGTCTGGAATTTAAATATCACGAATAAATTTGGATATATATAAACCTCCTTTAATGCCAGGGGATAATAAAAAAATCTTATTGACTCTGAGGTTTTGTATTACTAATATTTCTTTCCAGGAGTCAGAACCTTGCATATTTAAATGTTAAACACCAATATTATGGATGATTAACTAATAAATATAAATACCAGGGATATGTAAAAAGATGAACAACTTACAAAGGAATGAATTACTCTGAAGTTGACACAAAGATTTCCAGAAAATAGAAGTCTATTTTAATTGTATGGCTGGGCCTCACTGCTCAGCACAACTAACATAGTCTGATTCATCGCTCCCCAACCCCCAAATCATATAATTGGCTGAATGGTACATATCTAAAGGACTTAGTTTGGAAGTTTTATGAAGAAAAAAATATGGGAAGGCATTTTTAGAAGTTGTTTATGAGGCATGGGTGTAGATGTTAAGTGTATATACTTAAGCAAAATGATAATGGGGAAAAGACATGCTACATACATAAATTATATGGGGTTATTCATATCAGATGAGGGAATTACTTTGCATGTTTGTGTTGATGCACGTGGGAGTCAGGTGCTAGAACTCAGAAATAGAAGACTTTATACAAAATTCTGAAAAATGTTAGAATAATAACAATAAATTATTAGTTACTCAATTAAAGTATTTAATTCAACAAAGATTTATTAATCACTTAATGTATACAAAGGACTGTGTGAATTACTGTGGAAAAGAAAAAAACGTGATACGGGTCTCTTAGGGCCTCCTTCCTTGTCCCTGGCTTGTTGAAGCCACTGACCATCACCCCCTACAGACTCAGATAGGCCTTTGCCCCAGTTTCTAAGTCCCAGTTTCAAATAGGCTCAGATTCTTGTTAAGTAGCTTTTCTTCTCTTCCACTTAGATTTGAGACTGTGTTGCTGGTTCACACACTAGTGTCATAGTCCCAACTGCCAGGATGTTCTACGGCTCCCTGAATGCCTTTCCCCTCCAAGTAGACCCAGCACCAGCAGCGCCCACCTATATGAAACTTCAGCCTGCCGAATTCCCACTTTCCCCCCATTTATAGACATAATAGGCAGGAATGGGCATCTCCAGGGGTCTTCTCTTTTAGTTTTAGTCTGTTACCATTCATTCATTTAGTATTAATATTTCATAAATTTTAATGAGTACCTACTGTGTGCTGGGAATTTACACTGGGTTCTTGGAAATGCAAAAAAAAAAAAAAGGGAAGATTTGCACTGAATTAGACACTCCAGGGGTCTCCTCTTGCAAAGTTAGGATGGAGGCTGTGGTACCTTCCTGATATGTTGCCTTGAACTGGAGACAACATGAGGGATTCTAGTTTTCCAGCCCCCATTACATCACTCACACGTTAACCCTCTGCTGCTATGACACTGTCATTTTTCTCTGAAGTATCTCAGTGCTCCTACATAAATAGTTGTAATGATTTTGAATAATGTTTCAAAAAGATCCAAAAAGTTATTTTACTTGGAGGAAATAGTACAGATTATATAAACAGAAAATTTTGTGATTTATAAAACTCAGATTAAAACATGAAAATAGGAAAATCATGGTTGGGGAGAATAAACACTTTCTCTATCACAATCCCAAAATATATACATTGTACTTTATTCATGTGGATATTCAATATAGATATTTTCAGAGAAAGGAAGAAGGTTTAATAAAAATGTATAGATTACAAAGCCTCACAGAGAGAGGCAAGACGGCGAACGAGAAGCAGCCCACAGGCACTGGTCTCAAGGGGAGGACTGAAAGTTGCAGGTGGATGCCCACCTACAGATGGGCCTTCTTGGAAAGAGGATTGTGACACATCAGAGAAGTGATGGGGGACAATCAGAGTGAAGGAGAAGGTGACAGGGTGATCCACTTGGCAAGATCAAAAGGTCCTTGGGGGAGGTGTCCACACATGGGGAAGGACAGGACAGGAGGAGAGAAACTCGGGACTCCATACTCCCCCGTAAACACTGTGGCCCAAGCTGTGGGGGGGGGCCCACCACTAATGCAGACCTTCAGACTGATCAGGGAGCTGCTTGGAGTCTGTGCAGCAACACTGCACTGGAGAGCAGACGCGGCAGGAACCTGGTGACCCCTGTTCCCAGATCACTGCAGCTGACACCACCCTGAGCTCTCAGGTCCAGAGCGCCTGGTCTACTCAGGGCTTAGCTTTGCTGCAGCTGCCTCCACATTGTCCCAGCCAGGCCAAGGAGGAAACAGGGAGAGTGGATGCTCTTGTGTGGCCATGACTGGGAGCCAAGCACCCCACTCCCTCACGGAGGAGTAGAGCAGAATGGGCACCGCAGACGCCACCTGAAAATACCTGTGTCAACTGCCTCAGCAGATCCTGGGCAGGGGGAGAGCCCTGGCTGCCCAGCAGCCCAGCCCCACATCCCAACCCCTGAGGCTCATGTGCCACTGCCACTGACCCCAAAGCCCCACCCTGAGGCTCCCACCCACTGCCTGGTGGGAACTACCCCTGCAGTCCAACACTCCACAAGGCACCTGGTGGCCACAAACCACCATTGCATCTGGACCTGGGTGGAGTGAATGCCCACAGTCCTAACACTCATGACTGCTGCCTAAATAGCTTCACCCAGCTGCCACTGCCACTGCCTTAGGGAGATCTGGGCAGAGAAATCTCCCACAATGCCAGCCTCTGTGGAGAGGGACTTGTGCATGCCCAGGGCCAAGCTTTCAACAGTGGCCTGGGGAACAACCCACCACTACCCACAGAGATCATTCAGCACCAGTTTGGACTGTGACAATCACAGAGGAACCAGACAGCACAGAATAGCTGCATTGCCTGCTCTCAGTGCATCTGCCCCTCTTCTGCCAAGTCCATCTTCCAGAGTAGGTCAAAAAATCGACCTTTCCTTCTTCTCACTGAGTAGGAGAGTTCCCAGCAAAGAACAGGTGTGCCACAAATCTATGTTCCTTGAGCTGAGAGAAGAGATGAGAAGAAACCAGCAAAAGAACTCTAGAAACATGAAAAAACAAGCTACTTTGAAACCCCCAATGGTTCATAATAGATCTACACCCACAGACCCAACCAAGCAGAAATTGTCATAATGTCAGAAATGGAATTCAGAATATGGATGGCAAATAAGATGAATGGCATTGAAGAGAAAGTGGAAAAGCAACACAAAGAAGCCAAAAAAATATTTTAGGACATCAATAAAAAAATTAAAAATTTGCTGAAGAGTTAGACAACATAAGAAAGGATATAAAAGAACTCAAAGAGTCATTTAGAGAATTTCAAAATACAGCAGAAAGCTCCATCAACAGACTAGACCAAGCAAAGGAAAGAATCTCAGAGCTTGAAGACATTGCTTTTGAACTATCTCAGTCAAAAATACAGAAAGAAGAATAAAGAAGAATGAACAATCACTCAGAGAAATATGGAACAAAGTGAAACAAGCCAACATACAAATTATGGGTATGCTTGAGGGAGAAGAAGAAAAAGCAAAAAGCATGGAAAACCTATTTGAGGGAATTATTGAGGAAAACTTCTCTGGTATTACCAGAGATTCAGATATCCAGATACAAGATGGTCATCAAACACCAGGAAAATTCACAGCAAATCAGACATCTCCAAGAAAACATAGTCGTCAACCTGGCCAAAGTCAAAATGAAGGAGAAAATTCTATAAGCAGCAAGACAACCACATCTATCAGTTTATAAAAGTATGAAATACCAAAGAAAAGATAATATTATGTATAAATTCATAAAAGTGTTTCAGAAAACTATTAAAACCATAATAGAAAAGAGGGAAATTACAGTTACAAAAGAAACGCAAAAGACATAAGAAATGACCAGGGTATCTTATAATAAAAATATTATATTTATTCATCTGATTATCAAACCTTTTTAAAATTCACATTGCTTCTTATTTACTTTTAAATAGATAATATATGTTTATAGGACAAAATTCAAAAATATTAAGTAGCCAATAATGCAAGGCAAACTTCTCTTTTATCCCTTTTTATTAACCATCTAGTTTCTCTTCCCAGAAGGAACCACCATTGCCAAATTCCTATCAAAAAACTTTTTTTAATTTAATGATAGTGAGGGTTCAATGAAAGAGTATTTTTATAAACTGATAGAGGAAACAGGAAATTATTTAATCTTTTTAGAAATAAAATTGTCAATATATGTGAAATGTATGTTATTACTTAATAATTCTAATTTTGGACTCCTAACAAAATAATTAGATATATCATACAGGTTTATGTACATGGTAGACACCACAGTATAATTATAAAAAATTGGAAACAAACTGAATATCCAAAACCAGTCCATTAAATGACAGTGCAGTACAGACATAATATGGAATATTATACAATTATTATCTCTCATCTATAGATCAGCGTATATAATTTTGAGTGGCAATGTAAAATACTCCATCAATGCTATAACCATTTTTTTCTAGCCTCACCATAGCATCCCAGCACCTAGAACAATTTCTGGAACACTGTAGCCATCCAGAAATGTGTGTTGTATAAACGAATTGCATCCAGAAAAGCCTGGAAGCTGTGAGATTGGCTAGAACTGTTTGCAAAAGTTACCTGATCCTAAAAATCACCTGGAGAGAGCTTGTTAAAAACTAGATTCCCAGGCCACTGCAGATTCCACATAGAAGGTGTGGGAATCTGTGTTTTAACCAGTACCCCAAGGTTTTAGAAATACAGTGTAAATCAGATAGGTTCTGAGGAAAAACCAGGAAATACTTGAGTATGGAAATGTATAGAGTACAGATTTATAAAGAAATTTATTACATAGGAGAAATTCAGGAAAGATATTACGCAGGTAATAGCAGATCCGAGAAGCCAAAGAGGGGAGAAAATTTGTAACATCAGGTCACTACCACTCCTGGGACAAGGAGGAGGTGGTGTTGACAGGAACCAGGCACTAGGGTCACCTGGAAGAAACCAGAACCGCAGTAACCCTCGTGGACAGGATCTGGAGTCACAGGGTAGACTCCACCTCTGCTGGCGAAGTTGCTCAGGTAGACAGGGGTGATGGGAGAAGTGCCTGGAGTTCTCAGCCCTCCACCTTTCTCTGGTGCCTCTGTTTGGCCAGGGTTAGCTGAAAGCCAGGGGACATGGGAAGCTGGATAGTGAGACCTGCAGGTGTCTGTCTTCCTGTTATACCGAGCTGAGCAAAGACAGGGTAAGAAGGACAGGAGGGCACATAGGCTCAGCACCTGTACTGTAAATTAAGACACCATGTCACATGAAAATCTTGCAGAGAAGAGTGTAAAATTCAGTAAGTGTTAAATTCTTTTTAAGGAAAATACTCATTTAACTTTCATGTTAACTTCATGTTCTTCCACTCTGGGACAATTTTGGATAATGGACTGTATTTCATGCAGATAATCCTTTTGCAGAGAATGCATGAATGCTAAGTGATCTTGAGTGCAGAGTCCCAAACCTACCTCCTGGGAGACAGTGGTCAGCTAGAGAAATGTATGCACATCAGTGGTCTCTAGGCAAACCAAAGCCCAACAGAGCAGCAGAATTACCCAACAATTCAAATGTGAGAATTCTTAGAATCAATTTAATGGCCATTATGCACATTTAGATGGCTTCCCTGTAAGATTGTGTGTCCTTACTATCTAGAATGGGGTTGGGTGAGGGAACAGAAACCTGACTAAAATAGTCTTAAAAGAAGGAAAAGTAACTATTTAGTTAGGAAAGTGACACTTTTTTCAACAGCTGTCACTCCACCGGACTTAGTATTTTTGTTCACATCAGACACCTTGTCTAATGAAAATAAAGACGAATGTGTAAAATATATAACTCCTGAGCTGAAGTAAGTAACTGTATCACCTAGGTCTAGGGGAAAAGCACCACAAAGATCCCATCACCTCTTGTGCAAAGTCCAAGCACCTTGAAACAAATTCCCCAAGATCTGACCTTTGCCCAGTCCTTCAGCCTCATCTCCATCTACGACCTGCCTAATATCTTGTGCTGTTTAATGTGATCATGTACTTTTCCTGTCTTTGCTCATGCTTTTTTTCTCTCCCTAGAATGTTCTTCATCCTCTATGTGACTTCTATTTTATGAAATATTCCTACTTATTCTTCAAAGTTCATATGCAACCTGACATCCTCCAGTAGGCCTTCTTTGATTCCTGCTTCTGTCCCGCCCAGTCGGTATCCCTCCCTTGGGTTCTGTACTAGTCTATCATCTGTCAATTGCACTGTCTTCAAAGTATTTTAACTGTTTATATGTCTTTCTCCCTCATGAGTTGATCAGGCATAATTTTTTTTAATCTATCATTCCATATCTGCTACTTAATCCTTTGCTAGGCACATAACATATCCTCAGTAAACATTTCTTTGAGCAGATTTAATGGAGGTGATAGTTGAAATGGTGAGAAAAAATGAAATTTCCAAGAGAAAGAGAAATTTGTTGTGATTTTCATGGACACTGTTATTTAAGAAGCCAAGCTAAATTCGTAGGAAAAAGTTAAAAGTTGATTGTTTTATGTTCTCTTTCTCAACAAATATCTCTGATTATATTCTGTTTTCTTTGTGCATTCACTCTTTTAATTTACAAGTAGCAAGTCTTCATCTGAAATGGAGCCATTGTTTGTTCATTCTTATATAAATTCATATCAATAACTATTCAATTGAAATATATAAAATCATTGTTTTAGAGGTCAAAAATAGTCAGCTATTATTGACAATTCCTGTGGTTCACCTGAAAGTATAAAGATTCAGACGGAAGTCTCTCCCTTGCATCAGTTTACTATATTTTCACACAGCTCACACAGTCTGTGTTTCTTGGGATGAATACCTTTTGTGGCTGGTGAAGCGGCTGCATACATTTTGTTAAAGTAAATATAGATCGTCTCAGTGCTGAGTGCTGCCTCAAGAGGTAATGAGACTCCAGCACGGGGTACTGTTTAAGCAAAAGCTGTAAAGCCGTCCATCAGAAAAGCCTTAGGAGGAACTTTTATATTCTGTAGAAAAGTGAACTCTGTTACTCCCTCCATGTTCACTCCCAACTTTCAATTGCATTCCTCTACGAGAGTTAAAATAATGAAACATCATTAAAATGTTAATTTGTACCTTTGTGCCGATTCCACAATTGAATTTTCAAGTAGTTGATTACATTTCTCTCTATGGACTCAGGAAACCATTAGTCTCACATTATCTAATTTATTAAACAAATTTTGGCCCTTACTACTTTTCTGTTAGCCATTTTTAAACACACTTAGTTCAAATGAACAAGGCGGTATTTGATGTTAATGAGCGTCGCTTCCTAGAGGAAGAGCACTGCAGGAACCAAAGGTCAGAACTGCAAAACCTTGGAACTCTGAACCTATAGTTTTCTGCTTTCGTAAATATCTCTTCGGAAGAGTTTTACCTGCTGTTAATATGATTGTGGGCGTTAAGATGAATTTCAATGTTAATATGAATATTGGTGTTAATATTTTTCTTACAGCTGATTTCTTAATGCTAACTTTTAAACTTAAAAGAATCTTTGAAACTAAGTGAGCTGAAAATACCTTTTAAAAATAAGAAACGAATTTAGATTCTGGTGCACAGCAAATTCCCTGTGAAGAAAAGTTCCAAATTTGAGACTCTATTTGCATTTCCATAAACATAGAGTCTTTGTCTGTGCTTATTATGTGACAGATAACAGTGTTAGAAATAGGGTGTTTTAAGACTCTAATTATGCATATGCTCCCATTCTTGTTGGTGCATTTACAATGCGAAGCAATACAAAACTTGTACTTTGGGTTTAACAGCTTTTTTTAAAGCCGATATTTTAATGAATTTTAACTAACATTGACCTCATTTAAAGTAATTAAATATTTTTAAAAGGTGCTAAGGTGTCAGTGCTCATTGGGAAGCAGATTCCGAGATGGAGATGAACAGGCAAAATATGGATTAAGGGGTGCCCCGGGGATCAATGCCTGGGGAGGGAGGGCAGAAGGGAGGAACGGGAAAAGGGAGCTGAGCTGCGTGGGATCCAAGCCCAGCAAAGGCCTCAGCCAGCGCCTCAGTAAGCTCTGTGGCTGACCTCGCTCTGTAAAGTCGGCCGAATCTGGCTCAGGGGAGACACCCTGAGACACCCCCCCCACACACACACACAGTTGATCAGAGAGATTGGATTTAGGCTCTGGGTTCTCACACTCACATGAGAGTTCCAGGTCTCAGGAATGCCAAGGAAGGAGCAGAGAGTTGCAGAACTGAACAGGCAACGTGGTCTAGGACCACAGATGAATGGGGATACCTGGGGTAGATAATGTCCTTCGCACCTGAGGAAGAATCCAGTTAGCCCATCACACAACCAACACTTGTGGGTTTGGTCATGTTCCCATCTTTCTGGCTAGGTAAATATAAATTAAAATTAATTAAAATTCAATACAATTAAGACACTAGTTTCTCAGTTACAATAACCACATTGCAAGTGCTCAGTAGCCACATGCAGCTGGTGGCTATTGTGTTGGATAGCACAGAACACTTCCATCAGAAATGTTGGGATATTTGGAAATGTTGGAATAAAATAGAATTGTAGAAAATTCTGCTGGGCAGCGCTGTTCTGCACATACTATGCAACCACATCTCTCTCTGCGGTCTTGCTGCCTCCCTGAAGCACTGCCAGCAGGGGGTGCCAGTTCTCATTACCCTCACACCCCTGGCCTCTCTCTCCTCCCCTAAAACCAAGGGGAATCTCTTCTTAATTCTATTTTTTTTAATTTACAGTTGACATTAATATGGTTCAGTAAACCATAACTGAATCAATAGCAGCTGAAAAGTATTTTCATTTCCTTAAGGATATAAGGATATAAGGAAACATTTGTATTCATCTCACCATTTCAATTAAAGAGAAGGAATAAAGACAGTTGTTTTCATATTAAAACAGTCTAAACATTCATACACTGCCACATTGACATCCAAACATATAACAACATTGGCCAGCAAAAACTTAATGGAAAACAATAAGATTATGACATTAAGTGTATTTTAAAACATAGCAAATGAAACATTTTAGAATTAGCCAACTCCAGAACAAGCCATGTTTGACAATAAAACCTGCTCTGTTGGGCAAACCTTTCCATGAGTCACCTTCTTTAATTATTCAGTAAACATTGCTTTGGTGGCTTTAGTTACTGATTCTTCCATAGTATTCTTCTAAGAGTTTTTGAAATGCAGACTGTATCTCTTTTGAAACATTTCTGAACAAACCCTTCCAGCCTTGAAATTTAATGTCTTTAGTAGTATTCATTGTTTTTTTGTTGTTGTTCTTTTTTATTTTTATTCCAGAGCCTCAGCCAAAGTCTGACCATTGCATAAGCCATTTGTGATGTCGTGATGTTAAGGGTTTTATTTTTCCCCAATTTAGTGTTCCTATATTAAAAGGATGGAGCTTAAGCAGGTCTTTCTGCATCACACATAGGCCCTCCTGTGAGTCCTATGGGAAGAGAGATGTACTTCTGTGTTCATGGTCTCCAGTGAAAGGGAGCTGGAGTAAATCATACATACATACACATGTTGCATTTTTATAAAATAGGATAGAAAATGATACAGCTGCACTATGTAAAAAACTGATCTTGCACCACCACATGATGGTGTTGTAGGAGAGGGACTGCCATCCAGGGGTGGACATCCATAAGATCACTCACCCCACCCCTGAGCTTGATGCTGCATTCCCTAAGACTGATTCATTTGTTCATTCATCATTTATTTATTAAAGCATACACATGATAAACAAGGGGCTGGGCTTTGGGGTTCTGGCCAGTGAAGCACACAACCAAGGATCCCTTGTTAAATGGAAAACAAATTGCCCCATATATTAATTTTCTAAGTCTCCAGAACGCCAATGGAAAAGTCTAGGAAAGCTTGGATAGAAGAAGGTGGCTTGGGGTTGAGGCTAAACTGGGGCTTCCAACTCCCTTTCTAGATACAGATTGTGAGTCCAGCATTCTTGCCTAAGCCAGCAGATGGGAGCTGGGTTGATGATAGGCCCTCAAAGTCCAAGCCTAGTCCTCTTCCTTAGTCAGCTGCATGGATCTGGATTACAGCTATGCAACACACCAAGTCTGAGGCAGAACAGAGAAATGGTGGCAGATGGCCCTCACCCTTCAGAGCAATGACCCTGCCCACCAGGGAGATGTGGCCAGTGAATGAGTCATTCCCCAGAGGAATGGACACCCACTCCAGGTCATTATCCTCCTTGAAAAGAAAGAGCAGAAGCCCCTGTCTTGATCACTGGACCCAGGGACAGGAGGAGAGAGTTGTAAAATTCCTTCTCTCCCCCTAGGAGCAATCCCTGTCTCATAGGAATGTTGGGAGATGGGGGCATTAAATAAAATACGTAAAATACCTGGTATTGGTAGGTGTGTGCCAAGCACGTAGTCAGGGTCTCATGAGTAGTAGCAGGTTCTCTTCTCCCTCCACTCTGATGTCTTAGGAGCTTCCTGAGGGGAGGTGCTGAATAATCTTTGCAGTATGTTTGTTGAATGGAATGTTTTATTTATTGAGACCTCAACATCCTTAGCACTGACCTTACTTAGTTTAAAGGTAGTAGAATTACAGAATTTTTCAGATCAAGAAGGAACCTTTGAGATCAAAAGCCGATTCCTTCATTTTACAGAGGAAGAAACCAGGGCCCAGTGAGCAGAGAGAACTGGGATCCAACCTTCCAGCTCCAGGCAGTTTCCACTGCAGCACGTTTCACTGGGAGCATGGCCAAGGCAGTGTTTCAGTCACACCTTCATCCCCAGCACCCTAAAAAAGTGTCTGGCATGTTGTTGGCTCTCAGATAATATTTGTTAAATACATTAATCCACCATATCTGCTTGCTTAGCCTTTGGCAATTATAGGATAGCTTGTGGCTTTGCAAGACTATTGTGAACACATACAATTTGTGATGTAACCTCTATACCACATATAAGGGCTTCAAATGTGACTCCTTTATTGAATATGTAGAGAAAACATAAAATGTTTTAGCATCTTTTGAAACGTATGTATATTATATGTATACCTTAAAGGTACGTTAGAAAGTAATACACCACTTGGTGTGTGTTGTGTTTTTATTTTAGGTAGAAGAAATAATCACAGGTGGTCGACAAACATTCAAGCCCATGAAAACTACCTTGGACAGCAGCAGAGAACAAACAAGCTCAAGGTACCACCTTCTGCTCTGTCCTTAGCTGTATTGTATTGGTCTTTTCATTGTCATTTGTGGTTAGAATGCAGCTTCCAAAATGAAGCAGTTATTTAAATGGTTAATACCATGAATGTTAATGTTTTTCCCCCAAACCTTAGACTCTTGATTTGAATAGACTCCTGATTCCTAAAAAAACAAATCTGTATACATACAGGTCCCACATCCTGTGATGAGAAGACTGATACTATCAACACCAATGGCGGCTAACACTTACTGAGTGCTTGCTTTGTGCCAGCCACTACTCTGTGTGCTTTACCCATATTCACACATTTAATCCTCACAATTTTTATGCTCAGTTTCCAGCTGGGGAAACAGGGCAGGAGAAATGTAGAAATTTAGAGTGTCTTGAAGGCCATGTAGCCTGGACATGCTGGGACAACTCTGGTGAGTCCTGCTCATACCGTTGCTCTCACTGCCTCCTTTTTATGATCCATGTGTCACTTCATAGACTCCCAGGGCACCAAGAACCCGAGCCCCCCATCACGCATCCTCTTGTCAATCTCCTGACTGTAGGCAGGGCGCAGTGGCTCACACCTGTAATCCTAGCCTTCTGGGAGGCCGAGGCGGGAGGATAGCTGAAGTTCAGGGGTTCAACACCAGCCTGAGTACAGTGAGACCCCGTCTCTAGAGACAAGAAACAAAAAAAATACACAAAACCCAGCCGGGCATTGTGGCGCACACCTGTAGTCCCAGCTACCCGGGAGACTGAGGCAGAAGGATCGCTTTTATTTTTTAAAAAAAATAGAAAAAAAAATCTCCTGACTATTGGTCATTTCTGGCTTTTGCTTAAATTCCTCTCCCAGCAGGACCGTCACCCTCTCAAGAGAATATCCATCCCATTCTCAGTATTCCCCAACATGAGGAAGCCTCTCTCTCTGCCTCCCTCTGATTCCTAAGAGAAGGTCTTAGCTTTGCCTCTGGAGACCCTTAGAGCCAAGCCCACCTCCCTTAAGCAGTGACATCCCTTAAAGTATTTTGCATAAAGCTGTCCCATTTATCAGTTCTTCTCTAGAATGAGATCCCAGTTCTTTCAACTATCCTTCTACTTCTCACAGTTTCCAGACTCTTACCATCCAGATGGTAAAATCTATTTTGAACTAAGGCAAACTATCTTTGTGATACAAATGTATGTGCTAGAATTATCATCATAAAAATACCTGAACAAGAGCTATATTGATGTATTGTATAATAAAGCAGTCAGGCATTGGTATATTCAAAGACAACTGTTGAAGTTTTGTAAAGATTTTTAAATACGAGGTTTGTTTGAACAACAGGTATGGAATTGAATTCCTACTGAAAAGTGGGCTGCTGTTTTTAACCTTGGAAATCAGCTCTCAAATTTCCCAGCTTAGTGATTTCCGTTGCAGATACAAGATTCAAGGGTATTATGACTATTATGAATATTCACAGTCATAATTAACCCACAGCAGCATCAACACATGTAAAGAGTCTGAATCTAATTTGTGAGGAATCCCAGGGATGGGAAGCCAAATCATTGCAAACAGTTTGGAGCTGGTTTTCAGACCCCAGGAAAACTATCATTACAGTGATTACACTTGAGGATTCAAGATGTCTTAGCACAATTCTTCATAGGAGTCCCTCCTGTGGTATGTTTGTGAAGCCTTTGGTTTTCATTTTGATTACTGAGATATGATCATCCCACAACCACACTTAAAATGTCTGTGTCAAGGTTTGTGGTGCTTCTTAATCCTTCACAAACTTCATTGTGCATGTTATCTCAGCCTCTGGCCGGGCAACCCCATTAGCCAAACAGCTGCCCAGCAAAACTGCACCTAGGACAGAAGTCAGACAGAGTTGTTGGGTTCAGGGAAAGAAGGACAGCAGATGCAGCAGCAGTATGTTAGGAGGGCTGCAGGAGGCCCCTTGACCCTCTCTTGGCTGGAGTGTCCCCTTTCTCATGCTGTGGAGACAGCAAATGGAGGGGAAGAGCAGATGGGATAGGGGTTAGTTTGTCAGGACAGGAAGGTAACACTAAGTGACTTCCTGTGGTTGCATGTCATGAAGGGATTTGTTGAGTGCTGACTCCATGCTGCACAGTGATATGCACTGTATCTGTCTTTTATCTTCAGAAATAACACTGCAAGCTAAATGCTATTATTTCTCACTTAACTAAGATTGAGAGGTCACATTTTCCCACATTGATAAGTAATGGAACCAGGATTATAAAACTTAGGGCTTGCCTTCTTACTCTCTTCATGGACAGAGATCTTTATTTAAAAATGATTAAAACTATTAAATTTTTTATGGTTAGTGCTTTTTTGTCTTGTTCTAGAAGTTCTTTCCTACCCTGAGGTCATGAAGATAGCCCTTTATGTTATAAGGCTTTATAGTTTTGCCTTTCACATTTAAGTATAATTGGATGGAAAATCAAATCTATCAGGAATTGGTATTTGTTTAAGTTATGACAATTTAATTTTTTCCAATATGGGCACCTTATTCTCCCCGTGTCTCTTATTAAAAAGTTTATCTTTTCTGCATTGGTCACCAAGACCACCTCTGCATAGGTCAGGTGTCTGTATCTGTGTGAGTCTCTTTCTAGACTCTATTCTGTTCCACTTTCTTAATTTCTATAGTTTTACGAGTCTTTGTAACTGGTAGGAAGTCCTCTCGCCTTATTCTTGAAGAGTGAGTTGGCTATTCTTGGCCCTTTGTACTTCCATGTATATTTTAGAATCAACTTGGCAAGTTTTATATGCACATAAACATATACAACATGCCTGTATTGGAATTTTATTTACAATCTTATTAGCCATATAGATCAACTTAGGGAGAAGAATCCCTATAGTATCAGCAACTCTTTCAGCTTTTTTGGATGTCTCTTTGTAAACTTTTATAATTTTTCCATAAGTGTGCCCATTATGGAAAACTTATTAATAAGTGTATTCATTTTTTGGTGTGAGATGTTTTTGATGCTATCATAAATGCATTATTTTATTTTTTTCTCTGTTGCTAATATACAGATTTGTAATTTACTTTTTTATTGTAGTAAACTACACCTTACATCAAATTGACCATTTTGACCATTTAAAAGCGTACAAATCCATGGCTTTTAGTATATTTACAGTGTTGTGCAACCATCACCACTATGTAATTCACTTTAGTGTTTGATTTCATACCCAGTGACTCCACTAATCTCTCTTATTATTTTATTAATTTACCTGTGGGTTATTTCAGTATATCTTTTCTGTATATCCACAAAGAATGATAGCTTTGTTTCTTCCTGGTTCTTATTCCCTTTATTTCTTTTTCATGCCTTCCTACAACATAGGGAAAGGCTCCAATATAAAGTTGAAGAGAGTAGTAATGGCAGGCATCTTTGTCTTATTGCCAATCCCAGAGCAAATGCTTTCCGCCTTTTGCTATTAAATCTGAGACATTTATTTAAACATAGCGATTGTAGTGGTTTTATAATTCATGCTTTCGTATTCCAATATCTGAAGGTTTTATGTTTCTATTTGTGTTGTTAATTCTGCTGGTTCTCTTGCAAAATGCCCCTTTTCCTTGAGCGCTTGTTTATTTTTTACTGTGACCTGCTCCACGTAGAAAGTTCTCTTGGTGACCTTGCATTGACCTAGTTCTCTCCCCTTTCTTGCCTGTAGTGCTCAGAATAACCGTAGAATGTGCTGGGAATGGAACATTTTGAAGTAAGGGGGAGCTGGCCAGGACAGCCCGTGCTGCTCTCTGGGATCCCTCAGCTTCAGTGCAAGCGGGGCACATGCAAGGGAGACTTCGTTCACCCCCAGGGCAACTTTCCTGAGCTTGGGGGACCAGCTCCCAGTGAACCCTAGGCTCCTGTTGTCCTTTGCTGCCTGTCCATAAGTGATAAACCTGCTTTATGCAACTTGTTGGGGGGGGGGTTCTGTTTTACTGGACTCAGACAAGTCGGTAACCAGCATAGTGAACTTGCTTCTCACTTTATTGCTTTGGAAAAATAGTTTGGGGGCTTCTCAGAGGCTGGGGAGGCACTTGGCCAGAGAACATTGGCATATGCTTCAGGGAAGAACACTGCCAATTTGGAACCACTTTCATCTAAATTCAGGATTGAGGATTTTTAACCAGCAGCTGCTGTCAACTTTCCAGCTTGTGGTTACAACTCGGCCTTCCTCTGCCCCACTGAGGCAGCTTTCCTCAAATTCCCCAGGAGCGGGGGAGGGGGGTTTACTGCTCATTCGCTCTTAATGCAAGAGAAGCTGTTTGGCACTGTACCCTTGTTATGGAGAGGGTGTCCTATTAGACTGCCCACCTGGCATGCTCAGGGCTTTGACCTCTGTCCTCAGACTTTATAAGATCAGCTAGACCAAAGCACAACTTCAAGGGCTACCAAATGCCCTCAGGGCAAAGGTGGCTTCAGGGCTCTGTTTCTCCTTCAGGGTTCCTGCCTTCACTGAATTCCCATCTTACAGTTCCTTATGATCTTATTAGCTCTTTCATGATCTCAAGAAAGTTTTCAGTGGAAGGTGGGAGTCTTTGGTCCAAATATGCTAGCCCACCATATAACCAGAAAAAAGTTCTTTCTTTATGTTCTTTAATAGAAGGAATGAATCTCTGATGTGTTTTACACTTAGTAATTGACTTTAGACATATTCTTCTTTCATGCTTCCTTCTGTGGTAATAAATCTGCTCACTTTGTCTCCCAGCTATTCTTGCTAGACTCCGGAGGTTCTGGTTCTGATAGTCAGATGGTAAAACCAGTGATGGACATCTGTCCTGCAGGCCTCTGACATCCAGGCAGGAAACAGCAGGGGAGAAGAGCCTCTTTGTTTCGGGGATTAATGTGATCTTCAAGTGCCCCAGGCTTAGCTGCTCCCTGTTTATTACCCCAGAGATCCATGAGTAATTAAAGTCCTCTACTGCAAATTAGTCCATTCCTCACAACATCTGAAGTAGGTGAGTGCAGTAACTATATACTGGCTAAGTTCATGGTTTATTAGTAAGATCCAGAAATTATGGCCTAAGATATATTCCTGGAAGTGAGATAGGCTGTTTTTCCTCAAAGTCAAGGAAAATATAATAGATGAATTTAAATATTTCCTTAATTATGACGCCAATATCATAGCTTTTAAACAAGAACGTAGTAATTAAAAAGTAGAGCTTCAATTAATAATGACTGTAATGTAGGCCCTTAAACTTCCATGAACTATAATGTCCCCTCCCTTTGTATTAGAAAACATTTTCCAAACTGAAAACTGCCATGTCACAACTGGTCCAATTTATCATTAAGCTGTATAAAGATTCACATTAGTTTATGGGATTCCTGGTTCTCAGGCAAATGTTGGCATTCTTTTCCCTCCATTTGATTATGGGCACGAGCCATGTCTTACTCACTTTTAAATTCCCAGCACTGATACAGCACTGGGCACCTAAAAGATGGGTACTGAAAAGCATGCTTAATTAAATAGCTGACTCCTACCCTTATCCTGGTACATAATGACTTATACTACTCTTTTACTGCATTTACTGAATGCCTGCTGTGTTTCTGGCACATTCTATGCCCTTTATGTGTATGAACTCATTTGATCTTGACAACAGCCCTATGTTCGTTGTCATCATCCTGATTTTAAAGACGAGGCCATTGAGGCACAAAGTGGCTGAGTAACTCACAAGAACAACAGCCTAGGGGGTAGGAGCTGGGATCTTGCAGGCTACCCTGGATGCCCTACTTCTTCCTGTCAGTACTAAACTTTGTTTCTTGATTATAAAGAAATAAATGAGATGAAAGAGGGCCTAACATGTTGTGGGTTCACCGTGTTATGACACAATTGATTTCAATATTTGTGCTGACTTGGAGAATTTTTAAAATTTTTTTCTTTATTTCAAAATATTAAGGGGGTGCAAATGTTTTTGTTACATGGATACCTTATATAATGCTTAAGTCAGGGCTCTTTTGTGTGCCTGTTACCAGAATATAGTGTTCATTGTACCCAACAGGTAAGTTTTTGTCCCTCAACCCTCTGCCCTCCCCATTTCTTGATTTCCAATGTCCTTTACATCTCTTTGTGCCTATGTGTGCTCATTGTTTAGTTCCCAATTATTAGAAAGTTCATGTGGTGTTTGTTTTTCCATTTCTGACATACTTCCCTTAGAATAATGGTCTCCAGTTCCACCTAAGTTGCTGCAAAAGACATTATTTCATTCCCTTTTATGGCTGAGTAGTACTCCATGGGGTGTGTGTGTGTGTGTGTGTGTGTGTATCTCACATTTTCTTTATACACTCATGAATTGATGGGCACTTAGGCTGAGTCCACATCTTTGCAATTGTGAATTGTGCTATGATAAACATTTAAGCACTGGTAGCTTTTTGATAAAAATATTTCTTTTTCTTTGGGTAGATACCCAGTAGTGGGATTGCTGGGTCAAATGGTAGGTCTACATTTATTTCTTTGAGGAATCTCCATACTGTTTTTCATAGAAGCTGTACTAATTTGCAGTCCCACCAACAGTATATAAGTATTCCTTTCTCTCTGCATCCATGTCAACATATATTTTTTTTTCTGAATTTTTAATAATGGCCATTCTGACAGGGTGGTATCTTATTGTGGTTTTGATTTGCATTTCCCTGAAGATTGGTGATGTTGAGCATTTTTTCATATGTTTGTTAGCTATTTGTCTATCTTTTTTTGAAAAACTTCTGCAGGTACAAAAAAATGAAATACCTAGGAATATACTTAACCAAGGAGGTGAAATATCTCTACAAGGAGAACTACAAAACACTGATGAAAGAAATCATAGATAACATAAAAAAATGGAAAACATTTCATGCTCATGGATTAATATAATGGACATCGTTACAATGTCCATACTGACAAATGTGATTTATAGATTGAACACAATCTTCAATCAAAATACCAATGTCATATTTCACAGATCTAGAAAAAATAATTCTAAGTTTCATTTGGAACCAAAAGAAAGCCTGAATAGACAAAACAATCTTAAGCAAAGAGAATGAATCTGGAGGCATCACATTACCTGACTTCAAATTATACTGTAAGGCTGTAATAACCAGAACAGCATGGTCCTGGTATAAAAATAGAAACATAGACCAATGGAACAGAATAGAGAACCCAGAAATAAAACTGTACACCTACAACCAACTGATCTTTGACAAAGCAGACAAAAACATACAGTGGGGAAAGGAAGCCTTATTTAATAAATGGTGCTGGGAAAACTGAATAGCCACATGCAGAATGAAACAGGACCCCTATCTCTCACCATATACAAAAAATAATTCAAGATGGATAAAGGAGTTAAATGTAAGGCATGAAACCATAAATCTTCTAGAAGAAAACATAGGAAAAACTCTTCTAGACATCGGCCTAGGCAAAGAATTTATAACTAAGGCCCCAAAGGCAAATACAGCAATAATAAAAATAAATAAATGGAAGAAAAACCACCTAACAGATACAATGAACACGGTTGTGGTGATGGGCACATTTATAGCCTTGACTCAAGCCTGGCAACAAAAACATTTGTATCCCCTTAATATTTTGAAGTTTAAAAAATGGGACTTAATTAAATTAAAAAGCTTCTGCACAGCAAAGGAAATAATCAACAGAGTAAATAAGCAACCTACAGAATGTGAGAAAGTATTCACAAACTACACGTCTGAGAAAGGGCTAATATCCAGAATCTACAAATAACTCAAACAAATCAGCAAAAAAAAAAAAAAACAAATAACCCCATTAAAAAGTGGGCAAAAGATTTGGAGAACTTTTTTGACGGATTTAATCTTATGTCCCAGATGCCAAGGATAGTAAACCCATCATCTGTGCTGTGTATGGTACTTGATTTTCTATGAGTAACAGTACGTGTCATGTTAATGCCGCAGACACGGATTCAGTTCCCACCCCTGCCTGTGTTTATCTGCAGGACCTTGCTGGCTGCTCCTCTTGTTCTCCCCCTGGGTCATAAGGTGGTGGTAATGAGATTGTCTGAGGATTCAATGACACAAGTAAAGGGCTTAGCACAGGGCTCAGCAAAGGACAGGGTCCCCAAGATGACCCCAAGTTCAGTGATTTATTAGAAGGACTCACAGGACTCAGCATATAGTCATATGCGTGGCTACGATTTATTACAGCAAAAGGACACAGAGCAAAATCAGCAATGGGGCCACATCCAGAGAAAACCAGGGCAAGCTTCAGAGTCCTCTCCCTGTGGAATCACACAAGACACACTTAATTCTTCCAGTAATGAGTTGCAACAACACATTTGAAATGTTGCAGTTTGGGGAAGCTCATTAGAGACTCACTGCTCAGGCTTTTTATTAGGGGCTGGTAGACACCCTCTGCCCAGCATGTACCAAAGTTCTGCACTCCCAGAAAGAGAACATAAACCATGTTGATTGCACACATTTCTGGTCACAGCATGCCACCCTCTTTTTTTTTTTTTTAGTTTTTTTTTTTTTTTATTTCAGCATATTACAGGGGTATGTCCATCCCTAAGACTGTGTGCATGAAGCTATAAGAATTTAGAAGAAAATGTTATAAAAACTCTTACAGACATTGACCTAGGGAAACAATTTATGAAGAAGACCCCAAAGGCAATCACAGCAACAACAAAAATAAATAAACGGGACCTGATCAAATTAAAAAGCTTCTGCACAGCCAAGGAAACTATCATGAGAACAGACAACCTACAGAATGGGAGAAAATATTCACATGCTACACCTCCAATAAAGGGCTGATAACTAGAATCTATATAGAACTCAGGAAAATCATCAAGAAAAAAATCAAGCAACCCTATCAAAAGGTGGGCAAAGGACATGAACAGAAACTTTTCAAAAGAAGATAGACTAATAGCCAACAAACATATGAAAAAAATGCTCAACATCTCTAATCATCAGGGAAATGCAAATCAAAACCACAATGAGATATCACTTAACTCCAGTGAAAATGGCCTTTATCAAAAAGTCCCCAAACAATAAATGTTGGTGCGGATGCAGAGACATAGGAACACCCTCATTGTTTAGGAAACATTTCATGTAGATACAGGGAAGGATTTACCCGCCAACACCCAGACTTACAGGCGGGCCTTTCTAAAAAGTGTCATCTCTGGCCTGCTCTTGCTGTTGTCTCTTTTCTGCACAGTACACCTCCAACCTTGTGAGGATTGTTCTTTCCTGTGCAGTGATGATAAGCACAGAATTCACAGAAGCTGTGAATCTCTGTCCCTTTAAAGGCAGAGGGGTCAGTGAATGCCGCTGCACGGAGGCATCTGAGAGGAAGGTGTGTTCAGGTCCTGACCACAGCACCATTCATTTATCCGCAGCCTTGGCTTCCCTTTTTCTGTTCATCCACATCCTTTAACATCCTGCAGGGCATTGCCCACCTCTTTCTGCACTTCAGAGAATGTACAAGTCACTTTGAATTCCCTCTTCCTCCTGTGGCATACATGGTTTATTTATAGTGTGCAATCTGGGTCTTCCGACTATCCTATTTTATTATATATTCTTTGTATAATTTGTATTTTTCTTCACAGTTCTATGTGTATTAGTTGAAATACTGAGAGGAATTAAAAACTCAAATGGGCCAGGTGCAGTGGCTCAAGCCTGTAATCCTAGCACTCTGGGAGGCCGAGGTGGGCGGATCATTTGAGCTCAGGAGTTCGAGACCAGCCTGAGCAAGAGCGAGACCCCATCTCTACTAAAAATGGAAAGACATTATATGGACAACTAAAAATATAATAGAAAAAATATACCCAAAGGAAAAAAGGTCATTCTGTAACAAAGACACATGTACCCGAATGTTTATAGCAGCACAATTCACAATAGCAAAGATGTGGAAACAACCCAAATGCCCATCAATACATGATTGAATTAGTAAGCTGTGGTATATGTATACCATGGAATATTACTCAGCTATAAGGAATAATGAAGATACGACATCTCTATGGTTCTCCTGGAGAGAGTTGGAACCCATTATATTAAGTGAAGTATCCCAAGAATGGAAAAACAAGCATCACATGTACTCACCAGAAAATTGGTTTCCCTGATCATCACCTAAATACACATATGAGAACGACACCAATCGGATATCAGACTGAGGGGGGGGTGGGGGAGGGGATGGGGGTATGCCTACACAATGAGTGCATTGTGCACCGTTTGGGGAATGGTCACACTTGAAGGTGCTGACTCGGGAAGGGGGGGTGGGGAAGGGAGGGACATATACCTACATGACGGGTGCAACGCGCACTATCTGGGGAACAGACACGCCTGGAGCTCTGACTTGGGGGGAAAGGCGGTACATGGGCAACGTATGTAACCTGCAATTCTGTATCCCCCATAACAATAAGATGAAATAAAAAAAAAAAAGCAGCAGTTCTACAACAATCAACAGGTAGTTACTGTAACCTCAGAAATTAGACCATCTCCTTTTTAAATTAAAATAAAGAGTTTTAAAATATAAAAAAAAAAAAGAAAAAGAAAAAAATAGCCGGGCATGGTGGCGCATGCCTGTAGTCCCAGCTACTCGGGAGGCTGAGGCAGGAGGATTGCTTGGGCTCAGGATTTTGAGGTTGCTGTGAGCGAGGCTGATGCCATGGCACTCTAGCCTGGGCAACAGAGTGAGACTCTGTCTCCAAAAAAAATAAATAAATAAATAGAAAAAATAAATAAAATAAATAAATAAATAAAAACTCAAATGCCTTCAAGGGCTGAGCAGATTATAGAAATGAGGGGGAAGGATTGCAAGGACAGTAGAAAGCTTCCACTTCCAAAAGAAAATGGAACCTTCCTCCCCCAACAAAAAGTGTCTGCTGGATGAATTTAGTTTGAGGACATCAGTTTGTAATTTCTGGATTATATTTATTGTGAATTTTTTTTTAGATCAGAGATTATTTCTTATATAATTTTGTTATTTCCCTCGTAGAACAATAATATATTTTCACTTATTCTACAAGTATGTGTGCAGTACAGCTGTATGCCAAGTATACAAGAGGAAAAAGACAAAATCTTTGTCTCAAAGATGTCAGTCTCATTGGAAAACAGACCAATAATGAGACAATTATATGACAGTATAAATTCTATGTTAAAGAACAGCACTGCACTATTAGATATTACCAGGAACCTGTCTATTTGCACAGACCATGGAATCCGTGGTGCCTACATAGCACCTGGAATGTAGTAGGCATTTAACATAAATCTGCGGAATGAATAAATCAAAGAATGAATGATGTAGTAATTTCAAAATAACTTGACTGATTATCAAAATCACTTGGTGGTGGGGGGAGGAACATTACAAAACTATAGATTATGGGGCCAAACTCCAGACCTATTGAATCAAAATGCCAGGAATGCAGCTCAGAGACCTGCGTTATCTGCAGAGTTTTCTACATGACCACGACATTGGGAGGATTGGCCAACGGAGGTTCCTCCTTTTTCTGTTTTATTCGTGCTATTGCTGAGAACTGGGTGCGGGCAGTAGGTGCAGGTTCTTGTGTAGGACAAGTTGGCGGGCTAAGCTTTGCTGTGTTGTGCAGGGGTATAAATGCCCCTGCCAAACCCTGACCTGGTGGACTGTTGAATTAGCAGGGTCCAGAAGCCTGATGAGCTGCATTCAGGAGAGATTCTGTTACTGATCCTGGCTGTGAGGCTTTGCCTGCTGTATTGTTTCAATTATAGAAAGAAAAAAAAATTCTTAGGTAAGCAGAGTTTCCCGGGTGACCTCTCCTCCGTCTGCCTGTGCATTATTAGCGCAGTCCAATAGCAATTTTTTCCTTCACAGGACAGAATCTTGCTTCTATAAGGCTCTAAGTGACTTGAAGCTAGGGACATTCTCTTGTTTTTATCTCTGTGCTCCAGGGATATCACTTGCCAATGTTTGCTGAATAAATGAATGAGTTGAATCTATTTGAAATTTCAAATGATGTGATATCAATTTCTCTTTGTCTTTTTTGTTGTTATAGAAGCAAACGCATTGAAAAACTAGAAGTGGATCCCAGCAAGCATTCATTCCCTGATGTGACTAACATTGTGCAGGAGAAAAAACACACACCCAGAAGACTGGGATCTGAACCCAAAATTACACCCAGTGAGGAAGACCCAGACTTTGAAGATAACCCTGAAGTGCCTCCGTTGATTTGAAACATCAGGCTGCCTTGTCATTGGCTGTGACCCACCAGGTCCAGTTTTTGTTGGTGCAGAGACGGGATGCATGTTATTTATGGGGAAGCACAGAGTTATTCCTCATTATTACTACTCCAGTGTTTTAACTTTTATTTTGTATAGTAATATTCTTAAAGTAGTTTAAAATTAAAGTGTATGCCTTAAATGATATAACTCATGATTTGTCTATAACAAAGGGTTGGTGTTGAAAAGGTTCAGTAAGATCATAGAACTGTTGCATAAAACATTGGTTATAAATCACAGCACTGCCTGCTTATGCACAGATTAAGTCACAGATAAAAGGACTGATTATTAAATTTGTGCTTAAGCAAATTGGTCAAGCTCACAAGTTAAAACTGTAATTTCAGACCCAAATGGAATGCTTTAATACGATTTCAAACAGCATTTCAATTTCTCTTCTCACGGTGCATCTGCCTTCCCTGGTGGCATGGTATAATGGCAAGAACATGAGTTTTGAAATTAGACACCCTATATTTGGATTCCAGCTCAATCACTTTGTAAAGACCTTCCGCAAGTCCTTAATTCTCTGAGCCTTAGTGGTTTCACCTATAATCTGGTAAGAATACTTATCTCATAGGTTTGTCTCCAGTTAAACTGTATAAAGCTCCTCATACGTCAGACACATTCAGAGCCTCCCTCTGCTCCCCTTTCCTCCTTTCCTCCTCCTCCCTTCCTCCCCTTCCCTTCCTCCTTCCCCTTCCTCCTTCCTCCCCCCTCCATTCCTCTCTCTCCCTTGCTGTCTTTCTCTTCCTCTCTCTCCCTTCCCCCTCCCTCTCTCCTCCCCCCTTCCTCTCTCTCCCTTTCTCCCCTCCTCTTTCTTTTCTTCTCTTCTCCTCTTTACTTCCTTCCTCCTCATCCTACTCTTCCTCCACTTCCTTCTTTACCTTTTTGATATTTTTACCTCTTCTTTATCTGCAATATTATGAATTCAGGATTCCACATACATGGTAGGAAAAATTATTGTTACTCTGGTCACGATATACCAGCATTTAAATCAAGTTTCCCCAAATATTCATTCAACAAATACTTATTGAACAACTATTGAGTGCTGGCAACCACTGTGTTCATCGGGGATTCAGTAGTAGCAAAGCAGCCAAATGTACACACATGTGCTGTGTCAGGTGGGGACAAGGGCTGTGAAGGGGAGTCAGAGTGAGGGAGGGAGGGTGATGGGGTGCTCTCTCGGGTCGGGCCTCCACTGTTAGGCTTCCATTAGAGGCCTCTGCTAACGTTTTAGCAGAGAACCAAAATACACCAGTCAGTGTCCAGTCAGGGAAACTGAGCCACTGTAAATATAATGGGAATAGAGATTGATTATAGGAATGCTACTGGAGTCAAACATGGGACGAGCTGAGAAGCGAAGCTCCCTCACTTTCACTTCAGAAAACTCATGCAGGTTCTTCTTTCGGTCAACTCTATCTGGGAACCACACAGGGAAGGGGATTCTGGAAAACCGTTCCTAGTCTTAACCAAGCTGGCATTTCATAATCCAAAAGAGCTAAACCCCTACCAACTTGGAACCATACATTTGTCAGGACTATATATTTAACTTTCACATAAAGACAAAACAAAATTATACCTCTGACTAAATTAATGCAGTTATCCCTTCAACAACCAAAAACATGCTGTCTGTTATGCACTGGATGTTTGTGTCCCCCAGATTCATATGTTGAAGCCTTCACCCCAATGTGATGGTATCTGGAGGTGGGGCTTTGGGAGATAATTAGTTTTAAATGGAATCATGAGTGCCAGGTACTCATGATGACATTTGTGTCCTTATCAAAAGAGGGAGAGACTCTAGAGCTCACTCTCTCAGCCATCTGAGGACACAACGTGAAGTCAGGAGCAGTCCTCACCATGAACCTAATCAGCGGGCATCTTGATCTTGGATTTCTGGCCTCTAGAACTATGAGAAGTAAATTTCTGTAGTTTAAGCCACCCAGTCTATGGTATTTTTTTAATGGCAGCCCAAGCAAACTGACATCATCCCTCTCCCCGAAAGGAAACAGAGTCCCGTATGTGACCTTTTCCATCCTTGAGTGATGGTTATTCCCCTTCCAGAAGAGTCACACTCCCATTTTGATATCCTATGAATTAAATATTGAGGCATAAAGTTAATCACTATTAACACATCTCATGTTAGAATGGGAAAAGGAAAACAAAGAAAAGAGATTTAAATATATGGATAAAATTTATATGTGGATATAAATATGTGGTCCACCCTAACTGTGGACCACAATGTTGTTTTGGGTCCCCAGAAATTACCATTGGTTCAGAGCCAGAGTCCAGTAATCTCTGAAAAGCCGGGGTGTTTCTTTCTTTCCAATGCCAGTCACCCTGGTAAATATGGGCCCCTTTGCAGAGCCCAGGAGGAAGATTCACAGTATAAAATTTGGGGCAGTGTCCAAAGGAGGTCTTTCCCCAAAGAAATCCAACTGTGACACAGTGAGACAGGTGGGTATATGTGGGAAAGGTGTTCCAAAAACTAGATAGATTTTTATATATGGATCTGTGTGTATATATAACTATATAGATTTTTATATATGGATCTGTGTGTATATATATTCACATCAAAGTGCGGAAGAATTGCCATCACTACTATAGCTCTTCTTTTTGTGGCCAGCCATGTGGTTGAGGCTGGTGACTGGTGTTTGTTGCTTCCTTCTTCCACTACCTATTCCATGTTACCTTTCCCTCAGCAAACACCTCAGCTGGTGCCTGAGACTTAGAACATGAGGCAAATGGCTGAAGGACCATCTATTACCCAAGAATAAGAGGAAATGCTACAGGATTGTCCTAAATCTTCATCCAGGACCGGGAGGGGGGTATCCCTCACCCCAAAGAAAAGTGAAGGTATAGTGGGAGAGGAAATATGTTGTGTTTGGATCACATCTACAAGCTGAGCATTCAACTTTCAGATTATCTTGATTCCAGAATTCTACCAGAATTCCAGAATGCTGATAATTCCAGAATTTGGTGCTCTGGCTGCTCTCCCAAATTCTGCCTGTGCCGTCCTCCTCATTGTCTGACTCTGTTCCTGCCTTTCTTTCAGGAGACTCGTCTTATGTCCCCACATCAGCACTGCCAGGACAGAAGAGGTCTTCAGTCCTCCCCTGTGCCACCAGGAGGAAGAAAATCTCACCAGCTATGATGCCCAAATGCTGGACAACCATGCACTGTCCTTCTGTTTCTGATTTCTTGAGCAGCATGGCCTGACCCTTCCCCACTGCTGCCCATCACACGGCCCCTTTCCCCAGCACAGCTGTTCACATCTCTGCATTCCACTCCCAGCTACCATGATAAGTCTGGTAGCGGGACCTGCTTGCCCATTGGGAGTGGCCCGCAAATGTCCAGAGGAGGCCACCCACAGTGACCACTAGGGTGGTGTGAGTCTGGTTCAAGACTCCAGGGCCTGAGTGAAGGTGTCCCTGCTCGCTCACAGGAAGGCTGCCCTCCACTTGACAGCTGAGCTGCAGCACGCAGTGTGTGTCTGTCACCATTTGCAGCCTGTCACAGCTTGCCTGATACATTTGGATGGAAAGTGCAACCCCATCTGCAACTGACACGTGTCAGGCCAATGCGTCTGCCACCCTGTAGCATACCAAGCTAAATGAGCTGATCTCTTATGTCTACTCCCTGATTATTGTGTTTTGCATTTGGTCTAGTATTTTCCTTGCATCAGAGATGAGCTGCGGGTCTCTTCACTCAACAAACACTTACTGAGCACCTACGATGTGCAAGGAGCCATATCAGGTGCCGTGGAAGATTCTCTTCTGAGACCCCACCTTGCAGTTCTCATCTTCCTTCTGCTGAAGGACCCTGCTTCCTCCAGCCATCGCATAAGGGCCAGTCCCTGCTGGCCCCATCCTCTGCTTAGCATGGATGCCCCCTGGGTCCTTGGGCCCATTCCCACGGCTCCTGCCATCAACTCTAGGCTGATGCCTCTGGAATCTCCATGTGAGGCCTCAGGTTTGTGCTCAAAGTTCTGCTGTCTTCTCTGGGTGTCTTATAGCTGGTCCATTGTTCACTTCAGTGTCTTCTTCCTCATTTTTCCTGACACTTCATTTTTTTCTGCCTCTTCTCTTTTGGCCTTTGTTTTACAGATTCACTTTCTGATCATCCACTGCTTCCTGTGTTCGACATTCAATTGACAACTAAATCCTGTCAGTTCTACCTCAAAGAAAGTATCTCCAGTCTTCTCCAAACCCACTTCTGCTGCCTGCATTCAACCCCCATCACCTGCTATGCCAACATTACTCCCACCTCAGCCCTCCTTGGTATCAGAGCCCCCTTTGACTGTTTTCTAAGGACGAGTCTCAGAACATCACATCCCTGCCCCAAGCTGCTGTGTGCCTCATCCCCACTACCTCTTCCTGGGCACTTGGCCTGCCCACTGCACTGAAGTGGTCACCATTCCTGGGAGCCACATACCGACCCTCTGCCAGTGGCGTGACTGGACTGAGGTTGGTGATGTGCTTGGTCCAAGGGGACCAGCTGAGCTTCTCTCTGGGTAGGACAAGAGCAGGACAGTGTTGCCAAGGCCCAGAGACAGAGTGGAGGACCTGCTGGTGGAGGGAGGGAAAGAAAAATTGCACAAGGCACCTATTTCTTGACAAGAACATCAATTGTGGGAACAATTATAAACAAATGGAGCCCTGATTTCAGAGAGAAATGGAGTCTGACATCATGAACTGTCATCTGGCTTCAGCTGCTCTGGGCAAGTGTACCAGTCCACAGTGCTGTCAAGGGGAGAAATCACTGGCCACAGTGATCCATGACCCATCCCTACAGCAGCGCCCAGGGTTACGGAGGACCATGGTATTTACGCTGCTCACTTGCACCACCAATAGAGATTAGAATGTCTGCTCTGGTTACTATTGCTACATGACAAACTATTCTGTACTTGGTGACATAAAACATCCATTCCATTATGCTCTTGGTTTCTGAAGGTCAGAAGTACAAACAGGTATAATGGGGACAACTTGTCTTTTCTTCCTTTTGTCTGAGGCCTCACTCGGAAGAACCCAAACCAGGTGATCATCTGGAGGTGTTTTCACTTAAATATTTGGCAGTTGGTGCTGACTTTTGACTAGACCTCAGTGGGCCTAATGGCCAGAACACTTACATGTGTCCACGAGGGCTAGTCTAGGCTTCCTTAAAGCATGCAGCCAGGTTCCAAGAGGGAGCCTCCCACAAGAGCAGTGAAGCAGTACATGGCATGTTCAGCACCCAGTCCCAGAAGTCCCCTAGCTTGCTTCTGCCACATCCCATTGACCAGGGCAATTACAAAGGGCTACCCAGGTTCTAGAGGAGAAGGCACAGTCTCACCTCTTGCTGGGAGAGGGCAACATTCTAGAAGAGCATGTGAAACAAGAGATATTACTGAGAGAATATGATTAGAAAATACAGTCTACCACAACGCCCTTCCTCCTCCAAGAAGCATGAGCTCTGTTAGGTGACACTGTGACTTTCCCTGCTCTCAAGGAGAAGAGAAGGTGGTTCCTCTCCTCTTGTATGAATAAAAGATATGGGAAATGGCAGGGGAGATGCATATTTAATTTTACCCCAAGGCCATTTTTATAACCTACACCACTGCCTGCCTCTTCCTCCTTCGGTGAGTTCTATAGATAAAAATATTTACAAATCAATGCAAGGCCAAATAAAGATCCTCACAGGCCATTTAGCAGGATTGTTCAGAATTATGAATTAGATCCTATTTGTTTTTCCTTAGGTTATGCAGATAAAGATAGAAAAGAAAAAATCTAATTTCCTCTGGCAGTATTTCTTTGAGAGCCACACTGAAATGTGATACTGTACTTACCTATTAATTGCTTTTTTCCTGCTAGTATCTTTGCATTTTATTGAATGTAACTCACGATTCCCAAAGTGTCAGTATGTGACTACATTTGAAATCACCGTCATGGCCTTAACTCAAACATCCCTGGATCCAGCCCCACCTGCTTACGAAGGACCTCCAGTTTGTGTCCCCGGGTGTTCTTAGGGAATCTCTCACAGAGCCAATGTTCCTCTCCCTAGCTGGACAGCACCTTCTGGGGACATCCTCCCTTCCAGGTTCCAGTCTCTGCTGCTGTTCCATGGACCACTGCCTATGCCCCAGGGCTCCAGCCATGCCAGCATGTCCAGCAATTGCATATTATTCTTTACTGGAGGGGTTCCCAGAGCAGTTCTTTGGGGGCCCTTAGACTTGAGAGATTGAACTACTTTTGCATGAATTGAAACCATTCTTGCCTGCCCTGTGTTGTGTGTGTATGTGGGGGGTGTAGGGGTAGAAGTGACAATACCTTTGTCTTCTCCTGCTGTGTCTTCATCTGTGGGTAGACAGCGGCCTCAGCCTAGCAAGGTTCATAATGACAGTACTGATATCAGAGCGTGCCCCTGCCGCTGTATGTACCCGCCCTCAGAATAAAGACATTCACTGGGTCTCTAGGAAGGTTTAGGGTATTCTTTCCAGAAAGTTCAGATGCTTGACCCAATATTGCACACAGTGAGTGGGTGAAGAGCTGGGCCTCATCCAGCCCCTTCACTGTAATTCCGGGACAAGGCAGCACATCCTGGGACCTGGGTTGATGCCCTAAATTTATACTCATTTTCCATAATTCCCTTTCCATTCCTCTTGCTTCTCAGTACTGTCTTCCTCAACATGATCCCAACTGCCCCATTTTCTTGGAAGTATCAGGACTCTCTACTGAAATGACCAAGTCTAAACCTTCTATTATATCTTAAAAACTTTGTCATCAACATCATCCTGGGGGCCTTTGAGGGAAAGGTGAGCTCTTGTTTCACTGTGAGCCGACTCCGTGGGGTTTGGCTGGGGACATCCTGAAAAATAAGTTCTGCCCCTTAGAACAAGGGAAGAGGTGGGGTGGAAATTTCCACTCTGAGACGCAAAGTAAAACCCACCTCACGCCATGAACATTCTCCCCTCTCCCCCACTCAAAAAAACCACCTGATGTGGACTCCATATGACGGCCATATTCTTTCTGGTAACATAGTTTTGGTTGGCCTCATTTCTTGTGAACAATCCTGGTCTCATTTTGTTTAGAGATTATTCACGCAATTGCTGCCTTGGGTAACAAACAGGGCTATAGTGCATTATTAAACAATGAAGCATTCTGTGCCCAATCCTTTCTCCTGAATTGCTAGAATTCTACTCCAAGTCAGGAAGGAGGTGGGATTTTTATTTAAGTAGCTGCACTGTGCAAAGCCATATTTCTCCTTAGGACTTAGTCAATTTCCGCAGGTTCTGCTAAAGGCAGATGTGGGAATAGTCATTATGCTACACTCTGAAGCACCACTGTCCTTGTCTGTTGTTCCTGGGACAGCTCTCAAAGCCACCCCCATCCCTTCAGGCTGACTTCTCTCCCTAGAGGTTCTTTAAGCAGAAATGAGTTAATAGAGCAGGGCTGAGACTGCTCCCCTTAGAAAGCCCTGCCTGTTTGCAACCTGGATCTTGGCTTTCAGGGGGTTTCCACCATCCTGAGAACTGATAAGAATGGCTCACAGCACCTAAACAGACAATGTGGTGTATATTCAACACCTGCTTTCCCTTCTGGAGGTCTGAAATTTACGTACGTGATAGGTAGAGGCGGACAATAAAAACCTTGGGCACTAAGTCTCTAAAGACTGTTCCTAGCAGACAACATTTCACATGTCACTACTTGTTGCTGGAAGAATTGTGTACATTCCTTGTGACCTCATTGGGAAAGGAATCATGGAAGCTTCCGGGACTTTGCCCTATATGCCTTTTCCCTTTGCTGATTTTGCTTCATATCCTTTTATTGTAATAAATTATACACGTAAATATGACTATATGCTAAATCCTGTGAGTCCTTCTAGCAAATTACCAAACCTGGAGATTGTCTCAGGGTGGGGGGTGGGGGTGGTTTCCACACACTCCTTCATCCTAACTTCTCCTTCCCACCAATATAAGTCTTCCTTCAGCCATGCCACCATTTCCTAGACATTCCCAGATATACCTGGACAACATCAATGCATGTAGCCAAGGTGGATCCAGCCTATATTGCACACTGAGGTCTGCTTTATCATGCAATTTCCAAAGACCTGAATTTTTATTTTCATTTTTCTATACTACTATATTAATACTTTACTTGTCATTATATTATACCTCAAACTTTGGTGGGATGAAATGATATAAATATATAAATGAAGCCTATTTGATCATATGCAATAAAGTTAGAAATCAACAAGAAAAGGATACTAAAACTAAATTTTTTGTGGAAAAAAATAAATGATCAAGGTAGTGATCCTTGGGTTAAAAATTAAATAAATGAAATTATTGAGCTTAAATGACAATGAAAGAATCATATGACAAAATCTGAAAAATGAAGCTAAAGCAGTATTTAGAAGAAAATGTATAGCATTTGTTAAAAGATAATTTTTTGAAAAGAGATGAATTTACAACTCTCCTATAGATATAAAATAATGCCAAAGATTTCATTCAACTCATTAACGAGTGAACCAATACAATGTTACAACTGGTTCAAAGGAGAATTCAAGAATCAGTAGCATGTAGCAAGTAGGCAGTAAGGAATGCTGAAAGGAGTTTACACATAGACACAAAATCAGTCTATCCCCAGGGTGATGACCAAATGCAATTCCCAAAATGAATGTAAGAAATACGTGAAGGGCAGAAACTAAATAGAGTACATTCGATGTCTATGAAGGAGAGGAATGGGCCTGGGGAAGTGGATGACAGAGAATAACTAAAATGCATATATCCACACATTCATAAATACATAAATAAAGCACACCAGACTGAGGCTTCACATGAAGTCATAATGGTGATATGCGATGAACTAAAGAATATAATGAACTCTTCTCAGTAAAGCTTAGAACCCAAGTAGGGAGAGAACGGGAAAGGGAATCAGAAAATCAATCCTGATTTCTTATTTTTACACTGCTCTTAGGGAATTTGAAAAATAATTCACTGAGCAAGAAACACACAAGTTCAGATTGGTGGTCACTCAAAATTTTTTCGACAAATATGAGAAGTTCTCAATATATAAAAGCACTGTTTTAAGCTACACAGGTGACCAGTAAAAATCTCCTTCCTTGGAGAGCTTATATTCTAGCAGGCAGGGAGTAGCAAAATCTCTAAAAATACCTACCACCATTCATAGGATCTGTCCCTTGGAAAGCATCAAGAGGCAGGATCTTCTCTGTCCCCCATTGAAGGACAAGGACAAGCCTCTTAAGATGAGCTCAAGACTTTTTTTTTTTTTTAAATACGTCCTTCAGTACCTGATTCACAGAACACTTGAAGTGGTTGTTAGAGGAAGGAAGTTGACAAGAAAGAGAGAGGCAGGCAAGCTATGTGATTTCAGAGTGTCTGAGAAGATGCCAAACATCCCAGACAGCACGCGGGGTATGTAATCTGCCAGGATTTTTCCTGCTTTGCGAATTCATTTAAAGGGAAAGACACACAACATGCAACCATTAAATCACCATTTTATTCTGTTATACATGTAATGAATTGTCTTTACTTAAAAAAAAAGAACACATGGAACCACGTAGCAAAGACTATATGAGTAAACATATATGAGATTACATCTATATCCCATATACAACACATATATATTTAATTTTATGTAAATATAATATCTCATATATTTCAAACTTTTTCTCAAACTACTTTTGTTGTTGTTATGTTGCTGTTTTCTCCTTAGAGCTCGAGTCAGTCCAGCACCCACCACCTGTGGCCGTGTGAGGGGCCACATTGGTGGGGCACAGACCCTTGCGACACTCTGAGGACTGAGAGCCACGACCAGTAAACCCAGGGCCAAATCTTCCCACTGCCTGTTTTTGTATAGCCAGTGAACTAAGAATGGGTTTTACATTTTTAAATGGTTGGGAAAAAAATCGAAAGAATAATAATTTTATGATATGTGAAAATTTTAGGAAATTCAAATTTCACTGTCCACAAAGTTTAATTGGAACACAGCCATGCTCATCTACGTTTTGTCTGTGGCTGCTTTCACACTACACGGGCAGAGATTAGTAGCTGTGACAGATTTCTTGTGGCCCATAAAGCCTGAAATATTTACTCTCTGACCCTTTCCAGTAAAAGAGTTTCAACTCTTGGGCTAGAGAATCATTCTCCATTGAGAATTGTGCAAAGGAAAATTTCCAAAATATGGAATTTCTTTATTGATTAAAGGGCTATAAAAATCACCCCTCAGATCACTCAAGGGAACCCTGCCTCAAAGGGCAGCTGTCAGCGTCAACTCCATCCCCAGCCAAAGCCCCAGGCCTCTCTAGCCTCCATGGGTGAACACATTCCCACGATATTTTCATTGCACTCAATCTGTAGTCACTCCAATGGAAAAAAAGGAATTACCTCATCATTTGTCAATCTTACATGAAGGCAAGCAAAGCTTTTGCCCCTGCAGGAAACCACCAGTTTGTCTATTTCTTCTTTCTGTTTTCATTTCCGCGTCCTTCTTCCAAATGTATGTTGAACTAGTTTGCTCAGCAGGGAGAAGATAGAGATTTCTGTGAGTTCACAGAGACAGGTAGGAAGAGGTTATCCTCCAAGTCCCACCCACTGGTCACCCCTTCTCACTGTCCCCTGAGCAAGCCTACAAGTCGGTTCTTTCCCCTCTTCCCTTTAGACCTTACGAGCCGCTGTCCTGCATGTACACGACTCTGGCAACTACGGACCCAGGGTCCTTGGCTATAGCCCCCATTTAAATATCCTGTCAGGTTCTCCTCAAAACCATCAAAATAACTTCAGATTTCTTAGATTTCAGCACCCAAACTATGTCTTCCAGACTGCCCCTTACACCGAGAAGTGGTATAATAATTTTCTGAAATATCATTTTCCTATATTTTATTTTGAAAAATATGATACCTCTAAGTTCAACCCTAATTGCCTCAGAGTGCAATTATTGCTCTAGTCATCTGTATCATCCTTGATCACAGCTACTCAAGGGCAGGGGCAGGACTCAGGTCACCTCAGCATCACCAGCGCTTAACACAACACAGTGCTTGGTTCTGAGGGAGCAAGTGGGAAGTACCTGTTGATTGCATTGAAAAAAGTTTAATCATATGTCCCTTGGCCTTGGCCTCTTGCCACCCCTCCACCAAAAGCACACATAATTTCACACATCCTGAAACTCCAGAAGGAGTAATACTGCATTCTCCACTCAGCTGTGGATTTAATAATGGAGTTCTATTCTCTGCAGCTTTCTTGTCTGTTTTTATATTTCAGTAGATGGTTGTCTAACACAGTCTCTGCACAAGGGACCTGGATAGAAGGGTGCAGCGTGGTGCATGAGGCACGGCAGCCCCTCCCCAAGGCCACCTCACACCCCACTCGCACCGCACTCACCACTCTGACCTCTTGCCACAGTCTTGGCAGCTTCTGTGAGTCTGTCTCCTGTATGGACTGACAGCTCCTTGAGAGCAGAGTGGGGTCAGGTTCCTGCGCCTGTGTTCTCAGTGCCTGCCTCTCATTTAATCATCTCAGTAACTACCTGTCCCCTATGTCACGTTGCAGATGAGAGCACAGATGATTAATGAAAACAGGGCTGGAAAGTGAACCAGGTTCCTGTGGCCCCCAGGGCCATTCTTCTTTACTCCTAAGTGCACTTCAATTGTGGTCTCTGGTCAGGTGGCCTTTGCTGTGGGCTGTGGTTATTTTAGGAGCTAAATATAACTTCACGAGCCATGAGAGGTGTCAGGTAAAATATAACTGGCACTCACCACATCCTCCCCTCCCCATCAGGGTATAGAAAATCAAAGCTCTGGGATCAGCAAATGGTGCTGAGAGCCTCTGAGTGCCAGGTGACATGGCAGACGCTGGGCACACAAAGACACTCAGCCCCTGGCCCTGTCCTGGGAGGCCACATCCTGAGGAGACCTCCAACCACAACCCAAGTGGTGGCACTAACCCCACTATTCTAAACATTAAGGTAAGACCATATTGGAAAGGAATTGAGAGAGCCAAAAACTTGAAAAGTCTGTGGGTTTCTCTCCAGATTCGGATTCAGCAATGTTGCACCCAACAAACGTTGACTGGGCACCTATTATGATGTGAAACTGTACTAGGTCCTTTCACACTCAGCGTCTGTTTGGTCTTCATAACAGCGCTAATGAGGAAGAAATTGTTATATGACCTGTGCTTTACAGATGGTGGCCTGAGGCCCAGGAAGGCTAAGACACTAGCACAGAGCATGCAGCTAATGTGAGGTTGGCTGGCAGTTGGATTTGGACTTGACTCCAAGCCCAGGGCTCTTTCCTGTGTGCCTCGATTGCCTGTCCCAGAGAGAGGAACACCTTGAGAATATGGAGACACACCTGGTCCTCACAGCAGACCTGGCACTTGGGCCACTTTCCAGCTACCCCTTGCACTTGACCAAAGCTCTAAATGTGGAGCCCGTGACCTCAGACTAAGTTTACAAACCAATAGCACCAACAGGCACATGAGTTATAACAGGATTTATGTTATCTAAGTTAGTATTCATTTAGCTGCATATAACAGAAAGTAAAATAAACATACAATAAAATAAATGGATGAAATAAGAGTGACGTTTATTTCTCCTTCATTGAACAGGTGTCCAAAGGTAGGGAATCCAGGGCTAGTATGGAGGCTTCATGGTGTCATTAGGGAACAGTCTTCTAACATTCTACTTCTCCATTCAAGCACATGGTTTCTCTATTGCATGTCACTTCAGGGCTTGATATGGTTGCTGGAGTCCCAACAATCACAGTCATGGTCCAACCAGACAAAGGAAAAGAATATTTGTTAGCTGTGTTCAAGACACATTTTTGGAGTTCCTACAAACTTCTACTTACTTCTTTTTCGTCCAGACTTACATATATGGTGACTCTGAGCTCTAGGACAGGCTGGGAAATGGAGTCTTTGTTCTGCATGACAGTCTTCCCAGACAAAACCAGAGTCCTATCACAAAACAAAGGCTAGCAATCTCTACCAATTCTTGCAGATAGTGTGAGTGGGTATGAAACCAAACTGAACCAGAATGAGAGGTTTCTACATTGTCTGTTCCAGCAGTAGCCTCAGGCTAGGTGCTGACTTCTTTGACCTTGGTTTCCTTGTTCATAGAACAAAGGTAACCAAATCTATTTCATACAGGTATTGTGAGAATAAGTTAATGCCCACAGCAAATGATCGTTTCTTGGCCAGCCACGTTCTTGGGCAGGGCTGCCATATATGGTTGAATAAGTGTGGTCTGCCTAGCTCCAGGGGGTGAGTTTACATGGACCAGGATATGAACATTTTTTACCCCTGCCAGGTAGACTTCATGGCCCCATTTTAGAGATGAGAAACTTGGGGATCATTGAGACTGAATAATTTTTCATGTTGTTTTAGTAAGAATAGGTCCGGGTTAAACTCAGATCTATCTTATTTCAAATCCATATGCTTCCCACTATTTATGTTTCTTTTATACTGCACGTTACTGATTTGTAAGAAAAACATACAAAATTCCATATATATGTATCAACAAGATCCTAGTTTTATCTCCATTGACATATATAGAATCCCAAACTCCTTCCTTATTTCAAAACATTTGCAGTGACTCTTTAATTTTTTTATTGCCATGTCTCTTTAAATCAACCCTTTACTCTTTTTTTTTCTTAATTAGCCAGGTTGCTAAGCTGGCACAGTGAAGTGGTGTTAAAGTGTCCCCAAATTAATAGTGCCTCATCAGCACCGAGGCAGGGCGTGAAATTACCTTCTGAAGTGCTACCCGAATGCAGTTAGCACCCCCTGGACTGCTGACTTCAGACAAGAACGGGCACTCAGCAGAAATGCCAGCGGGTCTGCACTAGCCATCAGCAGAAGCCCAGGGTCAGAGAAGGCGAAGTCCTCCTTGCCTGCCTGTGTCCTTCCAATCAATCTGCTCCCCTGGGTTGTGCTATCCCCTACATCCACAGCCCCCCAGAACTCAGGACCCACGGCTTCCAGAGCTTTCTGTTCTGGGTTGGAATTGTTTTGTCCCTGGCTTGCCTCTTGAATAGAGCGCATTACTTTTCCACGAAACTGGATATGTCAACTCTGAGGTGTGCTAGGAGGACGAGGACAAGGCAACCCCCTGGCCCCACGGAAATGCTCCCCCTGCCTTCAGAGCTGGGTCTACCTGCCAGGGACCCCCACACCAATGGGAGAGGGGCCGGTGGTATGGCCAGATAAGGAGGAGCCCAGTGGGAGCCTCCAAGTGGAACTTCCTCCAAGACCACAGGCAGCCCTATTGTGTTCACAGTCTGCCTGGATTGTGAATTCCCCCTGCCCCTGCCCCCCAGCATAAACTTCAGTGATTCTCAAAGCAGCCAATCTCAGATGTTTAAATATTTCACAAGGGCTAAAAATCCCATTGAGATTAAAAGTACTCATCTAACTGTTTACAAAATAGAGCAAACTCAATCCGGGTCTGTCTTTCCCACAGCCTGGAAATGGCCTTCTCTGGACCAAAGACAGGCACGTTTGGTGGAAGGGCGATGGCAGAGGGAGCCACTAGGGGGAAGTAGAAAGCGCTGGTGGACTGGGCTTCCGCAGAAGTGGGCCTGGTCCTCGTGCAGCCATTTACTAGCTACGTGGTCTCCTGAACGCTACTCATCACCTTTGAGCTCAGTCTCCTCATCTGCAAAATGAGGTTTATCACAATGCCCATCTCGTAGGGTTGGTGTGAGGATTAAGGACACATGAAGCTGCTGGTGCCTAGTAAACACTCGGTAGCTGTCAGCTGTGATGTTCATGTCGATGATGGCCGTGATGGTGATGATGGCGGTGGCGATTATTGCTCAGTCACTGTGAGGATAGAGGAGAGTGATGTATGTACAGTATTTAGTCATCAAGCCAGTGTGGTTTAGGAAGTGAACAGAGTTCAGAAATAGGACCACCCTTTGTGAACACTCCACAACAAAAGAGGGACTGGAAAGCAATAGGGAGAGAATGTGGTTTTTGTTTTTTATTTTCAATAAATGGTGCTAAGCCAAGTGTGTATCTATATGAGGAAAAATAAAACTTGATTCCTATTCACACAAAGATCTACACCTAAAAGGCAGCTCATAGATCTAAATGTAAACGGTAAAACAGAAAAGCTTCTAGAACAGTGCCTCCTTGCTCATACTTTCCCAAGCGCTTACTACAATCGGCCTGAGCGGGCCATTCACGGAGTCATATTTTAACAGTGAACAAGACAACTGTCTTAAACATGTGAATAAGGGTGGCTGCTTCAGCTTTTATTTCCCTCAATCTATGCAGTGAAATCTCCTACTCCCCTGATTCCCGCAGAGTAAGCCCCCTGAGCAAAGCCTGGGACGGGTCTGGGTCTGTGCGGCCGGCCTGGGGGCTGGGTCCAGCCAGCCAGGTGGGTGAATGATTCCGTGATCTGTTCGTTATGCCTCAAGGCACCACCACAACCAGTCCCAGAGTCTGGATGCAGGACGCAGACCTTTCCCAGGTGGGCCTGCTCTAGGAGACAGAGGATTTGCAGAGATGAATGGAGTTAGTTCTTGTTTTGCATGTGGCTGGTGACCATTGCGTGTAGCTCCGCCAGTCAGCACTCTGGCAGCACTAAGGACGAGTGTGGCCTTGGGTGGCCCCAGTGCCTATGACCACCCCTGAGAGGGGAAGGTGACTAATGACCTCCTGAGGCCCAGCTGTTCAGGAGGCATGGAGCCAGTGGCATTCCAACCTCAACTCTGACCTGTGGAGTGATTCCACGGGGTCTTGAAGTCTCCATTTTAAAGACAAACAAACTGGACAGAGAGGTGGTGTCAGTGCTCCGGGGTCACACACAGCAAATAGCCAGGACTGAGGCTGGGCCTGGACTCCTCCACAGGCCGGCCGCCACACGTGGGCAGACAGGAGCGCAGCTATCACAGCACAGGTGGGAAGACTTCCGGTTCTGCCTATACCTAAAGGAAGATATCTGACTTCTTAGAAGAGTGAGTGAGTAGAACTCACTTGGCCTGTCTTCCTGAGTCTCCCATCCCTCCTGAGATTTTGTTAGGAGCTTGAGAGAGGAGAAGGGCAGAGCTGGTGTTGTCTGGCCTGCAGAGACACCTCTGATTTTTTCAGTAGACCTAGTGGAGGCCATTCCATGAGCTTTGTTGTTAAGTAAGCAAGGAAAGTCATTTTAATCTATTTTTCTTTTTAAGGAAGAGTTATTTTCAAAAATATGATTTAAAATGCATTCTCTCATCGACAATGATATAATTCACAGTAAACCAGAAAGTTAACCTCACCAGCACATCTGTTTCATGACATATTTGGTTAAGTGAAGCTAATATAATATTGTAAAACTGATAATAATAATATTATTTTTATTTATTGAGCATTTACTGTGTGCCCTTTATTTTGTTCAAGCAAATATTGGTTGAGCAATTGTTATGTTGCAGGCTGAGGTTACAGCAATGAACAAAAAAGGATGAAGGTCTCTGTTCGGATGGAGTTTACATTATAATCAGGGGACAAAAAACAAACAACCAAACCATAAAGAAAAAGAAGTGGAGGAAGGAGAAGGCATCCCACGGGTGCTGCAGTGATAAATTATGTGGTTAGGGGGGACCTCCCTTAGAAGGAGGCATTTAAGTAGAGAAATCAGTGAGTTGTCAGAGCCAGCATGGACTTCTTGGGGAAAAGGGATCCAAGTAGACCAAGGAATATGTGCAAAGGCCCTTTGCCAGGAAGGAGCCAAGTTCCTCGGAAGGGTGACCAGGCAGCCGTGTGGCTAGAGAAGGGAGATGTGGTCAGAGATTTGATGGGGCCAGATTGTATGGCCTCACAGGTCATGGGCAGCACTTTGATTTTATTCTAAGTGGAACAGGGTCAATACAGAGGGGCATTGAAGGACTGAAAGGTTGGGATCAATGTGTAAGATTTTGCTTCCAAGGCCCCCCCTGGCTGTGCCAGCAGGCCAAGGGAAAAAGCCAGGGATCTGTTAGAAGGGGTGGCAGCAATCCAGAGACGATGCTGGCTTGGATTGCGGGGTGGCAGTGAAGGCTGGGAGAAGTGACTGGATTCTGGATATATTTTAAGCAGAGACACATCAGGATTTGCAGATGAAGTGTGTGCATTTTTTGAGAGAGAGAAAGGAGTCAAGGGTGGCACTGAAGTGTTTGAGAACGTGGAAGGATGAGTAAATGTTTACAGAGATCCAGAATCATCGTCTGGGGCAGTGGGGTTTGAGGAGTTCAGTCTTGGGTATACTGAGATTTAAATGCCTATCGGATCTCCAAAAAGAGGTGTTATGTAGACAGATAGTCTGGTATTCAGGGGAGAAGACTGGGCAGGAGATAATATTTATAGTCCTTTGGCAATGAGTGCTATTAACTTCATTGTACAATGAAGGAAACTCAGTTACAGAGGTTATGTATGACATTCAAGATCATTGAGCTAATGAGTCAGGATTTGAACCCAGTTTGGAAGCCAACTTTAAGTGCTAAATCCATCCCAGTTCTATTACAGAAGGTTTTCGATGTAAAAAGAAAATCCTCATGTGAATCTCCCATTTAAAAAAAATTATAGCTCAGTTCAAACTTTCCTCTGTCTAAGCTTAGATCTAGAGCCAACTGGCTCCCACTCACTTGAAAAAAAATTGTAAAATCCCATTTTTAGACAGCCTTTCGTTGGCTTAAACAGCAGTCACGCTTCACAGTCCACCCAAAAGAGAATTGCTTTTGGCAGCGACACCAAAAGATGATGTCATTCTCTACGGACAGGGAAAACCCCATGCGCCTTTGATTTCTCCTTCAAAATCCTTCATAGCTAGGTTTCTCAGAACTGTTTCTGGCTGCGATGTAAATGGGTACATTTTTAGAAAGAACATTTTAAAGGTGTAGCAAGAATATTAAATATGTTTATGTCTTCGGGCTTCAAAGTTCCGAGTCTGATCATCTAATCTTAGGAAATAATCAGAATCTCATAAAAATATCTAATGCTCAAAGATGTCCATCACAGTCTTATTTATAATGCTGGAATTTTCTCAAGCATCTAATATCCAATGGAGCAATGACTAAGTAAATTATAGATGTCAAAAATTATTTTTAGAAAACATTTGATAAGTCATGGAAAATGGTTCTATTAAAGTGTTAGGCTTAGAAGGCAGGATGCAAGGTTGTATTTTGGTATAATCTTAATCTATATTGTAATAATTTTAAAAATCAATTGGTAACTAATGGATACAGACAAAATGTTATATTTATAAAAGGATGCTGTTAGGGGTTGAATGGGACCTCACTTTTTTTCCCCTAGAATGGAAAACTAAGGACACAACTGAAAACAGAAGACCCTAGAGTGTTCCCATTCTAACTGGCCACTTCCTTGGGGTTTCCTGAGAGGTGTTATTTTAGCAGAACACTTCCTACCATTACACCTTCTACACCCCATCTCCTGCAGCACCCTCCAGCCCATATGAGTGGAGTCTGGAAACGACAGGGGAGGACCCACTCAGGAAACACAGGACTGACACAGAGAAGTTATGTTCCTCCATTCCCTCCCTACCCACACCCATTTGCTAGGGGCTAGAAAATGTGTAGAAGTTTTCCCTCCTCAAAGCCAAGGCAAAAGGGGTCCAAGAGAAGTGCTCAGGAAAACTGGTGCAAGCCAGCCAAAAGGAGAAACGTATTCTTCAAAGGGGTTCTGCTTTCTGCTTGGCCACCACATTTGCTGGCCTGTCCCTAGATTACTACAGAAAGGAACATGAGCACTGGGGAGAGACTGTGTGGAAGGGAAAATGCCAAGCAGAGAGGGGGCCCCCTTGAATCCAAGCTCCCCAAGAAAGACAGAAGATAGGTCCTGTATGAACCTGCTTGCCTAGGAGCTGATCTCAAAGGTCAAAGTGATGGAGTGTAGATTCCACCTCTCAATGGAGTAGTGTCAGATAATTTGTGCTCATCATTACCATAATCTATATTCTTGTCATAAATTATTTCTCCACATGCAGAATATAGTCATCCCCTCCCAAGACCCTCCAAATCCCTCATTATTACAGCCTCAGCTTGAAGTTCAGGATCTCATCATCTGAATCAGTTCTGGGTGCAGATGAAGCTCACTGGGTGTGCTTCCTTAAATATGGTTCTTCCCAAACTGAAGACCTGTGAGCTAGGCAAGTTAACTTCCTCCCAGCCCCCAGCATACAATGGTAAGATAAGCATCAAATAACTGCAGTTGCTTCTTCAGTTCAAAAAGGGCTTTTGGAATGTTGACTGAGTGACCTGGTGGTTCCTCAAGGTCTCTCTGGCTGATTGGAACACCTATGTCCCCAGCACCGTGTAGCCTCTGGAATCTCTGTTTAACTGACAGCTTCTCTGTGGTTGTTTTCTGCCAGGTTCAGTAGAGTCTCATTCTTTGCATGCACAGATTAATGTTTGGTCAAAGACCTAAGCGAATCCTGCACATATCTCTGGAACTCCTTCCCTTCTGTCTGGCATCCATCTCCACAAACTACAGCCTCCTCAGCAGCTCCTCTAATCTGTGTCTTCAGCTCACCAGGACCTCTTTGCTCTGATTGGGTTTCACCTCCCTCTGCCATATTCTAAAAAGTTACCCTAGGCAAAAACTGGAACAAACATGAGACTCCTCTCATATATTTCCTCTCTATTAGGGATTATAGTCATGTAATGTCTATTATCCACTTTACCTAGTTTTTCATATACAATATATATAACTCAATAAAAATAACCAGGTGCACAAGGAAACAAACAGATAGAAGTGGGAAACAAAACAGGCAGTGGAAACAGATACATAGATGATATCAGTAATGGAGTTATCAAATTCAGAATATAAAATAAATATGCATTATATATTCTAGAAGATAAAAGAAGGGATTGAGAATTTTGGCAATCAATCAGAAACTATCAAAAAATTAAAAGTTTAGAACTGAAAAATGCAATTACTGAAATCAAAATCCCAATGGATTTCTTTAATAGCAGATTAAACCAAGCCAACAGGAGAATCTATAAGCTGAAAAATGTCTAGAATGAGATGAGAAGAGAGAAAATACAAGTGACAGAAATAAAGGGTAACGGAGTCTTTTCAGGATAGAAGTTCAAGAACGGGGCAGAAGCAATATTTTCAAGAGATAATGGTTGGGAATTTACTCAAGCTGACAAAGGACATCAAACTAAAGATGCAAGAAGTTCTACAAACCGCAAGCTGGATAAATAAAAAGAAAATTAAGCACATCATATTAAAACTACCAAAAACTAAAGGGGGGAAACCCCTATTAAAAACAATGAGAGAACAACAGAGAAGAAGAGAGAAATTTTACTTTGTGGGAGAAAAGGTAGGAAATCAGGGAAGAATTTGACTTCATCCAGGAAATGGTATTTGTTAGACCTTGAAAGATGGTATGATTTTGGCTGGTAGAATAGAGCCTTCATGGTGAGGGAATGACAGATAAAGGCTCAGAGAGAGTTGAATGTTCAGGAAATGTGGTTCTGTATGAATGTGAATAGAGAACAATGGATCCTGGAAAGATAGCTTGGGGACAGACTGTGAATGACCTTGAATGTCTTCCCCTGGGAGTTTGAACTTTCTCCTAAGGTTGTGGAAAACCATTGACAGTTTTGAATCAGGGCATTGACTTATGTGTCTTTTCCAGAGCAAGAGGTAGACATTGGGGAAAAGAGAGCCAGATATCCTTGTACAAAATTTACACAGAGAATGTGAAATAGTCCTCATCCCTGACCTCAGAAACAATACAGAGTTTGACGTTGGAAGAGAGGCATGGGAGAATTGTTTACTCAGTACCTACTTTGTGTCATATAACAATAAAGATAAGTATTTCCAAAGGCACTAGTGTGTTATCCTTCATCATAATCTCTTTGGGAGGCCATTCATTCACTCCATCTCTCCTGTCATTACAAGTTCTATTCCACATTGTCTTCCCTGTGTCTGAAAAACCCACCCTACTTTTTTGGCCTGGTTAATGTGTATTCATCCTTCAAGTATCAGTTCAAATGTAACTATTTCCATGAGTTGTTCCAGGTACATTTAAGTTTTTTTATTCCACATACCTACATTATTTTGAAAATACTTCCAATATGTAATAATAATTATTTAGTTTTCTTGTAGCAATCTATGCACTAGCACCAGTGTTGTACTGACACTAGCTCTAGTAATTCATCAGCACCTCCAGGCTGGACCAACTCTTACCCATTTATTCCCCAGCACCTAGTAGAGAATCCAGGCTGTCAGAGCAGCCACAATCTCAAATATCGCTGGTCATTATGGTGAGGAGAAAAAGAGAATATGACAAATTTCAGCATGGCTCTAAAAGCTATAGCCCAGAAATGACATATCTGTTCTGCGTTTTTGGCCAAAGCAAGTCATGTGGCTGCAGCTAAATTCACAGAAACAGGAATGTGTGACACTATTATGTGCCAAGACAGCTGGGAATATTGGGTGGATAGTACCAATGACTAGCACAGCAAATAAGCCTTGCAACGAACTAATGGGCTAATATAGTGCAAGGATTAAATAATATATGTGAAAAGTTCTTTGAAAACTGAAATGCTATACAAGTATTATTTCTAAGATATCATAGAATTACAATGTTATGGACATTCAGGTAAGAAAAACATTAAATCCAACATGAGAGATTGGGGGAAGCTTTCACGCAGCCAATGGCAATTGTAAGATTAGCAGACATTGGACATGTGGAAATGAAGGAGCAGGGATTCCAGATGGACAGAACAGCAAAGGTCTGAAGACAGTGCAGTAAAGGACACGCTTGAGGAATGGCCTGTCTCATGTACCTTGAGAAGAATGCATCTGCCGCAAATATCAGTTCTACAGAACAGAGCTTCCAATGGCCTGCTGGAAAAGAAAATGCCAGCCCTGCCATATTTAGAAGCAAAGGTGCCCATATGCAAGAATGCAGGTGCCACGGACACGCAGAAAGAGCCTGACCCCAAGACCATGGTTGTGTAGCAATCCGATGAGCCATCATCCTCTCGAGAGCTCATTATGCAGCCTGGCATGTGAGATGTTTCTGCAACTCATGCCTTTCCAGACAGAGCTATAGAGATGAGATCATCATCCTCTTAAAAAAAAAGAAATCATCATTTAAACAGCAGAAATGCTTAGCCTCATGCTGTCAGGAAAGCTGTCACCATGGAAAAGAAAAAGAGAAAGTCCCCCAAATTAGTGTTGAATCTCTTCCAAAAACTGTCAATATTTTTGGAGGCCCCCAGAGAACAAATGCTTTCTTGAGCCTGGCAAGATCTGCAGTGTTGAAAAGAAATTGACTCCAGGCTGATTGATGGTGGCCAGTCGGTGCCACATTCAATGGGTGATATCGAAGACAGGCAGTCAGATGCTTGGAATGAAAACAAAATGCACCATGTATGAGCTGATGAGAACATATGAAAAATCTGTCCTAAAACTTAGAGTAGGATACATATTACAGGCCTGTGTTTCTATTTGTAATCAGGGTTTTCCTAGCTTTTGTACTGACCCACTATACAAAACAGAAGTATAGGTAGGTGTCTCCATGGGTGTACCAGTTTTGGTGATTATGGTACCAATCAGAGTTAAGCCACCCTCAAATTAGGGTAATGCAGGCAGGGTTTAGGAAGAGAGATACTTAAAAAGGTGTGGGAAAGCTACAGAGAAACCACAAGAACTAGTGATGGTGGGATTATTGCCATCTTACCCAGCTGCCCTAGGAAAGGCATGGTCTTGGGTGAGGCAGCTCAGTCAAACCCTGAAGGAGCAGACTGCGAGTGCTAAGCACACTCGCTGCACCTGGCAGCAAGTCCTTTCCAGAAAGAGGATCTGGGAGGCACATCTACACATCTGCCACAGTCTACCCCTTTCTCTGCTCAGATCTGCATTTCCACATCCACGGGCAGATTCGGTTCTGCAGGATTCTGGTGGGCTTCTCTTCCTAAGGGGAAACTTAGAAAATGGAAATTAGTGAGACAAACTACTCACCTTCAGCTACCACTTGGGTGGCCATTCATCTCTGATTTCTTCTGCCCATACAAGCAGAGTTTTACCCTTGTCCACTGCCCATATGTTTTGCTCCTAAGTATGCCATATTCTATGAACCATCTCCATGATCCTCTGTACGTCAGGCCCCCTTCCCTGACAGTGGTAGTTTTTGCAACTCCCGGTTTTGGGAAGTTCAGTGCTGCCACCTGACCTTTATTGTTTTAGGATCATTCATCCCCATTGCTATCTGCAAGCCATATTCTTTAAGAGCCTCTCCTATATCATCCCAAGCCTACAGAGAAGATCCACAAGATTTTGTGTCACTGGTGCCCTCTCAACAGAGCATTCCTTATTTTCTTGGTAAAAGGTTTGTCCTCTGAGCCTTCCCATGAATAATCTGATGAGTCTTCCCCAACATGGACATGGTAAGTCAGTTCCAGCTTGCCCACTTCCCTAAGCTTTTCCCTTCCTTGTTTTGCCACCTTCCATGGCAACGTGAGCATTTCAGCTTTTTTCAGAATAAAGTATTGTGTTTTCTATGCATCCAGGACCACAAGTTCACACCATCTCCTGGGAGCCTTGGCGAGATGTTAAAATCTGTATCTAAGGAAAGTGCACCCAAGTCAATACACTCTACCTAATTTTATGTTCTGCTCCTCTTGACGGAGCATCCTTAGAGTCCCCTCCCCCACGCATACTCCTAGTCTTAGCTGTGAAATGGTGCTAGATTAACATCATGTCTTTTTGTTATGAAGGAACCGTTTATATCTTATTCAATACACTTAGCCTGGTTTTATTATATTCGGTGTAATACTATTGATATTATTTCTGTTGATGAAATACACAGTCATATGGGCAGGGCAGTATTTTGTGAACCTTGGAGATTTGTCCCTTCCAAAAGGCAAAGAAGGACCAAGGGACCCCCTACCTGGAGGCATGATCACAGGAGGGTGATTCAGTGGAGAAGATGTAGGACTGAGAAGGAGATGAGGATTGGACCATGGGAAATGGGGAAAGACAACCCCATGTCAGAGTGACCACACAGAGGAGAACTGGAAAAGGCTCTGGATGTGCCAGGTAGGAGGTGGGTTGACCTGAGCAAGAGCAGACAGAATAGCCAGGACAGTCAGAGCAGCCTAAGGTCTTCCATTTGTTAACCTCTGCTTTTTCCATCTTGCTCCATGGAACCGAACCTGGTGCTGGCACAGAGTGGGCTAAGATTAAGTGTGCCTAGACGGCTCACATGCAAGCAGTTGCTCCCCTTTTCTGAATTGTCATTTCCCACCTTTGTGTCTCTCTGGATCGATTTTAATATTAGATTGCTGATGTTTGTGTGCAGATCTTAATCTCTGTCCCTTTTTAAAATTGTAAGTTTTATGAAAGTAGAATATTTTATTCACTTCTGCATTACCCTAAGAGCCCAGCAGAGTCTTGTGTGTATTAGGAGTTCAATAGACATTTGTTCAATGAACAAAGGGGGTAAATGAGCAAATGAGAGGTCAATGATGCTCACTTAATGCCAGATTTTTAATTAAATGTAATTTATTGAATTTATACATTAAATAAAAACAAACGTATGGGAGGGTCAAGAAGAAACTCTAAATGTTAAATATTAAGGAGGACTATTTAGGAGAAAGGATTTCTTAAGGTGTTTTGGAAAAGGAAACCCAGGAAATGGAAACTTTTTTCCATCTGTTATCTCTCACTTATCCATTAATTACCCCAAATTTCTATTTAAATGTTGTTAATGTGTCTTCTAAAATTATGTATTGATTGACATAATAAGGTAACATCTCAGACCTCATGCTGCAAAACCAGCAAGCTAGCTTCTTTCACACTTAACAGCTAATTTCAGAGGTGAGACTAAGTAACCAGGCCTGTGAATATTTGAGACTTTAAAAATTATCCTAGATCCTCAGGCAGCACCCACACCATAGTTCACGTGGAATGCACATAGTGATATGGGGGGAACATCTTGTCTCCATGTTTTGTGTTTTGGTCTTCAGAAGCTCTCATAAGATATGAACAGTAATTACTGCTTTACAAATGAGACTTTCAATGACAGAGATTAAATCCTTGGCTCAAGGTCATTACTCTTAGAGACAGAGTCTGAACCTACCTCTGTCTGATGCAGAGCGTGTGCTCTTAATCACACCATGACATGAGTTGGGCAGGAGACACAGAAGATGTGTTCCCATAGAGCAGTGTGTTCAGTGCTGTGGTGTGCAAAGCACTATTCCAGCACTGGGACACACCATGGATCGAAGGAAACAGATATAGTATCTGTCCTCAAGGGGCTTTAGATTGGCAAGGTGGGGGCTGGGGACAGATAATAAGGTGGTAAATTAGTAAAACTATGATAAAAATGCATATAAACAGAACCAGGGAGGAGTAACAGGAAGTAAGGGGTAAGGTTGTGCTAGATAGCCTCACTGAGAAGGTAAGATTGGAATAACGACCTGAACAAAGTGGATATCTGACAAAGAGCATCCCAGGTAGAGGTAACAGCAAGTGCAAAGGCCCTGAGACAGGGATGTACTGGGCATGTCGAAGCACAGTGGGAGGGTCATGTCACTGGAGCCAGGTGAACAAGGGGGAGTAGGGAGTGAAGTCAGGAAGGTGATGGGGTGGTGTGCAGGGCTGGGTCATGCATGGGCATGGAGTCTTCATGAAGATGTGGCTTCCACTCTGAATGTAGGGTTAGGAGCAGAGGAGTGACACAATTTGACTTACATTTTATCAGGATCCCTCGGGCTGCTCTGCAGGGAGGCCAGGTAGGCATAACTGCAGTGATCCAGGTGAGAGATGACCCTGTCTGGGACTAGGAGAGTAGCGGTGGAGGTGGCAGGAAGAGGTCAGCTTGTAGATACATTTTTATACAAAGCCAATAGGATTTGCTGATGGATCAAATATGGGGTTTGAGAGAGAAGAGTCAAGAATAATTTAAGGGATTTTGGCCTATGGACCTAGAGGAATAAAACAGTTATTTATGGCATGGGAGAGACTGTGGGGAGAATTTCAAGAGGTCAGTTTCAGACATGTCAGGTGGGAGATGTCCCTTTGTGGAAATCTGACATAGGCAGTTAAGCATGAGTCTGGGGTTGAGAGGAGCATTCTGGACTGGATGCAGACTTGGAGTCATTCACACACAAATCATATTTAAAATAATAAAATGTGATTTATATCTCAATAAAACTGTTATTTTAAAAAAGAGGGGTTGGCGCTTACACCTGTAGAGGTCACCTGAGGGCAGCAGCTTCTTAGAGGAAGAGCAGCTACTGAGTGCCCACACCTGGGGAGGGCAGCGCTGGGGACAACCAGTCTGTTTCCGGAGCCCACGTTTGTAACCACAGGGCTATGTTGCCTCCCAGGGGCTGGCCTTCGCAGGTAAGTAGGCGTGACCAGGTGAAGGCTGGGGAGAAGCGTAACTGTGCAGAGAGGGCCGCATGTGTCCTCTCCAACACTGGGTCTGGAGAAATAGCAGAAGTTCAGCAGCCTGGCGCAGTGAAGAATTAGCATATAATAAGGCTGCAGAGGAAATCGGGTCTGTGCTGGCCATGGTAAAGAGTTGGGCTTGCAGAGCAGGGAAGAGCTGTCCATGGGTTTTCTCAAAGGTGGTGGCTGGAAGGGCAGGACCAAGCACTGGCAGGTGATGTATATTCTCTCTCACATCAGTTTTCCCTCTGATGGGAGCCGAAGCTGCGTTCAAGGTGGTTTGGTCCGAGCTTATGAAGCAGAATGTGCGTTCTGTTTAAGCATCTTTCAGGCAGTCAGTATGCCCATGTGTAAGGCTGAGGTCTCATCTAATTCTTAAAACTGCTGACTCCCCCTTTGCCCACAGCACTTTTGCCTCACTGGTGACCTGCTTTGCATGCTCCAAGCACTCAATCTTAAAGGTACATTTTAGCAAATTCTCTACAGGAAAGATCAAGCCTTAGGTATAGTTAAGAAGCAAAAACATTGATATTATTAGAAGATGTTCTTGAAATTAGTGTGTCTTTCGGGGCTTCCTTTCCTTTAAATGCAAATATCTCTTGGAGAGTAAATACCGCAAAGATAAATAAACAGAGCCTCTGCCATCAGAGAGCTAGCAGTCTGGTCTGGGAGGCAAATAAGTAAACCCATCCTTCCTGGGAAATGAATAAATTTTATGCAGGTACTTGGAAATCTAATGAGACTTGAGCATAAACTCCACCCACCTCCCTCTGGCCTCAAACCACACACATACACACACACACACACACACACACACGCACTACAGAGCCAGATCACAGGCAGATCTGGTCCTCCCTGAGCCCATATTGAGAGGCTGATATTCTCCGTCTCTTTCTCTTTTCTTTCTTCCTTGGTTAGTTACAAGGAAGAAAGGAAGGATTTCCTGTAAATAATAGGATGGTGCCTGGCAAATAGGCAGCACTCTGCAAATGTCAGCAATGACTAGTGTTGCTTCTGATTCTCTCAATGACCTTGGGTCAGACCCACTTCATTGACATGTAAGCTGAAGCTAAGAAGGTTGACTGACTTATCTATGGTTACAGAATTAGTTAGCAGGAGTTTGGACTTGAAGCCAGGTGTTCTGAGATGCAAGCCCAAGTTCTGTGCACTCTGCTAGGCTGTCCTGTAGGGGGATGTGAGGATGAAATGTCAAAGATGGGTTTGCACAGCATAGCACCTTGCTTCTTGGGGAAGTTCACTTCTTGGAAACTGGATGCAAATCTAACCATTCAAAGAAAAATTTTTCATAATGGCCCCTATAACACTCCGTTATCCTGGGGGAGATCATCATGGAACATAGAGGCTACACAACTTAAAGCAAACAAACAAACAAACAAAAGTGATACAAGTGATCACTTGGTCTGACATTCTGTAGCATTCTCCAGAAGGAAACAATCAGATCCAGCCACCAGAGATTCAGTTCTTTGTGGCAGTGAGGTGGGTTGGAAGGGGACGAGTGTGGCTCTCTGTCCATTAGCTAGGGAGAGAGAGAGAGCACTTTGTCTGTGCCCAGCTCCAAATGCCAGAAAAGGGGATTATTGTTGGGCCATTAAAGCCTGTATTTTCCACTTGACTTCTCTGTCCTGGCATTTCTTCAATCGTCCTCCCCCGAGAGACAAAGCCTGGTTCACAAACATTAACAGAAGCATGGAGTTCCATCGCCGGGCTAGGGAGCTTCTTTTTTCTTTCTTTCTTTCTTTCTTCTTTTTTTACAGCTAGGTTTACAATTTGAAAGTGTGCAATTTTCTATTTCTTTTTAAGGGTGACTTTTTAAAGGGCGACTGAATGTAACATCTCAGTGGAACCTGCCCTTTCATTTCCAGGGAAGCCAGGGTGACCCTTGCAGAACTGCTGCCACAGGGTGCAGTCTGGGCTGAGGTGTCCACCTGGAAACATCACAGAAATATCTGAATTTTGGAGCTGACACTTTGGTTGGGGGATGTGGGGGAGGGCAGGAATCCAAGCGTGCTTAAGAGAGAGGGAGATAGCTGAGGGAGGTCACGACTCCCGGACACTGCTCAGACACAGGCTGGGGGCAGATGTGCTGATCTGGTACAGTGCGGAAGGAGTGTGAAGAGCGCAGGACTTGGACCCAACAGACCTGGAGTTTCACTCCCATGAGCTACATAATTTGGCACAAATTACGTGACTTCTTTTAGGCCTATAATGAAGCCTGGTTATGAGCTGAGTTCTTCAAATCCTTTGAGATCTAGAATTGTTTAACAATCAGAGTATAAACTGCTCCGACAAAGAGACTCCCAAAGTCAGGGATTCATAAAAAGATTAATGTTTATTTCTCTCTCTCAAACACACAAAATGCACCCAGGGAGGTGTCTAGCAAGGGGGTTGGCAGGATGCTTTGCCAGGACGTGGAGGAGCCCAGACTCCTTCCATGTTGATCCTCCATCATCTCCAGGTTGTTGCTTTTGTCCATTCGGTCAAAGCTGACTCACCAACACCAGCTGCAAGTTGCAGCCCGTGGGGCAGAAGAAAGAAGAGGTAATGAGGGCAATGAGCTTCCATCCAAGGACCTGACACTTGAACAAATTTCTTGTGCTTCCATCTCCTTGGCCAGACAAAAGCTTAGGGCCACATTTAGGTTCATAGGAGACTTGAAAATATAGCCTCTAGCTGGTTGGCCATGGGTCCAGTATAACTCAGGGAGCTTGCTAAAAGGAAGATGAGGACAATGAATGCTGGGAGATGCGTAGCAGGATCTCCTCACATAAGATGGGTTTGGTGCCATCCACTTCACAATCGCACGCTCCATGGAAATCAGAAGTGCACGCTGATACCAAGGGCTGTGGGTGTCTGGGGAAGTTTCAACTCCCTGTTATCATGACCTCTGGGATCCTCACTCTGTCTTGTTCTATACCATATTGTGTTGATCCTGGAGTGCAACTCAGTCCCTAAGAACCCCTCTCATGCAAAGCTTTAAGGAGTTCCTAAGAGGGAGGAAGCATCACAGGAAGGGGGTTACTTAATCTACTGCATGACACCGTAAAACCACATATTAGACAGCTCTGTTATGAAAAGTCTAGTCAAGCCCATCAGATACACCATCAGAAATGCACCTGAAGCCAAAACAGTGTTAGGTTTATTAACTTGTTGCAACAAGGGAATCCACACACCAGAGAAACTGTGCGGCACCTCCTTAGGGCAGAGTGGACAGTTGCTTCTCACAGGGTGTGGGCTCGGGCTGAAGGATTCTAAGGAGGGATGAGGGGGAGCAGGGAATGGCTCTGGGGCTGCCAGGATGCAGAGCAGTTTAGTAACTGAGTATCTCTTTGTTCAGGAGTGAGAGGAATAAAGAGGGCTGGGGGAAATCACTTGTAACAAAGTATCAGTCACACAAAAGGAGTTGTTGGTCATCTTGAGCTGCAGTTAATCTTAGGGGAAACATTGTTTCCTGTTGGCTTTGTCCCTGGCTTTGTCTGTGTCACCAGGTACCTCATTGTCTGATCATTAGCAGGTCTGACATTTCACTTTCTCAAGTGACAACACCACCCTGTGTTATGCACAGCCGGTGACCACTTGCCTGACTTCCCTCCCCGATCTCCCCTTACTTCTCTTCTCTTTCCCACGAATAAGTAAGCACAGTTGGCTTACTTTGCATGCAGAGTGACTTAGATAACCTCTTTATGTTTTTTGGACACTCAAGCCCTTAACATATCACCTTACTTATGAATATTTCTTCCATTTCAGAATTTCTGTAACCAGTAAAGATGATATTAATACTAGTTTTGTCCCATTACAATAATATAAGGATAACGGTATTAAATTGTATCAATATACCATGACTGGTTTATCCATTCACCTGCTGATGGACATTTAGGTTCTTCTTAGTTTTTGACATTTATGAGTAAAGATGCTATAAACATTTGTCTACCAGTCCTAGTGAGTACATATATTTTGGCTTCTTTCCAAACAGGGCATCCCCTGGTCCCTTACCAGGTTCTCCTAGGAACATATCTTTTAAAATCATCTGCATGTAAATCCTTGTGTTAGTATCTGCTTCTGGGGAAACCAATCTAAGTTGATTTTGTTAGGTGGAAAATGCATTTGCCAAAATGAAAAGACTGATGACTAAATAGCCTCTCCCTGGATGGAAGGAGACCAAGGAAAACTGTTGCAAAGGTCCAGCTGATGGGAGGTGGACCTGAGCAAGAATAGTGTCAGAGGAATAGAGAGGAGGAGTAGGGCACAGAAGTGTCCATAGAACCCATAGAATCGCATGGCCAGATATGAAGGCAAAGGAGAGGGGGTGAGTAGGAGCCACTGATGGTTCCACAGTCAGAGCTTGGGAGATTGGGCAGATGGTGAGGCTGTAAGCAAGGAGGAGGAGAAAGGTGGGTTTGGTGTGAGCACGTTATACCTGTGGGATATCAAGGTGGAAATCCTTGCCACCATGACATGGAGAAGGGAAGCTCCAGGCAAAGAGGCAGTGTGTGAAGCTCAGGGTACTAAGTATATGTATCTGGGCTACAAAGCTGTCAAAGTACTAAATATGAAGACCCAAGGGGAAGGAAACACACAGGAGCAGTGGCACAGAAAAATAAAAATCAAGGTAAACAAAAGCAAACCTGAATCCCCCATACTGAACATCCTTCCCAATGACTTCTGATCCCCTTTGCTCTATCCGTTCATCCAAAATCTTCTTCTGGTTGAACTGATGGTGTCTTTAATCTTAATATTATTTTAATCGGCTGTTTCTGCTCAGTTCATAAATTTTTCTTGTGGCCTCCTTACTTCTCTGGGTCTCATTTTCCACATCTCTAAACTGAGAGTGTCCACCTCATAGGGTTACAGTGAGATCATTCCTGTGCTCAGTAAACGTCCCTGCTCACCCACCCGCACACTCTAGCACTTCTTGTCATGCATGTAGTATCAGACAGGCAGAAGAAGCAATGCTGTTCCACAAGCAGGGTGTTTATTTACATTGGGTCTGACCTAAGTTTATGGTAGATTCTCCAGAGTTGCAGGACACTAGAATTTTCCAGCACACAAACTCAGCCAAATTCTCACTTAGAGACAACTTGAGTTTATCCCCCATGTTTCCTTTTTTGTCCATTACACAAGACCATCACAAATGCCTCCTCTAGACTCCACCAAGCCTCTGATTTCCACGTGTCACCTTCACATGCAGTTTTTCTCACTATCATAGTAACAGGAGGGGTCCTGTCAACAGACAACATGAAGGTTCAGTCTCAGCAGGACCCTCCGCTTCACATGGACCAACTCCAAGTCTATTCCGGGAAATGAGAACTAACATATATTGAGCATCAACTATGTGCCTTCACTCTTGTGGTCACAAGAGGATCTCTTACTCTTTGTCTTCCTCCACAATAGCTTCACAACCTGTTCATGTCCCTGGAATACACAGACTTAGTATATTTCAATTCTATAGACTAAATTCAATATGCTGTCTGATTCTAAAATAAATCAACTCTTTTGATCAGTGCTACCAAACACATTGCTTAACAAATGCTAACTCTGATTCTTATTGCTGTTGCTATTATTGTCATTAAGGGTCCAGACAGAGAATCAGAATTTAGATTGGCTTAAGAGTTGTATAGAAAGATAAAGCAATCTTGGAAGCTCTTCAAGGGAATGGGAATTCACATTTATTCAGCATCAACTATATGTTAGGCATTGTGCTAAATAGGTAATATGATATAGCTTTTTTCTCAAAATTGTTGCACAAGGTAGTTACTATTAATATCATTCTAGTCATATAAATGAGGGAAATTCAGTTAAACCCCTTGCTTGGGGGATACCAGTCAATGGTAGAGGCAAGATTTGAACACATCAGGACCTGACTCCAAAAAATGTGCTTTTTTTTTTTTTTTTTTTTTTTACCTTCTCTGGAAGATGCATTGGAGTACCCCATAGTATAAAGAAGGAACTGGATCCCAGCAAGGTGATGGTTTGTCCAGAAGCCCAGAGCTTGCCAGTAGCAAGGCTGAGCTGAGAACCCAAATGTCCTAACTCATAGGCCAATGCTTATGACCACGTAGCAGAGATACAAACCCCAAATCTGATTGAGACCCAGGAATTGCAGGCTTATATGAGATGATTATGCTGAAGAATTTATTAACCCAATGGTCAAAAGGGGGTAAAGGTATGTAAAAGTAAATCATTGAATTAATAACTCAATGAACTGGAAAAACACTGATATAAAAACCACCAGACTCAAAAAAAGAAATCTATTACAGAGAATCTCTTCATGCAATCTCAAGATAACCTTAGTGATGTTCTCCCTCATATTATCTCATTTATATAAGATCACAAATACACACATACACACAGATGCACTCAAGAGTGGCTCCCAGTTTCCATTCTTACATTTTCCTTAGTAATGAAACAAATTACTTTTCCACTGGCACATTATTTCCTGGAAAAAAGACAACATTCCCCAGCCTTCCTTGCACTAAGTGACTAAATTCTAGTCCCTGCAATGTAAGCAGAAGTGTTATATGCAACTTCAAAGAAATATCCTTAAAGAAAGAGGAATGTGTCCCTTTTTTACCCTTCAGTTTTCTGGTGGAAGACTGACATAATGATTAGAGCTTGGGCAGCCATTCTGGACCATGAGGCAGCAAAGAAAAATGATGGGGCAGCAAGACAAAAGAAACCTGACTCCCTGGTAATTACAGATTTGCCATACCAGGTCTGGACAGCCCACCACTGAGTGACCCACCTCTAGACCTCATTTAAATGAGAGAGAAAAAACCTCAATCTTGCATCGACAGGTATCTTGTCTATCACATGCAGCCATATATATATAACATTAATTAATTTAATGTGTGTGTTTTTATATTTTGTATGTGTATATGCATGAAGAAAATAAGCAGACAGGTGTCTCCCATGGACTTGTAGAGATTTTCATGATATATTTTAAAGTGAAAAAAAGGAAGCTGCAGAGTAATGGTTATGATATGATTCTAATTTGCTCAGAAATAAAGGGAAACCCTCTCTATATATGCTTTTATATATTTGTGTGAATTATGAGAAAGATGTGCTAACAATATTGGTTACCTCAGGGAGATAAGATAGAGGTGGAAGACAGGGAAGATGATTATCTTTGCCTTTATGAATCTTTGTAATCTATTGTTTCATTTGTTATAATGAGTATGTATACACACACACATACACACACACACACACATTTTGTAATTTAAAAAATATGTAAAGAATTTTTAAAAGAAAAGACGAGTGATGAAGACTAGGAGGATGATTCAAGTCTGAAATTTTAATTTAATTAGGTTGATTTTCACATAACATGACTCTGCTAACGAAATAAGGGCTTGGTAAAATATTGGTGGTTGGAGGAAAGGAGGAGTTCAGAGAATGGATCACCCTTGGGAAAAGCACATCTAAACAGAATTGGCCTGTAGGGTTTTTTTAGAGAAGGCCAAGGCACTTTTCCCACATTCTATTTACAGGGAAATTCGTGTGGTCATTCTTTTAGGCCAGATTGACAGTAGTGACCTTTCTGTGAGTTCCACTGCTTCTCTCTCATGTTCCCTAAAATGTCTACTGAAATAAATAGCTTCCTGACCTGGGCATTGAAATCACTGAGGAGGTGGGCAATGCCATATTTATTTTTATGTCTTTGCTGCTTATACAATACCTGGTTAATGGAAATTTTGAGTCAATATATGTCTGTTGAATCGTTGAATAATTGAATGAATAGACAATGAGATTCATTATCCTTAAGAAGATTACAAAATACTTTAGAGGGGAGAAAGCTTCCTTGGGCATAAAGTTAGAAGGGTAAAGGCAAATCCAGGGCACAGCTTTTGGAACTGCAATCTGTACTTTATGTGAGAACAATGCTGAGGTGGATGATTAGTCTACCGGGGCTTCAAATACTGTGTTAAAAATTAAATTTGCATCGATTCTTTATTCTATGGTATGTTTTGCACCCAAAACAATGCTGGCATTATTTTAAAAATTATTAACATTACATTAGAATCCCAGCATATTCCAGCTGGAAAAGCAATGGGTTTCTTGGAGATGCTGCAAATAACTTCAGAAAGCACTTTCATCACACTGAATAACTTCAGAGTTGAAGAAAATTTAAAGATTTTTAGTCCTTCTTCCCATGTTAAAGATGAGGAAACAGAGGCCCAGAAAGGGTCAGGGTCCAAGTAACTATCTAATTCCAAGCTGGCTTATCCTGCCTCATCTTTTTTTTTCCTGCAAAAATCACAACAAAGACACTTGCCCACAGTTCCCCTCTCTCCTGCTGACCCACGAGCAACCCTGGTTCTTCCGGAGTGGCTCTGTGTGGCAAGCCCTGTGCTCCCCAGGGAGTCATGAGTATAACAAAACTGTAAAACTCTTCTCAGTTTCTCTCTTTTGATCTGCATCTGGCCTCACCACATCCCACCCAAGATAATAGGGTTAAAACACTCTCATGGTGAATTGAGGCCAGGACTAAAACTCTGATGTAGACAACTTGTACCAGAACTCAGTCACCTGTCTTGTAATCCAAGGATCCTTGCACCTCCTCAAGATGAAAGTTACGTAATTTCTCCCTTAAAAGGACTATTAAAAATTTGGCTTCATTAAACTTATTCTTCATTCTCTAGATGCCATTTGACCTCCTAGGTAAAAAGGCAAACATATTCTCTAACACAAGTTGCACAAAAATGAGGATTAATACCCATCTTTCAGAAAAGCCTTCAGCCCATCCAGCAAGAACTGTGGAATTTGACATTTGCTTTCAAGAGTCTTACTTTGTGCTGATTTGAATAACTTCTGCTGCAGATTTGAACTGTTGCCTCTGCTTCATTCATCTCCTGAGTGGAGTTGAAGAATGGTTGAGTACCTGTTTCCATTAGGAATTTTTTCTGTTCCTGCAGACTGTTTAGACATGAGGGATGCTTCACTTTAGTTGATGTCTAAAGTTCAGGGCCAAGTAAATGGCACTTTAGTGGCCTATACAAATGGATTTTTAAGAAAAAAAGTCATAAATTAATGTCAATGACAGACATGTGGACAATTGAATTACTAAATACAATTTCCCCTTTTCTAATGGGCATGACCCTTACATATTTTTTAAAAATAATCCATCTCTTGATGACAAGCTAAATCACACACACAAATCTCATTGTTGCTAATAGCTTGTTTATTTCTCTTCTTTCTTTTGTAAAATAATGTTATATTAAAGGTGAATGCTTAGAATCAAAGAACTGGTCTGGAAGTATATTTGTCTGAGCTGCTATAACAAAATTCCATAAACTGGGTGGTTTATAAACAACAGACATTTATTTCTCACAGTTCTGGAGGCTGAAAAGCACAAAATCCAGGTACTGGCAGATTTGGTATCTGCTGAGGGCCTGCTTCCTGGTTCATAGATGGCACCTTCTAGCTCTGTCCTCACATGGCAGAAGGGCAAGGCATCTCTCTGGGGTCTCTTTTATAAAAGCACTCACTAATCCTATTCATAAGGGCCCCACCCTCATGACCTAATCACCTCGCAAAGGTCCCACTTCTTAATACCATCACCGTGGGGGTGAGATTTCAACACATAGATTTTGGGGGGACACAAACATTCAGATCATAGCAGGAAGGGATGTAAATATTATCTATTCTGATTTTTCCCACCTTGTGTGAATTATGCGAATCTACGAAAACTACAATTTTGACTTTTTCAGGAATGAGAAGTCAAGTTTAGGATCACAAATTTCACAAATTCCTGCATAATGTAAGTTTTATTTTTAGGATCCATTGATCGAAAAAAATACTACTACAAATTCAGTAATCTTTTTAAATAAAATTTTATCTTATGAGTCAGTCACAACAGCATTTATAGTACATTTAGCAACATGTATTTGCAAGAAAGATGGAGCAGGATGAAGCCTATGGATTCAAAGACTTGGGCAATTACTTTAACAACCCATCCTTTCTGCTGACACCCCACCTCCAGACTCACACACACCCCATGTTGGTGCTCTAAAACATTTCTGCCAGGCAGTTCTGGTTTCTGCTTGTATATTCCCTGTGTTGGGCAGCTCACTAGTTTATAGAGCAAGCCACGATGTCTTTGAGTTGTTCTTCCTAATATGGAAGTTTCCTCCTGATATTGAGCTGAAATATGTCTCTCGCAATCTCTGAGTTTTTACCCTATGGGCTCACTGACTACGATAATCCTCCTTTCCCTCTCTCTTAAGGTGGTTCTCATGCTCTCCACCCCATTTAGGGACAGGCTGAAGTGGGCACAGAAGGGACTCTGTGAGGGAAATATGAGGACAAAAGCCCTAAGGGTTGAAAATAAGAGCTTTTTGTTGTGGATCCATCTTTGGAAGTACCAGACTATTGACATGAGGGGAACAGAAGAACAGAAGCCAGGAAGCTGTGGTAACCATTTAGAAGCAGAGAGATAGCAGCCCCAAAGCTGACTGGGCTCTAGGAATTGTGGGCTGATACGAGATGATTATGATGAAGAATTTACTAACCCAGTGGCAAAACGTGGTTAAAAGCAGGTGCAAGGAAATCTTTGAGCTGTTATCTCAACGTAGTTGGAAAAAGCACTGATATAAAAACCACAAGAAAGAATTCTATTATTGAGGTCCTCCTCCTTGCAATCTCAGGATGTTATCTGTGTCTTTACTACTATAATCCCATTAATGTAAAACCACACACACAGAGGTGAGGCTAGCATGTGACTCCCTTAACTATGAGTAGAAGGTCAAAGGGAATATATTGTCCCAGAAATTCCATTGTCTTCCTCCCACTCTTTTTCTGATCCCCAGGGTTGCCATTTTCCTAGTTCCCTGAAAGTTTTCAGATCTCTTATTCTCTGTTCTAAATACATCCTCCTTGGTTAAAAATGGTGCTGAGAATTTAACTCATGACTCCATGTGTGGACTGAACAATGCAGAATAAAACAAGACTATGACATTCTCCCTTTATTTCTAGCAGCCCATGCCCTCTACACTGTATTTGTCCATTTAGCATTGCTTTAGCAGAATACCTGAGGCTGAGTAATTTATACAGAAAAGAGGTTTATTTGGCTCATGATTCTGGTGGCTGGGAAGTTCGAGATTGGGCAGTTGCACCTGGTGAGTGCCTCATATTGCTTAATTCATGGCAGAAAACAAAAGGGGAGCAGCATGTGCAAAGAGATCACATGCAAAAGAGAAAGCAAGAGAGTCTAGGAAGCCAAACTCACTTTTATAGCAACACGCTCTTTGCTAACTAATCCATTTCCACAGAGTGAGAACTGGCTCACTCCCACAGGAGGGCATTAATCCACTCATGAGGGATCTGCCTCTATGGCCCAAACCTCCCACTAGACCCACCTCCCAACACTGACACATTGGGAATCAAATATCAACATGAGTTTTAGCAGAGAAAAACCACATCTGAACCATTTCATACACAAACTATTAACTGTACAAGGGGCTAAACACCCACTCCCCTCATGCCCAATTAGGCAATAGAGAACTGTGGTTAAGAACAAGGACATTACACTCAAATCTACTTGGCTTGACACCTGGCTCCTCCTCCCTCTAATTATGTGACTGCACAAGTCATTCAGTCTCTTCACACCCCTCATATCTGCATACAGAATAGAAACTTTATTAAAGGCTGGATTTTGGTTAAGGTTCACAAGTAGATTCCACTGGTTTTTCACTTGTTCAAATACCCTTCTATTTATTCATTTATTCCCCAAATATTCTTTGAGTGCCTCCTCTGTGCCAAGCACTGTTTAAGATGGTAATGATGAATAAGACAGACTTCGCCCCCACCCGATGGAGCTTAACTTCTAGTGATGGAACACAATGAGGTGATGAATAATTAAATGAGTAATACAATTTCAGGTCATGGTTAGTGCCATGTAGGAATATTACGCAGAACAAGGGGCCAGAGGTGACAAGATAGGTGCTGCTTTGGCAAGGATAGTCAGAGAAGCCTCAGAGCAACCAGAGCATGTATCAGCAAGGGCATGAGAGGAGTTTCATGCACGTAACAAACTCCAAGGTGAACCATCCTCATCAATAAGGAAATACTTGTCTCACATAACAAGAAGTTAGTTCAGCCATGCTCAGGGCTGGCCTCATCCTGAGGCTGGGCGGTCCCTGCCTGCAACAATGCTCCAATCACACCCTAAGGCAACACAGAGAAGAGGAAGAATACTGGCTCTTGTAGGGGTTCATTTTGAGGGGAGAGGAAACCATTTCTCAGAAGCCCCACAGAAGGCTTCCTTCTCATGTCTCAGTTCCTGGAATTAGGTTAAATGTTTATTTCTGAGCCAGTCACTGGCAGGGAGGATGTAATTACATGATTAGCTTGAACTATTCAACACAGGCACCACCAGCAATGCCTTCATTATATAAGTTTTTGCCTATCAGACACTCTGCTCAGCACCTTACCTACAGACAGAGTCCTCAAATTAAAATTCCTGTTAGAACTTCAAGTCTATGTTTGCATTTAAATTCATCCAGTCATTTTTCACATACACACATGCAATTTATTATATTGGGCAGGAACACAGCCAGGCCTGGTGCAGTCCTTTCTCTACCCCTCAAGACATAGGTGATTAGGGATATTTACTTAACCTCTTGAAGTCTCTGTTTCCTGATCCCGAAACAGATGGAAATAATAGTATCTACCTTATGGAACTCTTGTGAGTTGGAACTAGATATTCAATACATGTACACCACAAAGCAATTGCTCAGTAAGACAGCTACTCCCAGGGCTGGGATTAGAGTCCATCACGTGAGGTGCGTAGGTCCTCTGGTTTGTGCCTGGGTGCCTTGCGGGTGTCACCTTAGTCCTGGCCTTGGCTATTCGTATTATTCATCAAACATGCATTGATCTTATACTTATGTGAGACTTTGTGCTGTCAACATCTTTTAGCCAAAGGTCACCAGGAACAGTCCTGTAGCCAAACACATCAGGTTTATTACTCACTGAAGCAAAGGAAAATGCACACCATAGGGAACGATACAGTGTCTCAGTAAGGGGATGCCATAAAGAGCTTATTATGGACTTCAGACTTTCTTCAGAGACTTAGGGGCAGTTACAAAGAAGCAGGGATTTGCTCTGGGTTGGGTGCTGTCCCAAAGTGGAGGCAATTTGAGTATCTCCATAAATCTTGTCTATACGGAGGGCAGACTAGAGAGAGAGTAAAGCTGTGATTAAGAATTAGCAGTCACTCATTCTAGCCAAGAGAGGGAGACATCTGACATTTTGTGGGTGGCACAACAACCTTGTTTTTGTCTGTGCTTAGACAAAATTATGAAGTGATCTTGTTTTGCCTCACTTTGTCATGGTTTCAGAGTAAGTCTCTATGATACTGGTATTCAGTGAGATTGTTTATGTTCAACAGGAGAATGATATGGCCCGACTGTGAGTGCCCAGCCAGCTTCTGGATGGCCGTGGCCACTTATTCTTAGTACTAAACAATGGAGATCTAACAATAAGTCCTTGCCTTCAAGAGCTCACAGCCTGGAGGGAAGCAAACATTTACAAGACCATGTGAGCACCACAATAATGGAGATGTTGTGTCTAGAGAGAGGAGGGCTCAACAGGCACAGAGGGGAGCATCAGATAAAGCTGCATAAGGGAGGGTGCATTTGATCTGGGAAAACGATGAGCGTGTGAGTGTGTGTAAGGAAATCCTTTATGTGCACGGCAGCCTCTGTGTTCCAAATTAGAAATTCAATTCAAGCCCCAGCAACTTTGCAACTATAGACATTTTCTTCCCTTTCTTTTCTGGATGAAAAATAGCCTTTCTATTTTCATCATTGAAATCGCCATTTGTCATTCTCAAGGTGCCTCGGTGCCTTTGTCTCTGCTGTCAGCTGGCAGCAATGATGCTAAAAATAGCTGGCGGAGGGAACTGCTACATGCTGAACATTAAAAATAGAAAGGGAAGCACTGGTGTGAATAATGCATGGGAGAGAATCCCGTTCACGCTGGCCTTAAGGTCCTCTGGGGGCCGAGCTGCTGGGCACAGCTCTGCAGGGCAAAGGAGGATTAAGGCATTTGTGTTGCTCACGCTGCAGTGAGAGGGCAGCCCACAAATTACAGCTTCCCTCTTGCCCTGCGGTGGCCAGGGAGGGATGGGAGGAAATGGAGGCTGAACTAGTGTTCTGCAAGACAAATTAAGATTCTAATTTGGAGGCACAAACTCAAATGTGTTGTCATCAGGAGCCAAGACAAAGGAGGGAGCAGGCCTATGACCCACCGGCGGTGGTGGGGGGGGGGGAAGGCACACCCTATGTATGAAGGCACACTCTAATTCCCTTTCTTTTGTCACTCACACTGCTAGCTAGTCAGAACTGATCTGCAAGGGGGATTTTGTTCACAAATCATCAGGTTATGATCTCTGTAAAATCCAAGAGATGCTCAAAGTTGAGACCCATATTACACCAGCTGGAGCATCTGTGAGCATTGTAGGTTCTTCCTCACTGTTGCTAATAACTGAATTTCCCTTTACACTGATTTGTTCCCCATGACCAGATGCTAGTTTTATTCCTGACAGTCCTCGATTGTCAGAGCTGAAGGAATTCAGAGACTGGTAGGTAAATTAAAAGGTGCTGAGGTCCAGAGAGGGGAGGAATTTTTCTGAGGTCACACAGCATCCCAGCCTCTGAGACAGGGCTGACTTGCTTCTTCGTCTGCTCTGACGTTGCCTTCCCCATAAGTTTGCTTCTGAGTCACCTCTTTAAATGCTTGATAGAATAGGAACCTTGTTCCCAAATGCAGGCTCCGTCTGCTCCTCCAAGCCTTGAGGCAGGTAGAGTTCATCCTGTCTGAAACAGGGCATACTTCCGGCGTGGTATGCGGTTCCTTCAGTGTGAAACCAGAACAGACTGTGGGCTCCAGACATTGCCCCTGGAGTAATGGGTCTCCAGCGCATCCATCTAGGGATTGAGGGTTTGATTTTATTCTAGTTCCTTTCCCTCCTAGTTTCCTAGCTCTCCTAAGAGAAAAGTAATTCTGATACTGAATAGATTGCCTCTCCTTCCTCAAGGAGGATGGGTGCCCCAGTCTGAACTCGCACCCAGAACCTTTGTCTAATGGGTGAGAACACAACTTTGAAATCATCCTGGGCTCAAATCCAGTTCTGTCCTTTACCATCTTTTTGACTTTGGCCAATATACCTGATATCTCCGGGTTCCAGTTTCTTGCTCCTGAAGTGGCACCAATAAAACTCATCCCCTGGGGCAGTGATAAAGATGAGACCACGAATGAGAAACGCTGACCGCCGTGACCACACGCAACTAGGCCTCAAAGAACGTGAGTCCCTCCCCCTTCCCAGAGAAGGCTGCCTTTTCACCTGCACCCCGGGATCCCCCTACTAGGTCTGAATCCCAGGTCTGTAACACACTCCCGCAGTAGCCTCCAGGAAGCTGGGACCCTCAGGACGTCCACTTGTTTGTCAGTAACGGAAGAAGATCAAATCTCCCTTGTTGGTTACAGAGGTTAGCGAGACAATGCAGGACACCGGTCACAGTGTAAGTGCTCAATAAAGGACAGCCGTGACGATGCCATTGCCCAGGCCCCGCCCTTTGGGGTGAGGCGCTGACGGTGCTCCATCCCATCCGTCTGATTGGTCAGGTAGGCATGCAGCACGCATGCACAAAACGCATATATGCAGGCACGCACGTATGCCCGAGCTCACATCCGGTTAGAGACTGAGTAGGGCTTCCGCTTCATGCAGACGTCCGGTCTGTGGACCCTCTGATCTGAGAGTAAGCCGAGACGTTCGGTTACTCTTCATAACCCCCAAAGGCCCCACACAGGCATCCACAAGCCTGCTTCCTCCTCCAGCCCAGCCTGCCTGGGGTTCCCCCACCTTCCCTCACTCCGTGGTCTGCTCTAAAATAGGTCATTTCCTGCAGGTCGTGACTGAGAGTGACGGGGAGGCCTGAGCCATGCTTAGTGAGAGTCCTTTTTATACCAGACATAAAGCTCTTGCTTTGCCGTTTATTTCCTTTAGCGCCCATTTTTAAGGAAAGGGGATTCTGAGCAGGGCGAGGCCCCGGGCTTCTGCGGATGTGAAAACCCTTTTCCTTGTAGGGGGCCATGGAGCCAGCATGGAATAGGCTTAATTGGGTAGCACGTCACCTCTACTTTTCTGTCTGTCTTCCCACCACAGCAGCTCATTTATTCAGTCATCCTTTTACTCATGAATTTATTCATCAAGCCCTACAACTTCTGCTCTGGACTAGATTCTGTGCTCCTCAGTGTGTCACTACAGAGGTATGAGACATGCTCCCTGACCTTGAGGGAAGTAGACCCCTAAGAAGTGAGGCCACTGTGGCTGATGTTTGTCAGGAAGCTTGTGGATCCCATGGCCCTTTCCTATTGCACATTTTTCTTGTTTCAATTTAGTCCTCCTACACCCTGGTAAGGTGGGCATCAATGTTTTCTTCCACATTTGCAGAACAGGAAACTGAGATTCAGGTAGTTATAAGGCATATTCAAAATTAGGCAATTAGTAGATAAAACTTTTTCCCCAACTATCTGCTGATGACTTTATCATATGCTCTGTGAGAAACAAAGCAAGAGCTTAGTTTTAGTCTTACATTCTCCTTAAATATATGAGCACTCAATCTTCCTCCAGATAATTAAAGAAAGAAGAAAAAATGAAGTTGAGGAATGTTTAGTATCTTGGGCATGGTTGTGCTTATAGAACAAAATATGGACTTAATAAGCTTAGTCTCTTAATCTCAGTAGACAAGAGAGGAGCCCCTTGAGACTTGGAAAAGATGGATTTTGAGAAAGTACAGACGATCCCACTGTTTCTGTTAGGATTGTGTTCAGTTGTGAATAATAGTTAATCCTACCATAGGGACTTAACGCCAAACAAAGGGGTTTATTTTCTCACATTGGGCAAAGCCCAGATGTAAGTAGAATGGCTCAAAGATGCCATCAAGGAACCAGGTTCCTTTTCCATAGCTGTTCCAACTTCTTTAATACGTGGCTTTTATTTTCATGAGTTCATAGTGGCTGCTGTATCTCTAGCACTACATGAGTATTTCAGGCAGGAGGAAGGGAGAAGAGCAAAGGACATATGTCTTTTTCCATAAAGGAATGTTCTGCTCAGGGACTTCTATCTATTATATGTCTCACTGGGCATAGCTGGATTACATGGCATCTCCTTGCTGGGAATGTGAACTTTTCACAATCCAGACTCTATGGAAGTGCGAGGGTTGGAATGTCTGTTGAATAAATATATCTTCAGTATTTGTCTAAGCCATTTCCATCAGAATTTATTATTAATCAGCAAACTTCTACAATACATGCAGAGAATCAGAGACTTTCAAAGGCTGAGATAAACAAGTAAGAGTGTCTGGATTTGCTTGCTTGCTACATGAGAAGGAAACGAATGTTCCCAGATTCTTGGCACTTTCTACCGTAATGACTCTCCATGGATCAAGAATATAATGTGTCTTTCAACTACCAAGAATGCCCATCACTGTGAGGACCTTAGGGACTAGGAAAAAGACTATAGTGTGGTCCTATGGACCCATTGAACCCATAGTGAGATGGACCTGAACCAGGGGTACACTTGAAATCTCTCTTCCATATACACTCACCATAACAGTGGTAGGCTATAGTGACATTTTGACTGGAGTAACATAGGTAACTCTAAGTAGGATAAGTGTCCACCCAGACTCTGTATGCAACAACATCCAAAAGATCTGGGTACTCCTCTCCCTGGTGAACAAAATTTACTTGGCTCAGTGGCCTTTGGACCCCTGAGCAACAATTGTAGAAATTTTAATTTATATGCTTCTGTTGACTTTTCAGGGTCCTTCCTCAAAGAAGCCTGGCTTCCCCTTCAATCAATCAGACTGTGTATCTGAAACTAAGTTTGGAAACTTGATGTGGACCTCAGGTTTCCATTGAGGTGGCTGACATCAGCCTTCTGCTTGCCAGATCTCAATTATTTATTATTATAAATGGTAAGCAATACCTCTAGTGTCTATGTATTATTGTAAATTGTAAGCAGTACATCTTTCTTGACCATAAGACCACCTGATCTCTAAGACAAAACCAAGGATTACTGTGGGTCAAAGCACTCTGATTACCAGCATTGCAGCTGTACTAATTGAGTAATTAAGTTCACCTTTCTTCTGGAGGTTAAGTGTTGCCACCTGGTCACTGCTTTATGACTTTCATCATTCCCACTGATGTTAGTAAACTCAGGTCCATGATAGCATCTTTAGTTGTCGACCTTGTTGTTTAGAGGGTGACTACAACTGGGCTTCCCAGGGGTTTTATTCTCTCCCTTTCCCTTCACCATGGCACTCCTTCCTTGATGAAGAAAGTGTCCTTTGGGCCCTCTCAGGACATGTAGTCAGGTGGTGGGTTCTCAGGTCTTACATAGTAAGTCTATGATAACACTCCCTCCCCTCTGAGCATTCTGACACTTTCCTTTTTACAATGCTGGGAATTTCTGGTGTTGTTGTTAATGTAATTAATTATAAACCATTGACATATCTCAAGCTTCAAGGAGCCAACCCAGCTTTGGTAGGCAGAATAATTCCCTCCCAACCCAACCCCCCAAAAATGTTCACGTCCTAATGCCAGAAACCTGTCGTTATGTTATATTCAAAAAAAGACCTTGAAGCTGTGACTAAGAATCTTGAGATAGGGGCATCTGGATTATGTGGGTGAGCCCAATGTAAGCACAAAAGTCCCTATAAGAGGATCTCAAGTGGTTCAGAGTCAGAGAGAAGATGTGACAATTGAAGCAGAGATTGGATTGATGTGTAGCCAACAAGCCACGGAAGCTGAAAAAGGCAAGGGAATGGATTCTCCCTGTGTTTCCTAGGGCTCCCATAATAAAGTACCACGGAGTAGGTGGTTTAACATAGAAATGTATTCTCTCCCAACTTGGGAGACTAGAAGTCCAAAATCAAGACTATCATCAGGCCCATTCTTCCTCCAAAGAACCTAAAGAAGAATCCTTCCTAGCTTCTGGTGGTTGTTGGCAATCCTTAGCATTCCTTGGCTTGCAGCTATATCCACACAATTGCTGCCTTCTTCTTCACATGTCTGGGTAACTCCTGTCCTCTAGGGGCATCAGTCATTGGATTTAGTAGCCACCTCAACCCAATATGACTTCATCTTAATTTAATTAGTTACATTTGCAAAGAACCTATTAATATTTCCAAATAAGGCCACATTTTGAAGTTCTGGATGGACATGAATTTGCAGGGGGGAACACTACTCAACCTAGCACACACCCCTAGAACCTCCATAAGAAATGCAGCTTTGTAGTTTTAGACTTCTGACTTCTAGAACTGTAAGATAATAAATTTATGTTGTTTTCAGCCACTAAATGTGTAGTAATTTATTACAGCAGCAATAAGAAACTAATACCCCAGACAACTATAAGAATAGTTGCAGGATTTCTTGTCAAAATACTGGGTTGATTCATTCACAAGTGCCTCCACATCAGTGACTTGGAGAGAACTTTCAAAGCCCAAGGATATCTCTTCAAAGGCTTAGAATATGTGCCATAGCCAGAGCAAGTCACAAAATGTCAGAAAGAGAGAGAGAGAAACTTCAGATGTTTAAATAGAAACTAGGCAGAAATTCAGTGACACTTTCCACAGTGTGTATTACTTGTGTGTGTGCGCGCACACGTGTGTATGTGTGTTTCTCAGCTATTCTCTCTGCTTTTGAAAAACGGAAAGACAACCAAACATCTATGCCTTAAAGAGAAGGTTAACTGAATTCAGGTACAGTGAGAGAAGAGTCAATAAATCAGCCCCAAAATATCAGAGCAAATAGAACATCTGCAAAGAGTGGCTCATGCAGGAGCCAGATGGAAAGAAATGACACAATGACTAAGCAAATATAACACAGAAGGAAATACAGTTAGAAGAAGTAAATACACTTAGAAAATGAACATAGCATGCTGAAATAAGACAAAGATCCCAACCCATAAGAAAATATAACTCGTAGAAGAGAAGGAAATGCATCATAATTGCTAGGTTAATAAGAACATTAAAATAAAAAGGCTCAAACAAGAATTGATAGAACAGAATGAGATGAACAAAGAAAATGTAGACTTAGTGTCCCCTTAGGAAATAGAAGGAACTCATCTATGACTTTGAAAGGAATTTAATGAAGAGCCTATGCCTGCTCTGGGTAAAGGGTACCACTGAGGGATGTTGAGGAATCCAAGTAGGAAGCTGTTACCAACCCTAGGCATGCAAGGGTGAGGAAAAGAACCAGTGTTAGTGGAATCATGAAAGAAGGGCCTTCCAGCAGTACTTAGGCACAGAAAGATGTAGCCACTGCTAGAATCACAGCAGCATTCAGGAAGGGAGAGGGGGAAGAAATTTTCTGACCACTCCTTCTTCCATTTTCTGATCTGCTTGTAGCTCCCAGTAGCTGAATCCAACCAGAAGCGGCATGGAAAGGCATATGGAATGATACAGTCCTTAGGGCCAGCCTCTAAGGGAACAGACCAGAGTAAAGAAAGGCAAGGAATAAATGAAGGAGGGACAAATGGAGAACTACTAGGACAAAGATACGTTGGCCTTGTTTATGCAATACTTGAGGCCCCCTAGGACTGTCTTTCCAGGAGGCTCCTTGCTCATGGCCTTACTATGGTTGTAAAGCTCCTGTGGCCACAGTCTCATGTCCTAACACTGCTATCATCTCATCCTTCTCTCAACTCAATCTCACTCAGGCCTATCTTAGAGGGAACTTAAGCTGCTCCACCACCCAGGTCCAAGCCAACCAGACCAATCCTGACCCTGGCTTCCCTGGTGGATGTCTGTGGGAGCAAAACCACACTAGTTAAATATTTATGTTAATGCCCCGGTGGGATGGATTTTGAACAGAAAGACATGAAATAAACAGTTTTCAAAAAAAAAAAAAAAGAAATGCTTTTTTCTCCTTCCCTTGATGCAGTGATTCCATACAACCGCTCCAGAAATATCCCTCATGACCAAGCCATAAACTATGTTTTCTTGAGAAGCTATGGCCAGCTTGCATTTGCTTTCTTTTTTCTCCTGTCTCTCTCTTGCTCTCCTGGGATTTAGCCCATTCAATGGAGCTTATGGTCAGTCTTTGCTTTTGAGAGAACCCATGCTAAGACAATTGGTTCCAGAGATGATCCAAGAAGACCTTCCAGATGAAGTTTTGGAGGTAAATTTCCCATGAGTCTGAAGGCAAGACAAAAATCTATTCCTTTTCCTAAGTGAGGTAATTATAACCCTTACATGAAATGGCACCACCACTACTAAAATTTCACTTACATTTAATTGGAATGAGGTACCAGTGGAATGCAAGGTTTAGGAGATCGAATGGCAGCTGCATTTGATCAGTATGTGGGCGGTGATAATTATGAGAAGTGTGATGTGGAGTGACCTCTTTTGATAGCATTTGAAGCTTTAAAAATGAAAAAGATAAAATCAGAGGGGTTAATTACCAATTTAAATCTTCCATGCAAACCAGCCTGTGTCTGCTGTAGTTTGGATATTTGATCTTCCAAACCTCATGTTGACATTTCATTTCCAATGTTGGAGGTGGGGCCTGGTGGGAGGTTTTTGGATTCTGGGGCAGATCCCTCAGGAATGGTTTGGTGCCATTCTCTCTTAGTTCCCGAGAGAACTGGTTGTTGAAAAGAACTTGGCACCTCTCTCTGTCTCTTTCTTCCTCTCTCACCATGTGATCTCCGCACATGTGGCTCCCCTTCTCCTTCTGCCACGAGTGGAAGCAGCGTGAGGCCCTCACCAGAAGCTGTGCAGACACTGGTGCCATGCTTATTGTACAGCCTGCAAAACCATGAGACAAATAAACCTCTTTTCTTTATAAATTAAGTATTAAACTTAATAAGTATTAAGTATTCCTTAAGCATTCCTTTATATCAACCCAGACTAAGACAGTCTCCAAGGCAGTTCTAGAGGAGAATCTCATCTCCTACAGTCACAGAGAAGACTGTGCTCAAAATGAAGCCCAGAATCTGATTATTTAGATTATTTAAAAAGGCATAGTTTCAAAGGAAGCTATATGTAATCTTGACAGGTCTCCTATGTTAAAGTTTAGACCATGATAGGGAAAGAGTGGGAATATGATACCAGGGATGGGGATATTTGGGTAGATAAGCCTGAGAATCTTAAAACCTCAAATTCTTGTAACCCTGACAGAGCAGCCTCTTTCCCCTCAAAAGACAAAAACAGTCTCTTCTTACAAGGACAAACTATAAAGACCTCACCTGAAGTAGGTGCCTCTCTAGATGTTGTGAGTTTTCCTCAAGATCTGTCTCCTTCGTTATAGGTTAATAAGTGGGGTCAGTTTTACCTCAGACGAGCCGGGAAGTATGAAAGAGACTTCATGTTAAAGACACAGAAGACTTCCCTGTGTCATGATGAGTCAGGCCTGTTATTAACCTTCCCTTGTTCACTGGGCACCCATTTCTGTCAGCAAAGTTTTTCCAGCACTCTTAAGTCAGAAAATGCATTATGGACATCCACTCATATTTTATCTTAGTGGTTTAATTTAAAAAATGTATTAATCCTCCTTGACTCAATTTCTTAAACAGGAAACTGAAAGAGTTGTAGTCATAGGAAGTGACTGAGGAAGCTTCATTTTTAAAGTTAGTTAACAGAAAGGTTAATCTAATTCCCACCATTTAATCAGTTACACCTACACATATTTCTTTATTCCAACAGAAATGGATTATCAACTAAAAGAAAGTCAGCTGTACATAACACACACAGCAGAAAGACCCCCAATAACAGTAGTTTGAACAGTATGGTTTATTTCTCTCTCACATAAAAGATGCCTGGAGGAGGCAATCAGGGCTGTAATGGTAGCTTCACACTTTCCTCAAGGAATCAACCACTTATCTATCTGACCTGCCTTTTTCTCTAAATGGTTTGTATCCTCAAGATGAATCTTAACTCAAGAAGTATGTGGAAGTTTAACATCATTCCACGCAGGCAGCAGGAGAATCCGTGGAAGGCTCAAGGTTCTCCCCACTCGATCGGCTTCTTGAAACAACTTTCCAAGAAGTTCCCCATAATGCTTCTATTTAAATCTCTTTGGCCAAAAACTGGTCTCATGGCCTCACCTAGCTGCATGGAAAATGTTGCCTTTTGGCTGGGTGCATTGCCACACGGAATAAAATTGAGGTTCTGCAGCTGAGAAAAAGAGAAGGTGTGGATATTTATTGGGTGGCAGCGAACAGTCTCTGCCACAGGTAAGACAATCTTTATTCATTCAACAAATGCCAGGTGCTCTGTGAGGATGAGGTGAAAGGAGACAGAAATGAAGACAAGCAAGACACAGACTCCGATATTCAGGGACTCACAGTCAGATGGGGGAGATAGCTTTGTAATAAATGAGTTTATCAGCAAATGACTGCTGCCCTCATCAAAGTGTGTGTCAGGGAGATGGGTGGCATGAAGAGGGCCATTACCATTGAGGCTGGGGTTTTGTGGGGGCATGTCTTTTGAAGGGAGTCACCATTGAAGACAGGGATATTTTTCCCAGGCCAACTGGAGGAGCAGTGCACGTGAAGACAAAAGATGAGAGGTGGTATCCCATGCTGGGCACTTCTGTTCCTGGAACTCCGGGACTTTTTGTTCCATGAACCCATAAATTCCACCCCCCCCAACACACACTTTTTTTTTTTTTTTTTTGCTTAAGCCAGTTGAGGTACAGTTTTTGCACTTGCAAGAAGAGTTCTGAATGATGCAGTCATCATGTAAAATAAGCCTTCTTCATGTAGAAAATAAAAATAATCTATGCCTCAAGTGACACCATTAACATACACTAAAAAGTAGGATAACCAACTCATCATGTTCATTGGGACTGCATCTGTTTTTGCACTGGAGGTCCCTCATCCTGGGAAAACCCTCAGTCCCTAGCAAATTCTGATAGTTGGTCACTGGAAAGCAAAAGTTATCTATATGTTCTGTGGAAAAGAGAACACTCAGAGAGAAATGTGGAGTATTTTCAAATAGGTTAAAGGTTCTCACATGTAAGAAAAACATAGATGTTCTGGGTGGTTAGAAGGAGTGGAAGCAGAGTAACTTGGTGGACAAGGAAGAAGTGGGACTATTATAAGGCAGATTGTTCTTGTTAAAAGGACAATTTTTTTTTTTTTTTTTTGAGACAGAGTCTCACTCTGTTGCCCAGGCTAGAGTGCCGTGGCATCAGCCTAGCTCACAGCAACCTCAAACTCCTGGGCTTAAGCAATCCTACTGCCTCAGCCTCCCGAGTAGCAGGGACTACAGGCATGTGCCACCATGATGGCTAATTTTTTCTATATATATGTTTAGTTGGCCAGATCATTTCTTTCTATTTTTAGTAGAGATGGGGTCTCGCTCTTGCTCAGGCTGGTCTCGAACTCCTGACCTAGAGCGATCCACCCACCTCGGCCTCCCAGAGTGCTAGGATTACAGACGTGAGCCACTGCACCTGGCCTTAAAAGGACATTTTTTTCTAAATATCAGATCTTCCCAAGGGTGGAATTGCCTGCCTTGGAAAGGGAATACAGCAGAGGGGTCTTGTGGTCTGACCTGGGAAAGGCAGAGCTGAGTTAGAACCCTGGCTCTTCCCCTCACCAGTTGTGTGGTCTTGACCAGGTTAGTTAATCTCTCTGGGCCTCAGTTTTCTCATCTGTGAAATGGTGATCATGATAGTACCTACTTCACTGAGTTGTCGTGAGGATTAAACAAGGTGAAGCAGAGTAAGTCCTCAGTGGGTTCTAGTTATAAATATCGAGAAGCAATGAGCTCCCTTGTCAGCAAGAAAGGCTGGATGGCCCCTTGATATGAAGCTCCAGAGGGTGTCAAGGATGGATGCCTGCATGTGACAAACACTCAAAGGAACTTGAAATTTCCTTTCTAGGCAAACATTCTGTTTTGATTTGATTTTGTAAAAAAGATGTTGCTGATAGGGCTACTTTAGAGATGGATGCTTGTGATGATTTTTGACAGACTTTCCTTATAAAGCTTTTTAGGGCTTCTTTAAAATACATTTTGCTGAGCTTTAAAATGAGGAGCATCTGTCTGCTTCCAGCTCTCTAGACCTGAGGTTATTTCTGCTCTCAGCCACTTTAATGAAGTCATTAGAGTGACCGAGTGTGTTACTGGCCACGGCTCTGGAGACCCGGGTCAGGGAGAGTCTTTCAGCATCAGCCCTGTGATGAATTGGTCAGCCATGGGGCCATCTGTCCCCCTCATCTCCCACTGTACCCAGCTCTGAGGGCTCAAAGGGCTCGGGGAAGTTTAGTTACAGCAATGTAACATCATTGCTGAGAAGATAACATCATTGCTGAGAGGCTTAAGTACCATCATTTAATGGTTTTTTTTTTTTTAAGTTTGTTTTTTTTTTTTTAAATTAAGCTATAACTTTCATACAGAAGAGTTGAGTGCAATGTTGAGTGCTGTCTATAGGACCTTCCAAGGTTATCTGAGGGTATAGGGGGTACAATTTTTTTCTATTGCCTAAGGAACCTTATGTTATGGAAAACGGATAGCAATGCAAATGCACAGGCTGATGATTTTTATAGGTGTGTACCCCATGTAACCACTGACAGGATCAAGATATGGAATATTTTCATCACCTCAGAAGCTTCCCATGTGCTCTTTCCTAGTCATTATGCCCATCCGCCTGTCAGAAATACCACTATTCTGACCTCCAAAACCATACATTAGTTTTGCCCATTTTTGATCTTCATACAAATGAAATTATACGGCATGTGATCTTTTGTATTTAGCTTCTTTTAATCAACATAAGACCTTTGGGATTCATCCATGTTTCAGCAGTAGTTTGTTCTTTTATATTACTGTGTAGTTGTCAATTATACATGTAAATTATAATTTTCCCACGTTGAAAAATTGCCTCCTATACAAATGTAAACTGACCATGTATCAAAGATTTTATTTAACTCATTAATTAATGAGAGAATAGTAGAATGTTAAAAACAGGCTACCATGAGAATTTGACTTACAGAGATCTATATTCTCTACCAGACAGAATTTGTTTGCTTTGCTGTTAACATAAATTCTTTTCATTGCTGTGAACAGAAAACATTTGCATTGCTATCAGTTTTCCATAATGTAAAGTTGCTTAGGCAATGGAAAAAAAAATTGTACCCTCCCATACCCTCGGATAACCTTGGAAGTCCTATAGACAGCACCCAACATTGCACTGAGAAGACACCCAGGACTCTCTGTGGCCCTTTTTCAAGTCTTAGAAAATATTTCCTGACAAATGAACATGTCTCAATTTATTTAAACATTTGCTTATTGACGAGCATTTGGGTTACTTGCAGTTGGAGTTATCATGAGTAAAGATTGTACAGGCATGTTGTGTATGTCTTTTTGTGGACATATGCATTCCCTTCTCCTGAGTATGTACCTAGGTGTGGAATTATTGGTTCATAGAAAAATCATATATTTAGCTTTAGCAGATACTTCTAGACAACTTTCCAAAGGCATTGTACTATTTTAAACTCCTGCCTGGTGTTTAATTCCAGTTTCTCTACTTCCTTGCCAACTTTTGGTGGTGTCTGTCTTTTTAATTTTAGCCATTCATGGGGTGTGCGGTTATAGTCGGTTATTACCACGTAAGTCAGGAATTTTCATATTTCTGTATGTGTAAGAATTACCTGGGAAGCTCATTTAAAATGTGGATTCAGAGAACCAGCCCCACCCCCTGACGTCTTGATTTAGCAGTTCTGGATTGAGGTAAGAAATCTACATTATGAACAAACACTTTTTATTAGGGAACTATTCTGGGAAATGCTGGCTTAAATGCATCTTTACTATGTAATCTATGAGTTATTGTTGTTGTTTTCATTTCTTCAAAGTTCATCCTGCCAGGAAAGAAGGTGAGGACCCAGGTCAGCTCACAGATTTCTGAAAGTGAAATAATGATAACAGCCAACTAGTATCTCAATTTTCAGAGCAACCCTCCAGATTGATACTTGGTTTTTCCATTTTATAAATGGGGAAATTGAAGCTCCACGAGGTAAGGAGATTTGCACAAGGACTCACAATGGAAAAGCAGGACTGAGAATGATAATTTTTTTTTTATCTTCTATCAGGACTTTTTCTAATATGCCTATGGTTCTGACACTTTTTTCATTTCTTAGTTCTACTAGCAGAAGCCCTTTTTCTCCCTCCAAGATGTAGTTTTGAGTAGACTCCAACCAATACATGAAACAAACCATAAGGAAGCTTCTAGGGTAGACCTGGGGGCCAGGAGGCCGGCAGCTTGCTGGCACAAGCTCTCTGGGCCTCAGCCTCCTCCTATTTTCATCTGCTGCAGCCCTGAGACCTTCCCCTGGACTCTAAAACCACAGGGGCCCCAACACTTCCTCAGAGGCCCCAAGTACAGATGTTTAATTTCTAGTGACACTCCTTTCTTGTTTATTTAAGAAAATATCTATTCCTAAAATCTGGATTCTCTCTTACTTAAACTCAAATATAACCTGAGAGCAAAATATAAGCAGGGGAGCCAGAAAGCATGCTACTTGGCAAGGCAGCAGCTTTCTGAGAAAACTGGATTAACCTCTGGGGGCTGTACCCCTGTGGGGTCTTGATTTTGGAGTCCCTGGGGCAGTGGAGAGCCTTTTGGGGCTTCGATGCTAAAAGACAGGTGGTGGAGGACAGAAATATTTTTAAGAAGATGATTTTCCCCAATGCCCAAATAACTCAATTTTGCATACTGGTACGCTCTCACCCTCGGATGGCAAGCAGGTCTGATTGAATTGAGAGATCTCTTAATATTCCTTGCCATTCTGGATCTCTTCTAGAGATCTCTTAACACTCCTCGATGCCACCCTAGCTGCTTAGCTATATGACCTTTGAAATGTTAAGAGATCTCTGACTTCACTCAGACCAGTTTGCCCTCTAAGGATAAACATCCTCTCATTGTCCAGCTGTGTGCCCTTGGGCCACTTGTTTCACATCTCTCATGCTCAGTTTTAACATCTGTGCAATTGTATCAGTGACCACAGAGGGGAGAAGTGAGGATTATGTGAGATGCACCTTGCCCATGAGAGTTCCAGGCCACAGGAAGTACTTGGTAAAAATGCGTTTCCTCCCCTGGCCCCTCTGATGAGCAGAGCATGTGCCCTGCAGATCCACCAGCCATTTCAGAAATGTGTCATGGTGACAGTGGTGTGACTTTCCTCTCTGCTTTCCTTCTGGGGCTGAGATAAGCTATTCCACGCTTCGGCACAAGGCCTAGGAGTGGAGGGCAAGGATGACGTCGGTAGGAGGGGCTGGAGAGAAACATATTGGTGAAGCAAATTCTATAAACATGAGAGGATGAGATCATAGCACCAGCTATTTCAGGAGCAGAATCAGCACTCCAGCTAGATATAGGGGTAGGTATCTGGAAAGCTGTGATTTTATCTTACTTGTAATAACAATAATCGCTAAAATCTATTGAGCTCTTAGGGTGTGCCAAGCATTGTGCTAAGCAATATACATGCATTATCTCATCAATTCTGAAGCATAGGTGTCACTGCTATCTTATCTTATAGATGAGGGGATGGAGACACTAGTGCTTATGTACCTTCCCCCAAGTTCACTCAGCCAGGGAGTAATGCACCTGTGCTCACCTGTGCTTGTGTGTCAATACTGCTTGAGGTATCAGTTTGGTGGCTGTAACAGGTTCAAATATAGTGGCTTAAATAAGTCAGAAGTAACTTTTTCTACTGCGCCAGTCTTGACATGAGCCGTCAGGGGGCAGGCTCCTTCCATCCCATCATTCTGCTGCCGTCACTAGGGTGTCACCCCCTCTGTATGAGAGGTCCACGAGGATTCACTCTCACATCCTCACCCCAGGTGGCAAGAAGGAGGGCAGGGGAAGGAGAGGCACCTTACCCCTATCTCCTCTGCTCACACACCATTGAGCAGAACTGAGCTATGTGGGCCTGTCTAGCAGCAAGAGAAGCTTGTGAATGACTATTTTGAGTTAAAAATGTATTGCTGTTATTAACACGGTAGTAAAGAAGGAAGAAGTGGTGGACACCCAGCAGTCTGAGCCACAGCCACTACACTGCTATCCCTTGTATTGGGAGGTATTGGGCAGAGTAGGACTTGGACCTCAGCTTCCAACACAAAGCATAAGCTTCAGCCTAAACAAACATTGTGGCACCGACCACATACAGGGAACTATACGAGAGGTCATGGTATAAGACATAAGATGTAGCTCTGCAGACAAGGAACTGCCATGAGTTGAGTACTTGCTATGCACATAGCAAGGGTACTTCCTGTACATCACATTAATATCATACAATTGTCTCAACAAAACAGTCGAGAGATGAGGACACTCAGACTCCATGAGGTGGATTGACTTGCCTAAGTTCATGTGTTTAGTAAATGATCAGGTTGAGATTCAAAATCCCAGCAGCGTGACCCTGGGCAGGTTGCTTAACTTCTCTGTGCCTGTGACTTCCTGGCTGTAAAATGGAGCTTCCCCACAGGATTGCTCTGGGCTGTGGATGCCTTAACGTAGTTAAAGCCCTAAGGAACGGACCTGGCGCGTAGCAAGCCCTCAGCGACTGGTTAAACGTTGTTGTTATTACTGTTATTGCTGTCATTGCTAATATTGGTGCTAATATCATCTCCCCACTCTACCCACCTGCACTGAATCCTAATCAAAGTGGGATAAATGCTATATTAGGAATACAGAAGGCCAGGAATTTTCAAAGAGAGGATAGAATCCTTTTGACTCTAAAACATAAAAAAAAAAAAAAAAAAAAAAAAGCCTAATGAAGAAGCATTTTGCTGGACTTTGAAAGAAGGTAGTATTTTAACAAGCTGAGGTGGGAGTCGGGCTGGACTATCCATTTTCAGGGATCCAAAGGGATCATCCTGAAAAAAAGACAGCAAGAAAGGAAATGGCCAGTGTGTCCTGGGACAGGGACACAGCATAGGTGGGGAGAGTCAGTGGGAGAGGAGGCGGGGAAGGGGGCTGGGCTGGAGCCTGAAGCTAATTTAAGGAGCTTGGCCTGCTACCTGAAGGCAGTGGGGTGTCCTCCAAGGTTTTGATCAGCCCTGTGCCAGGGGAAGGTTGCCATGGTGACAGCGCGGAGGGAGGATGAGAAGTGGAGAGGCCAGCTCACTAACTAGAGCCACAGTTTAGGTAACAGGTAATGAGGGTCCAAATTAGAGCTGTGGCTCTGGAAAGGACTAAGAGGAAACAAAATAAGGACAACGTGTAAGAGGAGAACTAAAGGACCACAGCGGCTTCGTGTGTAGCGGGAGAGGGACATGGAGTAGTGAAGCTGGAATGCCTAAACCCACTGTCGGAAGCTCAGGCTCCAGATAATTTCAGCCTCATAGCATATGATGCTGTATGTCCGTTGTGACAAATGACTAAATTGTTTACATTTGCTTTTCTAGCTGGTTCTAGTTAGACCTTGAATTATTTACTTATTCATTTAGTTATCCATGTGTTCGGTGTCTATGGTAAACAATTTCAATCAGTAAAAAGAGCACATCTGCTTGAGACGCTGTTTATGTGAGCAAGATAGAGGGTAGGCTGCTATAATAAAGAGGCCCCTAAATACATTGGTTTGAACAATTCTCTTTCTCACGTCAATTTAGAAAGAGGTCAGGGATGGTGTGAAGTCTTGGTGGTGAAGGGAAACTAGCCTACTCCTAACTTATTCTGCCATCCTCAGCATGCAGCATCCGTCTCATGGTCCACAATGGCTGCTGCAGCTCCCACGGTCACGTCCATATTCAAACCAGCAGAAAAAGCAGAAAGAAAAGGAAGGGCTCCTCTCCCTTCTAAGATCATGGCCCAGAAGGTGCACATATCACTTCTGTTCATATCCCATTAGCTTTTACTTGTTCATATGACCACAAAACTGCAAGAAAGGCTGGCAAATGTAATCTTTAATTGGGTGTTCATGTACCCATATTTGAAAAAAAAAAAATCTACTGCTATTGAAGAAGGAGGTTTTGGCAAACAAATGTAGTCCCTGTTACTCTACTCTTTCTACTGCACCTACAAGAGTGCAGGGAACTTATGGTAGATATTGTAGATACCAAGATGAAATAACATATTTCCTGTTTTCAAGGAGATTTTAGTCTATATGGGGATAGATAGGCAAAGAAATAAATGCAATGAACGGTTATGCTGGGGGGGACAGCAGCCTGTGCAGAGCCCAGTACAATCAGTTACAAAGGAGAAAAGCAGCAAATGCAGCTAGGACAGGCGAGGTCAGAAAAGACTTCATAGAGAAGATGATGCTCCGTTGAGTCTGGAAAGATGAGTAGATGTCTGCCTGTGAGCCAGGTGAGGAAAGCCATTCAAGGTCGAAGGAACACAAAGACCAGAATGTCTAGAAACAACCTGACACATTTGAGAGAGGGCAGGCATGGACATGAGGCTGGGGAGGCAGGTGGGGGCCAGCTCTGGGGACCTTAATCCTTACTTCATAGAAAATGGTGCCCATTGAATAGTCTCAAGCATGGAAGTTTCAGGCAGAGTGTGTGTGACATGATGACTTTCCATCTTGGGGTACGCTTTGGATTACCAGTGGGGACAAGAGTAGATGTGGGAAACAAAACTTGTGCAGAAGCCTAGTTTTTCTTCATAGACACTAATGTTTGTTGCAAGCATGACTTTCAATGATCTAATGTATCTCACTAATAAAGCTAGCAATATTTTTATTTGAAATCAATTAAAGTCACAATTGATTTTTTTTAAGACCAAGGGTAATTGATTTTTTTTCCGTTATCAGTTTTTCCTCTAGTGGCCAAATTTTTACCTCCTCTATTTGCTTCTGCTTTTTATGTGGAAACCTATAAGCTGATGTTTAGAGAAGCATTGTGTGCCCTTGGAAAGGTCACCTGCCTTCTGCACATTAGCTGAATTATGAGTGGGCAAGAAGAGATGAACTCCACAGCTCTTTGCAGCTGAAACACTCTGCGCTGTAAGGAAGAGTTTATGGCATCCAAACTGTGGAAACCCTGAGAAGTAAGGGATCCAGGGATTACCAATTGTCTCATTTACCGTGAAAAAGCCAAGCCAAGAGGCAGTCAATGGTGTGCCCCTGGTCACCCAGCCAAGTAACAACAATAAAACCAGGGGCCAGGACATGGGTCCTTCTCATTTCAGGTCTTTTCCCATTAATAGGGTCAAATTTCACAACCTAAACAAGGACCTGTCTAGCCTTCTAGTCTTCACTGATCTTTTCTTTCTCTCAGCTAGAGCACGCATGTTGAAATGATGATCTTTGAGATTTCTTGCAGTTCTAAATTTTCATGGTTTGTAGGGTTTGCCATGAGAGTACTTTGTGGATATTTCTCTACAAACACATACACACCATGTGGCAAGCATTCACCCAGCCATTTGTTCATTTAGTGAGAATTTTCAGTCTCATTATAATCTTTGTAAGCACACTTTGAAGGCTAGCCAGTTCTCTAACACTTGGAGGATCTGGACAATCTCATAATGCTGGACACTGGTGTAGCCTCCGGTTTTTGGCTTACAAGTACAATAATGCAGTGAAGAACCTCTTTGAATCTTGGTGGGCACTTCTGATTGTTTTCTTAGGATGCATTCTAGATGGAGAACACTCCATCAAGCTGTCTAATATTCATCTCTCAATTAATAAAACCAAGGTAAAATCTTGAATTATTGCCCCCAAACAGTACCATACCACACCACTACACACACACCATACATTACTATACACACACACCACACTACACACACATTACATTACTTACACATCACACTACACACACATCATACCATACTACGCACACACACCACACTATCCACACACCATGCTACACATACCACACTACCTACACACCACACTGCACACATACCACACTACATTCACACCATACTACACGCACATACATACACATACACACCCCTTCTGCTTCTTTCTTAGTAGATAATGTCACATTTTACCTGGATAGTCAAGCCAAAAACCTACTAGTCATCTTTGATTTCCATCTTCTGTTCACCCTTTTTTCCCACCCATCAGCACGTCTTGTCAGTTCTACCTTCAATGTTCATACACATCCTAATGCTGTTCCCGTCTCTTCATCTCCAGCAACAACACTGAGGCCCAATCTACCACTCTCTCTCCTGACATCTGAAGTATCCCCTAATGCAGCTCCTTCTGTCCAGCCTTGGCTACTTATACCCCAGAATAATGTAAAAATGTAAATCAGTTTGTGTCATGCTTCCTTATAAAATCCTATGTCTATCTTATTTTGGAAAAAAACTCCAACTCTTTACCCTGGCTTACAAAGGATCCCTGCCCACTTCTGACCCAGTGCCCCACCCCTCCCAATGCATTCTATTCTGCTGTGAGGAGGGTGTCGTTATAGGCACTTGAGATGTACCATGAACAAAACAAAGACCCCACCCTCATGGAATTTACATTCCAGTGGCATGAGACAATAAACATAATACATGTAAAATTTGTGTAGATCATGTTAGAGGTTGTAAGTGCTATGGGAAAAAGAAAGGTAGAGCAGAATGGGGGCAGGGGTTCTAGGGAGGGTCATGGGAGCCAATTTTCAATAGAATGATTAGGCAACATATCAGCAGTTTTTGGAGAAGGCGAGGGAGTTAGCCACACAAATGTCTGAAGGAGATTTCTAGACAGAAAATAGTTCATTTTCTATACCACAGCCAGAAGAAAATTTATTGCATATCTTAGATTTTAGTTTGGGGAGTTCAGACAATAAGCAAGGAAGCAAGTAAACCACAAGCAATGTAGGAAAAGGTCAGATGGTGAGATGTGGTTTACATGGACCTAAACAGGATGATGTGAAGAGATTGACTGGGGGCTACTTTAGATGACGTATCTAATCCCTGTACCAGCTTATACTGTAGGTCTTATCAGCCTCATTATTCAGATAAAGGCACTAAAGGCAGAGAGATCTTAAGTAATTTGTCCCTGTTAACTCCACTAATTCCTCTTTCTATGTGGTTCCACAGTCCTCTGTGTGTTCTCTGTCACCGCACTTACCAAATGGTGCACTTATGATTTGGTGTTTGGCACCTTCCTTTCCTGCTCCACTGTGAGGGGAGAAACTGCATCCAGCTCAACCAGCACCCCCGACACAATGACTAACCCGCCGCAGATGCACGATAATGCTTGCTAAATAAATGAGCATGTGCTGGATCCACTATTCAACTCCTGGTTTGATTGACTTTAAATCCAATGTTCTTCTTTTCCATGACAGTGAATTGACCCTAACGTAGCATGCTGGTTTTAAAATATCATCACAAATCATATGAAACTTTTCTCATTGAGTCTGTTTCCATCTTCCTGAATCTCAGTGGGCTTTGACTCTTGGACATACATCATAGTGGCACTAGGTGACTTCTGAGGCGAGGTCATAAAAGGCTGTACAGTTTCTGCCTCATTCAGTGGACACTTGGCTGCAGTCTAAGAAGTCCCACTATCCTTAAGTGACCACACTGGGGCGATCACGGGTAGGCACACTGGCTGACAGTTCCAGCTGAGCCCAGTTTCCAACCATTTCCCATGAAGGTGTGTCCTGGTGGAAGTGGGTCCTCTCACCGCACCTGATCCGGCCCCACCTATTTGAGTCACTGGCAGACATAAGTCTTCCCAGCTGAGGCCCAAACATCGGAAAACAGAAACAGACCACCCTTGCTGTGCCCTGTCGGAATTCCCAACCCACAGAACTCACAAGCGTAATATAAAGGATGTTGCTTTGCACAAGTAGGTTTGGGATGATTGGTCACATGGCTATAAATAACCTGAACATCAGGTAAAATCCTACTCATATTTACTCTTAGTCATGCTCATTGTTGATCTCCCTTAATTGAATATAAGCTTCCTAAGTGCAAGAATTTCTGCCTGGTTTGTTAATAGCTGTATTTCTGGCACCTAGTAGAGCACCTGGCATATTGTATTTGTGCAATATTATTTATTAAATGAATGAGTAAAAGAGTTTTTAAACGTACACACAGAAATAGGGGAGCAGGTTAAAATCAGCCCTTAGCCTTCTGCTGGCCAAAACCAAGAGAGAAACATGAGGCACACACGATTCCCAATGACTACAAGATAAAATCATACTGGGTGCTCTGGAAAAGACTAGATGTTTCTGGAACAATTTACTGCAATCACGTTTACTCTTGTTTTATCCTCCTCCCATCACTTTCCTAGATGGTGAGAGATTTTCCATGGTTTAGGTTGCGCCTTACCTCATTCCTTGTCAAGCCTGGAAGATCCTAGAAACTATTTAATATTAGGTGTTCTAAAAATATTTAGTGAATGAGATCTATGCATCCAAAACCATAGAGCCAAGTTTTACATCCGTGCAAGTAATACAAAACTGAGCTCTTAATTTGGAAAGGGAAGGATCAGCTAATTAATATGCAATGTCAGCAGCCTTGTATATTTTATGGTACAAACAGAACTGCATGTCCCATAGCCCAGTCAATTTCCTGTTTGTTATCACATTAGACCTATTCCAGGGCAGATGGAAAATTTGAAGGACATCTCCAGACATTAAGATAGGCATAAATCTTTCAGAATTGCATATAAATACATAACACTCCCCATTAACATTTTTAGAAATTAGGGTTCACGCAATTTCTTGATTAAGAAGGAGCTCTTCTATCATGTAATTCTTGTCCTTTCAGCTCATAATTGGGCTCCCCAAGTCTATTGTCCTTGGTCTGAATCCCTGCTGATGTTAGTCTGGCTTTTAAGGCAGCCTCTGTTCAAAATGCCATACAAAGGTCCTTGTTGGTCCTGTCTCTGACCTTAAGTCTGCCTGAGGGTTTTTCATCATTAATTAAGGACAAGGACAACGGAGTTAGCACCAACATGGTGGCCCCCTGTGTTGAGCAGTCCTGGATGTTGTCCTGTGTAACCTTCAGAACAGGACTAAGAGGTGGCACTAGTATCTTCATTGTACATAGGATAGAACAAAGGTACATGGTGCCTTCTAGCTTGCTCAAAGGCACAGCTAGAAAGTAGCAGAGCCAGGATTTGAACTTGGGATGGTTTGACTTTGAAGCAGGTATTCTTCTGACATTGCTGAAAGAGATGGAAGACAAGCTGGCATTTATAGCACTCCTGCTACGTGCCAGGTACTATACTGGGTGCTATACATTTCTTTTGTCATTTTATAGCCACATTATAAAGTGCACATTTTTATTCCCATATTATATATCAAGAAACTGAAGCTTATAGACATTAAGCAATTTGCCTAAGGTTAAACAGCTAATAATTATAGTAGTGAAGCAAGATTCAAGTTCAGTCTGTGAGACTCCATATACACTCTGCTCTTTTCTTTAAGCAAAAACCTGAGTATTATCTCATGAAAGGTTTTCATTTGTGCAGCCAGAGGTCTCTTTGGTGTATAGTCTAGTAGATAGTGAACTAATGTGGAAGGCAGAGGAAATCTTTAAACCTCTCAAACTCTCAGCATCTCCATCTGTAAAATGGGTTTATGATACTCTCCTGCCATACTTCACAAGACCTTCAGTATTGAAAAAAGAAACTATCTGTCCCAAACCCTCACTTTGCAGATAAGGACTCTGAGGCACAGACAGGCCATGCAGCTTTTCCAAGTTTTTCAGTCAATGATGACTGAGATTAGACTAGAATCTCCATATTTTAGCCTCTGCATCACAACAAATGCTGAAGTTTATTTTAAAAGTTCCAAACATAACTCCTCTGGGTATATAAAATGAATACATGTCGAAGATTTTCATTTGACTCATCAAGTAATGAGGGAATCAGTAATATGTTAAGACCAGTTCAAAGGAGATTTTGTAGAACAGAAAGATATATTAGACAATCGGGAATGCTGAGATAAGTTTGCTAAAAGATGCAAAAATCTTTTTTATAGGGCACAAATCAATTGTATCTTCCCTGGACAAAATCCATTTGCATTGCTATCAGGCTTCCACGAGTTCACTTTTATCCCTACAGTATCCTCAGTAGGAAGTCAGCCAAAGGTGCAGATACCTAGAGAATCAGATGATTGGTGGCAGGGTTTTGGTTCTCCACCGAAAGAACTCCAAATAATCTCTTTTGCCAGTTTCTGATTTTTCCTTATACAGAAAATGGTGACAATTTCAATAGCTCTCCAGCCCATAAGCATTTTTTCTTCTGCTCACAGGTTTGCAGGGAAATGAGGTAGACATGACTCATTGTGGGGCGCAGATGGAGGGGGCAGCAGCTCCCTGGGGCATGCCGTTCTCCTAGTGGGGGTCAGGGCTTCCAGAGAAGAAGTGGCACATTTTCACTTCTGTCCACATTCCATTGGCCAAAGCAAGTCATGAGAACAAGCCCATCATTAGAGGGAAGTAGAGTCTTCCTTTGGACATGTGGGGGAATGAATATTTGCTGGACAGTAATCATTCTCTTGATTTTAAGACCATGTCAACCTGTGCTAAGAGATGCAAAAAGTCTGGACAGAGGCGCACCACATGGACATACAGGAACAAGAAACTTAGAGATCTGTTGTGATCATTCGCCCCTTTTCTGAAAGTGAAAGAAAATAAGGTTGGCCAAAGTTTACATTTGGAAATGAACTCACTCTGGTGCATGGTTTTGTGATCTTCCCACAGTGGGAGAACTTTCATGGATATATTTTACTCTCACCCGGCATGTTGTTAAATGGGTGCTGGCTACTAAAAGTCGGTGGAGGAACATGTCTCTTAAACAGGGGACATCTAGCCCTTTGTGTTTGCAGAACTATGTTTTGAGGGGGACACAACATGACTGAATACTCCTCCTGAGCATTTATTTTACTTAAATAATTTAAGAAACTATTTTAAATTAATAGAAGACAGCTATAGAATGGCACATGGAGACAATGAATGGTGTGTGGTATTTTAATGGATTATTTTAATTTGTTGTTTTATTTATTTTTGCTACCATTACTGAATAGGAAAAACTCCTCATGGTAAGTGACCAAAGAGGAAGAATGAGGATTTCCAGGTTAGGTTGAAAACCACTTGGGGTATCACCCATGGAGAAAGTGTGAGGACAGGCTGCAAAGTACAACATCATAGCACGGGATCCTCCCCTAGAATAGGGCTGTCGCCCAGGTGTGGCCCTTTATGAGGCCTGGGTGAGGGGGAACAGCCTGGGGAGACACTGATTTCGCAGAATTGAGGGCCCAAGAGTCTCTTCCTCTTTCTCTTAATTCTTTTTGTTCTTCCCTGTCCTCTTTTTCCTTGTCACCATCACAATCATACTTGCTGCTACCATTTATGAATTGCTCCCTCTTGTGGGAGATTCTGTGCATAGCACTTCACATAAGCTGCATGACTTTTAAGTTACCTGCCTGGTCCCTGCCGACAAGAGGTTTGCAAACCCTGGCCAGGACTTCCATTCATGAAGCCTGTTTGGGGAGGTCTCAGAAAATTTTTAAAATTAACACCTGTTTAAAAGGGAGCCCTAACTCAATACCAAAGAGAGTTGGCTGTTCTTCCTTAGAGGAAGAAAAATTATTCTTTTCATTTTTTTCCCCCTTGATCCATTTGGAGCATCAAAGAAAACACAACTAAATTCTAAATAATGCATTGTCATACATGTGCCACATCCTCTCATCTTCCAGTGGTCTTCTGAGGAAGTTATTATCATGGTGATAACAATACATACTACATGGATAATAACATAAAATGGAGTTCAGAGAGATTAATAATGGGTCAGACAGCAATGGCAATGTGGCCCAAGAAACCAGTTGTGATATGGCAGTAAGCACCTCATGCCTCTATGGTTAGCCTTGAGCCTCACCACAGCCACATGAGGTGGATGTTATTTATAGCTCTGCTTTCCAGAGGAGGAAACTGAGGATAAGAGAACGGACATAGCTTCCCCAAGGCCACTTAGAAAGTGCCAAGGCTGGAATTAAAATCTAGATCTTCAAATACTAAAACTTGTGCAATCACTGGCCTTCTATGAAACACCCGAATTTTAGCATCTTTTGTGATATTCATATTGCCTGAGGGAAATTTTATCTCAGAATGAAGAGCTTTCTAATAATGGGGGCACCAGCTTCTGGCCTGTCTAGAAAAATCTGGGTTTAAATCTCTGTTCATTGCTCTCTGACTCTGGGCTATCTGCATAGATTTTTTAATGTATCTTTGTGTTATACCTAGTTCTTTGGACAGTTGCGACAACTAAATAAGGTAAAGAAGGAAAGATGCTAAGCATAGGTCTTGGCCACAGAACACACACTTAGTAAGTGGTGAGTATATTGTTTATTCCAAAATGGGACTTCTTGGGAGGCTATGAGCCCCCACTTGCTGAAGATATTCAAGCAGAAACCAAAGGGCTTGGTTGAAGATTGAACTGGATTAATATTTTGTAGGCTAAATTCATGACCTGCAAGTGGAATGTGAAATCACTTCAGTGGGGCTGAACATACGTCTTCCCCCAAATCCATACATGAAGCCCTAACTCCTGGGACCTCAGAATGTGACTGTATTTGTAGGCAGGGCTTTTATGGAGGAAACTGAGTTAAAATGAGGCTGTTAGCGTGAGCCCTGATCCAGTCTGATTGTTGTCTTTATAAGAAGAAATTTGGACACATGGAGACACCAAGGATGCATGCATGCAGAGGAAAGACCATGTGAGGACACAGTGAGAGGCCACCATCTGCAAGCCAGGGAGAGAGGCCTCAGGAGAAACTAACCCCCCAACACCTTGATCTTGGGCTCTCAGCCTCTAGAACTGTGAGAAAATACATTTCTGTTGTTTCAGCCACCTAGGCTGTGATATTTCGTCATGGCAGCCCTAGCCAACTAATATAGTTAGCAATCAGCATTTTATACAATGAGGGATAGAAAATATCATTTCAGTTATTAATATTATGTGGACTGGGCTGTATATTGTATTATATGGACTGGATTGTGATATAAAATATGGGTCACTGTTACAAAAGGTAGAGTAGCATTGGGCTTGATACCCAAAAGTTCTCTTCTAATTTGGATGTAAGAGTAATAATTAATGTTACTATTCATATTCCATCAATTAATATGTATTAAATGCCTCTACATGCTAATGTTTGATGGATGTTAACTCCCTTAATCCTGACACATCCTTTCAAGGTCATTATTATCATTCCTACTTTACAAGTGAGTCCGAAACTGGTTATTTAACCCACCCAGAGTCAAACACTGAGCATTTTTCAGGGACTCTATTTCTACCTGGAGCAGGCTGTCTCAAAGCCTGAGCTCTCACTATTCAGCATCATCACGTGGCTACCCACAATCCCCTGTCCAGTTACTTAGCACCCAAACGGCAGCTTCCCCTCTGCAAAGAATTCTGAGATGGAAATTAAGAAGGCCTTGGCTTTAAGAGGATCTGCCCCTGGGACTGACTAAGGGACCCACTGGTCCTTTATGATCACAGGCAGAACACGGAGTCCTTCCTCAGTTGGCATGGTGCTTTTCTTCTTGTTACCAAGGTAAAGGGAGCATTGTGGCATCTGTGGGGCGGGGTCAGGAGGCACAAAGCTCTGCTGTCTAGAGAGTCAGTCCGGCAGGAGCAAAGGGAGATGAGAAGATGGCCCCGGTGCTCTTTGTCTGAAGACACTGAGAATAGCATCTTTGCCCGCCGCCTTCAGCCCTCTTGCGCTAGCAAACTCCACGTCAGATGCTCTTGAACACAGGGACATGGGCTCATTAGCAGACAAATGGCAGTGGATAATTGGAATATGTAAATGGCATGGGCAAACAATCAGGGCCGGAAGAGAAGGAGCTTCATTTGGTGAAGAGAAAGGAATAGACTGCCCAGGGGGCCAATTACTGGAGCCAGAAGAGGGATGCTCAGCTTAGCAGGAGGCCTTCGGTCAGGAGGGAGAGAGGCTGGGACAGTGGAGGAGGGGGTTGTTTCTGTCTCTAAAACGTCAAGTGACCCATGATCCAGTCCTGCCTTTTTGCAGGTACCACTTGGTAACACTCCTTCCTAAATAGCTCCCACAGCCATCCCCTGCACTCCAGGATCTGCCATCACTTTCTTCCTGGCCCTCAACCTCTCTCTACAGGATTTTGCGTTGTAATTGCTCTTATTGAATTGGTTTCCCTCACTCTCAATCTGTCCTCCACAGCGTCGTGAGAAAGCCATTTCTGCTACCGCCTGGTATCATGTTGGTCTCTGCCTAAAGCAGCTCACGGCCCCCAAATTCCTAAGCCTGTTGGCCCATGCACAAGCCTACCCCTATGGCCCCCTGCGCCATCCATGCCTGCCTCCAACCATCTCAGTCACTTGCCCTGGAAACCCCACGCTCTGTCTTGCCTCCAAGCCTTTGCCTATGCCAAACCTTCCACCTGGCACAACATTCTCAGTAAGAAATATAATGTCATCATCAAAAAGGTAGACTCCAGACCGGGCGCAGTGGCTCACGCCTATAATCCTAGCACTCTGGGAGGCCGAGGTGGGAGGATGGCTCGAGGTCAGGAGTTTGAGACCAGCCTGAGCAAGAGCAAGACCCTGTCTCTACTAAAAATAGAAAGAAATTATTTGGACAGCTAAAAAATATATACAGAGAAAAAATTAGCTGGGTATGGTGGCACATGCCTGTAGTCCCAGCTACTTGTGAGGCTGAGGCAGTAGGATCGCTTGAGCCCAGGAGTTTGGGGTTTCTGTGAGCTAGGCTGACACCAAGATACTCTAGCCTGGACAACAGAGCGAGACTCTGTCTCAAAAAAAAAAAAAATGTAGACTCCAGAGTTAGATAATCTGAGCTTGAATCATGGTCTATCATTTCTTAGCCATCCATGTAAAGTTGAGCAGAGTACTTAACCCCTCTAAGCATCATTTTCATCCTGGTTAATACAGACAACAATAACCATAATGCCTATCTTACAACTTTGTTGAGAGGATTAAATGAGATAATCTACATAAAGCACTCAGCCCAGGGCCACGTAGGTATTCAGTAAGCACTCAGTAAATGTTATGATGATGATAGTAAGCATCTATCATGGGCCAGGTCACTGAACGCAATGACCATAGGGAGATGAATAAATTGTTTTGCATTTTCTAATCTCATCTTTGCAACTAAATATAGAATTAATTACTTAATTATCTTTTTCCCCTTCTGTTTCCCGTAGATGGAGAGCAATACATAAAACAGGCAATTGGTGAATACTCAATAGAAGGATGAAGGAATGAATTCATTAAATGGATGAATTAAAGATTTTATCCAACATAATTATTGAAAAGGAAAAGACAAAAGTGACATTAAGGAACATGCAAAATTAATTTAAAGGTTAATGTAAAAACTGCAAATGTGAGGCAGGGAAAGGAGCACTTCTTTCAACTGAGAACAATCTAACTTAAGTCCTTTAATCATTGCCATTTGGAGTGAAGGTGAGTGCCATTTGGCTCAGAGCTCATTCATTCCCCATCACTCCTGACTCAAGCTGCCTTCCATGAATCTGTGTCCAGATGCCTTCGAGTAATATAGTAAATGTGCACAGTACGTTACTGGCCGCAAAGTTCTACCTCAATGTGGATCCCCTGGGAATGGTACTCAGACCAATTCTGAGGCAGGGAGGGTAGGAAACATTGTCCATTGTACAGATGAGGAAACTGAGGCTAGATGGGAGTTCAGCACTTGTCTGAGGTCACTAAGCTCAAAGTCACAGAGCCAAGACGATCTATCTAAATGCCACAGCTTACGGTGCCCTCCTCCGCTGAGTCACATGGGCAAGGATGTCCTTTTGCCTCTTACCCTCAGGGAGGCTTCTCCCCTCCTCTGCCCTAATGTAGAGTGCTACGAAGTCCAGGAAAAGGGAAGACAAAAGCAAGATGTGGAGGAGGGGAAGAGGACAGCAAATGTGAGGATCTGCTAAAGTTGGATTTTCCAGAATGAAAAGTGCAAACGAGAGAGTCTTGAGATCCTTTCTTTCCAAACATATCCGTTTTGGCCTCAGGTGTTACTAGACTCAACATGGGAGCTTGCTCTGACTCCAAACAAGCAAAGGGTGCAAAGAAAAATCTGTCTCACTGGCTCCTCCTGGAGGTTATATTCAGGTCCAGAACCAGCATTTTGGGGACACATTATTTGATCAAAAGCAATTTTATGTGGAATTCTTTGATGGAAAGGAAGGCATTCCTACGTGCATGGATGGTGGTGTTGGCAGAAGCATCATGGGCAGGAGAAGCAGTTTTGTGTTCAGGATATGGGTCTATTCCATAGCGGGCACAGGGCCACCGCTATCCGTGATTGGAAAGTCCAATGTTAATCGGCTTGCCACCAGGTGGCTGGCTGGTCTCTGTTGTTTGCAGGTCAGACATGCTGCAGTCCTGTCACCACCAGAATATTCACAGAGGGTATTTATGGGCAACAAGATGACAAATTATAATCACTGCCTTTTGGCTGATTTACATTTCATAATTTCTCTACATTGCATTTCTTGTGCAACAAATAATAAAAGTGAATTTTAAAATGGTCTACAACATAATGTGTTTTGGGAACAGAATGAGAGGGCAGGCAGGACCACCATTAGCATATGCCTGCGAACTTGAGACTCTGTCCTGCTCATTTGATGACAGTTATGATAACCACCACCGGAATATCATCTCATCACTCGGGGTTTACAACCCTGGAAAGGAGGATTTATAGAGGCAGAAACGGGCTCAGAGAAAGCCCTCTCCTCTCTCTTTTTCCTCATTCCCAGGAAGCGCCTCACCTGCAAGGGAGAAAGAGTTCATCTGTACAACTCATCTGTACATTGAGATAAACACCAGCTAAAGAGAAAAGAAAAAAACAAAAGTAAAGGTATGGAGGAAGGGAAGCAGTGGCAAACTTGAGGATTAGCAGGTGGTTGGGTTTTCTATGTTACACTCTGAGCTGGGACTCAGAGCTGGGAGGGGAGTGCCGTGTTGTTTGCTCTACAGTCCCCAGCCTGCTCCTTGCTGATATTTTGTCACTAACTCTCTACCCAATGCCATGTTCAGCTGGCACCTGAGACCTTCAGGGACTTTAGGGCTCAGAGAAGTTTCTTTCCCATGAGATATAGGACATTTGATTTCCTTTTGCTAGAACCTCTGCTACGGAATGCTGTGATTACACAGTCCCTTAAGTAATACTCAGGGCACACCCTGTGTTTTGTGACATTTCCAAAGCCTCTATTAGAAATCTAAACACTACTCTCCATTGGATTATAAAACTATTGCAACAAATCAATTTCCCAGACTCAACTACCTGGCAGTTTCCCTATCATTGGATTTAATTGGATCTGAGTTATGAATTTGATATTGACTTTACCTCATCCTGTATGGGAGGCATGAAAACAGGCCCTGTACTTTATCTTAAAACATTAATATTTGACAGTCTGCAGCTCCCATTGAAACAGAAGTCTCCTCACGTACCTGAGGATCCAAGTGTCATTTTGCGAATCTGAACTTTTGATTAATTGCACTGTAATAAGTTCTCATGTCTTCTTTCTATGTGGTCCTTGACACGTCCTCTTTTATGTTTATCCAGTGAGGCTTGTTATTTTAAGTACTGTCACCATGTTTCTTAAGTTGCAAGGAGTACTAAGATGTCCTAAGAATAAAGACTTTCACGATGGTAAAACAAAACAAAAATCTTGTATCCAAGCATACACTGACTGCTTCATTGTGTGCCAGGCATTGTGCTAGGAGCTTTACATGCTTCATTCACTTACTCATCATTTATTCATACTGTAAATAAGTATTGAGAGCCTGTATATGACAAGCACCCTTATAGGCTTCAGGGAGAGGATGCTTTGTCGCTGCTTTTGTTTAGTAAAATAACAGTAAATAAGTAAATAAAATGTGCATGTGATAATTTTTGGCAGTGATATATGTTATGAACAAATAAAACAGGAAGGGATTGAGGGGGAAGAGCAGCTTTGGAAAAAGGGGAGGTCTGTTTCCTGGGTAGTTGGGATGGGACTGGGACAGAAAGAGTATGTATGTGTTTGTTGTGCTGTGGATGGCAGGGCTAACAAGTGGGGTGCCCAGCTCCCGCTTAGAGGTTGTCTAACCCAAGCAATTCCCTTTCCTTGGGCCTTGTCTCCTTTCCAGAGTTTTCCCTGACTCATCAGTTACTTACTTTGCTCCAAATCACTGCTGAGCATTAATCTATTCATAAGCACATACGGGGTCCTACTGTGCAGGGTCCTACTGTGCAGGGAGCACCGTGCAGGTCCCATTTCCATGTGCTAATTCGTGTAACCCTCACAAAACCCATCCCACAGCCCCATCGGCCAGTGCACAATCTTTCTCCATCAGGTTGCTGTTGTGACTCCTCCTACTTAATTCTCGTACTAGAGTCAGTTTCTGGACAAACTATTCTGTTGCATGGAGCAGTTTATTTTTGTGCCAATACCACACTGCTTGAATGATCCCAGCCTTATAGTTTAATTACCTTCTGGAAATGCCCCTCTTCTTGGTTCCGGGACTTCTGAGATTCTCCCCTCTGACAGTCCTTCTAGACAGGCGGTCCTCCTCTGACCCCTCTCCCCTTTCTCACCCCGTACACTCCCACTCCCTTCTCCCCTAGCTTCTGCTTTTCTTCTTTTCCCTTCCCTTCCCTTCTCTTCTCTCCTTTGTTCTAGTCGGCCAACTCCTCCTGGCAAATCCAGAGCTGGTATTCTTGCAGGCCTCTGATTTCTCTTTGCTTATACACTAGAAATAGGTTATTGGCCTTGGCTCACAGCCCCTCCCCTCTACCCCGCCCAGCAGACATGAGGGGAGAGGCTGGGAGGAGGTACCAGGACCCACAGGACAGCAAAAGTGGAGGCCTCTCACGGTGGTGGTGATGGTGCAAGTGCAGGACACTCCTCAAGCTCAAGCCATTCTTCACCTCCGCACTTGCTGTTCTGAACATTAACACAGTAGCATGCGACTCGTCATTCGGGTCTCACCTCAAGCTGTCACATTCAGTGAGGCCTTCCAGGACCAGCCAATTTGAAGAAGCTCCCCCAAGCACTCTAGAATGTTATGCTAGTCACCATTATTGGAAACTATACTGTTCAAGTTTGCCTTTTCCTGGTCTTCTACCTCTCACTAAAACGTTTGTAAGTTTTGTGAGTGCGGAGACCTCATATCCCCTGCATGGAGAATACAGCCCTTTACCAGGGAAGCTCACTCGTGCGGTTTAGTGATTGAATCTAAAATTTGGGCGAGAGAGGGAATAGCTTGCCTAGAGTCTAAGTTAGGAGATAAGCAAGAACCGAGAATTCTGATTCTGTTTCTTCAGCCCTCTGTCCCCCTCAAGCTCTCCGAGGTGCTATTCAGGGACCTGAGGAAGTGAGGGCAGCAGTATCCACCATGAATCCCGAACCAAAGCGAGCAAGGAGTCATGAGCCTTGCTACCACAGAGCGGGTGGGTTTGCGGTGCGTTCGGCCTTGGCCAACCAGCAACTTGCATTTTACCTCCGAAGCCAAGAAGCAGGGGTAAGGGGTGAGGAGAAAACGTAAAGCTGCAGCCACAGGGCGAATGCGCGAGGGAGACAAACCCCCAGTCCGCGCTGCCCTCCCATCTTTTCCCCTCCACGCCCGCCTGAGGGAAGCCCCAGCGCCCACGGGAGCGCCGGGAGCCCCGCGCGGCAGCCAAGCGCGCACCGCCCGGCTGCGACGGGGGTGGCGGCCCGGGCAATCCGGGGTCCCTCCTGCACGCAGGGGTTGGGGGCGGCGGGAAGAGGCGGGGCGCCGCCAGGGCCTCCCGCCGCGACGGGGCGTGACAATGGGGCCCCACCCCGGCAAAGGAGGGAGGGTGAAGGCGACGTGCGCTCGGGCCGCGGCGCGCTCGCTGCTGCCGCTGCGGGGCTGAGGCTGGAGCGGGCGGGGAGGGGCGCGGGTGGGAGTGCGGAGGAGGGAGGAGGAGGCGGCGGCGGCGGCGCGTGTGGCGGGCGGGAGGGCGGCTGGCACTGGGCTTGTAAATAAACTGCGATGCTGTCTCGGGCTCGCCGGCCCGGGTGCCGCCGCCGCCGCCGCCGCCCCGGAGCGCCGGTGCCAAGCTCCCGCCGCCGCGCGCCCTAGCGCCTCCGCGCCAGCCTCGCGCGCCCTCGCGGGCTCTTCGCAGCCCCCGGCCCGCGCCCCTCAGGGTCCCGAGTCTGACCCGCGCGGGATGTGACCTCCTGACCCCCGCCTGGCCTCCCCTGCCCCCCGGGGGGCCCTCCTTTGCCTGCTTTTGGGAAGGGGGTGGGTGGGGAGGGGCGCGCGGATCATGGCATTGGAGTTCCCGGGCTTGCAGCCGCCGCCGCCGCCTCGTCCACGCACCCCGAGCGCCCCTTCTTCCCAGAGAAGCAGCGGAGAAGGCGAAGCGGCCGGCGGGGGCGAGGCAGATGGGGCTCAAGGCGCGCAGGGCGGGGGCGGCTGGCGGCGGCGGCGACGGGGGCGGCGGAGGCGGCGGGGCCGCTAACCCGGCCGGGGGGGACGCGGTAGCGGCCGGCGATGAGGATCGGAAAGTGGGGCTGGCGCCTGGCGACGTGGAGCAAGTCACCTTGGCGCTCGGGGCCGGAGCTGACAAAGACGGGACCCTGCTGCTGGAGGGCGGCGGCCGCGACGAGGGGCTGCGAAGGACCCCGCAGGGCATCGGGCTCCTGGCCAAGACCCCGCTGAGCCGCCCTGTCAAGAGGAACAACGCCAAGTACCGGCGCATCCAAACTTTGATCTACGACGCCCTCGAGAGACCGCGGGGCTGGGCGCTGCTCTACCACGCGCTGGTGTGAGTACCCGGCCGCTCGGGGCGCCCCTCGGCGGCGGCGCGTGTTGGGGTTCGGGGACGGGGCTGGAGCTGAGGAAGTCCCTGGGGCTTTTAAAGATGCTGTCCTGCTGAGCTGGCGACCAGCCTGCCCTCAGTGCATGTTTCTCTGTTGTGTGTGTATGAGCCGCTGTCCGGGGGTCGGACATCGGAGCTTAAAAGAATCAAACGCGGTTTCCAAGCTAATTTGGAGATTGGATTGATGTGTGTGCGCGCGCGGGTGCGCATTTATGGCACCTTCTTGAGGTGTTGATATTGAAGCTTGAAAGAATTATGTGGTTTTTCCAATTAACGTGGGGGTCGAACAGGATAAAGCGGGTCCACCCATGAGCGCTGTGTTTCTGTTTGGGGTGGATCCCTTCTCTTGGGATCGCTACCGAGTTTAGATAATACATCCTGGAGTTGGGATGGAATTGGTGCGCACCACCCATAGCGTGTGTGTGTGTGTGTGTGTGTGTGTGTCTAAGCCTACACTGAGGGGCTGGGGCTTAACAGAACCAGGAGGTTGGCGGGGGGCGGGATTATTTGGGCTGAAACATCTCCACGATTTGGTTTCTCATATGCCCTCAGCCTCAACTGCAGCCCCTTCTCGTGCTTTGGCTGGGCAAGGGCACCAGGGATGCGAGGGGCCTGGCCTGGGGCACTGCTCCCCTAGAAAGAGTATCGTTGCTAGTTGGGATAAATGCATGGCCAGAGGGATGATGGAGCTCCTTCTCCAGCTGACACTCGGTATGGAAGATCCACCCGTATTTGAAGAAGGGGAGAGGATGGTAGTGCAGCTCCTCACCCAGGACTGGGTATCTGGGCTGTGTACACACTCACACCTCGGGGGCTGGCAGGGCTGTACTGCTACCAGGTTTTGTCAGGAAATTGGCTATGGCTCCCTCCTCCCCCTACCCCGGTCTTCATGTGCCTTAACGGTGGATTTTTCCTCTCTGTTCTCCAGTTGACGCATAACTGATATGGTGGGAAGGGCTCGGGGGCCTTAGAGTTAGTTACACTACCTGCCAGTCTTCGTTGGCTGCAAACGCTTTTCCAGATCCAGCCACCAGGTGGGGGAGTCCGCCCGGGCCCTCATTCTCAGCAACAGGTTTCTTCGGCAGAGGTTACAAAGCCTGAGAGGGTGCCGTCCCTGAAACCGAGGAACCCGGAGGAGAGGTGGGGCGAGGGGTGGAGCATCCTGCCTGGGTTTTGGTGTCTCTGTGTATGTGTATTTGCAGGGGCGGGTGGGGATCTGGCTGGAGAGAGGGCTTAGCAATTGTTTCTCTTTCATTTACTCTTTTTAGGTGGTAAAAAAGGATTAAAAATCTATTCATCTCTCTGTTTCTCCAGTGTGTTTAGTTAAATTGAAGTGAATACTGGAATATGTGATAATAAAAAAAGGTGCGCTGTCTAGGGAATGGACACGTCTGAAGCTCTTACTGGGGGTGGGGGGGTGGGGGGGCAAGGGCAATATACATAACCTAAACTTTTGTACCCCCACAATATGCTGAAATAATAATAAAAAATAAATAAAGGTGCAATGAGTTAGTTGAGCGCACACAAATGTGACACAGACACACGTTCTCTTGCACATCATGGTGTTCAGTGTGTATTGACCAACCTGCAAACCTGTTGGCTCCCTCCTCCTTCTCCTTTCACCCTTCCCCGCCAGCACCCACAGCCCTGCCTTGTTCAGTCTGGGGAAGGGATAGCTCAGGCCTGTTATTGACCAAGCCTTGATTTTTATCCTTCTCTGGAATTATTCCATCACCTGGAAGCAGCTTTGCTAATACCAAAACCTATAGCCTCAGTTTCCCAGGACCAAGGAAAATTTAAGAGTTTGTGAGAAGGAAGAGTCAGATATGTAGCCAGGGACTTTCATACATTCAGATGCAAAGCATACATATTTTGTTTAATTCACATGATCCTATGAAGTGGGATATCAAAACTTGAAGAGAGAAAAATCACTTGTTCACGATCACACAGCTAATGTTTCTAGAGCTTATATTTGAATGCAGTGGGTCAGCTCTGTTTCTGAGCCCAGATCCCAGTTCTGACCCTCTGCCAACAATTGCGGGACATTGAGTATTTTGCTAAATGTCATTGGGTGCCCCTTTCCCAATTGGTAATGCAGGGCCCTTAGTAATGCCTCAGCCTCTTCTTAGCTCTCAATTGGCAAATGGCTAGAAATGGGAGTTTGGAATCAAGTCAGGGACTGGTCAGAAGCCAGGGCGCCACAGTGTTAGGGAAATGTGGGATGACCTTGGGTGGGGGTGGGACTGCATATTCTGATTAGATTGGAGTTGTACAGGAAAACCCATGCTGGATTGGGATTGAGCTCCTATTACTGAAGCATGCTTAGTGCATGCCTCGTGCACCCAGTTTAGGAGGAAGTCCAGTCAAGTGAACATAATTGAACCTTTCATTGATGAATCAGGGTTTTGCAAGGCATTGAAATTCATGCTTCTAAGTATCCATGATCTTGTTCTGGGCTGTAGCTAGTGGCACAAGGGGTCCAGGAAATTGGGCTGCCCATGGGCTTATAATCCAGTGCATGCCTTTTTTTCTGTTTCTTAATGAGATCCATGAGATGAGATAATTTTTTTCTCTTTTCTAAATGTAGAATACAGGGAATGTGGAACTCAATCAAACCCCTACCGCACTCCCTTTGCCTTCAGTGTCCATCCTCTGCTTTTTCCTGGCCATTCACCTTCACCTTGGCAGAGCTCCAGTGTCACCTCCTCCAGGAAGCCTTTCCCTGACCCTCCAGGCTGAGATAGAGTTGCCCCTTTTCTGCAACTTCACCAGCTTCAGCATTTTGCAGCTTGCATTGGGTTGATCTATTTGCTTGTCTGCCCTATTGAGCTGAAAGCTACCGAAAGCAGAGACTGCGCTGTCCTTCTTTAGCCTCCTCTCTCCCTGGCAGGCTGCAGAGCCCGAGGTAGGCACTAAGTAAGCATTTGCTGAATGGATTCTTTAAAGAATTCTCTCAAGGTTCTGGTCAATTAGACTTTGTTGTGATAACTTTACCATTATCACAGCAACAATAAGTCGCCAAAGTCAGCATTACAAGATTGTAATTATAAGAATAGTTCTTGGAAGTCCAGAAATGGGCTATGGGGGGAGGAAAAAGATGGGAGACCATGCTTTAATTCCAGTGAGGCTGATCAATTCTCTGCTTTTTTTCCTTATGGCTGAAAGAGATTCTGATTTTATGGAAAATATGGTAGACTTGGAGTTCGTATCTGGAGTTAAGCCTTAAGTCTCTGTGGCTTTGCACAAGCCAAGTTGGGGATGAACTGTAAGTTGGGTATTTTAATACTACTGTGTCTGTCACAGGGTAGTTTTTAGGCTCAAAGGAAATAGTGTACATCAATGCAATTAGCCCAACATCAGGCATGCAGTACTCATCAGTAGCTTCTAAATAGGGATCTCCTTAAAAGTCATACATACCTGACACTGTGACTGTGCTGAGGCTGTCCAGGGACTCCCCCTTCCTAGCATGTTAGTGGAGAGATGCTGACTTCATCTTGGCATTCATCTAACTTGGCACTGCATAGGCATCCCGCCACCCTGACCATCTCGCCACAGCCAGCTGGGTATGATCAATCACTCTCCTGTTGAAAAACCAAGGGGAAATGATCACAAGAAATCCCCACTGATTGCATTCTGAGGCAGGCTGGCTCTAGGGACATCTGGCAGGCAAGCCTGGGTGGTGAGACGCAAGGACCCAGCAGCTGCTCTGAAATGTAAAGGTCCTGGCTGGTGGACTTAGCATGTTGATCAGAGGGCCGTGGTCCCCACAGTGGAGAAAAGATGCTGAACACTCCCTCATCCTGTCAGTATTGCAGAGTCTGCCCAAGTGTGGAGTAAGAGAAGTCTGGGTTCCCAAATTTGCTTTGCCTCTTATAGCTAGTCTTGGGCAAGTTGCTGTATCTCTGAGCTTCAGTGTTTTCATCTGAAAAATGTTATCAGTAAATTACAGGCTCTTGTGAATCTAAGAGCACCTTGCATAGAAGAAATGCTCCGTAATAGTTATTTGTGTTATTAATATCACTCAGGCAATAAATATTTCTTGAGTGCCTTCTCTGTGCCAGGCACTCTTCTAGATATTAGGGATATAGCAGCAAATAAAAAAAAAAACAATCTCTGTCCAATGAAACATACACTCTAATAACAACATCATTAATTTTAGCAGAAATCTCAGAATTTGGTCATCTGGTCAACTTCCCAGCCAGAGCTGAAGGAATCCCTTCAGCAGTATCTCAGCCACTCCTATGACCTATAATTCATTACTGAAGGGGCATCAGTTTTCTTTTCTAGACAGTCTGGGTTCAACTCTCTCAGCTCTTCCATTTCTCTGACTCTATTTATTTAGCTCGCTCTCCTCCATTCTGCTCCCACCTGTCTCATTCATTCATAGCTTCCACTCAATGTTGGTCGTCTTAACCATTCTCAGTCAATCCTCACCTTGTTCCATCCCACTAATCTCACTCTTTGCATTTCCTCCCTCAGTATTGTCAATTTGCTCTCATTTTTGAGAAGCAAGGATTTTGAGAAGTTATCTTTCTTTATTCAGTGGTAAAAGCATGGTCTTTGGGAGTAGACCTGGGTTGAATCTAACTCTGCTCTTTCGTTCTGTGTGACCCCGAGTAATCTGTTCAACCTTGCTGAACTTCAGTCTCCTTATTTATAATCTGAAGATAATAATGCCTACCTTCCAGGGTTGTTGTGAAATTTAAAACACCTAGAGATGTCACTGTCGGCACTTAATAAATATTTTCTCTCTTTTACTTCCCCTCTGAATCACAGCTCATCTGCTGCCTTTTTGCAACCTTCCTAAAATCTGTGTGCATTCCCTTGTCAATAATCTCATTTTACTTTTCTCTTCATTTTCTGAACTCTCTGCCTTCCTTCTGGTTTTCTTCTTTTTGTTATTTTCAAGCCACTCAAGTAGAATGAAGAAGCCAAGTAAGGGGTTGACAACCACAGCCCTATGATATGGGATGTCTAGGCAGTAGTGAAGTCCTATGCTGGGACTTTTCCATGAACGCACAGTATTTCACTGCTTGCAGAAGGGGCTTACATCAAGTGGCCATCAGTGCTGGCATGAGCAGTCTCTCTTTTACAAATGAATAAGAGGTTCTGAGAAGTTATGTGATTTGCCCAGGCTTTTGAAGCTCCTGATGTGGCAGAGCTGGGATCACACAGGAGTCCTCGCCGTCATGTTGTGCCTCCTTCCCTGTGTCATGGTCATACTCAATGGAAGGGGAACTGGGGGAACTGAAACCCTGCCTTCATGGGTCAAGAGTTTCATAGCTGAATTTCTGACAAGTTCCTGGGGGAACTGGTGCTGCTGGACCAGCCTTTGCATAGCAAGATCTCTCAAACTTTGACATGCACGTGAATCACCCAGGTGAAAGGGCTTTAGGAGAGAAATCTGGCAGCTTCGCCTCCACCAAAGTTATCGAACTTGTATATAATGAGACATACTAACCCCACACTCCTGATGTGATTCAGTGGAAATATTCAACATACCTGCAAGAGTGCCTAAAATGATCAGAATTTAATCATGAAGAAATAACAGACAAATTCCAATTGTGGGTCCCTCTGCAAGATGCCTTGCATGGTCTCTTCCAAAGGGTCCGTGTCATGAACAAACAAACCAAAGAAGATGAGGGGAACTGTCTCAGTTAAAGGAAGCTAAAGAGACATGACAACCAAATGCAATGCTTGACCCTTGATTGGACTCTGGATTGAAAAAATAAATAACAGTAAGGGATATTATAGGGATCATTAAGAAAATTTGAAGATGGACTTGATATTAAATAATATGATTGTATCAAAATTAATTTCTTGAGTGTGATAATTGCATTGTGGTTATGTGGGTGGATGTTCTGTTTTTTTAAAGAGATGCATGGTGCGGTGGTTATTGGTGACAAGTCATGGTATCTGCAACTTTCAAATGATTCAGCACATATGCAGGCAATATGAGAGAGAGGTGGGGGGAGAGAGAGAGAGAGAGAACAATACACATGCCAAGAAAGAGAAAGAAAGAAGCAAATGTAACAAGACTATTAACAACTGGTGAGTCCAGGTGAAGAGAATATATGTGTGTATTATACTATTCTTTTAACTTTTTAAAATTTATTAAAAATAAAAAGCTAAAAATATTTTGAAAAAAAAGAAGACTAGACGCACACAAACACATAAAGCACACACATGAATAATAATGACAGACATTGTCTTCAGGTGATTCAAATATGAAGCCAGGCCTGAGAACTGTTGGCTGAGCTGAATGGGCTTTATTGGATTCATGGATTCTATATATAGACCAATCTCCAAGCTTCTCTCAACCTTGGACTCTGTCCAGGGAATGACAACACGGGAAGGTGCAGCTCCCTCATTTTAAATCTGCACACGCTGAGTCCCTGCAAAGGGCCAAGCTTTGTGCCAGGCTGTTAGAGGGGATGAGCCAAAATTCTTTCCCTATGGAGCGAGAGACTTGAAACAACTAAACTTGAATAGTTTAGCAAATGCAATAATAGAGTGTAAATGAAGAACCCCAGGAGAGCAGGAAAAGGGAAGGCATTGTTATCCGTTTCTATCAAGGGAGACCTCTGCAAGGAAGGTTTAAGCAGCTAGGGATGAAATGAAGGATCTACTGCTTGTCCAGTGGATACCCAGTCATTCTTTCCTACTTGGAGAACAGAATGCTAAATTCTGTTCAATTCAATGCTAAATTATTGTTGCATCATTTGGAAGCTCTCTCATTCAAGTTTGTACTCATGTTTCAAAATTCCATAAGTGTTTAAAAGTTTCATATATCGAATCAAGTGTGACCCTATGGTATTTTCTCGAAGGTCAAGGTCCAAACTCTCTTTTTCTTTTTTGTCTGGGGTTTCGACAGACAGAAAGCAAACAAGATTTGTTTACTCTTTTAACAACTGAGGCAATATCAAGGGCAGCAAGGGAAAGGTCTTCAAGTGTGGATGGCATGAAAACCCTTTTTAGACGCTGTGCTCGGCGGTTCTGGCTTTGGGTGGCTCAAGATGGCTGTGGGTTTATCAGAAGTACATCAAATGAGCTTTCAGGAGAGCTGCGTTACCTGTGTGATTTTGACACCTCATTTACCACACAGTCGGCAAAATGGGCATTGCAATACCCGCTGCTCAATAGGATTGGTGTAGGAATCCTATGAAATTACGTGTGAGGGAGTGCTTTGACAGCTACGGAGAGGACAGCACTCTGAAGTAGCATTTCCTACAGCTGTAGAAGGATCAGGCAGGTCCCATGGCTGGGACCTTATCTATATTGGGTTTAAGCATTTGCCCAGGTACGGATTTGCCACATTTCTGTCTATGTTGCATCACCTGATCATCACTGCATATTTTTATACCATATAACTTAGCACCTACATCTGCAGGGATATCAGCTATTCTAAGGTGATCACCTTTTGGAAGAATGAAGATAATAACAGGTTTGGAGATGACAAGATGGAAGTCAAGATGAGGTTTTCAGGCCACATCTGGTTTTTCAGATGTCATGGGATGCACATCAAATCCTATCCAAATTGTAGCCTTGTTGAATGGGACTTTTCATTTTGTTACAGAAGGGATAGAGGAGTTTGTTTGAAATGTTTTCTTTAGATAATAAATTGGGTTATAACTTGGGAGCAAGATTGCCTCTTGCATGCAGTTTATGACTAAACAAGAATGAGTACTTATGCAGTTGACTTATGGAGTTTCCCATAAGTAGGCTATGGCTGGCTTCTGCCTGAGCTGGCTTCTCTCCATGCCAAAGACCTCAGGGCTGGGTATCCTTTTTCTTCCTCTCCGTCCACTCCTTTTTTTTTTTTTTTTTTTTTAAATTCCAGATCTGTCTGACATGTGATTTTATCAGAATATACATTGACAGTTCTGGTCTAAAGCAGAAAAGTGTTTAAGAACTGTGTTTATTTATTTATTTATTTATTTTATTTCAGCTTATTATGGGGGCACAAAAGTTTAGGTTATATATATTGCCTGTGCCCCCTTCATCCCGCCAAGTTAGAGCTTCAAGCGTGTCCATTCTCCAGACAGTGCGCATCGCACTCATCATGTAGGTATACACCCCTCCCCTCTCCCCACCTGTTTTTAAAAGTTGTATGAAATCATCTGGACTCCACAAGAGTGTAACAGTTGAGTTGAGGCTTAGAAAACCAGCATATTAAGAATAACTAATGTTTTTACATTATTTCATAGTTTATCATATGACCTCTTGGGCAACACCACCATTTGTTCAAGGTCAGGGTAACTTGCTTTATGTGTATTAGTAACCATGACAGCTACAGCAGGTGCCTGCTTACAAATTACCCAGCCAGGTTTTCGTAAGCCAGTACTGGAGGAGCAGGCAGGCTACGTGTAGAGCTTCTTTGCCATTGACCCCTTAGGTTATTCGTAAACTTGTCATAGCAATTTAAGTTTATTTCTACCTTGAATGATGTCTTCTTGGGGGGAAGGGGTGAAATCTTACCCAATAGGACTTGAAGGTACCAGACTAGGAGAGTAAGCTCCTCCAGCCCAGGCCACCTGTCCTAATGGAAAGTCACTTAGTGCTATCAGACTCTTCATCTCCCTTCTCCTGCCCATTCCTGAAATCCCAGCTTCCTCTTTGTCTCACTCCAAATAAATCAGTTACGGATGTTTCTCCCCCTGGAGATGCTAATCTGAAATAAGAAACCAGCAGTCCTTAATAATCAGCAAGTCCAATCACACTAATCAGCAGACAGTCACTTAACAACATTTTATGGAATTTATGTGCCCAGCAAGGAGAGAGGACTTGGTAGCTTAGAAAAATCAGAGGCTGTCGGGACTGGAGGGACTTCAGAGAAGAGGAGGCTGAGGCCCAGGGTCGTTAGGAACTTGGCTGAGGTCACACTGCTGACCATGGGAGGACTCAGATCAGGTCTTCTTCCAAGGCTGGTGTCTATTCGGCCACAGTGGCCTCCCCTCGTGCATCTCTAGCGGCTGAGTACCAATGGAGCGGTCTTACCTACAGCCTGTGTCCTCTGGGTTCACAGCCCTCTTAGTGTCTGAGTCAAATCCTGTCCAAAGTATAGACTGGCTTGATGAAGACTTTCACTGTATCTCAGAGAGGCGGGGGATATTTGTTCACAGTGTTTTCTTTCAAGGGTAAGATGAGTTATTGCCTAGGGCCACACTTTCTTCTTGATTCTTGTGGATTGTTTATTTATGAATGAACAGAAGAAAGAGTAAATGTAGGTGCAGGCTGACTGATTGGGCATCCCTTATACGGGCTCCAGTTGGCCCCTGGCTGAGGAGGGTTTCTTTTTCTGCCGAAATCCCAGAGCTGAGATCCCCCTTTCCTCTACCGTTCCTTCCCCTAATCCAGTCCTCTACCGAGTCCTATAAAATAGTCTCTGATCTCCACTAAGCTCAACATTGAGTTGGGACATTCAAAACCATCACATTAATGGCAACTAATGTTTTTATCCACTGGTTGTTTATACAGTTACCTGTGGGGCAGCACCATCCTCTGTTCCATTCACGGAGAACTGGTTTATTTTTATTCATAGCAGTCACTGACATTTATTTATAGTGTTATTTCTCTGTGCCCGTGGGCCCAGCACTTTGCATGGTTCCCCTGAGGTGTGGCTGAGAGCCCCGGGAAACACTGGCCCAGTCATCAGGAAACTCAAGTTCTCGCCTTGAGTCTTCTGCTGATTTGCTCTGTAGTCTCCAAGAAGTCATCTTACTTCTGTTATAATAGACTGTTTTCTCATCTGAAAAATGGAGCTAATATTCCCTGCCTTCCAGGTTGTTGAAGGGCTAGATGACGTCTGAGTGCGGTCAGCATGTCTTAGTTTCTGTTCCCCAGAAGCCGACCTTGAGGCAAGGAGCTCAGCGCAAGTGCTTATTTAGCACCCAGTTGCTCTGTCTTGCTTTCATGATCTCCCCTTTAGGGAATCATTTTGGACTTTTTTCCCTCTAATTGCCCTCAGCCAAGAAATAACACCACAGATATTTTTATCAAGGAGGTTACCAGGAGGGGCAGTTGAGGCTCAGTCTTCCTGGGAACCCTGGAATACGTTTTTGAACAGCCCAGAATGGTCCTTGAACCCCAGCCATCACTGGCTAATAAGGGCTGTTCCCAGGGGCAGGGAAACCCCGTAGACAAAGACACACGGCGTTTAGGCTGCCTTTGGCAGGGGCTGGAGTCCTGCGGAGGTATGAGAGGGGTGCCAGTGGCAACTGTGACACATTCTCTGGTTCTTGGTTGAAGAGAATCTTGTGACTTAAGATTCATGAACGTGGCTCTGTTTTCTCGGTGGTTCTTAAATCCAGGAAGTCTTGAGGCCTAAGGGTCATGGTAATTCTGTAGTGTTTTTTCCCCTTATTAAATTTTCATTTAGGAAATTTAGGAAAAATAATCTGAATTAAAACTGTTTGTAAATATGTGGCTTCAGTGCCTGTCATCTAATGACAGCTAACGTTTCTAAGCTCTTACTATGTGCCAGGACTGTAGAGTTCTGCAAAGCACGGTGAAAACTGGCCACTGACTGTGTGAGCCTTTGGGGAAAGGAGCTACCTCCTTGTTGATAGTATGGTATGTTCACAGATTAGTAATTCTCATCAAGTAGAACAGGAGTGTTATTTTAAATAAACATGGGCAACTTCAATCTCGCTGACTTTATAATTCTGAGTGGCTTTTGTGATACTTTCAAAGAATGAAGGAATCTTACTAATTTATAACGTGAGAAACATTAGCATTTTCAAAACAAGATTAAAATAGATATTCCGTTGCTACCTCAAGCTTAAAGGATTATGATGTTTCCGTGAAATTTCTTCCCAACCAAATAAGGTGTTGAAGTCATGGCACAAAAGCGGAATTCAAGAAGAAATCTCAACGTTTCTTGAAAAATCTTCTTACAAACACATCTTTTGTTGAGAAAATGGTGGGATCTTCGTTGTGAACTTCGGTGCTATGACTTCTGCCCTTTGCCTAAGTGCTGGTTTCCTGGGGAAGTAATTAGCACTTCCCTTCACAATTCTGGACTGCTAAGAAAATGTTGAGATTTCTTCTTGAATTCCTCTTTTGTGCCATGACTTCAACATCTTATTTGGTTGGGAAGACATTTCACGGAGACATTAGAATCCTTTAGGCTTGATGTACATACCCTCAGATATCTGCTGATCAAACTCAAGATATCCTGACTGATCACTCAGCAGACATTGAAATCAGGTCTAGCAGATGACAGACCTTGGGCTAGGAGTAGGGGAAACGGGTAAGTCAGTCAGTTTCTGCTCGCTATTTTTGCAATTGAGTAGGTAAATACATAATTGCATAACGGTGTGATACTGACTCTAATAAATGCTTATTCCGGGTCTCCCTGGGGTTCAGGTAAAGTTGTCAACACTGTTTAAATGGGTCAGGGAAGGTTTTCACCAACAAGAAGTAGAGTGCATCGTGTGCACAGGGTTAAAGACCACTTCTTCCTTCATATTTTGATGTATAACTGTGAACATGACCACGTATGTGTTTAGAGTCCAATGTCTTTAGATTTATGCTCACGCGGAAGGAAAGGTACTGAAAGTGGTGCAAGGGGCAGTGGACTTATAAACCTAGAGCTGGTGAACCTTGAGTTGGGCTGTGTAAGGAGGTTGAAAGCTTATTTTTTCGCTGTACATTTCATACGTGTAAGCATCCATTCTCTGCAGTCCAGAGCCTAACACAGTACGTGTCTCGCTGGATACAAAGTCTCGTTGCATACGTGGGCACAGTGCCAGCCCCCAGGGAGTGTCAGCTTCAGTGATGGAAGCAGACATGGATGCATAAGCACTGGCTTTGAATCCTGGCAGTATCATTTTTTAGCCAAGTAGCCTTGAGTAAACCACTACCTGCCTAAACCTGTTTCCTCCTCTGTAACACAGAGCATGCCTATCCGCATGGTAAGGATTAAATGAAACAGCTGTAGTATAGTCCGAAGCCTGGTTTGGGATTATGGTAGGTATTGGATAAACGGCCGTTCCTTCCCCATTCTTTCCCCATCCTGCTAAGATAAAAATGCTGTCATTGAATACAAGTAATGTTGAAGTCGATAGAGTATTTATTGTAGTTTCTATCCTAAGGTTATGCCCTGAACATGATGAAGTGTGTGAGTTCTGATGTACCATTGTGGTAAAAGGAAGGAATTCATATTGAAACAAACAAACAAAAAGCTATATATATATGATTCTGTCGCCTGGCCCAAGTGTCCTGAGGAAGCAGAGATGCTGAGAAAAACTCTTGCCTAGACCGCATGACCTCTAGACAGCCCAGAACTGAGTTTATACGATCGCATTAGCTTTCTAAACACACCACACGTTCTGCTTACTTCCAGAGAAGGGGAAGAGATATCTGGAAGGTTTTAGCTTCACTTGAATGAGAAACTAGCACATGTCTTTACTGAATGAATTGCTGTGTTTTCATCTTGTAAAAAATGAATTGTGTAGAATGCCTCTGTTTCTCTTTTTTCCTTTGGCTGTCAGGATTGTGGGTCAAATTTGTCCCTCAACTAGAGCTACAACCTTATAGACTTGCTGTCTTGGTTTTTGATTTCTCTCCTCATGTGTTCTTGTACTATACTTCTTACTGCAAATACTTTTAGTTATTTGATTCTACTTTTATTTATTTTTAATTTTTTTTATAGAGACAGGGGTCTTACTCTGTCCCCCCAGGCTGGAACTCCTGAGCTCAAGCTATCCTTCCACCTTGGCCACCCAAAGTGCTGGGATTACAAGTGTGAGCCATAGCGCCTGGCCTATTCTTATTTTAAATCTACAGTTTAATTTCATGTATATTCCAATGTCATCTCCAGTCCTCTGCAGGAAGAGGCCATTCTATGTGAGCACAGAGCCTCCACATAATAAGAGCTCAATAAATACTGTAAGTGAATTTGCTGAGTGAAGCCACACAAACTAGTATTTTGAATCCCACTGAATTAATCTGAGTTATTTCATAGATGTGAATATGTTGTGGGCCAAATTGTGTTTTCCAAAACCCAGCTATCTTACATAGTAAAAGTCTGCTAAAGATTAAAGATTATTATGTTTTGTGTTTTCTCCGAATGCTAAAATTGTGTATGTATGTGTGTTTTGAGTGAGGCATATACTGTATACGTGTGTGTGTGTGTGTGTGTGTGTGTGTATGGAGAGAAAGAGGCAGAAAGAGAGAGAGAGGAAGGGAGGGAAAGTGGTAGGTGGAGAGAGAGCATATCCTTCAATTTTCAGATATTAACAATAGTCTTAATAATAATAGTAATCATTTCTTCTATTCTTTATTGACCTACTCTGTCCAGGGTACCAGGTGAACCATTAAAAACATTGTTGTATCTGATGCTTGTTACAACACTGTGGCCACACTGTGGGTTCTGTTGTCAGACTTGGGATCAAATCCTTGTTTTTCCACCTGTGCTATCTCCAGCAAGTTGCTTAACCTTCCTGAGCCTCAAATTTCTCATCAGTAAAATGGGATAATAGGACCCACCCCAGTAGACCACCGTCACCAGAGGAGGCATGACGGATGTTGAGCAGCTGGCATGATACTGTTGATGGTGGTGGTGACGCTGATCAGCTGCCACACAACGGCAGTTTGGCACACAGGCTGGAAGTCAAAACACACATAGGCGGATCGCTGCGGGTGGTTCTGAGATACAACTCTGGCAGGCTTCCTTGAGAAGGCAGCCAGTGGTCTTGGCAGGGAAGGATGGAATGTGTCAGGGTCAGGGTTAGGGCTGAAGGCAGAGGGGAGTCACTGGCAAAGCCTTGGAGGTAGGAAAATGCAGTAGGTGACTAAAGAGTGATCATTTGCCAGCAGGCCCAGCCAGGGCTCTGTATGTGGGAGTGGAGTGGATGGGGCAGCTGAGTGGTGAGAGCATGAAACAGGAGATGTAGCTGGAGGGGTATGACTTTCCTTAACTATGGAATTGCTGTGTGACCTTGGACAACAAACTCTTGATGTTTCTGTGTCTTTCTTTCTTCCCTGAAATACTGGGTGGTTGGATGCTTTTTAGGGTTTCTCAGTGGTGGAGAAGCTATTAGCATTATGGATGGGACTATTCCTCCTTGGGCAGGAATATCACACGCTTTGCAGGATGTTCAGCATCCTGGACCCCTGCTCACGGATGCTATTAGAGCTCCCCAGTGGTGATAAACCACACCCCCAGGATCCAAAGGTTCCAATTGGGGTGATAGCACCCTGTTTGAGAACCACTAGCCACTGTGATCTGTACAACTTCTTGTCCTAAAGGCCATAACTCCGGTTAAGGCCTCTGGCCTCAGATTCCTAGAGTTCATACCGTCAGTGATGAGTCAAAGCAAAAACATATATGGAGGAGGCTGGAGAATTATGTTTTTTTAGGACTTCAGGAAAGCCAAAACTGCTTTATGAAATATAAGCAATTTGGCTTGGGTAAAATACCCACATACATCATTGCAAAAGTTGGGGAAAATAAAAGTTACAAACCACAGGCATATGTACATACATACACATACACGCGCACACACACACACACAACACACACACACACACACACAGACCCCTCAATCCCCAAGCTCTAGTGTGTGGAACATTAATTAGTGTCACTGCATGAAATAAATTAAGCTGGGGACCTTGTTGCTTCCACCTGGAAAAAAAATAGCAGAGGGAAGTGCTGACTTTGGAAACGGCAGCAGCAGCGCACTAGTTCCTGGAGCAGTGCCAGGATGCAGACCCTCTCCCCTCCAGGCTGCAGAACCTGCCGTTCCAGGAGCCTGGCCATCCTGGCTTGATGGGGGGCAGGGAGGATGTGGATGAAAACGTGGCTTATGTTTCGGGTGACAAGGGTGTGTTGGAGCTGGGAGTCTGACGCCCAGTGGTGTGATCTCGGGCAAGATACTTCACTTCTCTGGATCTCAGTTTCCTCATCTGTAAAATGGGAATATTAATAGTATCCACTTCAAAATGTGGTTGTGAGGATTGCATAAGTTAATGAAGGTAAAACACAGAAGAGTGCAGGGCACAAAGTGAGAGCTGTAAATATCTGCTAAGATGATGATGATGATGATGGTGATGATGATGCTTAATCAAGGCCCCTGGGGTTCTAGCTGTAAACAGAGTAGGTACTCAGAAAATGCTCCTGAAGAAACGAGGAAATCCAAATGAGGGCGCAGGGAGGCATAGTGGGGCACCCAGGCAGAACCACAGCCCTCTTTTGCCATATCGATGTCTTTTTAATTGTAGTAAAATATATATAACATAAAATTTACCATTTTAACCATTTTTATGTGTACAGTTCAGTGGCATTAAGTATACTCACATTTTTGTGCGATCATCAGCACTATCCAGCCACAGAATTATTTTCTTCATCTTGCAAAACTGAAACTTTGCACTCATTAAACAGTAATTCTCCAGTCCCCCTCCTGAGTCCCTGGCAACCACCATTCCTCATTGTCTCTGTGATTTTAACTCCTCTAAGTACCTCCTATGAGTGCAATCATATCGTATTTGTTCTTTTGTGATTGGCTTAGCATGATGTCCTCAAGTTTCATTACTGTCGCAGCACGTGTCAAAAATCTCCTTCCTTTTTCTGGCTGTATAATATTCCACCACATGTATATACCTCAGTCATTCATCAGTGGACACTTGGGTTGCTTCCAGCTTTTGGCTATTGTGAGTAATACTTCCATAGACATGGGTGTACAAAACCGTGCTTTTATGATTTATGCTTGTAATGCTTTTATCCGCGTTCAGCTCCTCTGAGTGTCTCTGGCTCCTGAAGCCCATTTCATCTGCTGCTCCCTGGTGTGCAGTGGGAGAAGGGATGGTGGGGTATGAGGCTCTGAGATGCCCACTTGCTGGCTGGATAACTGTGGGCAGTTCATTTATTCCTTTGGGTTTCCATTTCTCATTTCTTTGTCTGTAAAACGAGGGGGGAGTAGGTGGGAGGGTACTCATGTTTCCTTCCTTATAAAGTGCTGAGAGAATAAAATGAGTTCATTTATGTAAAGCACTTGAAACAGCACAGTGCTGACACATAATAAACCCTGTAAAAAGGAAGCTGCTGTTATTAATGTAGCACTCCGGGTGCATTATAGATGATTTTAATCTCACTGTGACCCAGTGTGGACATGAGGAAGTGGAGGCTCAGAAAGGTTGGGTGGCTTGCTCAGGGGCACACAGCTGGTAGGCCGTGGAACTGGGAAAGAACCCAGATGGGCCCAGGGACAAGCTTGTGCTTTCCTCTCAGTCCTTTTCTGGGCCTTTCTCCCTGAGCTCCAGTGGAGCTGGCACTTGGATTCATCCTGCATTAGGCTCTGCATTGGCAGGGTCTGCTGTGAGCATCCCATCCAGATCATGGTCCTGGTGCAGGCAAGAGCCATGCATGAGAGAGTTTCCTTTCATAGACAGTGCCAGGTGTGGTGCTGGGCATGAGGTGTGTGCTTAACACACACTGCTGGCTAATCCGTTTGGCCTTGCAGCGTCCAAACCAAACTCCATATCTGAACACGGGCATTGGAAGCCGCTCTTGGAAGCCTGAGTGCGGCTGACGTCCATGGGGACGGCACGGACTTGCTCCTGGCAGGAGCGGGGCAGCCTGAAGAGAAGGTTCCATCCTCTGGTTGGGCCAGGTCCGCTGCACTTCCATTTCCTCACAGCCACCCTCTCCAGTGAGCAGAATTTAGCCAGAGTCTGTTGTGTGTGGATTCTGGTCCAGTTTTTAAGTCGGTTGATGTCTGTGCTCAAAGATGACAACAAACAGATCAATGGGAATTGACTGGTCACAGGCCAGCTCACAGGGAAGGAAGTTACTGGGTTTGGAGGGGCACAGAAGGGAGCCGCTGGCCTCTGAGCCTGGGGTTGGGGACACCACCCGCCTTGAAGGGGCCTCTCAGGCCAGGGCAGCCCCCCTGGTGTTAGGCCCCAGGCTCTGCTGTGGGAAGATCTGAGGATGTGAAGATGGCTGCGTCACAGTTGCCGGCCGCAGGGAGCCCCATCTGATGATTCTGGGCAACCCGACATCTCTGGCCTCATCTGCAATATCCTGACTTCTCTTCTGGCTTCCGCTCTTACCCATTCATTCTCCATTCGGCAGCCAGGGTCGTCTTTTTCCACCGTGAGCTAGATTATGCACCCCGCCCCCAGCTGGAAGGCCTTCCGTGGCTGTCTGCTGACCTTGGAATAGAACCCACTCTCCTCACCGAGGCCCGCGGGCCCCGTGCGATCCTGCCCTTGCCCACCCCTCTCCCCTTGGCCAGGCTGTTCCCCTGCAGTCTGCTCTCCAGCTCCCTGCAGCCCTTCCAGAGCACCCCAGGCCCTGCCTCCCTTTCGGGCCTTTGCTCTGGGACCCTGTTCCCCAAACACACATAAAGTGGCTTCTTCGGGTTCCAGGAGGTGCCTCCCTGGCCACCCTCATCCCAAGTCAGTCTTCACCATTTTCATATCCACCCAAGCACTCCGTCATAGGCTGTAATTATCACAAGCTGTAAGTTGTGTGTTTATTTACTTGTTTGTCTCCCTTTATTAACTTGTGAGCTCTAGACAGGCAAAGACCATATCAAGTTCATGGAGGTATATCCAGCTCCCAGCCTCCAGCCCGTAGTCCGTAGACCCAGACAGACTCACTAGAATGTGCCTGGAGGAGTGTGAGCCGGGTGGCCAGAGAATGACCTGAAACCTCTGCCCTGTTCACACATGGAGTGTACCCAGCTTGTAGGGAGGAAGTGCGGAGGGCTGTGAGTCCCACCCTCAGCTGGGATCCCAGGTCCTGTCCGGTGCATGAGGAGCTGACCTCTCTGTGGCTTCCCCACTGCGCAGACAGCAGTGGGCAGGAGCAATGGCAAGGTCCCTGCTCTGGGACCCAAGAGCTTGGCACCAGTCAGAGTTGACTGCAGGGGGACAGCTGTCTTGGGAAGCAGGGAGTGCCTCATCTTTGCTGGAAGGTTCCAGTGGAAGTGACAAAACAGCACTTGTGTGGAATATTATTCAGCCTTAAAAAGGAAGGAAATCCTGACACAACGCCACCACGTTGCACCTCGAGGACACTACGCTACGTGCAATGAGACAGACACAAAAGGACAAGTACTGTGTGATTCTACTTACGTGAGGCACCCAGGACAGGCCGATTCATGGAGACGGAAGGTAGAACGTGGTTGCCAGGGCTGAGGGGAGGCAGGAAGGTGGAGCTATCGCTTGCTGGGCCCGGAGTTTCATTCTGGGGTGATGAAACTGTTCTGGAGATGCATGGTGGTGACGGTTGCACAACAGTGTGAGTACAGTTAATGCCACTGAATTGTAGACTTAAAAATGATTAAAGTGTTACATTTTATGTTGGTATGTAAGTGACTTTAGATGTCCTCTCCCACTGTAGTATGTTTAGTTCTGTGAAAAATGAACTTGATTAGAAACCATCCCGTTATTTCATTTTCCTGTCCTGTTTGAGCCCCTTGACACTCTGGGCGGCCAAACATCCCAACATCTGAGCTTGTCCTGCTCTCACCACCTTCCTGCTGCTCCTGCCTATTATAAAGCCTGGGGACATCATCGGACCTCATCTCATTAACTCACTGGAGAAAGCGTCGTGGTTAAATATTTGCACCAATTATCATCATTAGATGTCTGCGGTGACTCTGCAAAATCCCATCCTCTGCTGCTCCAGCCTTGGGGGCCCACGCGAATAGACCCCTTTCTTCCCTCCTTCACCTGCATTTCTGCTTATCGCGTGACTAAATCTTATTCTTCCTTGCACTTTGGACTTCTGCATCATTAATTAAGTCATTAAACATTTATTGAGCACCTACTGATTCTCTATCCCTGAGGAGGCGAGCTGTGGGGACGGTCACTCAAATAGATGGTACAGAGTGTCCCTGGCCCAGTGGGCACACAGGGTGGAGGGGCAACATCTGCCTGGGGTGGAACAGGGGGGCATCACGGAAGTCTTCCCGAAGGAGGTGATTCTCCAGCTGGATGTTGAGAGATGAGTGGAAGCTCTTCAGAAAGGCCCAGAACAAAGGGCCTCATAGGGATTGTTTCTAAAGGGTTTAGTTCCACCCTTCTCTGGAAAGAACTTCCCAAGTCAACCCTTCCTTCCGTCCTTCGATGCCCCTTTGCTGCTATTCTGCTTTTCTTTTCTCCCACTCCCTCCCCTTGTCCCAGTTGCCCATCCCATGGAATGGCAGAGGGAAGAGGAAGGTGAAGATTGGGAAAGGAGGGGGTCTGGGTGCGGAGACTGCTCCTTCCTCTTCAACTCCGAGCCACCCACCTTGGTGACCTGCCTGCAGGAGACAGCAGGAAGTCAGCCCCGCAGAGCCCTGTAGCCCCCAGACTTCACCTTCAGAAACCCCTCACGTCTTCTGTTGCTGAGCCTGTGTGTGGACTCCATTGCCTGGTGCAAATGTTTCCCTGTGGTTGTGGGTGCTGACCCTATGGTGGGGAGAGGGCTGGCGTGGGGGCCAGGCACCTGGTGATGGCCCGGCATGAGCACGGGCATGCTGTGGCCCCATCTTGGCCCTTAATGTCCTGGTTGTAAAACTTCAGGGCCTGCACTGGCTCTGCGCGGCTGTGATTCCTCCCTGCTCCTTGCTCATGCAGGGGCACTGGGATAGGCCATTGTGACTTGCCTGCCACATCTAGCCCGTGATTTTCCTTTGGGGACTTTATCACTCCCTAGTCTTAACCACAGTGTCTGGAACGGACTAGTCAGCCTGCCTCTCCTGGGGCGGTGACAGGGACAGAAGCGAGTGCATGACCCAGTCCTTGCCTGTGGAGCGGAGGGTGAGTCTGTGCACTGGGAGAGCATACCAGCACAGGTGTCTTTTCCTGTGGGTCTGGAGAGCTGGGAGAAGGGAGAGAGGGGCGAGGGGTGGCCACGTGAGGCAGAGTGGAAGAATCCTGCTTGGAGGCTGGTGTGAAGGAGGACGGGGAGCTGGACGTGGCCGTGTAGACCACAGTGAGCGTTGCAGTCTGATCCTAAGGCCACTAGGCTTCACAGCAGGGAGTGGCATGACTGGGTTTGTGTTTTGTAAGGGTGACTTTGGCCCTGGCTGGAGAAGGGATGGGGGAGAAGGAATCCATGTGGTCTTTCTGAGACGTATCCCAAGATGATGCCTAAAATTCAGAATGGAGCCATTTACAAAGCTCTTGGCTTGTGCTAGGAGGTGCACGTGGTGCTGTAATCCACTGAATCTCTGCAGAAGCTCCACTAAACTGAATTTCATTATCCCTACATCATAGCTGAGGAAACATGCTCAGAGAAGTCCAGTGCTTAGCTGAGGGTCGCACAGCCAGAATGGCCACCTCCAAAGCCTGTGCTCTGCCCGCTGTACCATGGCAACCCACCCCACTCTGCAGCCAGCGTTGGCTCTTCTCTCTCTCACACCCTCTGCAGCCTTCGGGTCCCTTCAGGGCCAGGGCTGACATTTGTGTTCAAGATGATTTCCTTCCTGCTCACAATAAATGCCAAACTGAATGATGGAAGTGATTCAGCAAGAAATAGAATTCAAGGAGGGGGAAAAAAAAAAAAAGAGCTGTGTGAAAACATTTACAAATGGATTAAAAATTTGAGTCCACCAGCCCATGCCAACATACTTGGAAGTTTGGGAGATATTTTTAGACCATGAAATCCAAATGGCACAGATTGTGGGTTGGAAAGATAGATATGCAAAGAATAGTTTGCTAGCTGTGACCAGAGATTGCTTTGCTGAGTTTTTCCTTAGCTATAAAATAGCAACAGCCAAAATGCAGAATTCACTGAATGCACATCCTTCCTCTTCCTTTTTTTTCCTTTTCCTTTTTTTTTTTTTAATCATCTTTCTCCTTGCATATCAAAACTCAGCTCCTTGTTCTGGGAAGCCCCTAGAGAGACCTACACCCAAACGACGTTGGCTTTTGAACCCTCTTGACACTCTTGGAGGCTGGTGACAGAAGCCCAGCTCGAACTAGCGAAGGAGTCCCAGGGAGCTTGTCCCTTGGGGACCCCAGAGGAGATCAGGAGCAGGCCGGAGTGAGGGGTGAATCTTACCATGCAGCAGGGAGCTGGCCTTCCTAAGTGAGGGACTCACTGACTTAGCTGGGTTCAGGGGCCCACTATTGGACCCTGTTCCCAGCCTATGTCCTTCAGGGTAAGGGTTGTGGGATGGCGTGAGGCTGCTGCAGCAGCGTAGCTCCCAGGAAAAGGGAGATGTGCTTGTCAAATTCTCTGACAACAGAAACGAACATTTACTGAGCATTTGCGTTGTACCAGGCGCTTTTGCAGCTGCGTTGCCAGTGCTCTTTCAGTCCTCACAACCACCCCACAGAGTAGGTGCAGTTAAATGGAACACGAAAGGAGGATTGGATTGCCTTGTGTTGTACTTGGGAAGACTAATATTAGACGGTATTCCTAAGTTGCTGAGGGTGGTGCCCAGCGTGTAGCACTTACTCGATGTTCACTTGAGTTTGATGCCTTAATAATATTTTTAATTATTTTCATTTCTAGCAAAGGAATATGTGTACATATTTCCAGGCCCAAGTTGTACAGGCAGGTTTAAAATGAAAAGCCGCAGCCCCTCTCCCCAGAGTCAGCCTCTTTGTTTCCATCCTTAGAACTCCTGGCAGTTCTCCCTGCGTCGCTAAACCTGGAGCTTGTGCCCGTCTCTGGATGAATCAACTTTTGGCATTATTATGGATTTCCTGCTCTGTCTTGTCTCCCTATGGTTTATGCTCTCTTTGCTTCTTCTCTTTCTCTTCTGTAACCCAACTCTCCGGCTACTCTGCTCCTTCTGGTTCTTTAATCTCTGTTACTTCTCTTACTCCTGTTTTTTAGTCTCTCCTTTCCTCACAGCGATCTCCGGTGGGAACCCCCATCTCCTCTCCACAGTCTTCCTTTTCTACTTTCTCTCAGTGTCTTCTCCACGTCCCTCTCCCAGAAGCTTTTAGCATCTGTTGTTTGTTTGGTTCCTTTATTATGAGCTGCGCCTGCCCCTTCTGCCCTGGGTTAGAGTTATTTACAGCCATGTTATTACTAATAGTTAAAAATCTTTTTCTTGCACTTACTACCTTACGAAGCCTGCAGAACACATCATGACTGGAGGTCTTGGATTCTCATTTTGGGGATGAGAAAAGTGAGCATCGGAAGGTTTCTAAGATGGACTGAAAGTCCCACAGGAGAGAGTGAGCGACACGTACGTACATAGCTTGTGTAGGGCCAGGTCCCACGTGACTCACCGCAGTTCCCTCATGGGGGGCGCCTGGTACCCAGAAGGGGCCAGTCAATGTTTGTTGAATGGGATTGAACAAAAAGCCACACTTTAATCGTAAGGAGATGCAGAGGACATTCCTCTCTGACTTCTGCATTTTGATTTCCTGAGGCCATGCACGTAGACACGTACAGGCTCTCTCACACACATCACACACATGCTTCTGGCTCTAAATTCATCTCCTCCTACATCTATTTTATAGCTTCTATTAAGCCTGTTTTCTGTTGGGGAGGCAGCCCGCTTGTAACACGCCTCGGGTAGATTTGTCCTCCTGATGCCCGAGATAATTTATGGGCTTGGAGAAAGGGAACTTGCCTTCAGTACTGTCAATATTAAATATACATTGCTCCCTCACAAAATAGCGTTCAGAGTTGCAATAAATCCTCTGGAAATTACCTGGAGTTAACCATGGGTTGGTTAAGTGCCAGTAATTACATGTTTCCTGGGAATCTCTACTGACATGTGGACTCATCCTGGTTGCCTTGCTTGCCTTAAATTGTATCCCAGAGCTGTAGAATTTTGGACCTGGAAGAGGCTTTCAAAGTCTATCTCTGCTTTTCTTTCTTTCTTTCTTCCTTCCTTCTTTCTTTCTTTTTTTTGACACAGAGTCTCTCTCTGTCGCTAGAGTGCCATGGGTGAGCCTAGCTCACAACAACCTCAAACTCCTGGACTCAAATGATCCTCCTGCCTCATCCTCCTGACTACCTGGGACTACAGGCGTGCACCACCATGCCTGGCTATTTTTTTCTGTTTTTAGTAGAGACAGGGTCTCGTTCTTGCTTAGGCTGGTCTAGAACTCCTGACCTCAAGTGATTCTCCCGCATGGGCCTCCCAGAGTGCTAGGACTACAGGTGTGAGCCAACGTGCTGGCCTAGGCTTAGCTCTGCTTTTCAAGTTAAAGAATGGAGATGCTGAGCCTAGAGAGGGGAGGAGTTTTGCCTGAGGACGCACAGATTACTAGTGGCAAAGGAGATCAGAGGCTGGGTCTCCCAGTCTCCATCTTTCTAGGCCCCTTGCCCTTGCGTATGTATTTCCAGACAAAGTGCCCTTAGGTCACCCTAACGTGTGGCATGATGCACTTTGCCAAGCTGTTTTGCACAGTACTTCCCAAATTAGTTATTAATTGGGCACTAATCTTGTTGGCCACCGTGAAAGCATTGTCTTGACAGGAGCTTAAGGTTCATGGATCCATGCCCAGGGGTGTTTCGGAAGCTACTATGGGGCCGGTAGCAGTAGATATGTACCAGAAAGTCATCTGGTGTTTTTTTCTGTTTGGAGAGGGAAACAGTAACCTGGTTTATTCCTATTAGGCCCTCATCCTGTAAAGGCTCAGCATTTGAATAGACAGGTGCTTACATGTCGTGCAGTTCAGTTCAATCAACGTCCATGGAGCACACTGGCATTGTGCAGGGTACCTGGGGTGCCGGGGCATGTAAGATGGCCTTTCTGCCTGGAGAATCGTGGAATGTTTTACAGGAAAGCAGATAGGGAATGCAGACAAACAGCTGAGTTCTGGCCTCAGAAACAGAGATGGGGGATGAAATCAAGCGTTTATTAACTGCATGACCTTGGGCTAGTTCTGTGACCTCTATGAGTCTCAAATTTCTCATCTGTAAAACAGGGTTGTTGTGAGGTTTGAATGGGATTCTGTATGGGAAATGCCTGGCACATGGGAAGAGCTCAATAAATGATATTAGTACTAATTATTTTATTGTTATTTGTTTTCCGCTCCACACCTTTGGTAACAGCAGCCTCTTATCCTCCTGGCCGTGGGCCAGATCTTCTTCCCTTCTGAGGGGCCAGCTCTTCGCTTCTCCATGAAGTGTCAGTGACAGGAATGTGACAATGTAATGCCACGATTAAAAGTATTTGGGACTTGGGTCAAATCTCATTCTACCACTTTCCATGACACTCGTTGGTCCTTTTGCCTTCCTGAGCCTTAGTTTTCCTGTCTACAAAATAGGAATGGAGTTGTGAGAATTGCAAGATGATACTGATGGTGTGCAGAGCATGTTATCTGGAAACCCTGAAAGTTTTAGCCCATACGATTCCTCTGAAGTCCAATGCCCCATGCACCTTCCCACTGACTAATGTTCTAAGAGTAAAGCTCAAGTCTGATGCCACCACCTCCCATGGCCTTTGCCATGTGCCAGCCTCAGGACATCCTGCAGAGCACTAAATGACAGTGCCAACACTAACACCTCACATTTATCTAATGCCACCTTCCCTGTCGCATTCTGAAGAGCCGTAATTATTTTGCTGAGTTTGCACAACTCTATGAAGTAGGTTTGATTATTTTATTTCTTTATTTTTGCAAGAAGGAAAGGAAGCACAGAGAAGTTACCTGACTTGCCCAAGTTCAAACCCGGGCTGTTGGGCTGCCGAGCCCTGGCTCTGATCCTCTATACCAGGCTGTCCTTTTACTGTGAGTCTGCGCCTTGCTGTCTAGAACATCATTAATGATTCTGTTATAGTCCATATGGAGACACTCTACTGGGGGCAGCATGCGTGACCCTGGCTGCAGTGTGGAAACACATACTCAGAACTCCTAGTGTTTTCATTCAAAGCGCAGAAGCAGAGCTTAGTGCCAGGAGCCATTCGGTGGCTGGGTGAGGAGGGCAGGAGGGAACACAGAGGAGACAGGTGAGAAGGGCCAGAGAGGCACAGGATCAACCACGTGGTGAGACAGGGCTTAGTGCCATGCCCAGGTCCCCGCAGTGCTCACACCCCCTGGGAAGTGGGGACTGATGAGTGACAGCATCATCTCCGTGTATTGCCAGAGGAGGACTTTGGAGCCAGACTGCTGGGTTCAAGTCGCAGTTCCGTACTTTACCAGCTGCGTTACTGTGGGCCAGTTTCTTTTCTTTTCAGTTTATTTTTTTATTTATTTATTTTTTTTGAGACGGAATTTTGCTCTGTCACCTGGTCTAGAGTGCTGTGGCATCAGCCTAGCTCACAGCAACCTCAAACTCCTGGGCTCAAGGGATCCTCCTGCCTCAGCTTCCTGACTAGCTGGGTCTACAGGTGTGTGCCACCGTGCCTGGCTAATTTTTTCTATTTTTAGTAGAGATAGGGTCTCACTCTTGCTCAGGCTGGTCTCGAACTCCTGACCTCAAGTGATCCTCCCGTCTTGGCCTCCCAGATTGCTAGGATTACAGATGTGAGCCACCGTGCCCCTGGCCCTTGGGCCAGGTTCTGAACCTCTCCATGCCTCTCAGGTTCCAACTCTGCAGAAAAGGGGGACACAAAACCATGCTTGTCTCATGGGCTTGGTATGATGGTTCAGTTACTTGGTATTTATAAAGCTCTGAAAACAGTGCCTGGCACTTAGCTAGGAAACAAGCTGTTAAGTAAATAAAGGAAACAGATAGGTGGGGAAGAAAGTCACAGGGCTGGGTGACTTCACCAGGGTCATAGCAGGGGCAGGAGCAGGACTGGGACCCATCCCATATAAATCCAGGCTATTTGCCTTATATCTCACTACTTGCTGCAAAATTAAGAAAACAAAACAAAATGCGACAAAAACCATCTTCCTCCAGTGGCTCTCAGTGGTTTGGAGATGATGGAATGGTTTTCAGTATAAGCATCCCGGTGGGGCTTGTGTATCTGTGCTGGGGAAGGGGGTGTTGGGGGTTGGGAAAGTGCAAGTAGTGTGGGAGGGGTGATGGATTTTTGTCACATGCCTTTTGAGAACCCAAGCTCTCACTCATCTCTGACACGTGGGCATCTCCCTCCAACCTCTTTCCAAAGCCTTTTGATTCTCATTAATGCTGTTTTTCAATTAAATTATTCTGAGTCCTAGAATCTACCCAATTAAAGAAGCAATTTTCTGTACTTTCGCTGGAAGTGATTGCTTACCTGGTTTGGCGGTGCCTTTAGCAGTGAACAAAGCTGGAGTGAATACTCCAGGGCCCCTGGCTCTAATTGGCGGTGCTGTAGGGGGGCAGGGCGATTCCCGTTGTGGGGGCGTATTTCTATGAAAGCTCACCTGACAATGAAAGGGGCGCAGATGCCAGTCTTCCCTGCCCCCTCCCCACCTTTATTTCCAGACATTATGCTCAAGCAGGCCTTAGTGATAGCTGATAGCTCCAATTTGTAATTCTAATTTCCTTGGAAATAGGGCTAAGTAGAGCATTTGTCATTCCTCTCCATGTGGATTACCAACCACAGATGAGGATTTATGGCCTGAGCTGCTTCGGCCTCCAAAGGCAGGAGCCTGTCTCTGGGGCAGAGATAGGGTTTCTGAGCACAGATTCAGAGGGGGTGTTGGGTGGGGCGAAGGGGTTGGGTGTTCTCAGTTAAAAATATCTCAAACATTTTTTTCTCTAAATCTGGAGGAGAGAAAAAAACGTATCCTGCTAAAGCTTCAGGTTTCCTGGTTATGAATAAAATAAAAAGCAGGAAAATGTTTAAAGGGGGGAAATGCGTTCAGCCCTGTGGGAATGGTATTTCTTTAGGGAGGGAGAATGTGTTGACTTCATAGGGTCAGTTGAAGACTATCAGGCCCAGGTAGGAGCAGGAGCCAGCTCCCCTAGGCTGGGAGAGAGCAGGCTTCCCACGTAGCTTGTTGTGGGGGACAGGGAGAGAATCTGGCCCATTTTGGTGGAAGCCAGCATTTGAGAAGTCTGACGCAGCCATCGATGCATTCTGCAAATGCATTTTAGCCTTTACTGTGTACCGGCTCTGTGCTAGGCCCCAGGGAAGCCAATGGTGAACCCAAACAGAATGGTTCTCTGGCTCCACAGAGTTTATAGCCCAGTGGGAGAGACAGACATTGATCAAGGAATCACAACAATACGTAAAATTCCCCCCATGCCACATTCTCCAGAGGAGAGGTGCCTGGTGCATAAAGGGATTTGGCTTCCTGGAGCAGCTCAAGGTGGGCTTCGCAGACATTGGAACTGGGATACAGAGAAAGAATCTGGTTTACTTTAGGGGTATTTAGGTGTCGGGAATGGGAAAGAGGATGCCAGGGAGCACCTCTGCTGCCAGTCTTGGCTGTGGCACATGGAGTAGTTATGACTTTTGGCAAGTCGCTTCCTGTCTGGGAGCCCCAGCTGACCTGCTCTGCAGGGTTGTGGTGAGGAGGAAGAGGTAAGAGCAGGTGGGGTGTCTGCAGGCCATAAATCTTAATGGTGAGAAGCAGAATTCTGATTTCTTGGTGTCAGTGTGGTGTCTCTTTGAGCAGCAGGTCACTCACAGTCCCTGATAAATACATCGTCATTTTTGATTCAGGACTTGGTAGGACTGGCCCATATGGTTTACAGACTTTGGCCCACTTAAATGTCCTGTGATGGTGGCGTCCTATCTGTGTTGCAGAGGACGAAGCTGGTGCCAAGGGGTTAGATAACCCCCAGGCCCGTGCAGCTGAGAAGGGGCAGAGGTGGGGCTTGAACGCAGACTGAGAAAGTCCAAAGTGGATCCATTTCCTCCTCATGCTTCTCTGCCTCCTTGGTGTGGGGAAAAGGTCATAGAACTTCTCTGAGCCTCAGTTTCCCATGATGGAGGTGGATAACTGTGCCTCCTGGTGGGGCCGTGAACAACACATTCCTGTGTTCACTATTTATGGCAAAGCCCGGGACATGAGGACACAGGAAGGAAGGACTCTCAGGCCATTTCTCAGGGCTGCATTCCAGTGTGGGAGGACAGACACAGGCAGGGAAATGAGAGGTTGTATGAATGGCAGGAGGTGATAGGTGCCGTGAAGAAGGGTAGTGGGGAAAATGAGTGCAGGGTGCACGGCGTGGCCATCCCACCTGTGCTGCTGGCAAATCGTCTTTTTAAAGGTGACTCTGAGCAGAGACTTGAATGAGTGAGGGTGAGAGCCAGGGATATGACAGCCTGCCCTTCCTGTCCATGGGTTTCAAATCCATGGATTCAACCAACTGCACATCACAACTGTTCAGGAAAAAAAAAAAACCAATAAAAACTATGACAATAAAAAATACAGATTAAAAAAACAATTCAGTATGACAACTGCTTATATCGCATTTACATTGTATTAGGTGTTGTTAAGTAATCATCTAGAGATGATCTAAATTATATGGGAGGATGTGCATAGGTTATATGCAAATACTATGCCATTACATATCAAGGACTTGAGCATCTCAGATTGTGGTATCCTCCCGATTGTGTGCTGGAGCCAATCCCCCACAGATACCAAGGAATGACTGTAGATTCCTGCTGCTGTGTAACAAATTGCCACACATCTAGTCACTTAAAACAACATAAATTTATTATCTTACAGGTCTGAAGGTCAGAAGTCCACAGAGGGTCGGTCTCACTGGGCTGAAACACGGTGTTGGCAGCGCTGCATTCCTTTTGGGGAGTCTAGGGAGAATCTCTTACCTTGCTTTTTCCAGCTTCTAGAGGCCGCCCACATTCCTGGGCTGGTGGCTCCTTCCACTGTCATTAAAGCCAGCAGTATAACATCTTCCAACCTGACTCTGACTCCCCTCCTGCACCCTCTTCTACATTAAAGGGGCCTTGTGATTACATTGGGTCCCCTGGGTAATCCAGGATAATCTCTTTATTCTAAGGTCAGCTGAGTAGCAGACTTAATTCCATCTGTAACCTTGACCCCCCTTTGCCATGAAACCTGCCATAGTCACAGGTTCTGGGGAGTAGGACGTGGACATCCTTGGCCTTAATGGAAGCACCTTCTTTCTCAGGAAGAAGAGATCGAACCAGGGAGTCGGGGGGCCTGCTCTTGGGTCCCAGCCCCACTGCTAAACTGTTGAAAGAGTTTGGCTATTTGCCCTATCTCCCTGAGCCTTAGTTTTCCATCTTTTAAATAGGTATGGAAAGTTAGATTTATAATTGTGCAGCGGACTTCAAAAATGTGTGTTGAGATGAGTTGAATTCTCTGGTCTGGTTTCTCTTGACCACTCTTTGCTGCTCAGTCCAGAAGTAATGATGCTCAGGGTGGGTAAATTCTGACTTAGCCAGAATGGGTTAGGGACATGGGTAGCCAAGTCTTTTATGGAAAATTGGGTACAGTGTAAAGCTTTGTATGAAGTACAGGGGTGATGGGGAGCTGGCTGGTGAGGGGGGCAGGTGTTTGGGCAGTTCAGGGTTACGAGGTCAAGTCTTTCCCTGATTGTTAAACAACACCTTACATCTGGCTAGAATGATCTCAGGGTCATCTCACAGAACTGCACCTGCAATGCTGAAGTCTCTTTTTCAAGACCCCCCCTAAAGTTGTGCCCTATACTTTTCTCAAACATTACTAGTGATAAGAAACAAGGCAGGGCAGTTATCTTTAGAGAGTCTCACTGTGACCATTCTTTGATCTGAGCTCAGTTTACCCTGGCTCTTTCCCCGGTGTTAGTTTCTCTCCATGAGCTCCACAGAGAACAACCAGACCACCCTGGCCAGGGCTGTCCTATGACCAGCTGACCACCAGCCACCTTCACTCTCAGCGGTGCCACTGGCCCATGGCCAAGCAGCACTGCCCACACATGGCTAGCATGCTCCCCAAGTTGGGTAAGAAGCCTGGAATGATCATCACTGACCACAGGGAAATCAGGAAAGGCTGTTCCTCAGGAAACTGGTGGAAGGAGGAATGAACAGGGTGGAATCGGGGCAGAGACCTTGAATCCTGCCACTATTTCTCCTGCATTTGGAAGTAGCCCAAGAGCTCAAAGGATCGAGACAGCTTGGTCCAAGCGATTTCAGCACATGTAAGGACCTGTGAGAGGTTTGGACGGAGGCAGGAATTCTAGTCTTACACCATATAGGCCTGAATAGAAAGTGGTTTTTCCCAAATGTATTTATCGTAAGATGAATCACCTTCTACTTGCGTCCTTGCAAAATTTGTATTATAGGGCACTGTCTCAATTGTTTTATTTTATGACAACAAATTGCTATTTGAGTCAAGCACATTTGCCTGTGATGTAACCATAGGAAGTGCTAGTTTTAAACTCCTGTAGCAGTCACTCAGTGGAATTGGTTTAACACACACACACACACACACACACACACACGCACAGATGTTTAATGGATTTAATCATTTTTCCTGGGGCAATAATCTCACAAATGCAAGTTAAACTGTCGTGAACAATCATTTTAAAGAACTCTGAAAGAAAAGCCTCAGTAGAGTCAGTGGTTACATTGTAAGGCAGCCTCAAGAATGAAGGGACTTTTAGGGCCTAAGATAGAGGTTCCAGGGACAGCATCCTGGGTGGCTTCAAAAGATGTCTCTCTCCCCAACAACTAGATGCAAGTGAAGATGGTATGCCCTAGAAAACTGAGTTAGAGGAGTCAAAAAGTGTTTTAGCGTCAGAAACAGTGATGTCAAAGAATAAAATTATTTTACCAAATGCGTATGGCAAATTTGAAATGTTTCTAAATGAACACATACTGGTAATATTACATTTCTATGTGTAAACTAAATTAATAAAGTGTTAGAAGTAGATGTTAGACTTTTCAAAGAACAGACACATTCAGAAGTCCATGTTTGCCTATAAGGTAGGCAGAGAGGAACTACTGTGCCTATTTTATATGTTAGGAAACTGAGGCACAGAGACCAGCCAAGGGTGGACACCAGAACCAAAACCTGGGGGTGCTGGCTGCCACTCTAGTGCCTGACCCCTTCAGCACCCCACCCTTAAGGGAAGCAAAGTGACAAAAAGAGTTGGCTGACTCCAGGAAAGCCTGGCTTGAAGGAGAGCAGGCCAAGGACAGGAGACTTGCCTGGGCTGACTGGAGCAAGTGGGTGGAAATCTGCGACCCACCGGGAGGTCCCTCCCAGCCCAACCTTGGGAGGGCTGACGCCCAGGGAGAACTCACCACCATCAAGGGCTTTCTCTGTGGCTTCTTGTTCCTCCTGGCTTAACAAAAGTAAATAAATAGATAAATAAGTAAGTTTTGGCTATTTTACTTCTAAGGGATTAAAAAATATTTTTTAGAAATTTGGAGGAAAAAAAGGAACTTCGTGTGAAATATGCAACAAAAATGACATTCTAATAAAATATAAAGACATTGAAACAAAGAAACAAAAATATTTGCCTGGCTCAAAGAAGATTCATGTACAAATAATCCCCAAACTAGCATCTACAGAGGCTGTTTTTCCTTTCATTGTAAGCTAAGGTGTAGTATCATTGAAGAGAGGTTTAAACAAAGTTGAACAACGTGCTGCTGTTTTCAGGTTTTTTCATAATATACAAGCATTAAAATTTGAAAGGACTTAAGATATTCTTCATGGATCTAGATACTGCTTAAGAAATATTGAAAATAACTATTAGCGATTTATGTGATAAAATTAAAATATTTTATATCTTCTAGGATGAGTTTATTATATGTAACCCCTTTATAGTATTTGAACGTGGTAGTGTGGAAATCAGGGTTCATTTCCAAATCTAAGCATTGCCTTAAAATTTTTATTGATAATTCCACTTGTTACTGGCTCAGCAGAGTGACGCTTCTCCAAATGAAAGTAAATTAAAAACTATCTAAGAAACTACATTGAGTCAAAAAAGGTTATCATATCTGGCATATGTCAACAGAGAGAATATTATATGAAAGTCTTGATTATCTAATGTAAATAATGCTTTTGCTGGAATGAAGGCAAAGAGATTTCATGGAATGAATACGTAATAATTATGAATTGTTATAAAAAAGCTATTTAATAAATTTAGACTCTGCCCCTCTTTCAGGGCCTACCCTGGCAGAGCTGGGGCAGGAATGCTTGAAAAATGGTCTACACTTGCTTTCCCTCTACTTCCTTAGGCTCCCGTTCACTACTCCATCTGAGTTTGAATCTGGTCTGATTTTGGGCAAATTACCCTCAACTCCTTTATCAATAAAGCAGAGATAACAAACATGTCCTCCAAGATGCTATGAAGAGTGTGTGCACTGCAGGTGGCCTACAGGAGTTAGGGTCACATGGAGCTGGGCTAATATCCTGATTTCCGTACTTGTTAGGTGATTCCTTAAGTTGTCTGAGCTTTCGTTCCTCAACCACAGGGAGAGTCATTCCTGCCTCTGACTGACTTGTGAGGGTCAGAGTCAGCTGGCATGGTGGCTCTGAGCTTCAGTTCCCTCATCTGAAGGACCCCCGACCTATGCACACACTCATTCATTTACTACTATTTTATTCCACAGAATAGTTGAGCTTCTATCATGTGCTGGAAATATGAATACACTAAGAACTTAAAGAATCAAATAAAATAAAGCAAACAAAATAAGTATCGGTGGAAACATTGGCTCTGGGGTCCAAGTTGCCTTGTGCATGCTCCTTGAACTTCTCACTTCCTTTCTTAACTGATTCATCCCATGCTGGTTCATCCCTGCACACCCAGGTTTGGGACAGTACCCCTGGAACTTGATGGGTGTCTTTGAAATGAATGAGTTGCATTCATGGTGGGCTGTAGGTCCAAAGAGCTGAACTTTGAGGCCAGAAACTTTTCAGACTCAGAAAAACTTAACAGCGGTTCACATTGATTCATGAACAGTGACTCCTACCCAGCCTTTGAGGGCCAGCTGGCTCCTGAGTCATCTCCTTTCTGAAGCTTCCCCTTGTGGCCATGGTCCACTAATCCATTTTTCTCTCACCTCTTCTAGCACTTACTGTCCATAGTAGACAACATTTGATACTGACCATGCCTGATTTTTCCTTGTCCACGTCTAAGCATTGCCCACAAGCATCCTGGCAGCCCCTTGATCTTACCTGAGATGGTTCCTGGAAGTTTCCTGCATTCACATAATTTTGATTTGGCTTAAAAATCTTGGCTGATGTAGAGTAAGCCATATCTGAGTTTGAGACATAATCTCGAGAAATCATTTAACTTCTCTAAGCCTCCATTTTCTCTTTTATATAATGGGGATAAAAATACCTGCCTTAGAAGGTTGTGATGACCACATGAACTGCCTCATTCATTCAGAAAATATGTATCCAGCATCTGCTATGTGCCAGCCACTGTTCTAGGTGCTTGGAATGTATCTGTGAACAAAAGAGAAAAAATAACGTCTGCGTTCATGGAACGTACATTCTAGTGGAGGGAGGCGAGTGATAGACCTGACATGTAAGGAAATGTTATAGTACATTAATACGTAATAATTATGAATTGTTATAAAAAAGCTATAAAAAACACCTATAGAGAAAAACAGAACGGGATAGGGTGATGGAAAAATTGACCACAAATTAGCAACTTTAAAATACCATGGAAATATTAATATTCCAATATTAAATATTAATATTCCAATCACCAATTTAACACACTCTCATCAGCTTCCTTCAACTTCCACAAAGGCAGTGTCCAGCACCCCTGATATGCATCGATCTCTATTTCTCTGCAGTGATTTTCAGAAATTAGAATGCTGTGTCCATGGTCAGAGATGAACACACACTTGACGGATTGAAAAAAAGCAAATCCAAAAGGAAATGAGTAAACATCTGGCAGTACCCAGTTCTTTTCTGCTGAGTCAGAACAAACTCACATGAGTGGGGTGTTGTTTCCAGGAAAAGAATGGCCAGTGGTGGCTTTTCATTGAACGGGGAACTGTCAGGGGCTAATGATCCAGATGAATGGGGTTGACTTCCGGGACATCTCCAGTCCAAACACTCACAATAAAGTACGAGATAACTTCCTGGAGAATTTAGGATGCCTCTTGGGAGTCTCCTCTAAGCCTGTAATTCCCTTCGACCCCAGTTACTTTGCGCATCGAAAAGGCTAATAACTGTAGGAACCCAAAATGGGGACTCTTCATCTACCATGTAGGAAAGATTATTTATGATCTTATCTAACCCAGAATTTGGGGTTCTGTAGTTGCTGTACCTGTTTGTGTGTTCTCTTCACGTGTGGCACATTATTCTTAGTATAAACTGGGCCATTTGTTCAACAAGTACTCCTTGAGCTCTTTACCTGTGCCTGGCATAAGCAAGACATACTAATTCTTGCCCTCATGGAGTTTTTAGCCTCATAGGGAAGACAGGAATCTAAATAAAGGATTACAGTAAAGCGTAAGTCACTGTGTCTGGAGTGAAGGACGGAGGTAGGATGGGAGAGGGGAGAGGTAGGCAGGGCTTAGATGATGGATTGAGTCCTCAGTCATGTTAGTAGGATGAGGAATGCTTATGCAGGGGAGTGTGGAAGAGTCATTGTACCTATAGAGTCCAGTATGGAATAGAAAGGCAAGTTTCTGAAGGAAGAAGACTAGTTTAGGGGACTGGTATAGATGTTAAGTCAGAATGTAGGAAATTGTGCATGCCCTTCAACCTAGTCAGAGTGTTCGACTTTAATGGTTTTAAATAAATTCTTGATTGATTTAAACTCTGGACTTGAAAATAATGTCTAATATTTTGTCAGATTTTCGTTTTTTTATGTCGTGAGTTTTTGCCATATTCATTTCTGCCTTAGTCCCTGGATGTCTTAGCCAGTCACGTCTCTAGTACTGGCAAGTTGAGTTGCCGTGGATTCTTAGCCTGACCCTGATTAATCCAATTCCAGTTCACTCTACAGACTGGCATCCGGGGCTTGCCAAGAGCCTTGTGTCATCCCAGGTGCTGCTGATATAATGATACATATGATGCGGTCCTTGGGGATGTGAATTTCTGGTCAATGGGGTCAATGGAGAATTAACAGGAAAACTTTGGACATGAATCAAGTTCAGTGAAATGAACCCAGTAAGTGTTTTACCTGTGGTTCTCAGTGATTCCTCACAACCCCACGAGGTAGGTGTTATTAAAATCACTTTAGAGAAAGCCACATTGATGCCCAGAGATGTGGCATCACTTGCCCAAGGCTGCACAGTTAGTGCGGGGAAAATAAATGAGATGTGAATCCTGGCCCCTGGATCTAGTTTATGAGCACAGATGGGCAGGTCTTGGCAGGTGCCTGGTTGGAAAACACAAGGTGGCCTCACGTGTTCTTTCCTCCTGGGTCTCTGTGAGGTGGGACACTGCCCAGGCTGCTGCTTGTCTGGGCCCCGGCAGGAATGATGAAAATGTTTTCAACATGGCCATGAAAATGAGGCATCTCTAGATGTGCCCTGAAAGCATTTACTCCCCTCTCCTCCCAGTCTGGAGCCACCCGGTAAGGACCGCAACCAACAAACACAGTTCAATATGTTCATGACGTGTACGTGGGGTCCTCTCGGGTAGGCTGGGCTGCGTGGGGCACTGAGCCAGAAGGGTCTGTCCTGAAGATTACTTCTGGCCTTGCTAGACAGGCTCTTGCTGAGTGCTGAGCTCTGAGAGGAGCTGGCCCAAGAGATGCAAGGACAGCAGTGACCTCCCTAGAGACTAGCGCTGGCCAGAGACGCCTGTGTGCCCCTAACTCTAAGCAGGCAGAACCTGCATGGGCATTTTGCAGCAATGTTGTAGCAGGATGGAGCCCAGGATGGAGCCCAGGATGGAGCCCTGGACCCTGACCGTCCCCAGTCTGTCTGGATTCTGGGACAGTGTGACTCGGTGTGAATGGCAGCAGGTGGGGGAGCTTCTCCAGGGCTGGCGATGCCTGGGAGTGCTCCACGCCGGTGAGGGAGACACGGCTCTCTCAGGGAGCGGAGGGTACAGGGGTCTTGATGGGGTGGAAGAATCCTGCTCTGAGGTATTTGGCGTCTCAGTGGACATGAGCGTCCTCTGGGAGGCTGGGATGAGCTGGATTTGGCAACACTTGGGAGCAATCTGAGGAGGGAAGGTTCTGGAGCCTGACATGATTAGGGGTGGAGGATGAGGAGTTATTCTCAGGCACGAAGCTAGAGCGTAAACCAGGAGATCACCATCACGTGGCACGTTCACGGGGCATGGGGGAGAGTGGAAGGGTGAGTTAGTCCCGGGGAGGGCGGTAGCCCCCAGGGAGGATGTGGACACATAAGGAACAGCATGGCCCAGCGGCTGCTACCAAACCCCCTTTTAATGACGCCCCAAATCGAGGGCAGGACGGGCAGGTGGGAACGGTGGGAGGAAGGACAAATTGAACCACCCCTGAGATGTGGTCATTTATTACCTTGTGGGAGTTGAAATGGAAGAATCTTCCCATTTCCATCCTGTGGAGAGAGATATGCCCCAAAGAGAAAACACTTTCTGTTCCCAAACAGACTCACCATTCTGAATGCATGGGAGGAGCTTGTGCTGATGGGGGATGTTCTCACTGCAGCAGCTGTGTGTCTTCTGGGCTGAGTGGCTCTGAGTGGGTTAGAAACTGGGCAGACCCGCAGACGAGGACAGCTGGAAAGGACCCGTTGGCAGATCCCTTAGTTCAACTCCTTGATTCCACACAGGAGAAAACCGAGCCCAGGGAAGGTAAGTGGCCTGCCCAGTGTCACTTGGCAGGTTGGTGGAGCACACACAGCTGGCACCAGGGCCTTAGACTGTTGATTCAGTTGCCTTCTTGCACCACACTCTTGAGAGGATGCTGCAGAAACTCATGGCTCCGTGGCTCCTGAAGGGCCTGCTCGTAAGAATTGCTGGGGCACTTTAAAATTTTCCTATGCCCTGTTTATGTTCCTTCTCCAACTTTAAGATTCTTATTGACTCAGTCTATCTGCAGCCATCCCACCTGAATGAGTTCCAATCTCATCTGATTTACTTGGTCTGGGATGGGCCTGAGACTAGTATTTGTTAAAGTGTTTCCAGATGATGCTTATAAAGGAAGATCCGGGTGGAAATCTAACCAAAGCACACATTGAACATGAATTTCTATGAAAAATCAGCTCAGGAAAGAAGCAAGAGGCCTCTTTGTGATGGTCTCTGAATGACAGTGACTGCTCAGGGCAAGGCAAGTCCCTAGAGCTCTGTGCCCAGTCCTTGGCACAGAGCATGGCGGGGCATGGGTGTCCGAGTGTGAGTGACTGCTTATTGAGTGAATGAACAAATGAATTGGAGAGCCTGATTCTGGAAACAATCGGAGGTATAAGCGGAGGAACTCTTTGAGCAGGTTGGTTGGGAAATTCCTGTTCTTAGGATGCTTTCTGCTTCTATTTCATGTGATAAATCTTTGAGGATGGATCTAGCAATGTATATTCTTTAGAATAAGAAAAAAATCAGTATTTAAGAGAATAGTGCTTGTATTGGGTAGATGGAATTTCATAGTAGATGACTAACTACTCCTCTGTCTTCAACAGCTTTCCTAATGAGCCAGATGACCATGGCCATGGGATTATGTTTTCTGTCTTAGTTTAATCATCAATCAAATAGGGATACTGATGCCTTTGCTTCCTGCCTCTCCAGAGAGTCATTCAGTAGAAGCCAGACACGGGCTAGCTTCTGAGGCTGCAGAGATTATAAGGCAAGATGCCTGCTCACCTGGATATGTCCACACCATCCACTCCTTCATTGATGGTTGACGAGCATGTATCAGGTACCCTAGATGTGCCTGGCACTGTGCTTGTGAGGGTTAAAGTAGATGGATCTTGGGGGAAGTACTTTCAAATAATGTTTTGAGAAATATAAAGCATTAATCCAAAATTTGGCATTAATTCAAATGCCAATGTCTCCCCCTGTTTGATGGCCTGCCATGGCTAACCCATCTTCCAAGAGCTAAGCATAGAAGTCACTGTGTAGGTCCTCCTGACCACCCTCCTTCTATTACTGCCTTTACCATATATAGAATAATGTTCTATTTGGATATCTCTTTCTTCTATCAGTCTTTAAATGCCTTTAGGGTAGGAGTGGTCTCTTATTCATATGTCAACCCTCAAAAACAAAGGGTGCTTAATATCTGCTTGTATAACTGAATGAAGATAGTTTTTTCCTGGTGGGAAAAATGTTCTAAAATGCATTTAAGTAATGCTCCTGTTGAGGCATGTGCTAAATAGTTTTACAAGATGTCAATTTACACGTACAGTTTAAGAAGGGCATAGCTTGCTGTGTCTTCCATTTTTAAGATGTAATAAAAGAAATCACAAACTTGGTAGCATCTTAAGGGTTAATCATTTGTAGTGCAAGGTAGAAAGCTGTGTGTGTGTGTGTGTGTGTGTGTTTCCCCTGGGGTCTAGGGGCAAGCAGAGAATGCTGATTAATTTCAGTGTGCTGGTTTCCAGGGCCCAGAGGCTGTGATTGCTATTTTAAATTGTTTGTGTTAATTATTGTAATAATGTTTTGTAAATAAGATGACTTATGCAAAAGTATTTGAGAGGGTGTGTTACCAAGGAAATTTTGGCTGGCCGTGGCAGTCATTCCAAGTTGGAAAAGACTTCTTGAAGGCATACAGAAGGAAACAAATGCCTACAGAGCCAGCAGAACTCTGATTAGAGAGAGAAAAAGAAGGATCTCACAGAGGAAGAGGGATGGCAGGAGAATGGCACAAAGAGACAGAGTGAGGCAGGTGTGAAAAAAGAGGAGGAAAGCATCAAATAGGGAGAGAGTGAGCAGAGACAGAGAAGTAGAGAGACCGAGTCACAGAGGGACAGAGACTGAGATGGGGACGTGTGCATGCCCAGAATGAGAGACACAGAGACAGACACACTGGGAGAGGCGAGGAGAGACAGCAGGCCCCGGGAGCATCCTCAGGCTGTGGCATATGAAGACTTGGGCATGATTGCTGGAGAGATCGTGGCTAGGAAGCTTTGCCTATAATTGGTCCATGGGGAATTTTTAATAAAATCTTTAAAGTGATTAAAGGCCATTTTATTGAAAAGAGATCTAGGCCTCTTTGGTGAAGAGAGACCAACCTGGGCCATTCTCTCCCCCATGTCCACTTGTTGTTTCTGCTGTTCCTTGGAGGGTGAAGGATTGTGGATTTGCTCCCCATCTTCCTCTTGCCTGTGGCAGGCCAGGGAAGCTCCTCCTCCCCAGGTAATTGGGAGGGAGCGTGCACAGGTGCAGAGGGAGCCTTGGTTTTTTTGGCTTTGCTTCCCAGAGCCCAAGCCTTGCTGGGACAAAGGGCATGACTTTCACATTCTTGTTGCTGTTGCGGAGAGCAGATACAGCCTGCAGCAGTTCCTTTGCTTCTGACGCTTCCTTTGGAGTCAGACCTGATAGGATTTTAAGGGGAGTGTTGGGATGGGTTCCTTCTCCTGCTTCCTGAGGTCAGTGGCCCCACCCTGTTTACCAGGATGTGATTCAGTTGGTTAAAGCAGACCGGGTGAGATCTCGGAGATCATGGAGTTCAGTTCTCTCACTTTACAGATAGAGAGACTGAGGCCCTGAGAGGGGGACTGACTGGAGCCCCAGGGCTCTGTGTGCGCAAAGCAGCTCTTTCTGCTGCAAAAGGAGGGAGGGCACCTGTGCCATCAGCCTGCTGTCTTGGTCCCCTCCTCTGCCCACGGCAGACATCACTAATCAATCATGGCCTGCTGCTGCTAAAGCCTTCTCAAGACAGTGCTTGGGGAGCACCAGAAATCATTTAAATTCTGCCTGTAAGGATGAATCCTCTGCCCTTCCCGCACTCTCCTGCTGATGTATGTTTGTTTTTCTTATGTAGATAGCTTTATAGTTTTAATCTGTGCCCCACTGTCCGCTGATCAATCGTAACTCATATATATTAGAGTTAGAAGGGATCTAATCTGTCCCTTCTCCAGGAATCTAAATGTTGTTTGTAAAAGTGAGGAAGGGGGAGGGAATGTATAGTTTAGTCTCAATGGTTATTTATCTCCTTGCTTTTATGTTTATTTTATTTTGGGGGCAGGGGAGAGGTTCTTGGCAAGGAAGTTTTTATTATTCCTTGGAAAGTGATAAAACCATTGCCCAGAGAGTTTGGCCAAGTTCACAGAGCTGGTGCTTTAATCGTGCCATTGGTGAGGCGGGATTCCCCCCTTGGGTTATGGGATGTGGGGGTGGCTGAGCATACAACACCTGACACTGGACAGATGAGGCCCACCGAACTTTATTACTCATATACTCACAGGTGCGGGCCACGCTGGTCCCGTGCGGACGGCAGTCAGGATCCGAGTGAACAGGCAGGGGCTGTGGGAGGCTTATCAAGAGGGGTAAGCAGGAATTATGCTGGTCGCCCCATAAGTAGGGTCATTGGACTAAGGGATCTTATCTGGGAGAAGAGAACTTTCACTTAGGCCATCCGAGGACCTCGCAGTTTCACCAGATGTCAAGGCAGCAGCATATAATATTGATCCTTAATTTTAGGCCTCACACCACAACCAGGATAGGAAGGGCTGAGATGTGAAGCCAGGGCTGCTGGACTCCAAGGCCTGGGACCTTTCCCACCCCATCACGCAGGCTCCTGCCAAACATGTCTGGTACAATCAAATGTTGAGTAAATGGTTCTTTGCTGTGTGTGTCTGTGTTTGTTTTTCTTTGCACCTGGGCATTGTTTAATGATAGAATTCATTTCCTTCTCGATTTCTCTTTGTATTGTCACATTGTGGTGGTTGGGAGAACCAAAATATTCTAACGTAATTCAGGCATTGTCTAAGAATCGAGAATGAGGTAACCAGTCAATGGGACTGAATACAACGGAAGCTGGAAAACACGGACTCACTGCGCCGACAGGAGTTATGCCTCACTTAAATAGGATAATTAGGACGTGACCGTGCATGCAGATGAGTAGAACAGACACCTCAGCAGATTAATATTCATACTGCCGAGGATCTTAAGCCTTACGGCAGGAGTTCCCTAGGGGTTCCTTTAAACAAAAAACTTCTTGCATGCACTTAAAATAACATTTCAAGTATTACAGCTACCGTTTACACCCTATGGAGGATTTGGGGTCACAATGGTTATGAATGGAGATATAGCATTGATTTGTTTTAAAAAATCAGATGTAGACATTGAATAAAGAGGGGAATAATGAATGATGATGACAGTGACGATACAAGTTTGTCCTGTGTCTGTGTGTGCCACTGAGCTGGGCATTTCCCGTTCATTTTCTCCTTTATGGTCATAAGGTCCTCGCAACATAGATGTTACTACGATTTTAAAGGTGAGGAAATTGAGGCTCACAGAATTGACTTGTCCAGTGTCACCCAGCTAGTAATTGGTGGAGTTCACTTACTACCTACCTTGCAGGGTGGCTGTCAGGGTGAAGGACAGTGTGTATGGTGATTGGCACAGTGCCTGGCATGCAGTATGCCTTCAGTAGACAGCAGCGGATCTTTCTATCCGGACCTCGTGTGTCCCAGTGTCTCCCTCGTGACTATATGTGTTGTCCAGTGGAGGGCAGGTCCTCACTGCAGATCTGTGGGCTCCACTTTGTGGGCAGATGTAACTTGGATCTCAGGGTCTTCACCCACACAGTTGCCCCACAAATTCCTGATTTCTAAAGTCACCTGGAATCCCCAAGTAGAAATCCATTATAGTCGGTTGGTTGATCAGCTTTCCCCCCAAAAATCTATCAGTGTCCTAACCTCTGGCACCTGTGAATGTGAATTTATTTGGAAAAAGGGTCTTTGCAGATAGAATAAAGATATTAAGATGAGATCGTCTTGGATTTACCTGGGTGGGCTTTAAATCCAATGACAGTGTCCTTATTGGTGACACACATTGAGAGAAGAGGAAAAGGCCATGTGCAGACAGAGGCAGAGACTGGAGCTTGTAGGGACAAGCCAAGGGACATCTGGAGTCATGAGAAGCTGGAATAAGCAAGAAAGGATCCTCCCCTAGAACTGTCAGGGGGAATGCAGCCCTGACGCCTTGGTATCAGACTCTGGCTTCCAGAATTGTGACAGAATGCACTCTTGTTGTTGGAAGCCACCAAGTCTGTGGTCATGTGTTAAGGCAGCCCCAGGAAACTAATATGCTCATGTGTCCCAAGAACCTCCTACTGGTGGGGCAGGAAGATGACCATCCTGAGTCCTGGGAGCCCTGATCTGCCACCAACGGGCTATGGGACTTGGGACCACCTGTTTTGCTCTCTGGGTCTCAGTTTCCTCATCTGTAAAGTGAGGACATTGCTGGAGGAAGGGGAAATAGGAGTGCAGGGTGGCCTGAGATGGAAGTTACAGCCTTGGAGCTGCTGAGACTGGAATCCTCAAGTTGTGGTGACATTCTGCGTGGGGAGGGGCTGGAGGGCAGTGGGACGGAGGGAGGCGGGGTGGGATGGGGGCACATCCACTCTGCAGAATGGCCCGCCCAGGCAGAAGCAGAATGCCTGCCCCTTGCCCACTGCATGGCGCCTGGAGGCAACTAGGTACGTGGGCGTGCGTGTGGGGGTGTGGGCGCTGTCAGTGGGAAACCAGTTCATTCCAGTCAGGAACAGCAATTTGACAATTTGACGTGGAGGAGAAGAAGAATTAAAAGAAGAAGCCCTTCATTTGAGATCATGTGGCTGAAAACGATGGGAGACACATTTAGGATAGTCCTGCTGTGTTTTTTTTTTTTTTTTTTAATCCCAGAAATAATTCTTTTGACCTAGTTTTGGTTATGCTCAGGATGTGGTTATACTTAACTGAGCTAAAATACAATACGCTTTTTTTCCGTGTCCTGGAACCACCTTCAGAAGCTGCTTGTCTGCTTGGCTCTCGATGCTGGATGGGTGGGGTGCTTAGGGCCAGGCTCCACCTGAAACCCTAGCAGGTCAGTGTGGCTCAGAGGTCGGAAGTGTGGACTCTGGAATGAGATTGCACTGGCTCTGCCACCTGTAGCTGTGTGACCTGGGCTAAGTGACTAACCTCTCTGAACGTCAATCTACTCAGCTGTAAAATGGTGATAAATGTGCCTTCCTTTCATAGGGATTTGGCCATTTTTTTTTTTTTTTTTTTTTTTTTTTTTTTGTTGAGACAGAGTCTCACTTTGTTGCCCAGGCTAGAGTGAGTGCCGTGGCGTCAGCTTAGCTCACAGCAACCTCAAACTCCTGGGCTCAAGCGATCCTACTGCCTCAGCCTCCCGAGTAGCTGGGACTACAGGCATGCGCCACTATGCCCGGCTAATTTTTTCTATATAGATTTTTAGGTGTCCATATAATGTCTTTCTATTTTTAGTAGAGACGGGGTCTCGCTCAGGCTGGTCTCGAACTCCTGACCTTGAGCAATCCACCCGCCTCGGCCTCCCAGAGTGCTAGGATTACAGGCGTGAGCCACCGCGCCCGGCCGGGATTTGGCCATTTGATCTTCACAACAGCACTGGGAGTTAGGAGCTGTTAATGACCTCTTGCTACAGATGAAGACTTGGTACTAAGGAGAGATTAAGTTAACTATCTCACAGCCATGTCTCATGGCCAACCCGGGAATCTGGCTTGAATCCACGTGCTTAACCACTGCCCTTCCCTGCCCTTCCCAATGGGTGTTCAGTAATGAGTATTGCCATTTGGTGGAAGAAGCTCAGTTTTGCTCACTCTGTGGTTCCAAAGGGGAGAGAAGTTGCTGGAAAGTGGACTCAACTCAATGGAGTTGGGATAAAGTCCTGTGACACCGGTGCGTGTCAGGTGGGCAGCTTCGTAGTCCTTTCCCAGAAATGGTTCCCTTTGGTCCTTGTCAGCACTAGTGGCCTGTCTTGGAAGCCACCATGCTCCATATGGCATGCACACTGTGTCACCCTCCTCGGAACAGGCCGTAGACAGAGTGAGGACATGGGAGTGCCCAGTTTTGTCAGGCCACATCAAACAAAGAATTCCGGCTTCTCCCTGCCCCTGGAGAAAGGACTGGCATTTTGACAATGGAGGACCTCGAGAGTGTGGGTCCTGGGAACGGGCTCCCAGTTTGGCCAGGTGAGGTCTCCTGGGGCCCCTGCCAGGCTCTCCAGTCCCATTCACTTCCCACTCTCCTCCAGGGCCGCTCCTCTCAGCTGTGCTGTGGCCTGTGCTTTGGCTCATGTGATTCCTGTAGCTGAAATTCTCCCCACTCTCCCCCTCCACCTCAGGATCCCTTCCCTTCCTCAGGCCTAGGCGTGAGGATCCATCACTTCCTCTCCCAAGCAGCTGATGCTCTAGTTACAGAGACAGACAAGCAAGCGGAGGAATAAAGATTTGGAAACGAAGAGATTAGTGACATGCAGAGTGGTGGAAACAGGCATCCCTGAGGTATAGCTGCCGTGTGGGGAGCCAGCCACGCCCAGTGCTGATGGAATAGAATGCAGTTCTTGGAGGAACATGTGTTCTGAGATCCTAGGGTGCAAAAACTGGCGTGTTCCAGGAACTAAAGGAGGGCCAGAGGAGCCGGAATGTCTCGCACAGTGGGGAGAACAGTAGGAGGTGAGTTTGCAGAGGTACACCTGCAGGATGGGGGGTCTGGACTTCAATGCAGTGCAAAATGTCTGCTATGGGGTGAGCCCTCTGGCTGCTGTGTTGAGGATGACTTGGCGCAGGGCCAGGTGAGAGATCCCTGGAGTGATGCAGTAGCAGGTGGCAGTGGGTTGGACTTGAGTGCCGGGGTAGAGGTGAAGGTGAGTCAGAGCTTTCTACATTTATTCTGGAAGTTTTGTGCAGGTAAAAAAGGAGAGGGAAGTATCAGGGTTGCCTTGTGGGTCTCTGATTGGAGCAACCGGGTTGGATGGTGGTACCATTTCCTGAGAAGGGAAATCTGGAAAGAGGCAGTTTGGAGGTGGAATCCAGGGGTCTGCTCTGGATGTGATAGGTGCCCATTGTCTGCTGGCGTTGGCTGGCAGAGGTACTGCGGAGGCAGTCGGGTGGAAAGGGTTGCAGCTCTGAGTGGAGGTTCTGACCTCGTTCTTCCTGATGCTGATGGTGCAACGCCAGTGCTGTAGGAAACAAGGGGAGAGGCAGAAGGCACGGAACATCAGAACCAGTGTGACAACTTGAACCTGGGCCCATCCTGGCTCCCTGAGGGAGATGGAGCCTGCATTTGCCCATCTTCAGGATCCAGGCAGGCATCTCCCCGATTCCCTGTTGTAAGAAGAGAAATTCATTTGTGATTCTGCAGGCAGATCTAGGTGGAGGGTCTATCTAGGCCAGTGTCCTGTATCATGGTAATATCGTCCTATCTTCCAACTTGTTCCTGCTTACTAAGGCTTGTTCCTCATTTCCAGGTTGGAAACCCTTATTTTTGCTGAAGACAGAGCCACCAGCTGAGGGTAAAGCGACCAGTCTGTCCCTGTCCTCCATCACGCCCCACCATCTGCCCCAGGCCAGTCCCACATTTTGTCTCCAGCCCCTGCCCCTGAGGTCAGGCAGGTGGCTTTGGTCAGCGCTTGTATGTTTCTTCTGCTCTTCTGGGTTTGCATGCTCCTCATGTTCTTCCCCCAGATTTGAAGCACTTTTTAAAATTTATCCTGCATCTCATGTCTGCTGTTTGTTAATCACCTGCCCTTTGTCACTGGTGGTTATCGGAGAGCATTTCCTGTTTCCCAGCGTAGGTTTCTTGAGACTTCTTATCGAACATTTGTGACTAAGTTGTTGGAATTTCATTTTCCTAGAGCTCTTCTTGGCCCGGGGAAAGCTACTATTTTCCTGAGAGCTTCTATGTGCCAGTCGCAAGCCTGAATATATTTAGTCATCAGATATCTTAAGATTATTACACGTATCTGCAGATAACCAGAGCATAAAACTGTGTATTGTATCTATACATGCTCATATAGCTAATCAGAAAATTTAGAAAATGCAGTAAAGCCTTTCTTAGTAGACACGTTGAATGTGTACACCTTTTAAACATTGACCTCTGCTCCCTGCCCCCCACTCAAACTGCCCACTGGTATATACCAGCCTTGCCTTCTATTACAGTTTACCTTTCAAACGCCATCTTTACCTTTGGGATTAAAATTTAAATGTATTCCATGTCAACCCAAGCAACATTTTTTTGAGCACCTACTATATGCTAGTCTAGGGGTTGGAGTGACGGAGGTGAATTAGGCACAGTTCTTGTCTGGGAGGAATGCAGGGGTATCTGTGCTGTGCTTCCCGGGCATCCGGGGTCTCGGTTAGAGAAGCAGGCACTCTCCTCGCAGACTCAAGGAATACAAAAGGCATGCAAAGCACAGAAACATGATGCTTCTGCAGCATCGTTTATCAGCACATCTCCAGTACTCTGAGGTTTGGTGCAAATGAGTTATTCGTCGAGGCATAACACAGTTGAATAAACACTTGTGCTTGCCCGGAGGAGTCTGTTCTGACCGCAGTGACCTCCCTTATGTGCTGCCTGGGATCTGGTTTGTCTCTGTCTTCTTTTGTATAAAGAACACAGCCCACACACTTCCAGGTGTCAGCCAAGGAAGCAGCCAGTCTTGGTGCTAGATACTTCCGGCTCCAGGGAAAGGGACAAGCTGCAGGTGCCACTGGGCTGGTCTCCTAGCTGTGGCAGTCCAGAGGGCTCGTGGACCCCCCTCATCTGTGTCCATGACACTGCAGTGACTAATGCTTTCTTAGGAACATTAGTTCAGCCAAACACTTGTCCCCTTAGGCAGGTAACCTGTTAGGAACTGAATGTCTGTGTCCCACCAAAATCCATATGTTGAAATTCTAACTCCCAGTGACGGTATTAGGAGGTGGGATTTGGGGAAGTGATTAGGTCATGGGGGTGGAGCTCTCATGAATGGGATTAGTGCCTTTGCAAGAGAGACCCCAGAAACCATTCTTGTGTCCCTTCCACCATGTGAGGATACAAGGAGAAGTCTTCAGTCTGCAACCCAGAAGAAGGCCCTCACCATAACCCATCCATGCTGGCACCCTGATTTTGGGCTTGCAATCTCCATAAACTGAGAAATGAATTCCTATTGCTTGTAAGCCCCCACTCTGTGGTGCTTTGTTACAGCAGCCTGAGTTGGTGGAGACAGTTGTTGAGGATTTCGCCACCTACTGTATGCTGTTTGTTTCTGTGCTTCGAAGATAGAATGACATGTTTGGAAGAACCCAGGTTCTCCAGTAAGACAGCACTGAGCTCAGACACAGCCTTGTCAGTTGTTGTTACTGATGTCGTGTTCCTGTGTTGCTTCGGCAAGCCACTTAGGAAGTTTTGAGCTTCAGTTTTCTCCTCTCTGAGATGGACTAATAATATTGACCGTCGTAGGTTTATTTTGAGGATTAGCAATAAAGCTGGTACAACACTTGGGATTGTCCCCTATACATAGTCGCCACTTGGAAAACAGTTCTCACCTTTCTTAGCTACAGAGAACACTGTCCCAGGGCACAGGTGACTTCAGGGGCAGAGGGGGGTGGGGAGCATCATTTCTCTGGCCTCCACGATGGTTTTCCTGGCAAGTATTTTAAGGCTGAGAAGGGCTCTGCCCGGTCCCAGGAGTCAGAACTCAAGGGGCTGGACTTCCTGTGTGGCTTTTGGCATCTGTGAAAGCACAGTGATAATACAGAGGGAGATGAGGTTCTTAAAAGCAATATTCAAATGAGAAATATTACACTTATCACATTTTAATAAGGCAGCTCTATCTTCATCTATGACTGTGGCCCGTAAATCCTGACATCAAGACAAACACTGTAATAATTCTCAAGGTTTATACAGCTGAAAATTGCGAGCATGAAAGATGCTGTGTTTAGGCAGAGATGGGGGACTCTGTTGTTCAGCGGGGAGCCTGGCGGGGGAAGGAATTTGCTCCTTCTCCCTGGCGTGCTGCCACAGCCTAGCTCTGAGAGCTTTAGGATTGTGGGCTGGGAAGCATCTTACCGACTCTCCAGACCAGTCTCTTCTCAGGAATGCTGACTCCCCTTTCTTGTGTTTCTGCTGCGTGCTGGACATCACCCTGCATCTTCATTTCTCTCTCTTAACCCTCCCAAAGATGGCTATAGTAGGTGCCATCACACCCATTTTACAGATGAGAAAACTGAGGCTTAGAGACTGACTTGCCTTGTGTCCCATGGCTTTTAAAGGTTGAATTTAGACTTGAACCCAAGGTCTGACTACGGTGCTGCCACTTTTCCTCGCCTTTCTGTGCGCCCACCCCCACCCCCTTACAGCTATCTACCTTTTAAATTTAGCAGTTGAGGAAGCTATAACCCAGAGTGGGGAATAAACAACTTACCCCTAATCACAAAGCCCATTAGACGTGGAACCAGGTTCTGACCCAGAGCTCTGGACTCCCTCCCTGCTCCCCCCTGTTCTCTGCCTGCCTCCCCCTCCCCCGAGCCGCCTCATTAAACCCACACAGAAGCCGGAGACATCGTTTCCTCAGCTCCGTCACGGATCCTTCCCCGTGGCTGCCACTCAGCGCCGCTCCTCTTCAGATGCCTGTGATCTGAGCTTATATTTTTCTCATCCTCGGGCTTCAAAATAATTGTTTCCTCCTCATTTTCCTGTGGGCCACGCAGCGTGGGTAATAATGTTCTTACTCAGAGGAGATCCAGCATCAACTTATTCCCAGCCACAGCTGTGTTCGGTGTCGTATCCCTGATCCCGGGTGCTTTCAGGAAGTCTCTGGAAGCTGAGGGAGAGTGGGTTGGTGGGGAGAGATCCCCTTTGCTTGTGAGCCGAGAGCACTTCTGTCTATATCCTTGATCTTGGGTGGGCCCATCCCTGGGCCACTCTGCTTCCCTCTGCTGTCTCAGGGGTCTCCAGGCTTGCATCCTCTCAACTCCACGGCCAACAGAAGGAGAACATCCCTTTCCTGTTGTCATCCACAAAGCTTCCAGAACTGAGTTTCTGAATGGCCTGGCTTGGCTGGCATTCCGGGAGTGCTCACATTGCTTGGACTCCAGTAGGAAGCAAGTCAGTTTCGTCCACAGACATATCCTTCTTATTCAGTGCAGTGCCTGGAATGAATGAATGAATGAATGAATGAATTTGGCCCAGGTCTGAGTCACATGACCATCTTGTTGCTAAGTGGCCAAATCCCCTCCCTGAGCACATGGAGTGTGTGTATGTCACCAGAACAGGGATCATGTACAAACTAGGTTTTAAAAATGTAGCCGTCTGTGTGCTGGTATTTTGTTTGCCTCTCCAAATCCATTCTCCACCTATAGGAGGCTGATCTTGTGAATTTCATCAGTGGCTCCCAACCCTCTGACTTCTGCTTGGGCGCAGATGGTGGGAAGCACCGGCAGAAGATCTATGGGTCAGACTGGGAGGAAGGATTTTTTCCTCTCCCTGCTGGGCTGTTGCAGCCACAGCCCTCCCCGGGAGCCCTCTTGCACAGTGACCAGCTTTACTGGTTTGTGATAACTGCTCCCTCCCCTGGTCCTGTGGCTTAGGGTTAGTTCTGTTATTGCTAATCCCAGGGAACTTTACCTTCCTTTGTTGAATTCCCTAAACCTTGCCCCAATGTTATAAACAGTCCCTTTATGGAATGTTCTCCAATTTCCATGTCTGTGTCCAGGATCTGGACTCAAGTAGCCTGTCAGGTTAAACAGAGATTAGATTTGCCCTGCTCGGTTTCTTTGGGCAGAAGGAGGATGGAGGACCAGATAATGGTGGTGGTTACTTAGACATAAGTTTCTCCCTGGAGAACTGTTAGTGCCTCCGCCCTCTAAGCTCCCTCACACGTGTACCCTTGCCCATGTTAGCCCTTCTGCTTGGATTCCCTCTCTATCTTATCCAACAGGGGGTCTCCTACCCTGCCTTTAACTTGCTCAGAAGGACTCCCTTTGCAAAGCCTCCTGCAATTCCCCAGCCTCCTTCCCTAGACCCTGCAGCTGTCTGAGCTTGCCTTTTCTCAGAGTGCACCCAGCCCTGGGCTCCCCTGCCCTGGATTATGAACCCCTTGCGGGCAGGTTCCTCATCTTATTCCTCTCTGAAGCCTCGGTGTCAGCTGCCTCGTACCCACTCAACATATGCATCTCCTGAGTGAACGTATGAATTATTAAGCACTGCTAGGTTTGGAATTCCAAGGAGAAGACAAAGTTTTGAATTCCAAAGAGGAGGTCCAGTTTGGAATTATAAAGAGAAGGTAAAATGTGTGGAGAGAAATACCGTCTTAGCAATGAATATTTATATATTTTAATTTCTTTTTTAAAAAAGGGAAATCCTTGCTTGCTTAGAAACATCAAAAAAATAAAAATAAAAAACAACAAACTCGAGTGCCTCAAGGCACACATCTCATTCCCATGAATGGAAGGCGTCTTGAAGAAGAATCAGCCCCTACCCCCCTGCCACCCTCTGCCCCTGGCCTGAGTCCTATTTCAGTGCCACCACTGTGGTCTGGGTGACCTCCCTGAGCCTCTGGTTCCTCTTCTGAGAAATGAGGGCATAGCTGGGCTGTCATGAGTGTGAATAGTACACATCAGTGTTTCTCAATTTTTTGTTCATGATCATTGCTCTAATGAGTCTTTTTAGACCTTTCCTTCTTAATTGCATGGAATGTTCATACCACAGATATACTGTATCTGTACTGTGACCCTTGGAGGGCCACAGGCCATTGCAATAGCTGAGATATTTTTTGCTCCCTACGTGCCAGTTTTTGTCCCATAGAGAATGCGTGGTTGTGGCAATTCCTTTCTCCTTGATGGGCGACAGAACTGTTTAGACCATGGACAGCACCAGAGCCTGGCGTGCTGGCCTGGCCCCTGCTCCTGACATTGGGTGGTTAGACATAGCCAGAATACAGATCAAAACAGAATCACATCTGAGCCTGTGGTCTGCAGAGCAGCCACGGTCCCTGGGCACTGTCACTGCTGAGACATGAGTCACAAGGCTAAACGTCGCTGCTTTTGGGTTCGGCAGCTAGGGGCCAGGCCCCAGGAATCCAGAGTGGGTAAGACACAGCCTCTGCAGTCAGGGAGCTCCCAGACTCCTGGGGGAGACAGGCGGGTAAGCAACAGGGCCAGTGTCCTAAGTACCATGATAGAAGGAAGCCTGGGCAGGGACCCCTCACCTTGCCTCGTGGTGGTGACACCCCTCTGGTGTCACTGCACTGAGCCAGGCTGGTGTGGAATCCTTATATCTGCTACACCCAGGCTGGCAAAGACATCAGGCTGAGGAGCAGAGCCCGAAGGAAGCTCAGGCTTCAGGGGCGGAAGTGAAGGACGAGAGGGAAGCAGGCTGGGGTCAAGGGCAGGGCAGGACACTGCTCAGGTGGAGGCTGAGAGGTGGCCCAGGAGGCCCCCACCCATAGATTTCCCAGCTGCTCTAGCTCTGGTGGCCTTTCGTCTCCTTTGCTCTGGTGAGGTGACGCAATCCAGCCAGAGACCTAGGAAGGGACACTGTGACTCTGTCAATGTCTTTGACAGGCTGACTGCAGCGCCTCCTAGGGCGGTGGTTTGGGGCTTGGAGCCCTAACAGAGACCCCTCTCCATCCCTACTTCTGCCAGACATCCTGTTCATTGTTCATTATTTATCATTCCTCTGATTTCCTATGTGCATATTTGTTTTGCCATAGTGTACATAATCTTGTAGGTGACTCCAAATCCTTTGTGAAATGAGGAGGATCATACATTCCTAACAAGCAAAATGTCTGCTTGTTCCCTCCATTTAGTTTGCTTCACTCCACTTTTGTTTCAATTCTTCTTTTAAAAGGATCGTATCTCTTGTCCCTGCGCCTTTCTCACCTTCAGTCCAGGGGGCTGGACATTAATGATTGGGTCAGTTAAGCTCCGGGGAGTGCCCTCTTCCCCTCCTTCCTCCCCGGCTCCCTGCGCCCCTTGCCATAGCTAACAGCACCTCCGTCTTCCAAAATCATTGATTCAGCCATATCAAATGCGACAGGGCTTCTCTGGTAGAGAAGCTGCTGGAAATAGCTGCTGCATTTGACACGGCTGGGGCCGGAGAGGGCTCAGAGCAAGTCATCCTGCCTGGTCCACGTGCTGCTGTGAATGTTAAATCCGGCAGGGCGAAGGGGGGCCAGGCATTTCCCAGCTCTGCCCGAGGGGATCGCTCCCTGGGCTTCCCTGCCTCCTCCTCCATGCTCTGCCCTCCTGCAGGGGAAACCTGGAGGGCCAGGGGCGGTTCCCTTCCCCTTCGGCAATGCCGAAAATGGAAATGATGACCCCTCATATTCCGAGGGGCTGTTGTGAAAATGAAGTTAAATAATATAGGTTAAGCTCCCAGCAGGACATAGTGTAGGGACGCAATGCGTGATAGATGCTCCATTATTATTAATTACTATTTTGTGTAATGGGCCCGGAGCCCTGCAGTTGAGGGGGTGCTTCTGCAGGCTGCCCCTGCTCTGGAAGGCTGGGCTGGGCTGAGCATCTCCTCGGGATGAATAATTCATCACCAGTCTCCTTTGCTCCCGAAGCAGCTCCTGGCAACACTGCAGATGAATTCATTTGTCATGGGTGGGCGTGCGTGCGAGAACAGATGGGATTCCCCAGTCACATGCTCCTGCAGACAGCGTGACACACAGACACGCTGAGGAAGCCCTGCTTCTTGGAGGAGACAGGCAGGAGCCTCAGCTTCTGAAAAGGAGGCAGTGGATCTGCTGCCGATGCCATATGTGGCGAAAGCTCTGCTCTGCTCTAGAAGAAAGGGGGTATTTTCCATCATGCTGTGTCCTTGACAATGTCTGACGAGGTTTTCTAACCATGGGGGCACACCCATCTCCTGGGGGTTATAGGGTCGATTTATTTATTCATTCTGCAATCATTTTATTTCTGCTGTGTTCCACAGCCTGTGTTAGGCTGGGAAAACAGAGATCAATGCAGATCTGCATAGAATGTTGTGAAAATTCAGAGGAGCAGTTTGCTGACATAGAGTAGGTATTTAATAACTTTCTGCTGAATTAATAAATAACTGCTGACTGAAAGCTACTTAACCCAGACTGAGGCAGTCAGGGAAGGCTTCCTGGAGGAGGTGATAATTAAACTGAAGTTTGGAGGGTGACCTGGAGTAACCTACATGAAGGAGGATTTTTGAGGAACGCAAGAATACACAGTGTTTTCAGGAAGCTGTAAAAAGACGAACGGAGTATTGTCAGGAGTATTGTAAGTCCTGGCACAGCTCAGCAGTCTCCACTGAGAGCCAATGAAGGGTGGTGGGGAGGAGCGGGCCTTGAGATCATTTATTTTGTGGCAGGAGCGCTTAGGCTGCAGTGTATAGGAGTTGGAGAAAGGAAACTTGGAAAACAGGAGATAAGTTGGTGCATTCATTCATTCACTCACATATTTACTGATTCATTCACTACGCGTCCTTTTACTTGTGCAACAGATATTTCCTGAGCACCTGGTGTGTACTGCACCATGAGGTGTCAGGGAGGCAAGGAGGCCACAAAGCTGACATGCCAGGAGGTGGGGGATGGGGAAGTCAAGGCCATCTCCAGGCTCAGGTCAATATTGCTTTGCTTTAAATGAACAAGGTCAACAGAACTGAGCTCTTGGTCTGATTGGAACCTCAGCAGGACCCTGTTTTGCAGTTGGGGTCCATCCACAGACATGGCATGTGGCCCCAGATGTGCTAGACAGTTCTCTGCCTGCTGTCCTGGGGTAGGGGAGGTGGCCACGCTGTCCTCCCGTCTGTACTGGAATCCTTATGGGCATCGTCAGGGCCTGCAGCCTGTCTCTGTCGGGTTTCTTGCTGGGCTGCTTTCACTTGGTGCTGCTGTTGGTCGGGCTGAGGGCTTGAATGTGGGATGCACAAGTGATCACACCTCTTTGACCTTCAGACAGCCCAGCTGGCCGGTGACATTTGCAAAAGGATTTCTGTTTCATGCCTATAACATTTCCAGAACCCTGAGGTCCTGGTTTGAGACGGTTTAGTATTCCTTTGGGGCAGAAATGTTCACTCTGCTCACTCTCTTTGTAACAGCCTTCCTGGGCATCTTTTCCTCAAAAGGTGTGCTCTGTGGATCACCTGAGTCAGGATCACGTGGAAGGAGGGATAAAAGGTGGGTTCCTAAGTCCCATGTGACTTGGGGAATTCGAATTTCCTGGGGGAAGCCATGGAGTTTGCATTTTCAATCACCATTCTTGGCGATTCTGAAGCTCTTTCATGTTGAAGAAGCACCATGTTAAAGCACAAAGGTTATTCTGGAATCGGGAAGGGACTGTCAGCTGAGTGCCTGCTGTGTGCCAGACAGCACTGGGTGTCAGGCGGTGTCAGGCAGTGGGCTTCCTTCATTCTCACCCCACCCTGCAGACTGTGGAGTGAACCTTCTGTGTCACACAGCGAGTAAGGGGTACAAGCTGGGGTTCAGACCCCAGTTGCCTAAGGCCAGCACAGGCCAGCTGGCGCTGAATCGGTGCTCAAAGCAGGTGGCGCAAGCGGTTCATCGAGCAGGACGGATGCCTGGGGCACGAGCAGCAGCAGCCACGTTATCATCCCCCCAGTTGCCCATTTCAGCCCACGCTTGGGAGCTGGGACTCCCTGCCTTGATGAAACCTTGCAGCCCACAGCTTGTCTGTGTGCTTAGAGAACCAGAAGTCCTGCAGTCGTTTTGAGTCCCAGGAATGATCTCATTGTAGAAAGCAGCATGCCCAGACCAGGGGCTGCCTCTGGCTCCTGCGGGTGACAGCACAGAGAGGAAGGGAGCGCGGGAGGAGGCCTGTGTGTGTGTGTGGCACCCGGATGTGCCATTTTGGGTTTGTTTTTTATCTGGCCTTGGCAGATATTTGCAACCTCTGACTCCTCCATGGGCCCTTCCTGGGTTCCTGGGAGCTTCCCTCACCAAAGCCTGCCCTGCCTCAGTGTTGCCACCTCCTGCTGCACCCCTCCAGGGCTGTCCCCTGAGCTGTCCCACCCAGGGCCGCCTCCACCTCTTCCTGCCAAGAGAGCCTCTCCAGAGGCAGAAATCAGAAGTCTGACATTCTCACCTCCCGAGTCCCACGTCGGCCATCCCCCCCCACCCCCCGCCAGAATCAAGCCTGCTGGACTGCTCACTGTTGTGTGCCCATGGTCTGGGGACATTACACTCTCCAGTGGTCCCTCACAACCCTTCTTACTCGGTCTGAGATGACAGTAGGTGAAGCCTTCCTCACCTCCCCCAGAGGGCACTGAATTCATAAGATGCCAAGAGATTTCTGTTAAAACAGCACTCCCTCTCATTGCCGCCTCCGCAGGAGGAATCCTTATACGCATTTACAGTAGGAGGTGGGTTTTCGGCAGCCTGCTCTGTGCAGACCTGGTTAGTTGGCCTAGCACCTGCTCCTGGAAGTGGCAACCCCCCCCCCATGGCATCAGCAACACCTGCAGCTTTGCAGAAAGGGGGCTTTTCAGGCCCACCCCAGACCAAATGAGTCAGAAGCTGCCAGAGCAAGATGCCCAGGTACCTCGTATATGTACAGTGAGATCAGAGACACTGGTCTGGGCTCACCTTGAAAAGTGGGGGCAGGTGGTAGTGTTGTATGAGGGCCTGGCCGAAACAGACCACAGAGTTCCATTTTGCCATCTGTCACACTACCTATAAATTAGCTAAGCGGTCTCTGAAAATCTCTCTCCTGAGTTACCATGTAATGACATGACCTTGGCATTTGGGGAACTCAGTGTCTCCCAAATTCTTGTTAAAAGCACAAGTGTTCTGCAGAGCTGCAGTTAGAGGTAATGTTATATCCTATCCAGTTCTCTTTTTAAAGACCCACATGAAAAGCAAATACTGCTGCTGCCGCCATTGCTAACTGGCAATTACTGGGTACTTACGATGTGCCAGGCATGGTGACAAATACTCTCCAATGCATTTGCTCATGGAATTCACCCGTGAGCCGCTCATAATTGAGCTCCGAGGACAGGTTTCTCTCTCCAGGTGGACGGTTTTGCTTCTTTCCATCTGGCAGCAACAGCTGAAAAAGTCCAACGTCTCTCCCTCTTTGTCCTGATTTTCAAGAAACTCAGAGATTATCTTGTTCCAGACTTTTGGCCTACCTTTCTCCTCTTTCCCAATAATTTAAACTCTCCCTTTTTGAAAATCTTTAGTTTCACTGTCAGTTTCTCTATTGGAATCTACCTTATTATATCCTTTTCAAATTAGTGGTGGTATCAAAAAAACTTAAGTGAGGCCTCATTTTAAAACAAGACTCATGATAGTCATCCCTTAAGTGGACAGTGACCCCACCACTTTAAAAATAAGATTTGACTGGCAAAAATTGAGTTTATACATAACACTTCTGAAATTGACTTTCTGCATAAGCTAAGGGCACCTATCCTGGTGGCCAGGGATAAGTATTGCAAGTAATCTGGTTGGTTATGGATGTCAGGCAAGGCCAGTCTGAGAAGTGGGCTGCACATCCAACTGCTTCAGTGTCTTCCCTGAAATATTTCTCCTCCATTTCAGTATGGACTGACCTCTAACATGGGTAGAAACAAGGCTAGTTGGTAAGGAGATGTAGGGAGGGATGGATTAGATGACGTGTTCATTATTCAGCCAATATTTCCTGAGTATTTTCCACATGTCAGGCACTGGGTTGCAAAGGTAGATTGAGAGGCCCTGTCCCCAAGGAGGTCGCAGCCCAGCAAGCTGGACACACCCTCATTCAATTCAAATGCACAGTGGAGCCAAAAAGGGTTAAATACCCAGTGCCGTGACATTTGCTGTGGAAATTCTGAGGATGGAGCTATTTTGTTTTTGTTTTTGTTTTTGTTTCTTTTCCACATGTGAGACTCTGAGGATGGAGCTATTTGTTTTGATGAGAGATCTAGACAGGTCAACGAGGGAGCGTTTAAGCTGTGTCTTGGGACATCAGTGGGTTGTACGAGGTTAGGGAAGGACATTTTGGGCCAAGGTCTGAGGATCAGGAACTGTGTCTGGATCACCTTGGGTTCTTGAGGTCTAGCACGGTATCAGGCACAGAGTAGGAGCTCAACACATTTGTAGATTAAGTGGATGCATAGATGGGATTCAAGATGAGAAGGAAAAACTTTCTAAGGGCAAGTAGGGCTCAACTTTTGAAAAGTAATAAAGCTCTGAATTGCCGTAGCCTTGGAAACAATACAGCATAGTAGTTACTTGCTTGTGTCTGTCATCCTGGAAGTCTGTGAGCTCCTTGGGGAAAGTGATTCCATGAGTTTTTTGCTGCTATATAACAAGTTACCACAAATTTAGCAGCTAAAAATATCCATCTATTGCTTTACAGATTCTGTAGATCAGAAGTCCTGGTACATGTTCTCTGCTCAGAGTCGCATGAGGCAGAAATCAAAGTGCCGGACGGGGCTGCATCTCATCTGGGGCTCAGGGTCCTCTTCCAAGCTTACTGGTTGTTGGCAGAATTAAGTTCCTTGCTGTTGTCACACTGAGGTCCTGTTCACTTGCTGGCTGTCAGCCAGGGTTGGCTCTCAGCTCCTAGCTTCCCAGTGCCATTTGCTTTCACGCAGCCCTGTCCATTACATGGCACTGTGCCCCACTCACACTTTGACCTCTGACCTCCTTTATGAGCTCACCAGGTTAGACCAGGCCCACCCAAGACAGTGTCCTTTTTCATGAACTCAAAGTTGACTGGGACCTTAATTATGTAGGTAAAATAACTGCAAAAGTGCTGTCCTATCCAAGCCACAAGTCCTGCTGACTGTCCAGGGGAGGGCATCGTGCTGGGCATGCGTAGCAGGGAGGGATCCTGGAGACCGTCTGGCAGACCTGCCTCCTGCAGGGCCCATTTTTAATTCATCCTTGGACCTCAGGGCCTGGCACCGGGCACAGTTGTACTGATGGTCAGGGAGACACCCAGAGGACCAGAGTGGCACAGAAAGGACTCCAGTGCACCCAGGAATGCACTCCAAGCAGTAGAGGCAGAAGCTTCAGACTCACCACACCGGTATTTGGCAAATAGGCTTGAGACATTGTTGGATGCTTGAATGTATCTCTGTGGAGGCATATGCCAAAGCTTTCTAGGGAGAATCTTGGGAAAACTATTCCACGTTGTACATGTAGTCCACAAGGATTTTTAAAAAATAATGTTATCTGGCATTTATAGCCTGCACAATACTTTTTATAGCCGTTGGGTATGTAGCTTTATTAATTAATTAAGGGGTGAGTGGGTAGGTGGGTGAGTGAAGGAGTCTATTATTATTAATTCATTTACTCACTCATTTCTTCAGCTCCCCACCCAGTGACCTCCCTCAGCCAGGCATCCAGCATGTGTTCATCAAAGCGTCCTCTCTGCCCTGTGCTGGACCCTGAACTATACCTGCGAACCTGACAGACCCTCCTTGCTCAGTTCAGAGTTCCTCAGGTTGTGGTCTGGGGGCCCCTTGAACTCAGCAACTTGGGGGGCATGTGAAAAACACAGACTTCTGCACTCTGCCACAGACCCACTGAATTAGACTCCCTGGAAGTGGCACCAGGAAGATACATTTTTTACAAGATTTCCAAGCAGTTGAGGGCAGTGGGAGTTTGAGAACCCCTAGCTAAGTACTGTATTGATGTGGCAGACAGAGCAAGCTGGCAGTGTCACTGTGTGCCTTAGTCACTGTGATGGAGGAAGGGGCTGGGGACAGAGAGTGGACTGGGCTCTAGGGAGAAGGAGCAGCCACAGAGCAGACCAGGGAGGAGAGACTAAAAATACTGTGCTGCCTCGATCCTGGGGTTGAAGTAGAGCCCGCATGAAGTACCCCCCTGTGCGTAGGTGCAAGAAATGCTGCACACATGGATTTGTTCTTAGTCCAGTGTAACCTGGCTAAATCCAGTTTATTCTGGCTCCAAGCCCCACTTGCCAAGTTGGAGAGAAATCCCTCTGCTTTGTTTTGGGTTCTGCTCCTGCTGTCCCTCCCAGATGGTACCAGAGCCTGAGTTTTCAGGAAAGGCCCGATGAATAAGGCCATCGTCCATTTGAGGCAGGGGCTCTGCTGAGTCCAGCAAGCTTGGAGGAGGAGGGCTCTGTGCTGTGGCCGCTGGCTCGTTGGAGGTCTTGCCTCATCCTGTGGTAGAACCGGGAAGGGTCCCTGCCTCCTGTGGGGTTCCCCACTACCCTCTCTCCCTTCCTCCTCATCTGCACCTGCCTGTGTGCACAGGCGCTGGCTCGGTTCATAAAAGGGGAAAGAAAAATAACCTCACTTGTTCTTTCCCCTTTATAAGTTAGTATCTCATTAAGTGATCTTCGTACCACATGAAATTATCTTGTCCTGTTTCTCTCATCAAACACACTTAAAAAAAAAAAAACTTTAAGCCCATTGAAGTTGAGAACCATTGTGCTAGTTTCTAAAACAGAATTGACTCTTAAAATCAGAGTCAATTAAATTATATATTTAATGTAGTGTCTGTTCCCCCCCCCCACCTCTGCCTTACCCCTGTTATGCCGATGCTTTTTCTTACTCTTAATGGCATCATAGAACTAAGGAGACATGGTGGTTTAGTATTGCTTGTGTGTATGTGTGTGTGTGTCTGTGTGCTTGTGCATGTGTACGTATGTGAGTCTCTGTGTGTGTGTCTTTGTGTGTGTGCACGTGTGTGTGTGTGTTGAGTGAGTGGGTTCAGGAATGGAGTTGTGGAGGAGATGAGACTGAAAAAGAAGGCAGGGCAAGGCTGGGTGTGGTGGCTCAGGCCTGTAATCCTAGAACTGGGGGGCCAACGCAGGAGAATTGCTTGAGCTCAGGAGTTCGAGACCAGCCTGAGCAAGAGCAAGGCCCTGTCTCTACTAAAAACAGAAAAATTAGCTGGGTGTGGGGGAGCACCTGTAGTCCCTGCTACTCGGGAGGCTGAGGCAGGAGGATGACTTGAGCCCAGAGGTTTGAGGTTGCTGTGAGCTATGATGACATCACTCCCCTCTAGTCAAGTTCAGTCATTTCTTCATTCTACCAACATTTCTTCACGCAGTAAATACTGCAGATTTGGTGCAGGAGTGCGTCCACCATGCAGCGGAGATGACACGGCAACAAAGATAGAGGGGGCTCCAGAAAGGCGGCACAGAGGAGGTGGTCCTGAAGGGACAGCTCCTGCCCCGAAATGTAACCGCCTCTCCTGAAAACTCTACACCCAAACAGCCTCCAGGTCAGACAAGACAACACTCAACTAAACATTCAGCCTCAGAGAACTACAAACCAGGAGACTCTGTCTCAAAAAAAAAAGAAAGAAAAAAAGAGAAAGAAAACAAAGATGGCCAGGCCAGATCATCATCGCCATATCAAACTTATCAGTGTTTCTTTTCCTTTGTCCTTAGAGCAAAGGGAGCCTCAGGAGCAAGGCTGATATTCAGCGGGCAAGCCCAGCCGTTGAAATATTGAAGTTCTGGGTGGGTTTGGGTGTAGGTGCAGCCCCAGATCCCCCAGTCCACCTTTTCCTGCCCCCAATCCTTCTGTCTCAAGCTCTACTTGATCCAGCAAGGAAAACATTAACAATTGGCAAACCCTCCCCCATCTCTTCTGACAAATAGATATCCAGGCAATACCTAGGACTCGATATTGTGAAACGGCACCTTTTCTTCTATCGAAAGGTTTAATGCTCACAACAGCCTTGTGAAACTGGGAACCTTGGCATGATTAACTAACTCCCAGTTCACAGGAGATGAAGCTGTTGTACAGAGAATTTAAGTCACCCCCACATGGCCACCCACCTGGGACACTTCTGCCTGGTTTGTTGTTCTCTGAGGCTGAACGTCTAGTTGAGTGTTGCCTTGCCTGACCTGGCGGCTGTCTGGGAGTGTTTCAGGAGAGGCGGTTACATTTCAGGGCAGGAGCTGTTCCCTTCAGGACCACCTCCTCTGTGCCGCCTCTCTGGAGCCCCCTCCACCTCCACTGCCGTGTCAACCCCACTGCATGGTGGACGCGCTCCTGCACCAAATCTGCAGTGTTTATTGTGTGAAGAAATGTTGGTGGAATGAAGAAATGATTGGATCTGGCTATAGTACCGACCTTGCCTTGACCCAGCCAGAGTTATTTTTGAGCTTGTCAGTTTCTACCATAAGTTATAAACTCCTGGAAGGCAGGGCCCCCCCATTCATTTTTGCACCCCATCTTGTTGCCCCCACACAGCCCCTGACACCGAGTGGGTGTTTTATCAGAGTTCTTTGATGGAGTGGTGCAATCACCAGTCAATCACATGTTGAAGTTTCACCATCTGGATGTTGGGGAAATGAGCCTTGGCAGTCTTCTCACACAGAAACCAAATACAAGGAAGGGTCTTTTGGAAGCAATCTGTGTTCTTCGTTACGGGTAGCTGGGTGCTGGGGGCAGAGCGAGCTGGGGAAACGTGGCTTGGGAAATCTCAGAGCTGTTTTCTGTGGAACTGGCAGTTTCATGCAGCTATTGGTAGAAAAGCCTCCATGCAGTGTGCGGACTGGCGGCTCGTAGTGGGGCTCGTCCCCTTCTCAGGCTGCCTCCTTCATGTGTCTCCGCTCCGGCTGCCTCGTGACATCTTGCCCCAGGGCAGTGCCGTGGCAAACTTTCGAGGAAGGGAAAATTACCCCAGGGCATGTGGCATCTCCTTTACTGTTCCCATCCCCTTTCAGCACCTGCCCCCCCACTTTTCCCAGACCCTGTGTGGTGGGAAATATGGGCTTTGAGTTCCTAGAGACATGCGTTCAAACTCTCATTTTGTCTCCTGTGGTCGTAGGTGAGTCACTTGGGAGCCCTCCCTTTCCCGCGTCTGGAAAATCAGGACAATGGGGTTATTGTGAAGATGAAGATAAATGCTTATCATACACAAAATGCTTGGACTTTATGTAAAATGCTTGATGAATATCAAGTCCCCTCCTTGACTTATCCTCCTGAGTGTCTCAAGGTGGGACTTCAGCGACTACCCGAGAGGTGTTGTTCTTACATCAGCCAGGGTACCTACCACCTGAGAAGCAGGACTAGTAGGAGATGTATATTAAGAGATTTTTTGCAGGGAGTTGGCTTATGCAATTATGAAGGCTGACTGGGCAAGTCTGATATCCTTTGGGGCCGCTGTCAGGAGGGGCAGACGGGAACTCTCTGCGTGGACTGAAGCCGCTGTCTGAAGTCAGGATTTCCTTGTTCTCAGGGAAGCCTTACCTCTGCTTTCAGCGCCCCTCAGCTGATTGCATGAGATGCACCTCGGTTATCCAGGATAATCTCCCTTACTTAAGATCAGCTGACTGGGGACGTTAATCTCACCTATAAGTTACCTTCACAGGAAATACTTAATATTCAATTAAATGACTGGGGACTGTGCCTAGCCCGGCTGACACCTCAGGAGGCCATCCCGATTCTTCACCAGGGGAAGACGGAGAGGGGGTCAGGACATTAGGAAAACTGTCTCAAGTGGCAGAAGCCCACCTTCCCTTGGAGATTTTGATATGTGACTCCTTTTTTTTTCCATCTAGAATCAGTAATCTACAGAGCATACCTTTGTCCTACTTTCTTTTTTCATAATCAAAACTTTTCTGTCCCACTTCTTCTCCCCATTTGTTCTGAGTTTTGTGGAAGAGAAGAGGAAATGGGCACATCTGAGACACGTTGGGCAAGGCAGGGGGCAGGTCTGTGGGGGGCCACAGGGGCGCATGTGGCCAGAGGAGAGTTGGGGAGAAGTGATTCGAAAGCAGCCCTGCAGAGGGGACAGTGTCGTACCTGCCCCAGGGCTCTGGCCGCTTGGTGAGGCCTCGGGAGCTGAAAACAATTCAGGCTACAGGGTTTTTCCTGAGTTTTCCAAAAGATGAATAAAACAAGGTCCCCGTTCTCTGCAGGATCTGCCAGACCAGCAGAGATGGGGAAATGGTGCTCTGGAAGCACAGTGGGAGCCCATTGGGAACCGGGCTGTGTGGGTCAGAGGAAGCTTCCTGGGTAGTTGACACCTGAACTGGATTTGGATGGATTCATAGATGTTGGCCCCTGGAAAATGAATTACGGTATTTTTTTTTTTTTCCTTGAGGCTTTCAGAGTTCACCACCTCCACAGTTTGGGATGGATCATTGGTGTTCCTTATAGGGCGGTGCTTCTGACTGAGACTTGGAAAGGAGGCAAGACTCAACTTGCAGCCCCTGCCTGCCTGCACCCCAGCTGCTAATTAATGAACCCAAAGCCGCTGTTGCTACTCAAATGTGCCAGACATGGCATTTGGCGTAGCCTGCTCCCTGGAGAGCAGGAATGGGCTGCAGGTCTGTATGCAGAAGGCTCAGGCTGCCTCCGGCTGCAGCAGCCTAAGGAGTTTGTATCCTTATGGGAGTGGGTGTGGCCCAGAGTGGCCACCGGACCAGCTTGTGTCTCAGGGGTTCCCAGGGACGCACAGGAGGGCCTAGAGACATGGCTGTCTTTGAGACAAGTCCTCATTTGGATGTATTTTTGCCTTGGAATTTTTTTTTAATTAATTGATTTTATTTTTGTCTGTGTACAGTTTTAGATTTACCAGAAAAATTAACCAGAAAGTACAGAGTTCCCTAATACCCGCTTCCTCCTCCACACAATTTCCCTTCTTATTAACATCTTGCATTAGTGTAGCATATTTGTTACCATTGATGAACCAATGTTGATGAGTCTCTGTGTTCAGGCCTCCTTGCTCAGGGCACAGCCCTGGCGCCTAGCAGTGACTGAGGCAGGTGTTCATATGTAGATTTAATTCCTGGCAGGACTGCCCTGCTGCTCTCCTGGACCTCACCCCATCCCCAGCCTTCCTGCTCTAGTTTTGTGAAGCTGAGTTAAGGGTTTCCCAGCCTGCTTATCCGGAACACTGGCTGTGGTCTCTGCACGGGCTGGGGGAATGAACAAAGTGCTGAGATCTGTGTCAGAGGCCTGGACAGGCCCCCCTCTGAGCAGATGTGAAACAGACCACACCACCTGCCTTTCAAGGTTGTGGCGAAACAGCAAGCGAAACAATGTAAGGAAGAGGGCAGGGAAAGGGATTAGAATTAATGCCATTGTGTACAGGCACAGCAAGACCCTGGACTGCTGGAGAGCGTTGACATTCTGTTTCTCACTGACGAGCCCTTCCTCACTGGGATGAGGCTCTACGATTAGTTTTTTTACAGAAGTGATGCAGGAGAGAAGATCTTTTCAGAGGATGCATCTGCTGTTTCCCTGACCCACCTGGGCTTCCTTGGCAGTCAGAGCCAGAGCTGGTGTGAGGACTGCTGTGCAGGGACCCACAGTGGCATCGCCAGGGCCGGGGAGCTGGCCCCTCCGTCATGCTGATGAGCCATAGACAAGCCTCTCCCTGCAGCTGGGGCCAATTGTAGCTGTCCTGTTGAGACTTAGTTGTTTAAAGTTGATCACATGTTGCCTTCATTTAGATTGTTTGTTATGCGAGGGACAAACTTGAGCACAGGGTGTGTGGAAAGCCAGCCCTGGGGTTCCACGCTGCCTGTAAATGAATCATACTGTGGTTAAATGAGCCACGAACCCAGCGCCTTGTCAGGATCAAACAGGGACTGTGAGAGGTGGATGGGATTTGGGCTTGTTTTTAGCACAGTCTCCTCATTTCACAAAAGAGGCTGACTCCAGAGAAGAGGCAGGCAGCAAGATGCCGAGTACATTTGTTGAATACATGAACGAGTGAATGGGTGAATAGCACAAATGTGTTTGTCTCTCACCCTGAACAAGCCGCCCTTCACCTGACCAGTTCCAACTCACCGCTCAGGTCTTGGCTGGGTGTCCTTGCTTCCAGGAAGCCTTCCCTGAGGGCCAGTTTGGGTTCTCCTGCACCTACCCCTTCCTTAGCATGGGCACCTGGTGGGTTATTGTCCAGGACTGGGAGTTAGGAAACTTGATTTCACCACCATCCAAGTAGTTCATTCACGTAGCTGAGTAGACTCAGAGGCCTTGCTTAAGCCTCCTGATGCTTAGTCACAGTGGTTCTCTAAATGCCTAACATTTCCTTTTTATAGAAGAGAAAACTGAAGCTCAGGGAGAGTGTTTATCTGAAGTCAAATGGCTGGTAAAAGGGTGAGCCCCGGGGACACGGAGATGAGTGGGATTACCCTGTCCCTAAGTATCTCACCATATAGTGGGAACATAGACACATGTGATAGAGCATTGTGAAAATAATTCTAATGGAGGTGCCCATAAAATTCTTCCAGTACTTCAGGAGGGGCTCATCCCAATTGTCGATTTTAGACAAAACAGGGAGTTATAAAAATCTTAGGGTTTTTTTTTTTTGAGGGGGTGGGGAGCTTTTCTCTCCCCTCTAGTTCTGTGGACCTCAGATGTAAAATGACCCCTGAAGGCCAGAATGACAAGGAATGGGATAAGAGGAAGTAGAAAATAGGAAACCCAGGGCCCCTGGATGCATGGGAGAGTGTCTTTCTGAGACACAGGCAGCTGCCTTCTAGTAAAACTGCTTTCTGTGGGAGCTGCAAAAATGATCAAATGCACTGAAAGGAAAAAGAAAATACTACCCAAAAGCTGAGGTTTTGGCTGCTCTGTGGGCTCACCTAGGTGAGAGCTATTTCTGTAACTCATTAAAAGAGTTTTTATTGCAACATTGTTAATAAGAACCTACAAAGCAAGTTGATTCTACTGCATCTAGAGACATAGCTCATAAATAAATGTATAATTCATATGTGCCTATTATGTCACTGGTGTGTAACTCCAGCATCTCTGTGGACATCTCCCATTATTTGGGCAGAGATCTGGAGAGGCCTTCCTATTTCACTGGTGGACTTCTAAGATGGCTGGGCTCAAAGGCAGTTGACATATGGCTGCCCTGAACTTATCTTTAGGCATGTGCAGGTGTGGTGGCTTCACTCGGTGGTCAGAGGTCATGTGACGCCTGGGCTCACTGTAGCAGCTCAGGTTGTCTGGGCGACGCAGTCTGAAATTCAGCTTCCCTTTCCTTTGGGCAGATGCCAGTATCACCTGGGGTTCTGGGAAAGCCCATTCAATCCGTCAGACATGCTTTGTAATGTATTTGCTGCTTCCTTCTCTCCCTTTGCTTCCAGCTCATTTTCCAGCCCCTCTGTCTCCTCACTCTCCCCTCTGTCCTGTCTCTCCCACCTCTGCTTTAAGCATCACCCAATCTCTGCTTGTCTCTCTGTATTCAGCCACTTAACCTGTACTGATTTATACTATTTATACATCTCCAGCAAAACTAAAATAGCATTTTAATAGGGGGAAAGGCTTATGCAAGTAACCTTTAATAAAATGTTGAGTTCTTGGGGCACCCCAAATGAGATTCTGACATTTGAGACTTTTTTTTGGCAGAAAGAAAGTACACAGTGAATTTAGAAAATGTGAATAATAAGCAAATCATTTTAGAAATGCCACTTGAAAATAAAAGCCAGTGTAAGTCAGTTTCTACCCATTCCATTCCATTCTTCTCATTCTAACACATTTAAAAAAAATGCATAAAATGCAAAGCAAAATCAAGAGGCTGCAAAATTTGGGGGGACTGTATCTCACACACACGCACACACACACACACAGAGAAATCAAAATAAAAATTAACCAACTAGTCAAAGAATGGCAGAGACACGCAGCTCATTGCCACTACCTTTTGGCTCAGCAGGAGCTGCTTGTAGAGAGTAAGACTGGATTCTGGGAGTCGTGTTTACCTTTGGAAAAAAAAAATAATTTCTTTAAAGACTTGATGATTTTTAAAAATTGTGGGTGGAATTTGGTGTTTCTCTAGAGCTGTGATTTTCAGTGTTTGTCTCTGACACCACTGGTCTCTCTTGCCACCCCTCTGTAACCACTCAAAGATGCAGATACACAAAGAACTTCGTGTTGCTTTTATGCAAGGAGTGAATATTTTATAAATTTGAATTTTTTCTTAGTAGATATGCTTTTACTAAAAAAAAAAAAATCCCAGTATATATGGTCATAAAGTGGTGTAATGGACATTGGAAGCTAAGAAGAGGTGAGTGGCAGGAGGATGAGGGATAAAATATTACTTTTTGGGTACCATGTTTACTGTTCTGGTGATGAGTACACTAAAAGCCCTGACTTCAGCCTGATACAGTTCACCCATGTAACAAAAAAACACTTGTACACCTTAAATCTTATTGGAACAAAAAAAAAAAGATTCAAAGACAAAAAAAACCTAGAATTTTTAATAGGTGGATGAACAGATGGATGGATAGACAGAAAGATAGATAAATAGATGGATAGATAGATAGTTGGCATTTAGTTGACTATGAAGAAAACAAATTTTTGAACTTGAAATAAGATGATAACAATTTGAGTCCTGTGCACCTTTGAACAAGTTACTTAACTTCTCTGGGGATTACTTTTTAGCTTTATTATTATTATTTATGAGATGAAATGCCCTTTCACACTAGTCTATGAGCCAGGGAGGTTCCCTAGGTCTCTCATGGTATCCCCTTACTGAGCACAATTTGCTGAAAACCTGTTCGAATTCATGGGCTCTGGAAAACACGTCTTAGTTCCTTAAGGATCAGGATGAGAAACAAGAGTATTTCATGAGCTCTACTTCATGTCCAGCACTATCGTATGTGAGATTTTATCCCAACCCTATGTGGCATAGACAGTCTTATTCTGACAACTTCATCACAGAAGAGGCAGCCAAGGCCCAGGGAGGTTGGACACCTTGCCCAGGCTACCCCAGCAGGGAGGAGGAGCCCTGAGTGCAAACGAGTACTTTGCGCTCAAGCCCGGGCCCCTGTCCACCCAGCTGCAAGGGCTGCTATTAACCACGTTTCCCAGCTCATTGTACATTGAAAGGGGTGCAGCGGTAGAGTCAGATGGGGATGGGGGCCACGTCAGGCAGGAGCCCGCTGGGCACAGTGTGCCTGACTCGGCCTCTCAGACTGAGTAATGAGGTTTTAAGTAGTGGTTTGGTAAAAGGAGGTGTCAACCCATTAAGCCTCCATCCAACTAGATCAACTGAATTTGATGTATGTCTTAGGTAATGCTTTTTTTTTTTAATGAAAATGGCAGTAATAATAATAAACCCCTTGGGAAATAAATGGCAACACCCTGGAAAGGCTCACCATGACTCCGTTAAGTTACACACACGCACACACACACACACACACACACACACCTGTTCTCCTATTCCCTCCAGTGTCTTTCAACCCTGGCCACCTCTGGCAAGATCCCTCTGACTACTTTGGACCACTTCAGCCAGTGAATGCATTTCTCTCTGAATTCCTCTTCTAAGAACACTCTCTGCTTTTAGTTAACTCAGGTGATTAGGTCAGGCCCACCCAGATCATCTCTATCTATGGTGAGCTTCTTTGGGATCTCAGTGACATCTCTAGAATTCCTTCCTGGCAGCCCCTGGACTCGTGTGTGATTGAATCGCTGGCAGCCCGTGTGTGCACCAGGGGCCAGGAATCTTGGGGGCTGTCTTAGAATCCTGCCTACTACAACTGTCCTCATCTCTTTTGTGTTTTCCAGGGGTTTTGGTGTCTGGGTTTTTGCACTTGCAAGGGGCAAGCCTGGACGAATCTGAAACCAAATTTGAAAGTAAAAGGAAAAAAATTTCTCCCTCTCAACAGTATGATATGTAAAGTTACTGCTGTGTCAGGTTCTGTTTTCCACCATGTACGTCAGGGTTTTTTTTTGTTTTGGATTGTTTACAGTGAAAGTGAGAAGTTTTTCTTTCATGTAAATTCAGTTTCTGCAAAGATCCTTGATTGCAGAATCTCAATGTAAGTAGTGGCTAGAGAATTGATTTCCATGGAAACGAAACCAGAGACCCAAGTGTGTGTTACCTCTCTGTAAAATGGGGCAAAGAGTGGGCCATTTGGAAGATTAAATGAGACAGCGTATGTAGAGCACTGAGCAGACGGCCTGGGTCCGCAATAAAGATGGCGACAGCAGTGTGCTGACGGCCTCTCCTGCACCATCTCATTTAATCTTCACAACAATCCTAGGAAGAGTCTGGAGTTAGCTCCATCTAGTGGGTGAGGAAACTGAAATTAGAGAAATGAGCTCAAGTCCATGCAGACCAGAGTGGCAGAGCTGGGGTTGAACTCCGATCTGTCTGTGACCACGGCCTGGGCCTGGAGTCTGGAAAACACAAGGGCTGGCTTAAGCCACTGCTAGATGCCTCATGCCAGTTCTTGTCCCCAGGAGCAGTGTTCATTCCTGCTCTTAGGTGAGATGTGACATTCCCCTGGGAGATGCGTTGACTACCTTGTTTGATCTGAGCTTCGGCTCCTGTGGAGTTGGACCCAATGTCCACAGGCAGGTTTTGAAAGGATGAAATCAGGGAACATCTGAGGAAGCCCAGGCACATCACTGTATCCAAAATGCTTGGTGAATCAGAAATCTCCTTAGGATGAGATGCTAGGTCAACACAACATGTTATAAGTAGGCGATTGAAAGCCTCATCACTTGCCTGGTTTTGTTTTTGTGTTTCTGAATTGTCCTGAGCTAAGATGCATGGGATAGTTACAGAGGAGCCATCGCTGGTAGCAAGGGGCCATCGCTTTCGTTTGAACTGTGTTGTGTCAAACCAAACCCTAAGCCATCTCTTTGCTACCATGTTAGATCTCCTGATGCTTCCTTCTATTAGGGCATGGTGTGGATGGAGAGTTCCAGAAAAAAAACAGCAGGGATGGAAGGGGACATTAATGAAGCACCTGTTAGCATTACCCCTCGTCTGTGGGCTCTTGAATGCGTGAGGCTTGAGCTGGCTGATCGAGGTAAGGGCAGCTGCCAGGGAGGCAGGCTCAGTTTCCACATCCTGTGCACCTGGAGTTCATCACCGGCCTTAAGTTGTAGCTCTGGGCAGAAGCACAGTTTGTCTTCTAAGGACATCCAGGCGGCTCCGGCTAAGGTGCATGTCACCGGCTCTTGACAGCAAGCAGAATCCCTCCACAGTGCTGGGTGCTGGTTAAATAAGCCAATGATCCAATGTGGGAATCTGTCTAGCTTCAGGCTCTTTAATAAACAGGAGCTTCCTGATCTAGGAAGTCCTTGGCTTCCTTTTCCACCCCCACACTCGTCATACATGCTCAGACCTCTTGGGTCCTTCAAGGGTGACCAGGGTGATAATTATGACCACATTTTAAGTACCTGCATTAGATCAGGTAATCACTTTATATGTATTAGCCCAAAATTTGTTTTGGGGGGAGGTAGGAGATTGTACTATTTTTAATTACTATTTTCTGAGTTACATTCCCAAGGTCTCCATAGCTATTAAGTAGTAGGAATGGAAAGCTATCCTAGGTCTGACTCCTCAGAATTCATGCATTAACCATGATCTTTGACTAAAGCCTTTCCTGAACCCTGAGGAAGAAATTGACTTTTTTCTTAGAGCTTCCCGGCCTTGGAACTTTCTGCTGATCCCCATCTCCTTTCACCTAGCCTGGCAAGGAAGTGCGTTGCACAGTGCCTGGCGCACAGAAGGCCCTCATCGTAGTTGCACTTTTTGCCTCTCTTCCTGAAGGCCGTCCCTGAGTCAGAATCAGGTTTCCAATGCCCGGGGCCTGGTGCCTGGCACATGGCTGATATTTTGCTGGTTTCGTAGCTCCTTTGTCTTGAACACAGAGCCTGAGCCTGACTAAAGATTGGATCACACTGAGCAGAGCGAGAGTGCACAGTGGGTAGTTGGCAAGCCCTGGCTGGACAGACGAGTGGAAGAATATATGCACAGTGGGTGAGGAGGAATTACAGTTATCATCTTTGGCATGACTTGGCATTTTCACAGAACGTGTGACAGGAATGGAAGTTCCATGTCCAGTGGTGGAATGAGCGGGGACCTGGAAGACCTGAATTTTAACCCTTGCTCTGCCACTCATAGTGACAGCCTCAGAAGAGCCACGGAGCTCTCTTAGCCTCTGTCCTTTCACCTTTAGGTGGGGGACAATAGTCCTAAGTTTAGCAGGTTGTTCTGTGGATAAATGACACGTTGGAAAGATCACCTGAGCCTGGTGCCTGACCTAGAGCAGGAACTTGATAAATTATTCAGTTCATTCCTTTGGCAAATATTTATTGGACACCCACTATGTGCTGAGCATTGTTCTAGATCAGGAGTCAGTAAACTGCGGCCTGCTGGCCAGATCCAACCCACCACCTGTTTTTGTAGATAAAGTTTTATTTTGTAACAAGCCATACTCATTTGTTTACATACTGTTGGCAGCTTTTGTGCAGCAAGTGCAGAGCTGAGTAGTGGGCTCGCAAAGCCACACGCATTTACTCTCCAGCCTTTTCTGTAAAGAAAAAGTTTGCCATGTCCTATTCTAGATGATTGGGATAGAGCCACAAACACCAGCAAAGGCAAAACTCTGTCCCCTTTACATTAAAAAATGTCAGGTAGTGATGAGGACTAGGAGGAAAGGCTGTTTGGTAGGGTGGCCTCTCCCTGGAGGTGACATTTGAACAGAGATCTGCCTTTGAGGACATTCACTTCTTCACAGATAGAAGGCTCCAGCGGGGGAAGGGTAGGATAGCCACAACAATTCAGAAATATTTTTTCGGTACCTAGTATGTGCTCCATGCTGGGGACTGAGAAGTAGAACAAAACTAGGAAATTGTTATCATCCTGGAATTTCCATTTGAGAGTCTGTAGGAAACAGACAATAAAGAACTACTAAAAAAAAAAAGTTTAAAATTTAACTTCAATTTTAAGATGAAAATGCTATGGACTAAAATAGAATGGGGTAAGGGGGTGAGAAAAGTGGGGAAGAGTGTTGCCGTTTGAAAGGGGGAAATCAGTGTGGGCTCTTTGGGAAGGTGACATTTGAACACAGAGTTGAGGGAGGTAAAGGGGTGAGCCATGCAGGCGTGTGGGGTAAGAACCTCTAGGTAAGAGCCAGTGCAAAGGCCCTGGGGTGGAAATGTGCTAATGTGCTCAGGGCAGAGTTAGGAAGAGGGTGAGTGGTAGCAGAGATCACAGAGGTAGTGGACCAGGGTGGGGGACAGGAGCCAGCATAGTGCCTCTGTTTTGAAGTACAGATGATGAACTTGCCTTTGGAAAGTTTTAACCCAAGGCAGGAACAAAAGGTGAGTTCCAAAGGGTTTCTATTGGAGAAAAGTCAATAAAATTGACCCCAGGGCTGAAAAGCCACTGTCCTCCTTGAAGAGAAAGTGACTCAATGTAGGTCAGAGGAATTATGTGGTAACCAGATACGCTTCTCCAGGGGGAGGGCCAGATGCTGCAGGCATTAAAAAGACCAGGCTTGGTACTGCTGGGTAATTAAGGGCCAGGATAGTTTATGACAGCAGGATGTGCACACACAGAAATGAAGGCGCACCCCACAGGTGCGGCGTGTGGACACGGACGCCTGGCTGTTCATTTGTCAGAGCAGATACTTGGCGAGGCTTTAGAACGGATTATTATTTTCCTTTTTCCAGCTCAAGAAAACATACTATGTCCACACCCACCCTCTGCCGGTGCAGAAGGCAGTTTCCAAGACAGCGGCTACCCAGGCCCTGTGAGCATCTGTACCGGAAGCAGTTAAAATCATCTGCCAGACTCCTGGCTACAGAAGGCTGCTCCCCGCAGAGAATATGGTGCAGAAGGCTGGCTGGCATTTGGATGAGAATATGTCTTGAGAGGGTTAGGAAGAAGGGAAATGGGGTAGCTGTTTTTGAGTCTCCTGCTGCGGGGAGGGAGAGGATGTTTTCTCTTGTCTGATTGCTGTAGACCAGTGGGAAAGGATTTTTCCGATTCTTTTCCCTTGTTGAGCACTGTGTACCCAAGTGCAGCCTAGCAAAGTGGTTTGGTGATGTTTGTTTTAGCTCAACAGGCTCCTGAAATCCAGATCCACCTGCAGAATTTGTTTTATCAGTGCCATTACCCGGCCGCCTGCTGGGCGTGGGGGTGTGATGCATTTTTCCCACTGGGCACCTATTGTGTGTGTGCAGCTTTTGTATCCCTTTTCTCAGGGCTGTCTCACCAAACATGCTGAGCTGAGAGAGCTGTCTTTGTCTTCCTCTCCATTTTGCAGATGTAGACACTGAGACTTGCAGAGGTTGGGCACCTTGCCCAAAGTCATCTAGCCAGTAAAGGGGGGAGTGAATTTTTAAGAGCTGGCCTTTTTATCAAAAGACCATAGTCTTCAGGGCTACTTTCCGACCCACAGAACAAATGAGCCTCGGTCTAGAGAAGCATCGTGTCCGTTACCACTAACAAGGCACGATCTAAATGCTGCCAGCAGAATCAGGAAAAGGAGGACCTGAGCCGTGTCTCTGGAGAATTTACAAAATTAAAAACTTGAGGGTGTCTTCCAAGTGGGAATATCCTCTTCCTCCCACAGCTTCTGAATGACATGTGACTATTTTCTGAAATTGTATCCACTCTTCCCAGTCCCAAAGGATAGAGGTTTTCCACAACTGAGGAGCATCCTAGTTCATCCTAAGATTGTGGAAACCAAATATTTATGGGCCCCTCAACTGAATCCAACCTTCACAGAACAGACCCCTCTATTAAAAGGATTTGTTCTGTAAAATTTGGATTCGGTCAAAAGTCCGCACTCAAGGATCCAGAAGGCCATACATTTGTGGCCCCAAGGCCACAGGTCCTCCCTACTCTTACGACCTTTCACAGGTATTGGCATGTATGATCTTTAGAACCTCATCAAGTCAGTACCGTTATTACACCCATTTTACAGAAGAGGAAACTGAGGCATGGAGAAGCGCCCAGAGTCACAGAGATCAGGTGAAGTAGAGGCTGCATTTTAGTTCGGGCACAGACTGGAGAGCCTGGGCTTCCTCTTGCACAGTGCTCCGGGCTTCTCCGCCCTCACCATGCATGAAAATCACCACCAACACCACACCCTGCACGTAGGGATTCCGATTTCACTGATCTGGGCTGGGGCCCAGGCATAAGTATTTTTATTGTGTTGCTTTAATATCATTTTCGTGGTGAAACATAACACTCAAAAACCAAAAATGTACAGCTGAATTATTGTAAAGGCAGCAGCTGTGATGCCACCACTGGCAGTGAGAACACTGCCAGCACTTGGGAGCTCCTACACTGTCCCTCTCTACTCACAGCCCAGACTCTGCCCTAAAAGCAACCACTACCTTTTCATGGTCATCACTTTCCTTTCTTTGTGCTTTCATTACCTAAGTATTTACCCTCAAGTCTATACTTTCTCTTGGCCTATTTTAGATTTTATGTAATTGGAAACCTATTGGTGTTATTTGTGTCTACTTTTTTCCATTCAGCCTTGTATTTGTGAGTTGTAGCCCTGTTGTTGCATGTAGCCGTAGTTCATTCGTTTTCATTGTGTAGAATTTGTTGTCTTCCTGCATCATTGATCACCATTGATGGGCATTAGGGCAGGTTCTTATATTGGATTATTACAAATAATGCTATTAGGAGTTTTTTTGTGTGTGCTTTTGGATGCATGCAGGCACATGTATCTGCAAGGTTTATACCTAGGCACACAATTGCTGGGCAAAGGGTATGTTTATCTTCAAATACAGTACATAATGTCTAAGTGTTTTCCAAAGAGGTCATACAAATTCATACTCCTGGCAAAAGCATAGGAGAGTTCTCCCTACTCCTCATCTCAGCCACCTTTGTGTTGTCAGCTATGTTAACTTTAGCCGTTCTGATGGGTATGTGGAAGGGTCTTGTTGTGGCTTTAATTTGCATTTCCCTGATGACTCATGAGGTTGCCTACTTTTCATTTGGTTAAGAGCCATTTGGATATCCTCTTTTGTGAAGTGGGTACTCCAGTCTCTATATCACTTTCCCATTAGGTTGCCTGTGTTTTCCTTACATATTCTAGATAAAAGACCTTTATTAGTTAAGCGAGGGCTGTCTAGAAAGTATCTAGCCATTATTAATATAACGAGAACGGTTTGTGCAACATTGAGATAACCTGGCAGCCAAGGAGAGTGGACTGTGATGTGCATGTGTGAACAATGATGACTTCACTGTGCTAGTCAGTGGGGTGCTAGACACTGTTGAGTGAGCATGTGTACTCTGTGGCCGTTGCATTCAAAATGGCTGAGTGAGTAGAGCCATGAATCTGCATCGAATTTTGCATTAAGCTTGAACATTCCTCTGCAGAAACTATTCGGATGATTCAGAAGGCTTTCGGGGATGATACAATGAGTGTGACGGAAATGCTTCAAAGATGGTTGAGAATCTGTTGAAAGTGATCTACATTCTGGAAGGCCTGCAACAAGCAAGAACACCTGAGAATGTTGAATGTGTACAGGTTAAGAGATGCTGGGAGAACTGTGTGAGATCCCAAGGTGCCTACTTTGAAGGGTACTGAGACATCATTGTCCTATGTACAATTTTTCTTGTATCTTCTTTAACAAGTGTCTCCATTTTTCATATTACATGGCTGGATACTTTCTGGACAGACCTCATTATGTGTAGCAAATATTGTTTCTCACTCTGTGGCCTTTCTGTTATTTTTGTTGTTATTGTTTTGTTATATGAATAGTTTCTTAATTTTAATGCAGTGAAATTGATAAATTTTGTCCTTTTTGAGAAAGTCATGAAGATTACTCCATTTTTTTTCTGGAAGTTTCATTCTTTTATCTTTTATATTGAGGTCTATCATCAACCTGGAGTTGATTTTGGTATATGGTGTGAAGTAGAGGTCAAGTTTTTTTTGTTCCCCAGTTAATATCAAATTTTCCCAGAACATCCCCAGAGAAACAGGGAAGAGCAAAAGAAAACAACAACAAAGTTTCCCAGAACACTATTTTGAGAAATTTGTCTTATCTGCGTATCCATTGGTATTTGTTGAAGCTTCCCAGTAGATTCCAAATTATAAACTGGAATCAGAACTATTGCACTATGATTAAAGTCATAATCCACCTAAGACATTTGGGAAAAAGTATAAAATCTCAATAGAAGAACATGAAAACTATTATTAATCCATTATTCAGAAATAGCCACATTAATTTATTTCATGAAGAGAGACATCTTGTCTCTTTTATTTGGCAATGCCTGGAACCAGGCCTGGCAATTAGTAAATAGTTCATCAATATTTTTTTAAATAAAGAATGAATAAATGAATGAATGAAAACTTGCTTATCCCCTTCCATCTTTTTTTCTTTTTGTATTTATACAAATTCAGGTAATGCTATATATGTGCTATTGGCAATATGATTTATTCACTTAAGTATAGGTCTTGCCCATTTTATAATATTATTAATTTTTTGCTAATTGATAATTTTGAATGGTTATCTGTTATTGCATCGTACGTAGAATGGTTTTAGTCAGTACCTTGTTGTTGAACTTGTACATAATTTCTACCTTCTAACTTGAGTAAATAATGTCCTCTGCCCTGAAGTCTTCCTGTGCTCTACTGTTTATTTCCCCAGAACGTGTGCCTAACAGTAGAGTCAACAGGTTGAGGTATGCATATTTAGGCATATTGGAAAACTTATTAACAAATTACTTTCAAAATTTTGGAACAATTTTAATTTCTCCAAGCTAACAATGACAGTACCTCTTTCTCAGAATCTTTTGCACCATCATTTTTTAAAAAAATCTGGATGAATTTAATGACTAAAAAGTCATATCACATTTTTATTTTAATCGTCAATTTACTTATTTCAAGTGAATTTGAAAATGTTCTCTGTATAACTCTTTATGTTTCTTCTTTCATAACTGCTAAGATCTTCTGAGAGGTCTTAATATATTAAGGACAGAAATGTTTGTATATTAAGGATGGATATATTGGAAATATATTTCCCAAGTTGTTACTTTTCTTTAAATTTCATTTTTTTTCTTCTTCAAAGGTTTCACATTTCTATGCACAAAATTTACCCTATCAACTTTTTTTTTCATCTCTTTGATTTTTATTTTCTTTTTACTTTTTTTTATTATTTTTTTATTTTTTTTATTTCAGCTCATTATGGGGGTACAAAAGTTCAGGTTATATATATTGCCCATGCCCCCCCATCCCCCCGAGTCTGAGCTTCAAGCATGTCCATTCCCTAGACAGTGCACATCGCAGTCATCATGTAGGTATGCACCCATCTTGTGTGGTTTCATCTTTGAGTTTCTGCTTCTTAAAAGCTTTCCTGTACTGTCTTAATTGAACTCTGTCTGGGTTTTCACCATTGAGTAAGTTTCTTATTGGTTTCACATAATTCTTACCATATTAAGAAAGTATCTTAATGCTAAAGATTAAAAAAATCTTTAGCATTAAATCGGGCATCAAATCGGATCAGTTGCCAACTGGTCATCTATTAAGGTGATTTTATGGATTTTTCCCTTGACTTACCAATGTGATGACTTCCATTAGAAACTTCTCTGATGTTGGGATATCTTTTATGTTCCTGGCATAAGCCCTATTTTTGGCCTTCTTGGATACACTGTCCTATTTGGACATGATGACTTTTTTCTTTTAATATACTACAAGTTTCTCCTATTAGGATTTTACTTAGGATTTTTGCTTCTGTGAGTATTTGAAAGGATGTTGTATGGTTTTTTTTAATTGACACATAATAATTGTACATATTTATGGGGTACAGTGTGATGTTTCCATACATGTATACATTGTATAATGATCAAACCAGGGTAATTAGCATGTTCATCAGCTCAGACATTTGTCATTGCTTTTCAGTAAGAACATTCTTTGTTTTTTTAAAATCATACTTTTGTTTTTCAACATAGTGTAATGCCCCCAAAAATGGGTTGAGAGAATTGGCATTTTTCCTGAGAGTTAGAGGAATGATTCATGATCCATTCAAGGAACATAAAAGATGGTCCAACATTAGAGAAGTTTCTAATGAGAGTCATCACATTAGTAAGCCAAAGGGAAAATCCATATAATTAACTTAATAGGTGGCCAGTTGGCAGTTGATCCAATTTGGTGTCTGTTCCTGATTTTTTTTAATTGTTAGCATGGAAAGATACTTTCTTGATAGGATAAGAATTGTTTGAAATCAATAGGAAATATCTCACTTAATGGTAATAGTTTAAAAGAGTGTTTTTTTTTTTTTATGATATCCCTCTGTTCTAAAGTTTTTTTTGTTTGATTTTTGAACTCATTGTGGTAATTCATATTTACCTTTAAAATCATCTTTTAAAAAGATAATTGCACATAACTAGCTATAATTCACATTTCTGAGATTTAAAAAATATATCTATATCTGTGATTATATGAAATTCCTAGTAAAATTTTATTTCTCTATGTTTAACTGGCTCTTGGATTTATTTTTTCAATTTTATTCTTAAATTATGTTGTTATATTTTTAATTCTATTAAGCTGTTTCTTAAAAATAAAAAACAACTCAGTTGAAACCCCACTTTATTTATTTTAATTTAGCCTCCTCCAATATTGACAGCATTCAAGGTTATACATTTTCCTCTGAGAACAGCTTTGGATCCTGCCCTTAAATTCTGGCATTTAGGGTGACATAGTTATCTGAGATGTCGTTATTATCATTTTTTTCCATCAGGAGGGTATACTTTCCTAGGAAGGTATATCAAAATCTCCTAAAGGGTCTTTTCAAACCATGTAAACAATCCCTGAAAGGCTAATCTCTTCCCTGACCCATTCTCCCATCCCAGGGCCCTTTATTTTATTTTTACTTTTTCTTTGGCTCTTTGTTTTAGGGGTGTTTCTAATAGGCAGCGAATTGTTAGACCTGATTTTTTTTTTACCCTATTAGAGTGTTTTAAGGAGATTTAAACAAATTTTAACTTATATGTTTGATCATCTGTCATCATTACCATCTTGGGTTTTTTAACACTTCCTGTTCATTGTATTTCCTTGCTATTATATTTTTTACTGTGGGCCCACTTCCACACCTCTTTTGCTCTAAGGCAGATCCCTTGGTCTGACATGATGTTGTGTGGGATCCAGTACTGGTCAACCACCCCCTCTGCAATTCCTTAGATGATAATGCTAGCTGAGGTCTTGAAGACAAGAAAGGGATACCCACTCTCAGAATGCGTGTCCATTCCTGACAAAACAAATGTCCATTCTGGGTGGAAGAGATGCAATGTGTTCACTTAGCTTCAGAGATGCTGGCTGGTGTCCAGTGATGGTGCTGTGTCAGGGACTCTGTGTTTGTTTATGTCTTAGCTTGTTTTGTGTTGCTATAACTGAATACTTGAGACTGGGTAATTTATAAGAAAAGATTTTACTTTGTACAGTTCTGGAGTCTGTATAGTTCTGGAGCCAAGGTGGAGGGGCCTCTGGTGAGGGCCTTATTTTCTTTTTATGTCAACACAATTATACATATTTTGGGGGCACAGTGTAATGTTTCAATACATATATTCATTGTGTAGAAATTAAATCGAGGTATTTAGCATACTTATCACCTCACACATTTGTCATTTCTTTGTGATGAGAGCACTCAAAATCCTCTTTTAGCTATTTTGAAATATACAATATAATATTGCTAACCATAATCACCCTCCTGTGCAGTAGAACACCAGAACTTATCCCTCTGAACTGTGACTTTGTACCTGTTGACCAGTTTTTCCCTATTTCCCCTTGCCCTCTCTGCTCCCCAGCCTCTGGCAACTACTGTTCTACTCTGTCGGGCCAGGGCCTTCTTGCTGCATCATCCCATGGTGCAAGGCCGAAGGGTCTGAGAGCTCAAGAGGACAAGAGAGGGCAGAACTTGCTTTTGTAACAAGCCCCCTCTTAAGGTAACTAACCTCCTCCCTTGCTACAATATGAATCTATTCTTGGGGGCAGAGTCCTCATGACCCCGTCGCCCCTTCTCAGGCCCCACCTCCCAACATTGCTGCATTGGGGATTAAGTTTCCAACATGTGAACCCTGAGGGACTCATTCGAACCACTACAGTCTCTTTGCTGTCACGCTGGGCTCCTTAGAAAGCAAACTCTGAGATGTGTGCTAGCATGCACGGCTCCTTGGAAAGCAAACTCTGAGATGTGTGCTAGCATGCACACTATCCGTGAGGGAGTGCTCTTGAAACTGGCACCTCTGGGAGGGAAGGAACAGGAGCAGTGCTGAGCAGAGGGAGGAGCTGAGCTGCACTGCCGTCCTACGAAGGCCTCAGCCAACTCCACCATGATCTCTGACGCTGGGATGATCTTTCAGAATTGTCTCAAGTTGGGGCAAGGGCCTGGGCCTGTTTTCTCCTATGTTGGTCAGTCATTGGCTGGGGACCACCTCTGGAAAGAGGCATGATCTTGGGTGAGGAGTTTTCTTTAGCCAAGGCAGTCCTCTAAGAGCTGGTTGCTGAGATGTTCTAGTAGAGCATTCCAGCACCTGGCAGTGGTCGGGGAGAGGGGATCCTTTGTTTTTGAAGGGGGAACTGGTTGGCATCACCACATCTACCGCAGCCTACTACATCCTGGTCACTGGACAAAGCATTGTGTATGAGTTGTCCTGTTTAACTCTCACAAAATCCTCTGAAGTAGATACTATCAAGTGTTCCCATTTTACAGATTAGGAAAGTAAACCAGCAAGAGTTTAACTCACCTTTAGGCATAGAACAGCAGAACTGGTACTCAAACCTAGGCAGTCTGACTTTAATATGCTACTTCTATTGATTGGGAAGGTATAAATGCTGTTCTCAATTTTCCCAGCAGTTACTTTTAAATATTTCAAAATATCCTTGAACCTGTATTTCTCAAATGACTGTACGGTTGTGTCTCTGAGTTGCTGTTACACATGAATGACCAGCTGACAGGTACAGAATTCTTGGGTTGCAACCTTTCCCCATTAAGCACCCTGCTCAGATGTTCTGCCACCTGAGGTTTAACCCACCATACCAAGAAGAAGTCTCAGGGCCCACTGATTCTTTCATCTTCCGTTGTACCTGTCGTCTTTATTTCTGTTTGTGTGCTTGTAGGAATTCGTCTCCATCTTGTAATTTCAAAACTGCAGTCACATTGCTTCAAGTCATTTATACTCAGCCAGGCATAGTGGCTCAAGCCGGTAATCTCAGCACTTTGGGAGGCTGAAGTGGGAGGATTGCTTGAGGCCAAGAGTTTAAGACCAGCCTGAGCAACGTAATAAGACCCTGTCACTATAAAAAATAAAAAATATTAGCCAGACATGGTGTCACACACCTGTAGTCCCAGCTACTTAAGAGGCTGAAGTAGGAGGATCATTTGAGCCCAAGAGTTCGAGGCTGCAGTAAGTTATGTGATCACACTGCACTCCAATCTGGGTGTCAGAGAGAGACCTTGTCTCTTAAAAAAAAAAAAAAAGGATGTAAAGATGTTTATTTTTTTCTATCTGCTCTTCTGGGGAAATCACTCATTCGTCCTTTTGTTTATTTATTCATCTTTTGAGATGTGTCAGCGCTCAGTCCCTACCTGACACAGTGCTAGGAGCTGGGTGCACAGAGGTAAGAGTTCAGCAGCTCACGGGGAGGAGGGAACAGATAAGAAGGCAAAATGCAGCTGTGTGGGGGAGGCACGGCTGGAGAAACAGACTTGGCAAAGTCAGGGGAGCGGGTCTCAGGGCAGAGAAGCCTTCCTGTAGAAGGTGAACCCTGATTTGGGGCTCAAAGGACATACAGGAGTTTTTCGAATGACAAACTGAAGTTCTTGCACTGACTCCCCATCTCCTTAATGAGTCCTAACAAACACTTAGATGCCTTTTCTCTGTTCACTCATTTGATCCTTATTTTTCAGAGGAGAAACTGAGGCCTAGAGAGGTTATTTGGCTTGACCAAAGTCACACAGCCAGGAAGCGATAGTGGCACAGTTTGGTTCCCTGCTCAGTGATGCTCAGAGGCCAATCTGACCTGCATTGGGACATAGGGAAGAGTTGCATGTGTATAGGATCTTCTTCCACCAGGAAGCTCTTCCTGCTCCACCCATAAGACCAGCATCCCTTGCATGCCCGCCTTGCCAGGCCCTGCCCCAAGTGCTGTGGGCCATAGAGACAGACAAAGCACAGTCCCTGTGCCTCGAGTCATTTAGATCTAGCTGAGGGTACATGACAACAGACTCAGCCCAGGTCTATTGGGTGTATGAATGCGGGGACACGAACCATCGCGGTGCTAAGGGAAGGGATCAGCCTGTAATTACTGCTCCCTTCTCTTTGCTTGCGTCATTGCCCATCTTGCAGCCCGAGGCTCTCTCTGACCTCTGCTGGCTGCCTGACCCCCTGCCTCCACCCCAGCTTCCTGCAGGCGGGCAGTGCCTCCACTGCCTGGCCATGTCACCATGACGATCCTGCACTCTGCACATAAAACTCGCTGCACAGCTTGTTCTATTAGAAACCTCTATGATTTCACAGCCCACAGCCCCTCAGTGCTGTGTTGCCTGGGCAGCAGCTGGAGACATTCTTCCAGGACTTGTCCCCCTCCTTCCTCCTCACCTTGGGTCCTCTTTGGGGGTAGGGGGTGAGCACCTGTCTCCAAAGCCCAGCTACTGAATCCATGGGGAAAGACGGCAAGGAATGGTTTGGGAGTGTGGTGTTTTCAATGGTGGGCCCTTAGAAGAAAAGGGTTGGAGATTTTTCTGTTTTGAATGATGATGCTGTGAGCATGGAGCCAGGTCTGACACTATAGAGACCCTGTCTCACTTCATCTGTCCAACAGCTCCACTTGACAGATGGCAACACTGAGGTTCGCAGAGGGTCGACAGTTTACCCAAATGAATGGAGCTGGGGCGTGGCAGAGCCAGGGTCTGGGCACAGGCCCCTCTCATCCCTTGCCTGGCTCTTCCATGGCATCACCAGGATGGAATGCCCCTGCCACCCCACTGTCCCCTTCCTGGTTTGCGAGACGTTCAGAGCTCAAGTCTGTACTGACTGTCTGGAAACAAATGGCATCTCTCTCTCCTGGTGCCTGGCCTCCCGTTTCCACACCTCACTTGGGAAAGTCTGACCCCCTAATGAGTTGGTTCAAAACCCTGTTATATTTTATGATATGTAAATCATTTCTCAATAGGGGTGCTATTAAAGAAAAAGAAGCTATAAAGACTTAAAAGTGTACACTGCAGTCTACCCTCCTGCCGCCCTGCCCAGGAGGCATTCCTACGTGGCCGCTGTTTAACGTGGTTGGGACCAGCTCCCTGCCCGGCTAGTGCAGTGGGCAGAGCCCGTGCTGGAGGGAACTCCCCAACTCCAGGCTCCTGCTGAGATGGGGTTTGGCCACCCAGCCCCGTAGGTGCCCACCCACATGTTCAGCATGTTCTCTTCTGCGACTTCTGCCACTAGGCTCAGCCTGACCTCAAACAAAGCCCACCCACGCCTCTTATCCTCCTCTGTACAAGATTGTGCGGGGGCAGTAAGCTAAAGTGAAGGAAAGGTCTCCTTAGGTATGTTCGGGCCACTGGGCTTCGCAGCTAGGATTTGGGGCTCATGGACACTGGGGGTGTTGGCTCTGTCTGCATCCACCACTAGAATGTCAGCACCACAAAGCCAACCCGTGTTTTCTTCACTGGTTGTCCCAAGCACCTAGAACAGTGCCTGGGACATAGTAGGTGCTTAGCAAGTATTTGCGGAATGAGTGTGTGCTAGTTTTATAGGCAGCAGTTACCCTAACAAGGAACTTTTCATCTGTAGGAAAGTCCTCTCCTCTTCCTCCCAGAATAACAGTCCTAACTCTCTCTAACATTTTGGGGTTGTGTAATCTGGGAGCCCTAGAACCCTCTATAGCCCTTCTTTGGGAGAGGCTGTCACTTCTTAATGGAAATCTGTGTCATTAATGAATCTCGAGCCATGAGGCCCGGTGCGTGCATGGACGTGCCCCATGCAGTTGTCAGGGAGTCCCCAGCTGTGGGGATTCTACAAATGCCAATCCAGGCCAGTGTTGGTGACTGTCTCACACAGGGAACAAGCTTTGGTGTCAGATCAACCTGGGCTTGAGTGTTGACACTGCCACTATACAGCTGTGCAGCCTTGAACAAGTGACTTAATCTCTCTGAGACTCAGTTTCCACATTCGTAAAATTATGGCTAATGGACCAACCTTAGAGGGGTATTGGGTGGACTTGACATATGTGTATAACGCCCCCAGCACGTAGTGGCACTCGGTAATTACTTTCAGGTTAGCATGTTTCTCGGCAGCTCTGACTACTCATCTTTCCTTTGCTCCATCCTTCCTTCTTTACATCTCAAGCCTCTATCTAGGTGCATGGCCCCCTTCCCCTCTTTCAAGTCGTTTTTGCTTCCATTCCTTTTTCTGTAGAAAGAAGGCATTAGTTCCTGCCCATTCTCCCTTGGCCATGCTTTGGCCATAGGTCGTGATAAGCTGGGACTCTCCCTGGGGCCGGGAGATCTGCAGAGCTGTGTCTGTTGACTCTCTGTGGGCACAGTGCCTGCCTGCCTGGTACAGGCTGGGTGCTCGGTGCATATTCATTAAATAAACTGATGGTTCCTCCCTGGGCATTTTCTCCCGTTCAGCTATAGGACTGACTCCCCAGGAAGAAAACAAGAAATCTTAAGTCTGGTGAATGGGACTCAAGTTCCTGCAGCCCTGGGTGTGCCTGTGCAGAGGCCGGGGCAGGGCAGACGGGGGAGGGAGGTGCAGGGCGTGTGTGCAGACAGGAGCACAGTGTCACCCTTCCTGGAAGGGGACAGCTTGGGAAGTGGACAAGGCAGGCTTCTTAGTCTCAGGGGGCTGTTTTGTGTGAGTACCGGCAACTTAGTCTTCTGGCTTTTGATGCAGTTTGATCCACTAAATTGGGAAAATCACATCCTGTCTATGTAGGTGACTGTGTCAAGTAGACATTGAGATACTTGCATCGTTCCCACGTGCAAGGAGTGAGGCTACAGGGAGCCATGGGCTCTGAGGTGGTCCCAAAACCCGCCTCTTCTGACGCCCAGCTGTGAGCCTGGTGCAGACAAGTGGTTTCACTTCTCTACCCTTCAATTCTCATCTGTGAAAATGGGGCTAGAAGAGCCTCTTAAGTTCTTAAACAAGAATGAGGGAATGGGCTAATTTTTTCTCCTGCCCAGGCCAGTGCTTGGCACACAGTAGCTATTCCATAAACATCATTTTTACTCTGTTTCTCCTTTCATGGAGTAAAGCATATGGCTGTATATCTATACATTGTCTTAATTACTGTTCTCATCACCAGTAATAATATTATACAACACCAGAGGATTTGTTGCCTTTTATATAATCATAGGTAGGTTAAGCCAAAGAATAAATTTCTTTAAAAAAAGATGCCAAGATTTCCTCGGGAGCTCCTAGAAAGGAAATCAGGGCTGTATAATGTAACCCCAGTAGTAACAGCAACTAGCAAATACTTAATTTGGTGTGATATGTTCCATGTCTTTGTCTCTTGAACAATTAGCTGGATGAATAAATAGCTGTCTGCCCTCAGAAAGGGAACATAATATGCAATTAAAATTAAGGACTTTCTATTTGAGGGGACCCGTTACATGAAATTATAGGAAGAAGCAATTGGGGAATATTATTGTTTCGCATATTTAGGAGCCAGGGTAATTAGAAGATGCCAAACACGTAGGGCCAGCTGGAGAGGGCTGGGGAGGGGAGGAGGGAGAAAGGTCTCACCTTGGTGGCTGTGGGCCACCAGGGCAAGGGGGGCTGTACATGTTACATACAGAAAATGGGACACTTTGGAGCCAAATCATGGGGGAATCTTGAGGGCTGTAATTATGGAGAAGACACATGCTGAACTGAACAACCTGAGTCACGTGCTGGGCCCTCCTTTTACTTGCTGTGTTATTTGTTCCTTCCAAGCTTTGGCTTCTTTCTCATCTGGAAAAAAAAAAAAAATAAGGCTGATTATCTTGACCATGAAGATTTGTAGTGAGGATTAAAAATGAGACAGTCTATGTAAGGTGCTTCATAAAAGTCCTTGCAAGTAGTAAGAATTTCATAGACATTCATTATTACTATTCTATTTGTTGATGGATAGAGCAGGTGAAAAGCAAATGCACAAACCAGGTGACAGGTAGCACCTGTATGTTGAGGCTGCTGTTAGCTGCAAGCAACTGACAGCCCAGCTGAAGGGAACACATCCACGAGGGGCATTTCTTACCCTGCAGAACAAGAAGTCCTGGCTTGGCTAAGTCCACTGTTCAAGGACTTTGTGGTTCCTGTTGACTTCTCAGTGATTCCCTTGAAGTCAGCTGTGAGTGGCTCTCATGGTTGAAAGACGGTTGCTACTATCCCAAATAACACATCTCTGTGCAATTAAGTATAGAAATAGGAAAGAGTGTTTCTTTTCACAGATCTCTTTTGTAAATCTAGAAAATCTTTTACCCACCCTCATCCCACCCCCTGGTGTCTTATTGCCCAGAACTGGCCACACGCCTGTTTCTTCACTCACAAACAGTCGCTGGGGAGGAGAATGGAATGACTATGACTTGTGTTGGCCCGGTCAGCGTTCATGCCCGGGGAATAAGAGGCCTTCTCAGTGGGGCGTGCGTTCTCAGTGAAGCACACGGCCCCTCCATCCTGGAAACAAACAAGATACTCTGTCGGCAAACAAGCTGGAGGAGAATGGTTTGGGAACAGGCAGTCAACAGTATCAGCCATGGTATATAGTATGGTCCCATTATTTAAGACAGTGCATAGAAAAGTGTCCTGGAAAGAATGACAGCAGTATGATAATTACTGCAGCAATATGATTATTGCCATGGGATTGGGGGATCACTTATATTTACTTTCTTTTTAATACTTTTAGTATTGTCTGACTTTTAAAAAATGTGTTTGTATTTTATAATCAGCTTCTTCCCTTTTTTTTAAATGTCACCTTTCAAAGTCGTCTTCGTCCCAGTCTGTATATTAATAATGCATTGATAGCTCTGTTTCCCAAGAGGGGCCCTATTTGTGGAGATGACATTGGGACTCCAGGGTCCAGAATCTATCGATGGCACCGCTTACTGAGTTTTAGGCACTTTTGATCGAGTAATTTCATTTAATCCTTGAAATAATCCTCTAAGAAAGACCTTGTTATCCCCACTTTATAGATGAAGAGACTGAGTCAGAGGGAGTAAAATTATTGGCTGCATGCCTCCCTGGCTCCAAGGCCCACCGTATAGGAAGATTATTCAACCAATGTTTATCGAGTTCCCAGTTATCGCCTGTTGCCGTGCTCAGCTGTGGGGGTGTATCAGAATCATGAACTGAACAGACAAAACCTCCATCCTCACAGGTTTTGTAATCTCAGCCATAGACAGAAACAAGCAAAGCAGCAACTAGTTCCATGATGGGCGGGGGAGGGAGGCCTGTGGACTCCCTGACTCAGTCTCCCCCTGCCCCTTCCTTACCTCTCATGTCCCCTGGTTCTTCTGCTCTTTCACCTTCACCCATGTAGTGGTTGGGTTTCTCCAGGGAGACAGACCAAGAGGATTCGTAGAGATATATAGAAAGACATGTATTGTGAGGGGTTGGCTTATGTGCTGATGGAGACTGAGAAGTCCCACTATCTGTAGGCTGGAGACCCAGGAAGGCCAGGTGTGGTTCCAGTCCAGGTCTGAAAGCCCGAGAGCCAGGAGCCCCGATTGCAGAGAGCAGAAGAAGATGGACATCTCAGCCAAAGCAGAGAAAGCAAATTTTCCCTACCTCTGCTTTTTTGTTGTTTGGGCCCTCAGTGGATTGGATAGGACAGTTCACACTGTTGGTGAGGGTAATCTTCTTCACTGAGCCTACTGAGTCAAAGGCTGATCTATTCTGGAAGCAGTCACAGACGCACCCAGAAATCAAGTTTTACCAGCTATCTGGGTATACCTCAACCCAGTCAAACTATCACATAAAACTAACCATCATACTTCCCTTTATTTCTCCCTGTTCTCTCCTGTCACGTGCTCCTTCCAATTATTTTGGATAGATGGCAGTTGCGTAGTAGAGGGGACGAGCACAGGATGGGATCTGGTCTCTGATCTGTTTTAAGCCAGTGTCCCTTACCTCTCTGGGCCTCAATTCCTCTTCAGGAAAGTGAGGAGATGAATCCCTGCTTTGATTTCCAGATAGGATGGCTGGGGAAGATCAAACACACTAATAGAAATAAAAGCAATTGGTCAAATGGCAAGAGATATGCAAATATGAGTTACAATTTGCAGGTGTCAGAAACAAAGGTGTTGGGACCGACTTCTTAGGTGTCTGGACAGTCACATGCACAAAAGTAACATTGTTTTCTAGATCAAGTGACTTGAGGCTGGGTGGCACCTTCTCCCTCTCTCAGTTCTCAGCATGCAGGCTTCGTTCCCTGAAATTCTCCCATGCCTTTCTCCCTGCCAAAAACCTCTCCCAGTTAATGAGACCGCTGCTCTGTGCGCCCAGGGCTGGGTGGGTTTTTGGGAGAACAGTGTGAGGGCTGTATGGAAGCACTTTGTTAAATGCACAATTGTGGATTGCCAGCATCATATTTGGAATAGGGTAATTATACTCATTATAATGTAAAATGCTGCTGATTGTAAGATAGGCCATCAATTTAACTACAACTTTTCGAGACGAGAAATACCAGAAATGTTAAATGTACACATCAATTTAAGACATTCTGATTTTAGAAATACAATAATGTGGAGAGAAAGAAGCGTGTCTCTTAGAATTGAAGAATTAGGGTAATAACTGTGGGGAATGGGAATTTGGACAGAAGACATTAAGTAGAGAGAAAATAGATTTGGCGTGCTGGGCGAGTTCAGTTAGATAAAAACATATCCACGTGGATGTTCTGTGAGGGTCTGACACGAGATGGGCCCTGGGCTTCGTGCTGACTTATTAGAGTGAATAAGTCAATCCCTTACCCTCAAGGAGCCCAAAGTCAGTAAATGAGACCCATTCCTGCCGTGAATAATTGACTCCAGGGTAGTGAAGGCTAAGATGATGTGTGCAGGGAGTGAGCACTAGGTGAGCACAGGTGAGCACTTACCTGGGCTGGGGTAGGGGATCAGGGGAGAATTCCCAAAGGAAGTGGTACCTGCTGTGAGTCTGCAAGGGTGAGAAGGAGTGGGCCGGGAGAACAGGCCGAGACAGTGTTGGAGAGAGGGGAACGCAGCAAAGACACTCAGGGGCGGAGATGTGGCTGTGCATTCTTGCAGGGAGGGCCTGGGAGAGGGAGGCCCTGCTTCAGGGAACAGGATGCAGTGGAGTTTCTGAGGCTGCACAGCATGAGATCAAGACGGATTGAGGAAGCAGAGAGGGGAGTCTAGCTGTCTTCTTTTAAGCCAGACATTCAAGAGATTTACAAAAAGTCAAAAGAGTGCCATTCTTTTCAGTAGTGATTATCTATTTTGAAAATACAGTTATTTTTCATGAAAGATATGTTATTTGTGCTAATATGTAATGGGTTTAATGTTGTTATTTTCAAATGAATTAAAAACTTGTTTAAAAATCTCAGTTTTAGTTTGTAATACAGTAAGTGTCGATGGATATGACCAACATAAACAAAAGCTCTTTGGGATTCGCTATAATGTTTAACTTTGAGAATGGTGGGCATGGAAGGTTGGCTTTCTGGGTGGGGCCTGTGCGGGTGGGTGCCAGCGGGATGGGGGCAGGATTGGGTGGAGGCTCCCGTGGTCTGAGGGCAGGGGAATTGGGAGTAGAGGAGGACAGTGGGCCAACAGGAGCCTGGGGCAAACCTTCCTTCAACAGTGTTGCTTCGCTCTCTGTTCTAGAAGTGAGTCACCATTTCCTGAGGTGCCTGGCATTGGAGCTGGCATTTATGACCGTTATGTCGCTTGTCTTCACAGCATCACCATGAGAAAGGGGCCGGTAGGTTTTAGTTTTATAAGTGGCTTCCCCAGCAACAGGGAGTCAGGGCAGGCCAAGATTCCAACCCAGGTCTGTCTGATTCCTGGGCCTGTGCAGTTGTCCCCTATGACAAGTGGCCTCTGTGGACAGGAGGAGGTTTGAGGCCCATGTCCATGAGAGCCTTGGCCCTGCCCCTGGTGGCCCTGTGGGATGGTCTCTGATGGTGTCCAGGAGCACATGCTGCCTGTGGTTGGTGGCAGACTAGGGTGCTGATACCCACCTTGGGAAGGGTGGTGGATGCTGATCAGGAAAGTGACTCTCTGCTGGCGTCACTGCGGCTTGCAGAGGCTCTGGAGAAAGTGTGCAGGAGTGATGAGCTCATCTTTGGGTGGACCCAGCTCGGGGAGCTGGGGAGGACAGGACTCCTTGTCAAGGCAGCTGTCTTCCTGCAGTCATTCAGTGGAGCTCACTTCATGCCTGTATGTGTCAGGTGCTAAACTTGGTCCAGTGGGGAACACCAAAGATGGGGAGAGAAGAACAAACACCTACCTGGTCACCTCTTGTACTGTGGCCAGCAAGCAGAGACAGAATCTACATTGGGTCCTAGGGTACCTGGACTTTCACTTTGTTCTGACACTGTGTGACCTTGGGCATGTGACTTGATCTTACTGTGCCTCAGTTTCCTCTGAGTAAAATGAAGATGGTATACAAGTATTCACCTTGTAGAGTTGGCATGAGAATTAGACAAATAAGTACATGTCAAACATGTAGATCTTGGCCTGGCAGATAGAAAACACGTGACAAATGTCATTTCTAGCATTTTATCTTATGATTCTTAGCATATTAAGATTAGTATGTCATATTAGTATGTCATAGCCCTTTAAGGCCCATCTTTTCATGTCATTTTCACAGTGGGCCTGCCTGTTGGGTGTTTGATTATTAGCCCAATGACATTAATAGATAAATCGACGCCCAGAGAGTTCAGTGACTTGCCCAGGTGTAGGTCTCTGTGCTGTCTCTCTGGCCTACTTCCCTATGTATTTGGACGGCAGATGGTTGACTGTCTGATGCCCACTTCTGACGTTGGAGGCTTTGGGTGTTGGCACGACTTTAACTCATTCTTTCACTTGCATTAAGAGGAGCCCCCCTGGTGGAAGAGTTCTGCGTGGGGCCAGGAAGAGTTCTGCGTGGGGCCTTGGGGAGATGGATATATACTCAGCTTGTCTTTTGGAGTGAGAAGGGAGAACATGGTGGTCTACCTCAATGACAGATTCAGAACCCCAGCCTGTAGCCATGGCAACTTTGTGAGATTCTAGATCTTTGGTCATGTTCCTGTGCTTTCTTTCATTTTCTCTTTCCTCCACCTGCTCCTTCCTAACCACACTAATGTTCACAGAGCACTTCCTCCCAGGAGCTGAGCTCTGCAGCTTGCATGCATTTCCGCCTCTAATTCACAACCATCTGATGAGCTAATGCTAAAGAGAGTGATGGGTGCTCAGCAGGGCCCACCTTGGTGGGCTCTGTTCCAAGTGCTTTTATGTCTTCTCTCCAATCTCAGAACAGCCCTGGGGCAGTAGTACCATCAGGACACCCATTTTATATGAGAAGCTTGAGGCTTGGGGACATGGAGGAAATTACCTAAGGACATTTACCTAGTGAGTATCAGAGGAGGGACAGTGTCAGAGACAGGCAGTCTGATTCCAGAGCCCACTGAAGCTATAGTCTTGGAAAGAAAAGACGTATGGACCTTACTCATTGGGGTGAACAAGAAAGAGAGCTCTGCACTTTGGGACAGAACCTGTAAAAAAATGGAATGGGGATGCTGGCAGCCCAGAGGAAGCCACTCAATGGGTAGCTCTGTTCCCACTGTTGGGGCTGAGGCTGCAACGTGAAGCAAGGAGACAGCGCTGGGGACGAATGGGCTGGGGCAGGAGGCAGCAGCGATGGCAGCCTGGGGTTGAAGGCTCCTGAAGACTGGCTGCTCTTTGCTCTGGGGATGGCCTGGGGCTTTGTACCACCCTGTGCAAAAGAGCATCTTAAATGGTTTCAAATTCCCCCCCGGAGTAGCTCTTAAGACCAGACCACAAGCCAGAGCCTAAGAAAGGCGCTCACTGAAGGACAGTGGCATAGTATGTTTGCCCTGTGCGGAGGGAGATTGAAGAAGCACGAGACCGCCCTCCTCTGCTGATATTTGCTCTGGAATTACTGGCTGCTCACATTGGAGCCACTGCTTGGGAGGATCCAGCCTGTGTTTCTGGAGTTTTAAAGGAATAGGGCTTTATCTTTTTCATGGAGGGTGGTGTTGTATTTACCTGGTTGTCTTAGCTTGGCATGAAGACAAGTGCCACCTTCCACATCTCTGGAAATATTTCTTCCTGCTTCTAACAGCATGCTCTCAGAGAGTGTCTAGTCTTTAACAAATCCTGCTCCTCCATGGGGACCAGAGTGTTGAAAGTAGTCATAAGTGGCATTTATGTGCCTGAAAGTCATGTTCATCTCATCCTTAATAACTCATCTCAGGTGTCTCCTCCTCCAGGAAGTCTTCCCTGACTACCTGGGCTAGTTTGATGTCTCTGTCCTGTATCTCACTGCCCCCGGCATGCTGGAATTCTTGCCTTTACCATACTTGTTTGAAGCTGTTGGCTTACATGTCTGCCTCCTGCTCTGGGCTGCATGTTCCTCAAACCAGAGAGGACTCAATGCTCAGTAAATATTTGCAGTATAAATTTGACAACCCCAGGAGGTAGTCTATTAGTCCCATTTAGAGCAATGATAAAATTTCTAAGAGAATAAGTCACTTACCCAAATTATCAGGCATATGCTTTGAGATTCAATACCGTTTCCAGTAGATCACATTGCAGTTCCACAGCAGCTAAAGACTCCAGAGGAACAAGTAGACCCAGGAAATGACTAGAGCCCAGTGACACACCCAAGCAACAAAGGTGCATTAGGTGCCTACTAAGTGCCCCGTGTCCTGCTGAGGGAGAAAAGAAACCTGAGTTTCTGCCCTCAGGGAGAGTCAGACTGAAGATGGTGAGGTTGTGAGAAGAGTCTTGTCTGCACCAACCTTCCTGTGGCTGGAAGTCAGCAACATTTGCAGCGGGGAGTGATCGCAGACCGTTTCTGGGAATTTGCAAAATGGGAAGGGCAGAGAAACCTACAGTAGTGGTTTAAGGGCTCAGACTCAGGAGCTCAGGCCCCTGTTTAGCAAATTGCTGGCCCTTGGACAATTTACGTTACCTTTCTGTGCCTCAGTTTCTTGATCTGTGAAAAGGAGACAGTGACTTTGACCTTGTTGGGGAGTGGTGAGGAGTAAGCGGGGTCAGGTTTGAGAAGCACTATCCACAGCACCTGGCATGCTGTGTAGAGTCTGAGAAATGCTGCCTCTTGTTATTAACACAATTATTATTTCCAGTAGTACCAGTAAGGGCATTCCCGGCACTGGGCTCTGCTCCCCAGTGTCTGCCCAGCCTGGAGTGGGTGGTTCCCAACTGTGCCAACGGTGTAACTGGATCCCCCATTGCTCTGCAGCTGAACTTGGCTTGAGCACCTTGCTCTCCTCTTCCCAATTGATTGGGGCTGTTTGAGGCCAGGGAGAAAACACAGGGTTCTAATGGCACAAACAGAGAGCCTGCCAGAGGGAGCAGGCTGGCGGCTCACAGACAGTGCTCTTCCCCCCACCCGCTGCTGGCCAGGGTACTTGGGCCTCACTGCCCCAGGCAGGCAGCAGAAGGACATTACTGGACAACCTTAACCATACCTGTTCCTCCTATGGGGTCAGGTTTCTGCAAGAAGGTTCATTCATTCATTCAGCAAGCATGCATTAAGCACCTGCTGTTGTACAAACATTGTGCTGGACACTGAGGGGATTACAAACACAAATTCATTCATTCATTCATTCATTCATGTGTGTGGATATTTATTAAGTGCTTACCGTGTATGCTTCATTGTCCCTGCCATCCTGGAGCTTGGAAAGGTGGGGGTATGAGACACTGGAGACCATGAATAGGTAGAGGAGGTATTATCTTCCTTTTTAGATGGTGCAGTATGATTCCTTATGCAAATTCGGTATTCAAGTAGCTGAATGCCAAAATATGAGCTGGCGATTAATTTTTTAATAAGTACCTACTGTGTGCCCAGCCTGTGTTCTCATTCTGTGGGAGATCTGATTCTCAAATATGTCTAGGAGGGGCAGAGATCTTGGGAGCTATGTCATTCCCAATGGGACACAGTGACACATGAGTGTAATTCCTTCTGAGAAGTGATCTGGGAGAAAAGGTATTAGAAGAAAGTCCAAGATGACCCCTCAGCACTAGGTCTACCAGAAGGACTTGTAAAACTTAGCAAGAGCTACTGCCTCCAATGCATCCCAGTAATGCTTCCTATCTTCTGATTCTATCTTTGAGCTTTCACTGGCAGGCACTAGAGGTTGAAGAAAAATCTGTAGGGAAAACTTGTGTAGATGAAAAAAAAAATCCATCTAGTAGCTTAAATTGTTATGCGGATTAGAACTAGACTACTATTAATCTTTTGTGTTAGACCCTAAGATCTTGAAAGCAGGGGCTATATCTTATTTTTCCAAGTCATGCCGGCAAGCTTAATAATGAGTGCTTGCGTGACTTGATGAGTGTGAATGACTTAATTCATTAGTGAGATGCCTTGGTCCAGCTCTTTATATACCTGTGTGCTGCTGGAGTTTAACCTAAGAACTTCCTCTCTAGGGTAAACAGAGGGTCTCATAATCTTGCTGAAGAAGAAAAAAATAATACTAATATGGAAAATCATTGTGCATCAATATGCAAGAGAAGACAATTGTATGCAGCTGCCTCTGAACAGGCATTAGGAGTTGAGAGGTGTGATGTGGCCCCAGCCTCTGAGTTCTCTGCACATTCTAATGTTTGTTTCTTACATTTGCGCCTTCAGTGTAACACCTCTTTCTATTATCCCTCCACCCTCCTCCCCTGGCTAATTCTTGCTCATTATTTAAGATGTGCAGCTCGGAAAAATTTCCGAAGTATTTTTATAAAGCAATTATAACAGTGATGCCAAAATTCAATGAATACCGTCCCAAAATGGAAAACTACAGTCCAGTCTCACTTACGAATATAAGGCAAGCATCCTAAATAAAATATTAGCAAACAGAGTCCAGAAATACATTAAAAGAATATTCCATGATCAGATGGAATTTGTTCTGGGATGTAACATTAGAAGATCTATAGCATTTTTCATCTCAATAAGTTGATCTAAGGAGAACAAGTATATGATCATCTTGATAGATGCTTAAAAGGCATTCAGCAAAATTCAACACAGAGTTTCTGAAAAATTTCTTAGTAAAATTAGAATTGATGTTTAATTTTTTTACTTGATGAAATAATGTATTTACCCTAATTCAAAAGCCAGCATTGTGCTTACTGAGAAAACAATGGAAGAATTCAGAGTGAAGGAGAGTGAAAGACAAAGCATCCACTGTCAACACTGTTATTTAACATAACACTAGCAATACTAGCCAATGTGATTATACAAGAGAAAGGAATTGATTGGAGGTATGAAAATTAGGAAAGAAGAGGTAAAATTATTGCTCTTTTCAGATAACATGATTAATGCCTGGAAAACTTAAATCAAGTAAAATATACTACTAAAAGATTCAGCAAAGGGGCAGGTCAAAAATTTATATGCAGAAATTAATGTACAAATTATAATAAAACCACAAAGCTATTATTCGTAGTAATATAAAATACCTAAGGATAAACTTAACAAAAAACATGCAGAACTATATGAAGAGAACTTTAAGGTACTCTGAAGGTAGACAGCAAAAGCCCTAAACAATGGTAGGGTCCAGCAGGCTCTTGAATTAAGGAGCTCAACATCATGAAGATGTCAGTTCTGTCTATATTCATCTATATAATTAATCTCAGTATAAACTTTGTGGTAATTTTTAACCTAGACAAATAGATTCACACATCAAATGCTATTTTGTTCTGAATTCAGATTACCTTCATTACCAGCATTCTCTTATTTAATCCAGCAACAAACCATGAGGGCTGTACCATTATTGTCATCAAGTCTATTTTACAGCTGAGGAAGCTGAGGTGTCTGGAGATGAAGTAATTGGTCTCAGGTTGCACACAGCTGCAGAATGACAGAGCCAGCCTGAAAACCCAGGGAGCTCACCTCCAGGATCTTCTTCCCCTCCAACCATGGCACAGCATTGTGAAGCAACTGGAAGCAGATAGTGTGATAGGGCAAGTATAGATAGGCACTTATTATCTTTTCTTATGATAAAATGTAGGGGAAATGCCTGGGATTACTGTAAGAATTCAATTAATTCACTTGTTTAATGCATCCAGCACAATGCCTAGGGAAAAGTAGGTGCCCAATAAATGTTAGCTCCTTTGCACCTAGGATGGAGCCCAGCAGAAAATAGGTTTAACATTTGCCCAGTAATTTGTTCAGCATGATTTATTATGCTCGTACTGTGTGCCAGTCTTCATGCTTGGCTCTCGATATAAAAAAGAATAAATGTTACAACAATGAGTGAAGAAATGCAATAAACAAACAACAAAAAATGCAAAATAAAAAACAAAATCAGTATCAGGACTGCTTGAGTAGCCTTCCTCACTTTTCTGTTGATATTCTGTGTCACCAGATAAAGGTGGAGAGTAGGAGACAACCACCTCCTAGCTGTGTGATTTTGACCAAGTTACCATTCCCAGTTCTCTTTGTCTGTAAAAGGAGAAAGATGATAACAGTACCTACTTCACAGTGCTGTTGAGAGGGTTAAATTAAATAAGCTATACCAAAAAAAAAAAGTGCTTAGGCAATCTATCAATGTTTGCTATTATATGATTACTAGTAGTAGTAATAGTATTGGCATGAACAGATGCTGACCTATCTATCCACCTATCCAACCATCCATCCATCCATTTACTGAACCCGTTTGTTAAATACTATATGTTAAGTACCTGCTATGGTCCAGGAACTGTCCTAGGTCCTGAACCTACAACAGTGATCCAAGCAGACCTCCATCTTCTTTTCTGGAAATTACAGAAAAGCAACAGTGACATTCCCTCCAACCCCTTTATTTTCTGAGCCCTCCCAGGGTAATACACAGAGCTGGCTCCCTGCTGGAATGATAGGGCACTTTTTCGTGGTGAAAAGGTAGATTCAATGGAGAAGGCTTGGGCAATTCCTTGTAGCTACATAATGTGGAATTGTCAGCCCAGAGCAATAAGCTATCTGTTATACAGGTGCATTGCCAACACTTGGAGCCCTAGATTAGGGTTCCCACCCCGTATCTCCCCCCGAAAGTCATTTACTTTTAAGTGTTTCAAATTATATCTTCTCTAGTGTTGCCTTTCACAATGCTAACCACATTCTGTGTCCTAATTTGTATTCTACCTGCCCTGAAATATTTTAATTCAATTTTTGCATTATGTCCGATGTGATGAATTAGAGCCAGAGAATCATTGACTAAGTGTCAGGAAAGACGGATTGAGGAGTTGAAACTAATGGCATCTGGGGACAGTATTTTTCTGCAAATATCAGGGTCACAAATGAAGAGGTAAATTATGTTGCTGCTAGCCAAGAGCAGTACCCAAACTTCAGTGATACAAATGGACATTTAAAAAAAGACAGATACTTGCATCTGAGTTTAGATTCTTTGAGAGATTGTAGTTTTTTAAATACAGGGTCAAGTAGGGATAAAGTAGAATAGCCCAACTTAAAATTCTACAGTCCCTGGCACAAAGCTGACATTCAGAAAGTATGAAAGGGAGGAAGAAAAGAAGATAAGCAGAAGAAGCCGGGGCCGTGGAATGTGGAGGTTCAGATAGAACTGGGTTTGGGCAAACCAGAGTGAATGATGTGAGCATGTGGGAGCCACTGTTAGACCCTGGGCTAAGTCTGTGGGCCAGAGAAGCCCCATCCAGGGTGGACAGTGACAGTGTGCAACAGAATCAGGTCACCCTGGGCTGATGCCTTTTGAGATGTGGACTTGAGGAACACAGGGGATGCCTGCGTTGATGAACCCTCCTTGACACATTGCCTTAGAGGAGCTCTTGGTTTCTTTTTATGTAAACATATATCTGTACTAGATCCACTTCTTATGCCCCCTCCCCTTCCTCCTCTTGCCCACCACATGGCCTGGTAGCATTTTCCAAAGTGCCTTCCAAAGGACATTAATGAATTATGGCAACAAGTGTTACACTTGATCTTAGACAAAATGCCAAGAAATAATTCAATGGCAAAATAATTTGGGAAACATTGATCCATCATTCAGAGAGTTATACTACACATTAGCTTATTAATAAGGCTCTGAGAAGTGTAACACCATAGACTCTTCTTTAATCTGGCCTTTTCCTAACCCACCTGCCACATGATACCCTTTTGTGTTTTTGTGTTTTATCTACTAACGTCCTTGAGAACCGCTGTTACCCTTTGAGAGATTTGAGCTTAGTAATCAGATATGCTCAACACACCTTGTTAGCTTTCTGCAAGTGCTGGGTTTGATTGAATGAATCTTTTGCTTCTGAATCTGCTTTCTCAGCCCTCACCCCCCTGCCTGTGTCTGTCCTGTTCATGATACTCACTGAGAGTCTACCAGGTGGCAAGCATCCCTCACTGGAGTGTTTGCAACTCTCTTCTCACTGCTCCGATCACTGCCTGATGGGATTTCCTACCTCTTGCCTCCCATTACTCCAGCCTTAAAAAGCCAGATTTACACTGGGTTCTTCCATGTTTACAAAGCCCTCATTGCAAGTCTCATTAACATGGCTGTGAGCCCCCGGGCTTCCTCTTGTCACTTCCCAGCTCAGTGCATCTGCTCTCCTGCCAGCTGCCACTCTTCCTGCCTCTGAAGACCACATGCCCTTCAAGCCCACTGCCTTTGCACTCACATGCTTGGTTTCTGCTGTTTCACGCTCTCTTTGCCTGGTTAATACCATGTCTCCCTCAAAGCCTGGCGTCAGGGTACCTTGGTGACTGTCCCCTTCCAGCAGTGCTGTCTGAGGCTTACTCAGGAGTAAGCACACAGCACAAACCTTTAGTAGAGCATTTAGTAGAGCATTCCCAACATGTCCTCATTTCTTGTTTGTTTATTTAAGCACCGATTCCCTCAACTGACCTGAACTTCTCAAGGGCATGGCTTTTGTTTATTCCACTCTGTTCCTCCTGGAACGGGTAGGCTGATGCTCGGGAGATGTTTGCATATGACTTGGCAAAGTGGCATTTTGGCAGGTCCTTAAGGCATGATTTGAATTTGGATAAGTAGTAAGAGTTATTGTAAATGATTTCCACAGGTAAAAATGTGGCATTCTTAGAAAATAACATACTGTGTTCCAGACTAAAATATAGAAAGGTCTTGTATGGTTTGCAAGTATGTTTAAAAATTGTTCAGTTATGTTTATTTTTTCCAGTATGAAATTAATAGTCGTTCCCTTTTAAATATTGTAATATGGGTAATAGAAAAAATATTTATAAAGAAAATCATCTAAGCCACACATGAAATATAAAGCACTATTAATATTTTAGAAGGTCTCCTGCATGTTTTTTCATTGTCCAAGTTTTTATAATGTAATTCAAAATCCTACTTATTTCTTGTAAATAAAACCTAGGTATTTTACAATATTATTAGTTAATATTTGCTAATATAATTGTGTTAATGTAATGGTAATGGCTGTGTAATATTTCTTCCTCCAGATGTAGTATGGGGAGGTTAAAATTTTCCACTATTACATTATTATAAATAATACTGAAGGAGTTTTATGGGCCTGTGTCTCTGACTTGGTTTCATGAATATGAATGGACAGTTTATAAGTCTAAATAGATCTTGCCTGGGTTAATTTCCAAAATATAATTACCAGTGTACTCTTTCTTAATCAATAATTGAGAATCCTGTTTTACTGCCCTCTTGATTTTTCTAATTTTATTGGCAAGAAAGGAAGTTTATTTCATTTTCATTTCTTTGATTACTATTAATGTTGACTATTTTAGATATATATTTTGTTAACCTCTTCTTTTTGTTTTTTTGAGTGGTCTGTTCAGGATCCTTTATTTATGTGTTAAGAAGATTTCCACCAACAGAAATTTCACAGTCCGATAAACAAGAGTTGCTATCCTAAGACACAATTAAAACAGCAATGGACTATAAGTCCTAACACTGAGAAATTTAGAGGATAAAAAATATTCTATTAATTTTTAAAAGCTCAGGACATTAAAAAAACATATTAGACATAAAAGACCTCTGCTTTGGAGCTACCAGCCATGGCCACTGGGGGAGAGTTTTGCTGAAGGGATCTTGAAGTGAGGGGCTGGGCAGGGCTTTATCCAGCACACAGGGCAGATGAGTGAGGTGTTCTTGGGGCAACTCCATTTGTAGCCAAACCACTTGGTTTCAGAAAGAGCAGGGAGTAGTAGAGGGCTGGGCTTTGACACCAGCTTATTAGCTGCTGTCTTAGAGCGTAACCTCATTGCTCTGTACCTCAGCCTCCTTACCTGTGAAATGGGCTGGAAGTTTGGGAGCTCGTACTGGTTACTAAACAAGGGGATGGAACAGAAACCAGGGAGGTAAGAGGAATAGCAAGTGGCATTCCAGATCGAGGCCAACGAAGAGGTGAGCAGAAGCCCAGTAGAAGGCGTCACCCCGAAGGGTCTGAGCAGCGAAGGTCACTGTCCCTTCTTCCATTCTTCCTTGCATGAGCATTTTCATCAGCGATTGCTGTGTGCCAGGCACTGTCCGGGACCCCGAGGGTGCGAAATATACCAAGTCTCTACCTTCATGACACTGCATTCTGAGGAGCGAAACAGAGAGTAAAAGAGAAAATGAAGGAATAGACAGGGAAGGTGTGCACTGTGAAAATGACTGAGACAGAAGTAAAAGGTGAGGTCCCAGGAGGCAGCAGGGGCCAGAGGTGTCAGAAAGAGCCTGGGAGCACAGGTCTACCAGCTCCCATCAGGAGCCTGAGGCCTCTGCAGGAGGGGTGTGGCCGGGGCTGGCTGGAGCTGGCGCCTCGTTCAAAGCCCCTGTGAGGTTGAAAGTGTGTCCCTTCCCTCATTCCACCGGCAGTTCTTGAACACCTCCTATGTGCCAGGCACCGTTCCCGTGCTGGGAAGTGGCAGGGAACAAAACAAAGTCTCAACCCACACGGAGTGTACATTCTGGAGGGAGGCGATGGGTAATCAACAAGCCAAATGCCACAGGTCAGGTGGGCATAAGGCAGGATGAGAGACAGAGGGCGGGGGGCGGGGGGCATGAGGGTGGGGCTCTGCAGATGTCTCGACAGAGGAGTTGCTTGGATGATTCCAGGGACATCCTGGAAGCCAGCCTAGCAGGAGTGACAGGCAGAGAGGCACTGAGGAGCTAGACGACTATAGCTCCACAGGCCACGGCAAGGGACTTCATTATGTGGCTGACACCCCAAGCAAGAGAGGTTGGGTCCTTGGCCAGGCTGTGCTGCAAAGTCCTGAGAGCTGAGGCTGTGTTCGGCCACTGTAACCAGGAGGAACTAGAACCAGAAGTCAAGGGTGGGTGGTACCAGGGGAAGGAGGATGCCTGGGTTCAGGCCTGAGAAGCTAAGTCAGTATCAGATCCAAGGGGCCGGTGCAGGTGCAGAAATGTCGATGGGAATCAGAAGCTGGGGAAACAGCAGGAAGTAGGTGAGAACCAGGAGCAAAGTCTGTGGATGTTGGCAGTGAATGGGCTTGGGCTTCCTATGAAAGGAGCCTTGTCCGCCTGCCAGGGGGGTGCCTTGACCTTGGTGTGCCAGGAAAACAAAAAACAAAAAAATTAAATGAATATGAAAGTGCTTCGTAAATTCCAAACCATTTGTCAGGTTAGTGTCATCATCACTAGTTTCTCTAATAACTAAAGACATGATTATTGAGCTTTCACCTTGTCCCACTGGGGTACTGGATTTGTTTCAAGGACTGTCTTTCTGGAATTAGTGATCAGATCAAATTGTTAGCTCTCTTTGTGATGCACAATTCCAGCTTCCCACCCCGCAAGGACCTCTAATCCGCTAACCTGCCCTATGACCACAGCGTCCAAGGGGCATCTTTACACTGAGCAATGAAGGTGTTGCGCATGGCTTGACCCAAGCAGAGGTGGCTGAGAGGACACGGAGCCCTTCCCTGGGCCCCCAGCAGGACACAGCTCCAGGAGTGATCAGCCCAGGAGAGAGATGGAGGGCAAGGAGGCACGCTCCAAGCTGGAGGCAGCTCCGGAAAGCGGAAAGTGTTTAGGTATTCAGTATAGGCTACAGGTTGCCTCGCAAGATCCCTGATCTCAATTGAAGGTGAAACATTTCTCCCTCTTAGATTTAAACTAATGAGTGAGGATTTCCCTGCTTTTTAAAGTGGTGGGTAATGTGGTTGAGTATCTCACTGCTATCAAACTGTTATGCGAAGCTTCTCTTCTTATTTGACCCCCCAGGTTTATACCTGCTGTTCCCAACTGACAGATAGGGAAATGGGGAGTGTGGAGAGGTCAGGTGGGGAGCCAAGGTGAAGAGATAACAAGCACAGTGAGAGCTAGTGCAGATAATTCTTTCCCGAGAGTACTGGAGGCAGAATTCCAACAATGGAGAAGGTTGGCCCAGACTCATCCTCCCTCCTCCTCAAGTTGACGGGGCTGGTCTGTGAATTTCTTGTGCAGCACCAGTCTGACTGTCCTGTATCCAGGGATCCTTAGCCCTTGGGGACTCACGGACCCCCATGAGAATACAGTGAAAACATTGAGTCCTTATGCAGGAACAGTTGCATTCACACGAATTGGTGTATAATCTCAGGGCTTTATGCACACAAGCATGTCCATTGACCTGAAATGAAGATTCCCTGATACTGTCCAATTTCCACATTTGAATTTCATGTCAATGTCTTCAGCACTTAGTGGAGATAATCATTCTTTATGAGCAGGCTCAGTCATGGCAGCAAGCTCACTGCCGCCTCATCTTTGAAAAGATCTGGGACATTTTTTTTTCTGAATCAAGTAAATATGTGTGGCCAGGCCCGGTGGCTCACACCTGTAATCTAAGCACCTTGGGAGGCCGAAGCAGGAGGATCATTTGAGCCCAGGAGTTTGAGACCAGCCTGGGCAACACAGTGAGACCCCATTTCTACAAATAATAATAACAATAAAAAAATAGCTGGTTGTGGTGGCCCACACCTGTAGTCCCAGCTACTCAGGAGTCTGAGGCAGCAGGATCACTTGAGCCCAAGTATTTGAGGTTATAGTGAGGGTTGCACCACTGCACTCCGGCCTGGGCAACAGAGTGAGACCGTGTCTCTAAAAATAAACAAACAAATAAGTGTGTAATGTTCAGTTTAGTCAGAAGCTGATGGTGATTACAGAATTCTGAGCTGAAAGGAACCAAAGGCATCTCTACACTGACGTTACCCAGTGTGGCTTCTTTGACAGTCGACTTCCTCGAGATATTATTAGGTATTATAGTGAAAGGTTTCCGTGGCTGAGTCTGTGCATTGTTGACGGAAACAGAGCCGAAGGGAATTCTCTGTAGAGCTGTGGTGACTCCCAGAGGGGACCCCAGGATGGAGCATCTCCTGCACCCATTATACCTCAGAATATGTTTAGAAGCATCTTGCAGTTCTAGGGCTTCTCAGAAAGTGCTTCAGGAAGCTCTAATTCAGCTCATCCCCCTTTTTCCTCCCAAAGTGGAAGAAGCAGGCCTTGAATGCAGGAGTTTATTCATTTACTCAGCAAACATTCGTTGAATATTTCCTTCATGCCAGGCCCCCCAGTTGGATTAAGACCTTGCCTCTAAACCTCAAGAGACCCCTAATTTTGTGGGGACACCAACGCTAACATACATGACAATGCAGCTTATTAAGTACTCCGATAAAGGAGCAACTTCCCTGGAAGAAATGCCGTTTCAGCTGGGCTGTCAAGGACGGGATGGAATTTGATGGATGGGAATGAAAATAGTTTTCTCTTCCAGGCAGAGAGAACTTTAGGGCCAAAGCACAAAGGCTTTTAGGCCAGGACATGAGTGAGGAAGGGCAGGTGACTCACTGGGGTGCAAGGGGAGGGTTCTCATTGGAGGAGGAGCAGCCTGAGGTTGAGATGGACCGTGGGGTGGGAGTGCCATCACGAAGTGTCTAGAATGCAGCACCAATGGTTTTGGGCTTGCCTTGTAGTGGCGTGGGTTTTGAGCAAGAAAGATTGTCGTACAAAGATTACGGAGGAAACAGGGCTGTGAGTTTGTCCCCCTGGAGGACGTGGGGTGACGAGTTCAGGGCTGCAGCTGCCTGTGGTGCCCCGTGTTCCCTCTGCTCCCTCCACATCTCCTTTCCACCAGGGCTGCCTGGGGCAGCTCAGTTGGCAGCGTGACCCCGCGTGGCTTGTGTGCATGCAAACTCAGTGCACAAGTGCAAGGCAGTGAATGACTCTGGATCCAGCTCATCCAGTAGCGGGGAGGAGACATACATAAATGCTCCACACTCCTGTCCTTCATGCAGATAATTCTGGAAGATTCTGTAAACATCTGAAGTGGTCTCAGGGGAATCGAGCCACTGTTCCCCACAGCGCACCCTCACATTGACTCTCCTGTCTGCCTGCCTTCCTCCACCTGCTCACTTCCCCACTCTTGCTTCCTGGCGTCACCTCCCAAAGCAACCGCCCACCCGGAGGCCCTTTACACAGGCTCCACTTTGGGGGAAACCCAAGCTAAGACAGGGACATAAAAGAAAGTGGGTGTTATTTTTGTTTGTTTGAAGTCAAGTGAATCTAATGCCAGATGGTCAGGTGAGTAACACAGTATTCTCTGGCTCATTTAATAAAGGATGATTTTCAAGTGTTCTTGGACCTCGCTGGGTAAGTGACTCAACTTCCAGAATCCCAAGGCCGACTAATCCAATCCACAACTCTTACTTCAGTCACCTCTGTAGCATTTCTGTGACGCAGCCATCACTCTCTTTTTCTTATCTCTCGTGATGGGGAAACTCACTGCTTCCCAGATAGACCGTCCTGTTCCTGGGCCATCACTCAACAAAATCAACTCGATGAATATTTATTTAGCATCTACTAAGTGCCAGGTGCTGGAGTTTTTGAAGGGGCATTAATCACAGTGCTCTTCCCTCTAAATTGTGAAGCAATTTAGAAATAGCACAGCAGTCAGATGGGGTCACATAGATACCAGCTTTGCTGCCGATAATGCTTTGGGACATGGGGCTTCCTCCTGAGCCCGAGAGCTTCCTGATAGTCCTTTTCCAAGTCCAGAGCATGGGACGTTCCTAAGGGGAAAGGTGGGCCTGCAGAGTGGACACAGATCTGGCCAACTCTATGGAGCATCAGGGTCTACCCCATGGCTCTCATGTCCTGAGGACCTAGATCTTCAAAGTAAGAAGACAGTTGAGTGTGTGGCCTTCAAAGCATCGTTCCTGCTTCCTCGAGTACTGGGCACCCAAAGCTGTCAGACTGCTGCCATCTCATCCATTCTAGAAATCCCTCCCCTACCTGGGGCAGAGCAAGTGAGGAGTAGGGAGAGACCTGAGAAATGTTTCTCTGATGTTGGCCCCCGCTGGCAACCAGGCAGAAATGCCCTCGCCTTTATGGAGCTGTAAGAAAAGAGGAGACAAGTGATTCCGCCACCTCCTCCTGTCCTACAGACTGTGATATTCAGGGACAGAGTGGAAAGCAGGATGGGCACTGTCCACGACTTGCGCAGTGCACAGGCCGGCGAGGGAGCCCGGGAAGGCAGCAGCCAGTTAGAGAGGCTGCCCTCTCTGGACTGGGACTCAGCACCATAGCAAATGTAACCATGACAGTGATGACGAGCCCAGAGCCCCAGACCCAGAAGGGCCCTTGAAGATCATTTCACCCACCGGTTCTCAACTGGAGGCAATTCTGCCTCCCAGGGGACATTTGTGGTTGTCACAACTTGGTGATGGGGCAGAGCTGCTAGCATCTAATGAGTAGAGGCCAGGGATGCTGCTAACCATCCTACAGTGCAAGGGACAGTCCCCCACACAAGGAATTATCCACCTCCAAATGTCAATAGTGCTGAGGTTCTGAAACCCCGGTTGACTCAGCCTCCTGTCTCCATTTTACAGGTGTGGAAACTGAGACCCTGAGAGGTAAAGTGACAGCCTAAGGTTGCTCAGTGGGCAAGGGGGGAGCAGGAGCCGGAATCAAGATGTCCTGCCTCCCAAACCAGTGCTGTCCCCTGACTACCATGCCACCTCCTGAGAACAGTCCCCAAGACTGCCTGGGGGAGATGTCTCCCTGGCAGGGAGGCAAAGGAAGAACCCAGGAGACCCATCCTAGGCCATCTGGTGCAACATGTGCCTGACCAGAGGACAGCAGGCCTGTGTGCCCTGGTGGGGCTCCTCAGTCCCAGGCTGACAGTGCCAGGCGGCAGGGGCCAAGTGCTGGAGAATGTGCCCAGGGCAAGAGCCTCAGTCTGGCACCCAAGGCTGGAGGAAAGTTAGGGGGACGGGCAGAGGCAGCCCTAGGTGAGCTGTAGGACCAACTGTTCTGTGCATCAGCACATTTAGCAGTATACAGGGGGAATGTGTGTGTGTGTACACATATATACTGTGTGTGTGCATATTGTACGAATGTGTGCATGTGTCCACACATGTGTGCTTGTGCACATGTGTGTATATATGTGTGCATCTATGTGTGCAATGTGTGCACGTGTGTACATGTGTATGCTGTGTCTGTGTGCATGTGCATGTAGACATATAGTTGCAGTGGTTAAGATATTGCTTCTGGAGTCAGACTGGGAATGAACCCTGGTTCCACCACTGTCTCGCAATTCAAACTTAGAGAAGTCACTTATCTGTGCCTCAATTTGCTTATCTGCAAAATGGAAAGAAAAAAATCTCTTCTTCATATGGCTGTGGTGAGGATTAAATGAGGTAGTGGACAGAACGTGCTTAGCTTTTCATAAACTCCCAATGACTGTTAAATTACTTGACCTAAACATTACAGGATTTGGGGGTTGAAGAGGTTTCCAGGATACTCCTTCAGCTCCTTCAGTTTACAAAACTGAGGCTGGGCTTCAGAAAACGGTACTCACTGCCTCACAGTCATCTCAGGAAAAGGTCTCCTGCCCCATTCCAGCTCTCTTCCCAGCACATTTTTCTTGTAGAAACTCTGCTTTGAATGGCACTTACATTCTTTCCAAGATGCCAACCTGAAGGCTGAAGGTTGAGCAGCCCAAAAGCAGTTGCATGTCTTCTGCTGCTGCATGAATAGCAAGGAACTAACATTCATGTAGCCTCCACCCAGTGTCTGGCACTGTGCTGAGTCTCAGGAGGTCCACCAATGACCCTGCGATTATACCCATTTTACAGATGAGGAAACTGGGGCTCAGAGAGGGAGCATGCTTGCCTGAGTCGTCACCTTCGTACATGGATGGGCTGCCATCCACACCCAGGTCGGCCTTCCCTCAAAGCCCTGTTTACTTGATTCCCGGCATTGAGATGATGTTTGCCTTTTGTTGTCCCACTCCTCCTGAGTAAGAGGACCGCTGAGAATCCATGAAATCTTTGGAGTCCCAAAGACAAACTCCAAAGGTAGTGAAGGGACTCTAGCTCAAATACAACTGGTGGGTGAATGTGCCTCAAAGGTCCAATGAGCCTAGAGTCCTGGGTCCCAAGTGACAGAATCCTCACTTACAGTAGTTTAAGCATGAGATGGGTAGGTTCAGTAAAAAACAGAACACTCAGAACCCACCAGCATTCCCTCTCTGGTCCCTGCTTCTCTTTGCTTGCCAGCTTCACTCTTTCTGTCCAGCTGTCCTATGAGCATGGAAACATGACTGCCACCAGTTTGAAACTCACTGTCTATTTGCTTTGGGCTCTTTCTTTTCAACTCTCATCTGAAAATTTTCAGGGAAGGGTTCTGATTGGTAGATCCTGGGATCACATGCCAATCCCTGGACCAATCACTGTGGCAGAGAGGGAGTGGGCATTCTGATTGGCCCACCCTGGCTCAGGTGCCGCTCCCTGAACAGATAGCTCTGGAGGGCATGGCCAGCTTCTCGGGGACTGCAGTGTCCCATCAGCCATTAGGGTGGCTGTGATGGTGGTGGGGAGACGCATGGAGGCCCTAGACAGCATCCCAGTTCCTACTAGAAATAGGGAGAGAGAGCTCTTACTAGATGTGTGATCCTTGCTCACTACTGAGTAACAGATAGCCTTGAGGTCTTTTCATAGCAGTGATTTATGTACCTGGAGCCCACAGCTCTGCAGGAAGGTAAAGGGACACATTCTAAATCCTGACCCCAATCTGGTTTCCGGAGGAGCTTTGTGACATTTTCATAGCTAGATCAGTTCTTAATTAAGTAGCATAAAGAACAAAGATCATTTCCATCTTTACCAAGAGCTTTTTGCTGCCCTGAGGACTGTTGTAGAACCATCACTGTTGCTGATTGCCTGCTGGGGTTATACCACTGGGGTAGTTGTGGAGACAACACCGGGTCATGATCCAGGCAGGCTGCGCAATGTTGGCCCTCGCCCCTCTGACCCACCCCCAGGCCAGACGGCTGTGTACTGAGAATTGTAATGAGCATAGGCTACCAGGGAGGATTAGGGGCCTCCACGGACTCTGCTAGCCCAGTGATAAAGGGAACAAGAAGAGAATAGCCAGAATTCAGCCTTCAGCCTCTGGAGGAGGAGATCCAGGATCTATAAGGCAGAATGGCTCTCAGTCCAGAGCAAGACCAAGCTGCCATCTCACAGAAGGTAGGAATACCTCTGAGGACAGAATTTTCCCGTCAGAAGTAGAGTTGGCTCACCGTGGAAGTATGGACATGGGGAGTCCAAGAAGCAAAGTGGGAAGTACCCCCTGGCACCCAGGAATGTAGCCTGTCTGGTTTAATGGCTCAGTATTCTTGAAGTGGAGATGGAGATGCCAGACTGGCTGGAAGCTCAATGCCATTATTTGGGTGAGTGGCATTATTGCGTCCTTTGAGTGAGGAAACACTCAAATAATGTGGCTAATGTCCTCTGTTTTGATTCCTGTCTCACAAAGCCAATTTCTAGTTATAATGGGTCTGCAGGGGTAGACTGGGCTATGGAAGTATTACCTGGTATCCTTGGTGGTGGTTCTCACTGTATAGAAATCAGTTGACTGGTTTATACATCAGTATCTTCGAGATGGTTAATATGAGTCCACCTATGTGAGGGGGAGGCCCTGAAAATGGAAAATACACGAATGTTGAATTCCATCCTGTGAGGGCATGTAGCCAGATGCCTCTCCTGTAAACATGCTCCTTAGATTTTCTTCAGACTTGTACAGTGAAGGTTCTAAGTTCCTGCATTTCACAGAACTTACACAATTCAAGACTCCTCTTGGTCAAAGCCCTCAGCCAGGCATTGTACTCTCATTTGTGCATTCCTTGTGGTACCTGGCTCAGGGCTTTTTTTTTCTTTCTTCTTACTAGTAGACAAATGGGGAGATACACACTTACAACAACCTCTGTCTCTAGTAACCTCCACCTGTAGCCATTTTAGAGCTTACAATGTTCTCTTTGCCTATAACTTTGTCTTATTGCTACAAGAATCCAAAGTTTTTCAAAGCAGGTATTGTTAAATCAAATTACAGATGGGAAGGTGAGAACATAAGTGATTCCCAGGTTTGCTTAAAGTCCCTCATCAGTGACAGAGCCAAGGTTTGAGCACACATTTGTCCAGCTCCCCAGTTTGGACTCTTTCCATGGGCCCAATGGCTGCCCCAAGTTGTCTGTCAATTTTTTTTTTCCCCTGGTCGTTCTACCTGAAGCTCCCTTCAGTCCCCTCCTGTCCCTTCTCTCCAGCCTCTGCCTCCTCCCAGGTCTGCCAGTGAAAGTCCTACATTTTGTGCCCCGCTCTCATGCCGTCCCTTCCATGAATCCAAACCCATGTTTATGGGACATGACGCTGAGTGTGGAACTGGGGTCAGAGCAGTGGGCAATGAGCACAGACTCCCCACACCCCTCTAAAACAGAAAATAATGCTACCTGCAGGAACCAGGATGGAACTATCAAAAACCTATGAAATCAGCTATGCGAATCATGACACATGAGTCATCGAGTATTTTTGCCATATGAATGTTAAAATAGCATAATCTCCATCAAAATGAAAAATAAAATCAAAGAAAAAAGATGAGCCCTTTGGCATCACTGTTGTTGTCACATACGTGCGCCATCTTGTGGCTCGATCTGTCACTCCCAGAGCCAAGTAACACGTCCCCCCTGGCCTCCCCTCAAGCATTAGGGTGCCTGCGTGCCCATGGGCAGCTTCTGACTTCGTCATCACGGCAGTCCTGGGCAGTGACTTTCCTAACTGAACCTTGCTCGGTGTTCCTGAACTCGCCAGAGTTTTCCAGCCTCAGCACCATAGACATTTCTGGTCACTAAAGTCTTTGTGGTGGGCGACTGTCCTGTGCATTGCAGGATGTTTAGCAGCATCCCTGCCTCTGCGCACTAGGAGCCAGTAGCATCCCCAACCACTTGTGACAACCAAAAGTGTTTCTGGACAATGCTAAATGTTCCCTGGAGCAGGAGGTTGGGGGGGGGGGGAGATCATCCCTTTGCCCCCTACCCAACTTGCAACCCCCCTGCCCCTGGTGAGAACTTCTGCCTTAGGGCACTGCTTGGGTGTGAACCCCAGATCAGTTGCTTTTTTGTTCTGTGACTTTGGGTAAATTATGTAACCTCTCCGAGCCTCCTCATCTTAGCCTAGATTGATAACAGTGCCACCCTCATCGTTGCATGGGATTTTTATTAGGATTAAATGAGTAAATTCATAAAATGAGCCAAAAGCGTGACTCGGCTCATGGCATGTTCTGCATAAATGTGAGTTATCATGATGACTGATGCCCTCCCTGCTGAGAGGGGTGAGGTGCAAGTCATTGGGAGCCACTCCAGACACAAATGAAGAAACGGAGTCTCAGACGGTGGAAGCGAAAGGCCCACTGCCAATGGGCAGATCCAGAATTGAAGTCCACATCTATTGGAATCTGAAGTGCTTTTCTTACCCGATATAGCCAGTGCCTCTTGGGGCCAGAAGGGAAACTGAGGCAAGGGTTGAGGAGTGTGACTTTGGTTGAGTGGGCATGACACTGCTCAGTTCACAGCCCAGGCACAGGCACTTACCTTCAGGCGAAGTCCCCTCCCCTGTGCCCTGAGCTGTGTGGCCTGTACTCTAGCAAATAAACCAGATTGTCCTCAGTTGGGAGGGTCTGCGTCCGGCCCCACAGCCACCATTGAGGAAGTGACACCTGCGTTTAGTGAATGCAGGGTCTTTGGTATTAAGTGCCTCCCTGTGCTTTTTTGGGTTCACTGAGGGGTGGGCCCCCATTTCTGAGTGGTGCTGGCTGTGGTGGAAATTAGAGAGTGGGGGTGAGGGCTTGGGGAGATTGTTCCTGATTGGAGCAAAACCACAGTATCCCCAAGGATACAGTTTTTGTTTTTTTGTGTCGTGCTTTGAATGAGTAAATGTACAGAGGGAAGAAGGAGGAATGGTCTTTGGGGGTCTCACACAAGCCACTTCATCCCTGGATCTAACCCTGGCTAAGCTCTGTGATCTCTGGCAATTTATGACTGTAAGCCTCACTTTCCTCATCTGTACAATGGGAATGATCCACCCCAGCCCTGGGGACTGAGGATCCCTTGGGACAATTTATTTTCCTGCAACCTAGACAATGCTAAGTGCTTGGTAGATTTCAGATTATTTAACACATTAATGGGATCCATCTCCGTGGGAGGACCGGAAGTGTGTGACAGTGGGGGGTGTGGGGGGAGGGGTGGGGAGGGAGGCTGGAGCCCTAGCTGTCAGTGGTGGGGTGTGAGTAGATCACGTGGGTGAAGAGCCCCCACCTGGAGCTTGAGGATGACAGCCTCCTGTCATTAGCAAAGTGAGTGGAGTTGCTTTGTTTAAAAAAAAAAAATTCCTCTCAAGTTTTTAATTCTAAGATTTTTTGCCTTCATTTTTAAATAGGAATTAGAATTCCTAAAGTGAAGGTTGGTGGAATCTCAGGATGGGCCCATAGGGTGAGGGTTGGATAACATTTCCTCCTTGGCCACCTTTCTAATCCTAAGCAGTATTTGTCTGAACGTAGACTCTGGTGTGTGACGAATGCGGAGCAGCTGCCCCCGACTGTCTCTGGGGATGGGAAGGGTAGGGAAACGGAGAGGGAAAATTCTGTCCCTTCTTTCCCCTTTGGAGTGTTCTCTGGTGCTCCCAGGGAAGAGCCCAGCTTGCCTGGTGGGTGGGCCTCTTGGTTGGATGTCATGGTGCCCACCCTCACTGGGACGAGCTGGTGCTGTGGCCCCTGCTTTGGAATCAGTGCCATCAGGGTACTCATTTGCTGGGCGACTGTAACAGGCAGCTTGGCCTCACTGGACTTCAGTGCCTTATCTGTAAAACCCCTGTCCCTGGAAGACTAGAACAAGGGGGAGCTGAAACACTTGGCAGTGGCGCCAGTCAGGGAGTGTTAGGGCAAAGTAGAATCATGGTGGGAGGCCTCAGCCCCTCCCCACCAGGAAATTCTGAAATCCTGACATTTTCTGTTGGAAAGAACTTTCTTGCAGTGGGGTGGTTGGGGGTGTATGTCAAACTGTGCAGATATCACATGTTCTGAGCTCTTTGGTGGTTGCAGGACAAATCTAGACTGCCAAAAATGCTTGTATACCCCCCAGTAAGTGTGGTGTTTGGGGTTGGGGAGGCACCTAACACTTCAGGATCATTTCACAGGTCCAGAGTAGCATTCACTGTCCCCTTTCACCCTCGGAAGAGCCTCTGTTTAGATGGTTAGCTGCAGGCTCACCCTGTCCATGAAGCATGATCTCACTCCATGCAGAGTTAGAATTCCAGCTACGTTCTTACTAGAGGTGTGGCCTGGGGCCGCTTCACCTCTGGGTACGTCAGTCAGCTGTTGCCACAAAAATGCTGTGTAACAAGCTGTCTCCAGCTGTGAGTGGATCCATCCACCTTTTATTCTCCTGGGTCTTCTGGTTGGCTAGAGTGGTTCTGTGAGCCCAGCTGCTCACATGTCTGCAGGCAGAATGGGGCTGGCTAACCAAGGCTGGGCTCGGCTGGGTGGCTCTCCTTCCAGCTGCAGGACTGCAGGTTGGCTGGGGTGGATCTGCCCCACGTGTCTCTCATCCTCCTGTGACCAGTGGAGTAATTATGCATGTTCTTTCAGGGCTTGGCAGAGGCATCAGAGGGCATGTCCAAACATGCATGCATGCATACATGCATACATATCCTAAGCTTCTGCTTGCATCACGGCTGCTAACATCCTATCATATCTTGTTGGTCAAAAGCAAATCATATGACAAGCTCAGACTGAAGGGATGGGGAAGTCCACGCTGTCCGTGACGAGTCCTGAAGTACAGCAGACTTCTTTTCTCCTCTCTTTCTGTTCCTCCCACCTGTTGTCTGTAAGACAAGGAAAAGTACAGCTCATCTGTCATCTGTGCTTCTGCTGTAACAAATTGTCCCGTTTGGAAGCTCCCTTGTTAGATACCAGTTCGAGGTAAAGTACAACTGTCTTCGTGATCTCCCCCACTAAAGTGGAATGGGAAATGGGGAACTTAGCCGGACATGCCGCCTAGTCACTAATGTGCTGTGTGACCCTGAGTAGGCCGCTTCACCTCTCTGGGCATCCATCAGAAGCCTGGCTGAGTCTCTCCCAGCTCTGACAATTTGCATTTCTATGACAAACTCCATCCACTCTAGGGGAGCTTGGAAGGGCTTTCATGGACCACCTAGCCTCTAGCTCAAATTCCTGCTTTTACAGGCAGGGAAACTGAGGCTGTTGAAAATGGATCTGATTCAATCTGGCTCTTATACGAGTGTCAGATTCTTTCGGTGAATATTACTAGCTTCTTGTAGCTAGTGATAGGTGGGCCCTGGGGGTATGGTGGGTGGACTGTATGTCTCCTCCTTACAACCTCACTCACACATGCTATGTTACAGCGAAAGCACGTTTAGGACTAAATTCTGCCAACATGTGGACACTATCACTCATGTAAAAAGAAAAGCAAACAAATTAACAGTATTGTAAACTATTTAGTAGCAAACAATTTAGTGCCCACTTTGAGGTGGACACAGTGATATTTTGAAGCAGGACTTGTCAGCTTTGTGGCCCAATCAGATAGCAGGGCCCTCCATGAAGAGGAGGGACAATGGATCGTTTAGGCTCTGACCTATAGTATATGGTAGCCACTAGCCACATGAGGCTATTTACATTTAAATTAATTAAAATTAAACACAATTAAAATTTAGGTTATCCATGTCTCTCAAGCCACATTCCAAGTGCTCATTAGCATCACGTAACTGGTGACACCATAGTGGATAGCACAGATATAGATTGTTTCCCAATCACAGAAAGTTCTGTTGGACAGCATAGCTCTGGATTTCCCAAGCAGCAGGCAGACCTGAGATTGTAGGGCTTGCCAGATTCTAATGTAAATACTATTCATTTTACTTGTGAAAAATTATTTCTAACAGCCTTTATGCAAGTTAGCAAACCCTCTGGTGCAAATTTACACAGGTCTGTTTTAAGTGCTAAGTAACCACCTCTGAAGGTGTTGATTCCAAATTAGGGCAGTTCATACCCTGGTTTATAATTCTCGCAGCATTGGTTTTTGATTAGAAGTTGAAAATAGTAATTCAATACCCCTAGAGTGTGAATTAGAGTTAACTTGTAGGAAAAGATCGCAGTCTTTATTATGTAGTATTTCAATGTAGATTGCAACATAGGAAATGTAACAGAGGCTCAGAGAAGTGTCAAGCTCTTTTCTGCCTTGGAACATCCTCATGTGCTGATCCGCTTATCTGGAATAGTGGAATAGTTTCTCTTTTTCCCTGGATAAATCTTACCCAATCTTTCCTATCTCAGTTTAAAGATTATATCCTTCAAACAAGATCTTCTTTGACGTAGTCATTTAAATAAATTAGGTTGCTGCTGTCTTTGCTCTGAGGAACCTGTCCTCTCACCTTACAGCACTTGTCACCATTTGCTATTGTGTGTCAGCTTAAGTATTTCTTTCTACCTTCTTCTACTCCTTCCCCCATTAGCAAATAATTCCACAAGGTAAGAGAACACAACCATGCTGTTCGCTGTTGTATTCTCAGCATGAGAGCATTAGCAAAAAGCAAAGCACCCAAATTCAATATTTGCAGTATTATAGTACTTCAAGGTAGACTGGAAGGTTAAGAAAGGGCACTTGAAATATTTGATGGCTAAAAGAGAGGGCCAGGGACTTGGCAGGGGTCCTACCGCGTGTTCCTGGCAAAGTCAGGATTAGAATCCATGGCTGTTGATTCTTGGTTGCTTTGTCTACCACACCTTATTTCTGAGAACCACGGATTGTAGGGCCAGAAGGAATCCTTTAAATACACCCAGCCCAGGGGCACATCCTCACGTATCTACAGGGTGAGGTATATGTGGATCAGGTAGCATGAGACAGTAGTGGCTGATGGCAAAACTGCCGCATCTTCACCTAGAGGGGGTTCTGTTCAACTGTATGCCCTGGACTGCTACCCTCCTCCTTATCCCATTCTGTTCTGTTCCAGACGCCCCCTCCCCAGCGTCTCCAAGTGTCACCAGCTTCCCTTCCTCATGAAGCAGCTGTGCTGTATTTGGAACAGCTCTACTCTTGTCCTCTAGAGAGAACAGGCTGGAGGGAGCAGCTTCCAAATGGGACTTCCTGTTCTCCTCTCCAGGCTCTGACCTGCAGCCTAAGCAAGGCTGGCTGGTGGAAGACCCTGAAGCTTCTTGGGCACCAATTTTCCTTCCAGCTGGGCCTCTTGAGAAATTTGCCCAAGCAAACATTGAAGAGTTTGCTAAGAGGTTTTGGAGTTTAACCATTAGTTGCAATTCAAATATAGAAAGCATCTAGGTTCCCTGGTTAGACTCACAGAAGAGGGCCAAAAAATAGTGAGGCAAGCTTTTAGTCACAATGAGAAGTGGTGAAGAGGGCTCTAGTATTCCCTTGTGCTGACAGCATCACCTCCCCTATCACCCGAGGCTTCTCAGAGGAGGGCTGAGTCATTCTGACCTTTGGAAATGCTCCCGCCTCTGCCTCCCTAGGCTCCAGCTCACCTCGAAGAGGCTGGCATTTTCTCAGAATGAGGTGGCACTTGGATGAGCAGAGGCCAGAAGATATGTAGCTGGAGAAAACCAGCGTGGAAATGCTAGTCTGCCTTTTTGGAACATGAAAGCCCAAGCAGGCACCCACATAGGCTTTCGAGTCCCAAACTCACTTATAGGGTAGCCCCGGTGGGTCCTCTGTGAAGGGAAGAATGGGACCAGTGATGGTCATGCTCTGACATAGCATCACTACCACCAGCATCCTCAGTCACCGTCAGTCACCATTCCATCATCACCATCATCACCATCATCACCATTCCATCATCATCACCATTCCATCATCACCATCATCACCATCATCACCATTCCATCATCATCACCATTCCATCATCACCATCATCACCATCATCACCATTCCATCATCTTTACCATCATCACCATTCCATCATCATCACCATCATCACCATTCCATCATCATCAGCATTCCCTCATCACCATCATCACCATTCCCTCATCACCATTCCATCATCTTCACCATCATCACCATTGCACCATCACCATCATCACTATCATCATCATTCCATTGTCATCACCATCATCACTATTCCATTATTATCGTCATTCCATCATCACCATCATCACCATTCCATCATCATCACCACCATCATCACCATCATCACCATTCCATCATCATCACCATCATCATCAACATCATCACCATCATCACCATTCCATCATCTTTACCATCATCACCATTCCATCATCTTCACCATCATCACCATTCCATCATCATCACCATCATCACCATCATCACCATTCCATCATCATCACCATCATCACCATCATCACCATTCCATCATCTTCACCATCATCACTATTACATCATCATCACCATCATCACCATTGCACCATCACCATCATCACTATCATCATCATTCCATTGTCATCACCATCATCACTATTCCATTATTATTGTCATTCCATTATCATCATTATCATTATCATTGTCAATGTTGTTATGGCCTTATCTATAGTATGTAAGAACTATTGAGCTCTTATTATGTGCCAAGTTCTATGATCATCATCTCCTTATGCCACTACTCTCAAAGGCTCTTGCATTTCAGCAATAAGGGTGTTGAGACTCAGATTGGGTTATGTTATGTAGTGGGGAAAAAAATCCCCCAGTTGGAAAGTATCAAGACAGGATTCAACCCAATTGTTGCCTTCCTCTAAAGTGTGTGCTGCCACTGTACTCAGGATTTTTCCTTCACGGTCCTTATCACAGCTGTACTCAAATAGTTATTTGTGCAGTGTCTGTCTTCCTGGCCTGGTGTTATTTCACGGGTGAGGGCCACCTTGGTCGCTGTATCCCCAGTGACTTGCCCAGGTCTGGCATGGTGTAGGCTCTCAGTACCAACTAGCTGCTTCAGTAAATTCCTGAACCATCACATTCCCTCCGTTTTATGTACTCTTTCCAAGGTTCCAAATGTATTTACGTTCATTATATTTTTCTTTTAATCCTGAAGGCAGATCTAAAGAAGGCAGAATGGGTTGAGTCTGTGAAACACATGAGAGAAAGTGAGTGAATGTAGCTAGTCCGTGATTTAACCAGAACCCCAATGGTCATTTCCAACTTCTGAGTCAGTGCTATTCTAAGTTTCATCAGGGTGATAAATATCAGTGTTCTCAGGGCCCGAAAGCCCTCAGCAAGTTAGAGTCACCACTCTGTGTCCTTTCACCACCCCACCAAATGGGGGGTCTCGTAAAACTGCCCCATTGGCCATGGAGCTGAGTGTTGCCCACAAGGCTGACCAGAGAGACTGGTCACTCTCTGTCAACTCCCTGTCCTCTTCTTTGGGGTTACTTCACATCCTTTGTCTCTTGACATCTCCTCTCCCCCTCCTCCCAAGCCTCCAGGAAGCCGTGTCCTCAGGTTGCCCCACCCAAAGCACCCAGCTCCGTCCTCCCCGCTGGACTCCACTCACATGTTCTCCAGTCTCCCTTGCTCCTACCACATGGGCCTTGACTTTGCCTGCTGCCTCCGCACAAGTATTCTCATTAGTTTCCTATGCCCTGAGCCTGTAGCCTACATCGTGGTCTTTCCCAGGAATGTAAACAAAGCCATTGCCATGCTTTGACTTCCTGGGCTCTGGAGATAACCCGAAGAGTGTGTGACCCTGGGCATGTTCCTTCGCTCCTCTGGGCCTCAGGTTCCTCTTCTGCACAGTGGGGATCGTGATCGCGTCGCTCCACGGGGGTTTCTTTGGAGTCAGTGAGTCAGTGCATGGAAAGTACTCGGGATGGTGCTCAGTGCCTAGAACAAACTCACGACTTGCCTGTCTCATTTAGCTCTAAATATATGACTAATGCCCTCTGCGCACAATCTCGTTTAATCCACACGACACCTATGTGAGATCTGGATTAGTCTTTGTGTTCAAATCCAGATCTGTGTCCTTCCAGTGCCCTTGCCTTTTTCATCATATTCAGTGATAAATTCATTCCTCCCTTTAGGACACTTTGTTTTGTTTTTTCTCCTCATAATGTCATGAGCCTACACAAAATGGATTCATGAATTTGTTTCTTTAGTAAGGCCTTTCAAGAGGAATTCTAGGCTTGAAAATTCTAGGGCCATAATCTGCTGATGGAATAGATGCTTGTGGTGGAGACAAAGGGGAAGGAAGACCTGCGGTTTCCTCAAATGACACCTAGTAGATAGCGTCCCTCTGGACCATGCATAGATCTAGCTTTGGCGATGTCTTTGAATATGATGCATTCATGAAATTGCTGGAAAGGTTGTTAAATGTTTAGTAAATGTGAGGACTAATTATAAATTTCTATTATTAGGGAACAGGGTACTGACCCCACAATACTCTGTAAGTATCCTTGCAACCTGGTATCATTGGATGGCTTATAGTGCATTGTGGGAGAATCTCTTTTCCTCCCCAGTTATCTCCCATAATATACCTGTGCACTTACTCAAATCATGCCCCCGAAGGGGACTCGATTTCTCACCAAATGCACCTGTGTGCAGAGGCCAGTTATTGCTCAGCAACAAGCTTGATTTAAACACAGAGAACATGTGAAACTTATCAGAATATCTTTCATCTGTTCAGCCACAATCTTCAAAGTGGAAAGAGGAGTAGTATCTTGGCTGCAAATCTCATTTCATTTCCTGTCCTCTTTATTGAGCAGATTTGGTACAGATATATCTTTCATTCCAGGGTGGAAAAGAAAATATGGAACTGAGGACTGTGCACTGTAGAGGCTGGAGAACTACGGGCAGCATCACCCAGGACACCAGGTGGTGGTCCCCACAGGAATGTCACCTCCAGCTTGGGACGTCAGGGAGGGAAGATCTCTTGGGTGGTAGGAGTAGCTGAAAAACCAACATCTCATTGGCAGGACCCTGAGGAAGCCACCAGCAGCACCTTGGTAGTGGTCCTACTCTTGCCTTGCTTAACTGGCCCATGACTCAGCCCAGATGGCACCAGTAAGGCAGGCTGGAGCCTTGGGATTGATTCATGTGAGTTCAGCAAGCTTCCATCTTCTCCATCCTCTGCCAGCTTTGGGTCCACAGATCCAATTCAATTTTGTAAGCATTAATGGAGTCTTCCTGGCTGGGGGTATTTCCCCAGCTTGGTACGTGGGACACAGATTAGGCTTGGGCACTAGTTTTAAATTATGATGCCAAGGTATGGATTCAGATAAAGATAATGCAGGCAGCATAATATAGACACCATGAGAAGGGTATAAACAAAGATGTGTCTTCCCTGTGCCTAGCACGGGGTTTGGAACACAGTGTACTCTCAATAAAATTTTAATGAATAAAGAATGAATTAATGATATGATGAATGAATGAATGAATGAAGCAGTCAAATCCATTGAACACAGTAATCCCTCATGAGGGTGGGAGAGTGCTTTAAGAATGAAAAGGTGAGCAGTCCAAGCAGTCCTTACAACATGTACAGTGTTAGAGCAGGATTGGATTTAAGTCCTGTGCATACTGCAGTGGTCTCAGCACAGTTAGGCAGAGGTATCAGCTTGTTGGAAAGCTCATAGTGATCAGTAGGCTGGCCTTGAAGAAGTGGCCTTGTGCTTTCTTTGACACATATGTATTATATAGCTGATTAAGAAAAGACCAGAATGTGTGAGAAAATTTGGTTATAGGAATGGAAGTGATGGGGGAATAAAAGCCATATCTTACAAGTAGAACTACATATAATTCATGCTCAGTTTGTTCAGTGATGTTCAGATTTGTTATGACTACATCTTCAGAACTATTGAAACACTTTTATTTTAAAGGGGGAAAAAGCACATTGTTGTTATGAGTTTGAAACTTTGCAGTCCAGCAGTTAGAAACCCAAATGTCTACAGGGGCCTGGCTAGACTGAGACAATAGGGAGTAGTGGGGGTTGCGAGGAAGTGGCAAACTCTAGCTTCTCTAAAAAGAGCAACTGCTGCTTCTGCTAATTGCTGTTTAGTGGGAATGAGAGTTTGCCAGATCTTATTTGTCATAAGAGGGGGAAAATCTGGATGGATTTTTATGTTAACTTTCCTATTTCTAAAATACCTTATCCACCAAACAAAACACATTCACAGATTCTGCCTGTGGGCTGCCTCTTGGCCACCTTTGGCCTATGTATTCCCTTTTCCACTCCAGCGCAACACTGGAGAAGGAAAAAATTTGGAAAATTGGATGGTGTTTAGAGTAATGAGAGTGGGGACAGTGGTTCTTAGAAAATAAATTTCAATGGATGGGGACAGAGTTGGACTTCAGGGTGAGTGGGAGGCGAAGGCACAGTGCCTCTTTTAAGAAATTTGATAGTAAAAGAAAGAGAGAAAGGGTCATGGTTTGGGTTTGAGCCAGGGGTAATCAATTGAGTTTAGGGCATCTTAGAAAGATGGTAAAGGGATAGCATCCTCCAGCTGAATTTACAGAAAACTGATCATGGGCAACAGTAGACAAGAGATCGGACAGAGGAGGCGGCAGCGGTTGGTGGGTCAGCGCCCAGTGCAAGCAGAGGTTATTGATTGGATCAAGGGCACATGGAGAGTTTTGCTTCAACAAGCAGAAAGAACAATTCTCCTCCAACTCTGAAAGGAACAGGAATAGGAAGAAAAAGGGCTGTGTGGAAAAGTAGGGATGTTTCTGTGCATGCAAAATTATCCCGTTTATTAGAGAAAAGAATGTGACTCATGAAAGTTATTTTTGCCTAGTAAAAACTGCATGGTTGCATGAGAGTTTTGTATAGGCATTTCCCAGAGTGATTAGAGGTGGGTACGCCCCATGTGTCTCTTTTTCCACAGGTTTCTAAGATTAGAGAGATGGTAACCAGGCAGCTGACAGAGAGCCTTAACCTCTCCAAGTTCCACAGTGATTGGATAGCTTTATGACAGAGGAACCAGGTCTGGATTAAGCCCGCAGTGGCATGGACCACTGTGTGTGCTTTCATCCATTTCTTTGTTTATTCAGTTATTCACTCATTTTTCACTGACTCATTCATTCATTTATTAAGTTATCAAATTGCCATGTAGGAAGCGAGGATACTGAAGGCGCTCATGATGGAAGGGGTCATAAGACACACGTATACGTGATTGTGATGCAGGGTAGCATGTCTATGGATGTGGCATGTAGGAACCAGATGAAGAGCTTGGAAGTGAAGTGGAGAAGGCATATGGAAAGAGGAGGCATTTGAGCTGAACCTCTTGAGATGGAGAGAATTTACCTTCAGCTGCATGGATGCAACTCCTCCTCTTACTTAAAGCTTGCAAAAGACTGAATGAGCCAACTCTCCAGTAGATATCTCTTCCACTGAGGTTTATCAATGACTCCTGACTGCAGGTGAAGTATTAATCCTGAGCTCAGGAGAAGCAGACCTCTTCCTTAGCGTTCGATGCTTTACCTCCTGACTGGCACAACTTTCTCTTTCCTTTCTTTGCCCCTGCTAGACCAGAGCTGTCCAGTAGGACTTCCTGAGATGATGGAAATGTTCCGTATCTATGCTATCCAGTATGGTAGCCACTAGCTGCATGTGACTATTGAGCACGTTTAACATGGCTACTGCAACTGGAACCAAATTTTAAATGTGATTTAATTGTAATTAACTTAAATTTATATAAACACATGTGGCTAGTGGCTACTATATCTGAGAACTCCTTGAAAGCATCCAGCTCAGTTCCTGGCACTTACTAGGCACTCAATATAGGTGTGATGAAGGAAACATTTTATTGCTTAGAATCTATTCTGCTCCTTAAGGAGAGTGAATTTCTTTACTGCGAATGCCTTTTTACCACTGGATGCCCCCACTGTTTTGGATTTACAAGTTTGACAGTAAAAGCCACCCCCTTTCTATTCCCAGATTGTGGGTGTCTCTGGGAGACCCAGGCTTTGGGAAAAGAAGCTACTCTGCCTAATGGAGGCAGAAAGATTTGGACTTCATGGTGATGAAGAAGAGAGGACAGAGTGGAGCCAGAAGCCTGGGGCTATTTGCTTGTCATGTAACCCTCCCCATGCCTCTCCTTCCCCCACCCCCAATTTTAAGGATCCAAACTGATAAAATGTTTAGTGTGAGTGGATTTTTTGAAGGAAACGGTGAAGGAGCTGGCCAGTGAAGGAGCTGACCATGGTACCTGGCAGTGCAGAGCAGCACAGAGACCTCACCCAGTGGGAAATCCCGGGGGTTCACAGGTGTCTGAGGGAATGGGTTGCATTTGGAATTGGCAGAGAGAAAACTCGTTCAGTTTAGATTTTTGAGGTATGAGTGGGCCCTCTAGGTCACTCAATCTGCATTGGTAGAAGGAATGGATAAATGAGTGAATGGATGAATGAACAGAAAGAGGTAGAAGTTAACATACAACATAGATTCTTATTCTTTAACAAAATTTATCACTTCATATCTGGAAGAGCCCAACACTTACATTGTTTGGAGGAGGCACCTAAGGCCCAGAGAGGGGAAGAGTTTGGACTGAGGCCACACAGCTTACCTGATTAATGGTAGGACAATAACTAGAGTTTGGGTTTCTCAATTCCAATTCTGATGCCTTTTCCAACTTATTCCAGGCACTTTTATAATGTGGGAAGAGGGATTTTTCAGTATGCACACAGCTTCTTTAATGGGTTTGCCCTGTGGTCCCTCCTCTTTCTCAGCACTGGCTTCTCCTGAGATTTCCTGAGCCCAAGCTGGCCACCCCGCCCCCGACCCACATTATATAAGCCCCATAAGGGAAGGCTCATTCGTGCCAGAAGCAGCTCTGTTTTTTTGTGTGTCAGCATCTCCTCAACAAGAAAGGGCATCTGCTGACAAACAACCGGCATGTTCTGGAGAGCACAGATGGAAATTCTGGACTGGCGGCGCCATGCGGGGCCGACGCTAGCGAGTGTTCTCACACCCTCGGCTTCCCTCCGCACACCACTGTCCAACCAGCAACTTCCAAAGAGCAGTGATCACAACACAGCAATACGAGTGAAAAGAACAGCACGCGTGTGTCAGGCACTCTTCTCAGGGAGGCGCTACCATGTAGTAATTAATCATCTAGCAACTCTCTGAGGTCAGTACCACAATTGTCCCCATTTTATTGTCTCTCAAAGAGGGCATGTGGCTTGTCCAAAGTCACACAGGTAGGAGATGGCAGAGCTGGGATTTCAACCCAGACAGTCATACTCCTGGGTCTAGGCTCCCAGCCACTCCCCCATGCAGGAGCCAGACCCACCTTTACACACTAGTGTGTGACCTTGGGGCCATGCCTAAGCCGCCTGACATTTGGGGTCCTCCTAGGCATGGTAATACTCACTCTCCGAGGGTCACTGTGAGAAGTAAAATGGCTGGTGTGTACAAATCATTCCCCATCGTGCTCTGCCCAGCACCCTGAAGGTCCTCAGTAAATATGGAAAGAAAGGAAATTATAGAAGCATTTGTTTCTCCAACTCTTTGACCATCTGAGATTTGCCACTAAACTTTTCCCTTTTACCTGGCTCATGCCTATGTAGCCCCAAGATGGTTCCTATCTTCCTATATTGAATTGATTTGGAAAAACATTTAGATGATAAGAATACGATGTGCATTTTATGAAGTTTCTCTCTTGGTTAGTAGTTTGAAAAGCTCATTTCTACACTGTCAGCCTTCTAAGCTCAGTCTTATGGCACAGAATCAACCCCTAAAAGATCAGGATGTTATACATTGAGTAGTTATTGTATGCCAGGCACAGGACTGGGCATGTTAACTTCTATCCTCACAGTGAGCCAAATGCATCTACCGTATCAATGCTGTCTGCACTGTGATTCCTAAACTGCAAGATCAGCAGGCTTTGGGGAATCTGTGGAGCCCTTTATATGCTGTGAACTCCATGTCTGTAGAAATGTCTTCTGAGTTCCAAACCAGTGACCAGCACGGGTGACCTATTAGTACCAGCCCATCATTCATAAGGTAGGTGCTGACTATATAGTTCTTGACTTGAGAAGCCATTATACCCCCTCTTGGGCGGTTTCTCTCTGATTTGGCATTTGGAGTCTAGATCTAAATCTCTTTTGAAATCACCTATTTTTACTTGGAAAGGATGGAATCTTTAAGTGAAAAGCAAGGAGCCCTGACACCCATGCCTTGCCCCCCATTGCACTCTGCTGGACCCTGTCGCCCTGGACTGTTGCCCTTTAGTTCCTCTATCAGACTGAGAGCTCTCGAATATCCCAATGTGTGCTGGGTTCCCCCTGCTGCCTTGCCACGATTAGATATTTCAGAGGTCCTCCTGCCTATGAGCACTGTTACATGGCTCCCTGCTTGGAGAGCATGGGAGACAGGCACTCACGTCCCACTGCAGGGAGATCACTTAGGTACAGTCCTTTTAGAAAGCAATTGGAAAGAGGTATAAAGAGCCATAGAAAATTCATCCCGTTTCCCCATTATTTGTATTTCTGAGAAACTTACTTAAGCAAAGAATTTGATGTTAAACATATAAGTTCCTGTGACATCATTTCTAATAATGAGAAAGTTTGAAACAACCTAAATGCCCAGCAATATGGGAAGATTTAAATCAACTGTATCTGTCTCCACCACTGGATTGTAGGTTCTTTGAGGGGTTCCAGGGTGATACATGCCCTGGATGGAATATTATGTAGTCATTAATATTTGGTTTCATAACAAGTTCATAATAACACAGGAAAAAAACTTACGTTACTGTGTTTAGGAAAAAAAGAAAATCAGGGAGCACAATAGAATATGTAATATCATTCAATCATGCCAAATACACAACATCTTTATGTACAAAATTTGTCAAATACTACAAACAGTGGGTTCTGGGTCATGAAACTTTGAGTAACGCATTCATTTTTCTTTCTTCTGTGTATCTCTCTTTTCCACATTATTTATAGTGAGAAGGTATTATGTTTATAAAGGGAAATAACTTCTTAAAGTGCTGACTCCCGGCTTTCCTAAGACCCTTTCCCCTGAGTTTGCATTTATGTGGGGCAGCATCTTACTGATGAAATATTTATAAGGCCAGGAAGTGTGGAAATGTTTTAACCCAGGCTCATTCTCTCTTTTGTTTTCTCTCTCTCTCTCTCGATTAACTGTCTTACCAGTGAAGTAATGGCACTTGTACCTACGGGGCTCAAAGAGGTGGTTGGTAAGGCTTGCTCTGCTTTAGACCATGAGGAAAGATCACAGAAGCCTCTTTACAAAGTGCACACACCCAGGAGGATGGCACTGGGGATGAGTGGCCAGGGAACGCTGTCATGTAAGGAACAGGCCCTCTGTTCCTTTGCTCATCCTCCATCCATCCATCCATCCATCCTCTCACTATGAACAAGTGTTGTGGATTCAGAGATGAGCCACACCCCTTCCCAGCACTCAAGGTGCTCACGGTACTAGGAGCAGACCCACAAACCTGCAATGAGGCACAGTGATGCAATGAGCTAGAGAGGTGAGCAGAGCAGGAGGGGCAGCTACTGCAGCAGGGAGGGGTCTGGCCAGGCCGAGGGGGTGGGTCCCAGAAAGGCTGCTTGAAGGAGAATGGCAAGTTGGGGCAGGCAAGGACGATGAAGAGGATTCCACGTGGAGGGGACATGTTGAGCAAAGCCTTGGTCGCCAGAAGCAGGACAGTTTAATTGGTTTGACACCATGAGAACATAGATGGGGTGCTGTGTGTGAGGAAAGACAAGGATAGGGAAAGATTCACGAACCAGCTGGAAAAGTGTGGCCAGGAGTGAAGAAAACTGAGAGTAGAACCCACTGCTAGGTCTCCAACTTCTCACTCCCAAAGGGCTCTCATACGGCAAAGGGATTAATTCATTGTCTCCGTGTGTCCCCAGCAGGTAGAACTAGAGCACAGGAGTGGGTGGTGGCACACTTTGCGTGTCAGAGCTGTCCAACCGACCATGCCATGCGTGCGTTGTGCAGGGGCAGAACGCCTAGTGCATTTCTGGCCTGCCCCTCTGATGGAGTTCTGACTGAGATCCTGACACGCCACGTGGGGAAACTGGGTGATCTTGGGTGAGCGCTGTTACTTGTCTGAGCTCAGTCTCTGGCCCCTGAGAAAACTGGCCCTATCACACCTGAAGCATGTCTATGATCATTATCTCATTGAATCTGAAAATAACACTGAGAAGAAGGCCGGCAGCTTCCCCTTCTACAGATGTGGAAACTGAGGCTCAGAAAAGTTAAGTAACTTACCAAAGCTCTATAGCTAAGTAGCAGTTGGACAGAATTTCCTTGTCAGTCTTCACACTTAATGTCTCCTATGCTGATGTTGGCCACTCCCTGTGCTGACAAAATCATTTCAGATCATTAATCAGGTGGGTGGTGGGAAGTAAGAATGGTGGGCATACAAATCAGTGACTTCCTTAAGGTAGATCTGAGACAGTGTTTTTCCCCAAACCAGTGACTCTGTCAATGCCATTGTGATCTGCATTAGTTATCTATAGTTGTCAATTGCTGCTTAATGAATAAGTCCGTGATTTAGCAGCTTAAAACAATAAATATTGGCCAGGCATGGTGGCTCATACCTGTAATCCTAGTGCTTTGGGAGACCAAGGTGGGGGGATCACTTGAGGTCAGGAGTTTGAGAGCAGCCTGAGCAACATAGCAAGACCCGTCTCTACAAAAAGTAGAAAGATTAGCCAGGTGTGATGGTGCGTACCTATAATCCCAGCTATTTGGGAGTCTGAGGCAGGACAGTCACTTGAGCCAAGGTGACTGAAGCTGTATTGAGCTATGATCATGCCACTGCCCTCATGCCTGGGCACCAAAGTGAGACCTTATCTCCCAAAAAATTTAAAAAAGAAACCCAACAACAAGTATTTATTATCATACAATTTCTCTGGGTCAAGAATCTGGGTATGGCTTACTGGGTACTGGATGCCTCTGGCTCAAGATCTCTTATGTGCTGCTGCCAGACTGTTGCTGGGGCTACTGTCTCATCTGAGGGCTGGAGTGGGGAGGCAGGGTCTGTTTCCAGGCTCACCCGTGTGGTTTTCAACAGGCCTGCGTCCCTCCCCACAGGGCCCTCTCCATGGGCTGCCTCATGACACAGCAGCTGGCTTTCCTCAGGGCTAGCTATCCTAGGAAGAGTGAGGGAGAACATGACAGAGGTCCCCCAAGAAGGACGCCAAAGTCTTTTTCTATCCTAATCTCAGAAGTGACATCCCATCACCCTGCCCTACTCCGTGCATTAGGAGCAAGTCACTACATCCAGGCCACGTTCAAGGGGAGGGGATTGCACAGGGGTGTGACATCAGGAGCCAGGGATGATCAGAGCATCTTAGAGACTGCCCACCACATGGCCTCTGACCGGCATGCCCTGATGACTTGGAGCTCTCTCGAGACATCTGGACTACTCAGGAGATCAAGGCAGGTGGTGGATATGGCACTGCACCCTGGGCTGTCACAGGCCGTTGACCAGAATGTGGCACAAGAGCTACACTGTCCAGCCAAGCTGATCTCCTTCCTCAGCACTGCAGGGCCTCTGCCCTTGCTATGCCATCTGCCTGGACACGTGTGTGTATGTGTACACACACATATATATATTTAAAATTATTTTAATAATTATGTATTATTTACTCATATTACTTAATTTAATATATAATATTTTATTATACATTAGTATATTATATACCTTATATATTATATATTATATGTTATTATCAATAATTATTATTCCCTGTTTGTCCCAGTAGAATGGGGGGAGACTTTATCTCCATTGCTGGCCACTATCCTACAGAAAATGTTTATTGAGAACTTACTATGCTTTAGATTTGGGGGATACAGTTTTTAGTTCTCACCTGCCCAGGAGCTCAGCGACTAATGAGGAAACAGGCCGTTTAAAACCCCTCGTGGTGGAAACTCGCAGTGGACAAGCAGGTGGGCAGCGTGGGTGCTGTGGGAGCCCGCCCGCAGGGGCGGGCAGCTGACGAGGACGGCAGGAAAGGCTCCCCCGAGGAAGTTCCACGTGAATGGAGATCAGAGGAAGAGCCAGGTGAAATAGAGAGGGTGTGAGGGAAAGAAAGGAACGTGCAAGTTCAGGGTTATAATCCCCATTTAAAGATAAGAAAGGTGAGGGTCAGAAACAATTCAAGTTCGCCCTGACTGTCACAGCTAGAAGGTACGTGGTGGGGCCAGGCCCACCCCCACCGACTCCAACACTCCCCCCTCCCGCCCGCGGCTCCAGGTCACCTGGCTGCCGCCCTTGACTCGCTGGATGTTTTCTGCTCCTTACTTACCTGTCTCTCTTGGCTTTTGTATTTTTTAACCTCTTGAAATTGAACTTGTTTCTATTTAAAGGATCAAAAATTCCAATTCTCTTTTTTTTCTATTTCAGGCCCAGATGGGGACATCTATTCTTTTTACCAACCCATAGAAACACATCAATGACTCATACTAAAGAAATGGGCTGTTTAGTTTCCTTAGGGATTTCTCTGTAAAGAAAAAGATGTATGAAATCCTGAAGACACTTGAATTGTTAAAATTGCATTCATTTTCAAGGGGTCGGAAAGTTTGCACAGTGCAGAATAGCCCAAATAAGGAGATAAATGACATGGAACCCGTAAACCCACCACTAAGACCCATCCCCTCCGGCATTTTCTCCCTGACTTTACCTGTGGGCAGTTTCATATACTCATTCAACACTTTATGCTGTTTTGACACTCATCAGATTTTAATTGAAACAGAGACTATAAAGTTTTGTTCAAAGATGAAACAAACATTTAACAAAATCTATCTCGGTTTCATGGAAGGGGCACGGCAGTGTAAGGGAGGGAGACTGACAGACACAGACAGATGGAAATGTCAGTAAGGGAAGGAGGATGAGGAGAGCAGCAGAGAGGGGGGCACACGGGCACACGGAAGAGCAGGTGAGGGTGGGAGGAGGGGTGTCCATTAGAGGCTGTGATGTCTGCACGCTAAACGTCTCTCCTCGTGCTGCAGCTGAGCCATTCAGTCTGCAGGTCAGCTGTGGGATGCATTCGCCGCTCAGGACTGCGGTGACCACTGTTCTCAGATCTGCAGCTGCTCTTCATCTTCAGCATTCAAAAGATAGGTTGTTATTCTGATAAACAAAGTAGCCCATCAGGAAAATCTCTTCCTCCCCTGCATCAGCAATGAGTATAATATTTATGTCATTTTTGCCTCTTGACTTGTTTATATCCCATAATACTATACTATATCTCCTCTACAATGCTGTATTCCCAGTGCCTCACACAGGTCCTTTAGTATAGTAGGTATTCAGTAAGTGTTTTTGGAGAGGAGGAGGAGGAGGAAGAGGAGGAAGGGAGAGGGGAGAGCAGAGGAGGGGGAGTGGAGGAAGCAGCAGCAGTAGCTGCTAGGAGTCTGCTTGCTAGACTAGGAGACCAGATGTTAACACCTGGCTGCCGTTTCTTCCAAACTGGAGTCCCCCAGGGTGGCCCTGGAGAGAACACTCCCGAGTCTCAGCTAGGGCCTCTGAGGATAAGGCCGAGTCAGCCCTCGAGGGTGTTCCTCATGGCGATCTGGGACCCCGACTGAGTCTAACTCTGGCTGTCAAAGTTGAGAGCCTGGGGTTGAATCTTAGCTCCTTTACTGCTAGCTCTGTGACTCTGGGAAATTCTGAACTTGCAAATTCCTCATCTGCAGTGTACAGATAAAAGTTTTAACGTCCTCTAGGGTTGTCCTGAGATCAGATGAGTTACCGCATGTGAAGGGCGTGGAACAGCGCCTGGTACCTGGAAGGTGCTCCGTGAGTATCAACACTAGTGCTATTCCTGCTCCCAGGGTGAGCAGAGCACCCAGCCGAGCGAGGGCAGCAGCAGCCAGGAAAAACAGGGCAGATGGGACATTTGGGTTTGTCGCTCATCAGAAGCCACCCCAGTGGATGATGTCTTTGTCACTGACGTGCTGACCATTGACAGGATGTAGGGCAGGAAAGGTGTGTTCAGCAGTATGGACAGCTGCCGCCAGCTCCCAGGGCTCCTGACTCTCATTGCATCCTTCTCCAGCAGTGTGTGTGTATCGCCGGCATCCTATATATATCCTGTACAGTGTGACACACAAGTGTCTGGCTGTAGAACATCAAGGACTAACAAATTCCCACTTGCTCCCCAGTTGCTGATGGGGTCTCAAGATTTGCAAGGAACCCCTTAGGTCTGGTAGACATGGGTGTTTGGTAACTTGACCATGCATCGCTTCCGATATGAGCTCAGGATTGGAGGCTGAAGTCACACCTTGCAGTCCCCTGAGTGGTGAAATGGCCTGGGGAGCTGAGAGGAGGTCAGTGCACCTGAGCGCACTCAGCACAGCCAGGGAAGTGACATAGATCATTGGAGATTTTCCTAGGACAAATGACATTTAACCTAAGCCTGGAACCAAGCTCTGTCAGTTCCCTGAGACTGCTGTAACAAAGTACCCCAAACCTGGTGGCTGAAAGCAACAGAAATTTATTGTCTCACAGTTTTGGAGGCGAGTCCAAAATGCAGCAGGGTCATGCTCCCTCTAGGGGCTCCAGGGGACAATCTGTTCCTTGCCTCTTCCGGAGTCTTGTTTCTCAGCCAGCATCCGTTTGTGGCCGTATCCCTCCAGTCTCTGCCTCCATCTTCACATCACCTTCTCGTCTGTGTGTCTGCGCTCTGGGTATCTCTTATAAGAACACTTGTCATTGGATTTAGAGCCTACACTGATAATCCAGGACGATCTCCTCATCTCAAGATCCCTCACTTGCATGCGTCTGCAATGACCCTTTTCCCAAATAATATTTCATTCCCAGGCTCCAGAGTATAGACCTATCTCTTTGGGGGCCACCATTCAAGCCCACTACAGGGGTCCACCATATAAGTCTCTTCAAGTTGTGCACTGAGCAACACCGGGGAACTTAATTCATGATTTGCACAGGGCACATCTTGAACAACTGTGTGGGTAGCCCTGAGGATGAAGCCAGTCCTCGTGGGCCTTGAGGTTCAAGCTGCAGTATTTTGATGTCTGGAGTTTGGGGAAGAATGTATCAAACTGGAGAGGTAACGGGAGCAGCTCTAGGAGGGACTGAGCACCAGCCTGTTGGTCACAGAAAGCCACGGCAGGTTTTCTCGTGGAGTCTTGGCCTGATTGGAGCTTTCTGGGGGTGCAGTGGGTGGTGGGAAGGATGAGGGCTACACCAACCGGTCCTGTATTGTATGGGCGCTGGAAAGGGGTGCAATGACAGACACAGCCTCTGAATTCCACACAGATGTGTCACCTTGACAACAACAAAGGTCGATTTCAAGGGAATCTCAGAGTCTAATATCTTCTTCTCCTAGCAGAGGTTCTGCTGCATATGCAGAGTTAGAAAATCCTTCCAGGACTTGGGTGGAGGTGCAAGCTCAGCACTGGAGGGTTCTAAGCTTATAAGCATCTTCTGTTACATCACCTTGTTACCTGAGTTGCTACAGAGGTGTGGGCTTGCGGAGGAGGAGAGTGGGGGCTGAACATGTGGGGCTGCCTCAGCCAGGAAGAAGGGGTGCCTTCTTCTGCTTTTTCTTAGTTTGCACGGAGGCATCACAGGGCTTGCAAGGGCCCTGCCTGTTGCCCTGTTTCCATGCTCTGCAGAGCGATTGTGGTTATCTGCTATTTTCTTGCTAATTTGGATATTGTCTCCCTGGCTCCATGAGAAGTCCCAGGAAGGCAGTGTTCGGGTTTGCTGAGCTCACCCCCTTCCCCAGTGCCAGAGAATGCCTGGCACTTAGTAGGCACAGGGTGAACAGCTGCTGAATGTGACAACGAGGAGCTCAGTGACTGAATAGGTGGGAGGGGAGGTGACGGCAGATTTACATTTCAGGAGGTCTCTCCTGCTTCCGCCTGAAGATACTATGGAGAGTAGACAGGAAGTGAGGCGTGTGACTCAGGAGATGTCCCGGTAATTCAGGGGGAGAAGGTATGAGCAGGTAAAAATGAGAAAGAGGGGTGGAGACGTTTAGGAACCAGAAACCACAAGACCTAGAGATGAAGGAGGGGCTCGAGTGAAAGCAAAGAGAAGAGATACAGAGTATTTTAACGAATGGTATTTATTGAACATTTATTAACTCTGTCACTACAAGACTCAGAGGTGGATAGTATAATTTTCCTGTCCTGCAGGTAAGAAAATGGAAACACAAAAAGTTTAAAGCACTGACTCGAGTTCACAGAGCGTGTACATGTTCACCCAGCTGTGTAGAGTCAGTGTCAGGACTTGAACTTGGGTGATCTGGCCCCTAAACACACGCTAAGAACCACTATGCTGTCCTGTCTCCCTAATCATAAAGCAGGCCTGGCCTGGCCCGTGCAGGGGAGAGGGACTTGGTCCTTCCTTGGACCACCACGTTGGCCCAGGTGCCCCCCTCCCCATCCCAGGCAGTGTGACTGAGACACTAGGGGTGCTGTTGTCCCCGGCAGGGAGCCTGCTTAGACTGAGTGCAGTGGCTGGGGGAGGGGGAGGCGCTGAGCCCCCAGGCCGGCTGGTGGGTGGAAGCTGGTGTGGCTTATTTCACTTTCCCAGTCCTGGGTGTTTGCTTTGGTCCTGTGGGCTCCTCCTCCCAGCCACTGGACTCAGTACCTTCCCGCTGTGGTTCCTGTGAATGTGGGGGACCCGGCCATCCTGTGTGAGCTTAGAGAGCAAGCATCCTGCTCGCCTGTGCCCCGGGCTGGCTCTGGGGTACGTGGGACTTGGTGGTTGTGGGACAGAACCTGGAGATTAAGGACCCAGGCCCTGGGGCCCTGCAGAGAGGCCTGCCCCTAACGTCTGTGAGCGGGGAGCTTCAGTACCAGGGCAGGTGGGGCCCTGGAACACAGCTGCCCCTTTTCTTCCCACCCCAGCTCGTCCCACACCACCAGGAGTTTTGTGCATATGTGTGCTGTGGACCCCCAGCCCACACATCTGAGCTCCCTCTGTCCCCCACCAAGCAGCCCCCCCAGCTTCCCCGTAGGCTCCCCTATACTCACGCAGGGCGTGGGCTGCCCCAGGCTGCAGGGAGCCAGGAGGAGGCCCAGGGAGCCAGCAAATGCACGGCTGCTGGGCAGGGAATTGCGTGGTCCTGGGTGCTCACTGTGGGAACACCAGCTCCAGGGGGGCTCCTCCCCTTGGTCCCGCAGACTCCATCCCTGTGGGGAGGGGCACAGATGGAGGAGGGTCCTAGCAGAGCTCCGAAAGCCCGAGCTAGGACAGGGTCCCTGCGTGCCCAGGCCCAAGGGTCACACTGCCCTCAGATCTGGGTCCAGGTCCTGTTACCATGTGGTTTGGGGCGGGTTACTTCATTGCCCTGAGCCTCAGTTTGTTCATCTCTGCAATGGAGATGGTAACAGCACCTAACTTCACAGAGATGTTATGGGAACTCAGAGAAATAAGGTTCACAGGGTCTTAGCAAGCTGGCATACAACCCCCAACCCCATGCATACCAGCTCTTGCTCAGTTTTCCTCAGGTTGGCCTGTTTCTCCTCACACGTGAGATCCTGCAGCGTGTTAAAGGCCGTAAGAACAAGGACCAAATTTGTCAAATTCACTTCTGTTTTTTCAGCTCCTGCCTCAGTGCGTGCTCATAGTCAGAGTCAATAATCAAGTGTTGACTTTCTGGGCTCTGGGGTACAGCGATGAACAAAACTCTCAAGACTCCCTTGTTGTGGTACTTTTATTTCAGTGAGGGAGATTCACCAAAACGTGAGCACTAAATGTAGAATTCGGCGGGTGGCTGCAGGTGCTCGGGAGAAAATAATACAGCGACCAGGACTCGCTGTTTTAGATGAGGTGGTCAGGGAAGGCTCTTTGATAAGGCGAATGAGTGAATGACTGAATAAAGGAATGGGTGCCTCTGTTTGTGCCGCTATAACAAAGTACCTGAGGCTGCATAATTCATAAAGAGCAGAAATTCATTTTTCACAGTCCAAGATCAAGGCACTGGCAGGATTGGTGTCTGGTGAAGGCTACTCTCAATCCCCTGCCAAAGGTCACACCTCTTAATACTCTGGCACTGGGGATTGAGTTTCAACGTGAATTTTGGAGGAGGCACATTGAAACCGTAGCAATGGATGAGTGAGTGAATATTAACTGTCTGAGGGCAGGGGATGGGTCTTTTCTCTGTTGTGTCACTGGCCTCTCGCACTGTGCCTGACACACAGTGGACACTCAGAAAATTTGTCTGATGGATAAATAAAGGTCAAGACTTTGGCCAAGAGTCAGAATCTACACCAACCCACAGGTGGCCTTGGATTCCAGCCCAGTGGCCTCCAGCACAGGAATCCCATGCCTTTACTTGGCAGCCTATCTCCTTTTTGAGAAAGCTTTCCAAAGTTATTGTGTATGTCACCCCAACTTCTGCCTGCATGGCACTTCCTCCTTCTGCCATGACATAGCCTGAGCCCTCAGAATCATCTCCACTACGTTGTCTTTGAATTTTTGCTTGATTTCCCCCAGAAATGGGAAGCTCACCACTCTGAAGAGTGCCCATTCCAGTGTTGTGCTGTAATGACGTTGCTTCCATTTGGGGTGCCTAGCTCTCTCCCACAGAGCCTGAAGAGTGTTGTACCTTTCACATGGGACATATTAGTTTGCTGGGGCTGCCATAGCAAAGTGCCACAGACTGGGTGAGTTAACGAAGTTTATATCCTCACAGTTCTGGAGGTGGGAAGTTCCAGATCCAGGTACTGGCAGGGTTGATTTCGTCTGAGGACTCTCTCCGTGGCTTGCAGAAGGCCGTCTTCCCCGTGTCTTCACGTGGTCTTCCCTCTGTATGTGCCTGTCCTTCTAAGGACACCAGTCACATTGGAGTAAGTCAGCCGAATGACCTCATTTTAGCTTAATTACCTCTTTAAAGACCCTGTCACCAAATGCAATCACATTCTGAGGTCCTGGAGATTAGGACTTCAACATTTGAATTTTAGGGGACACAGTTCAGTCCAGAACACCAGCCGACCATCTCTTTTCTCAGACCTGGACCTGAGGCCCAGAGTAGGAGGGGTCCTGATCAACACCCCAAGTCTGCACTGGAGCCTGGAAGGAACCCAGTTCTCTTGACGCCAGCATGCTGTTTCTCTCCTCCATCCCATGGGAACGATGTTTTATGAAATCTCTCTGCAGCTCTCACAGTTTGCTGGTTTTCTTTTCTTACTGCCCGAGTAACTGCCTTCCTACCTCGTCCATACCTCCAGGGCCTCAGGAGGAGCCTCCAGAAAGCCAGCCTGTCCCTGCGTGGGTGTCAGCTCCGCCCACCCAGGGCTCCTACCGATCCTAGAAACAGTGGGATTGAGGCCAGGGAACACGCTGCCCTGATTTATTTTTTTCTAAAAAAAAAAAAAAAAAAGCTAACTAGGACAGTGAATACAAAATTATTCTGGGTTTTTTCAGGCTGGGATGCCTCTAACTTTGCTTCAAAAAACAACGAAATAGCAAGCGGAGCTCAACCGCAGGGAAGCTCAGGAAGTCAGCACACTGTGATGGTAGCAGCGGGGGCTCTGGAGACAGCAGAGCTGGGGCCGCCCTCGGTGCCATCACTGGCCAGCGAGGAGAGCACCAGAAGGTCATTGTCTAGCGTCATCTTATAAAAAGGCAGCTGATCTACCCATTGTCCCTACACCCCTGATGTGATGGTTTGAGATAGTATATATGCAAAACACTTAACACAATGTTTGACACATAGTAGGTGCTTAATAAATGGTTGTTTAAGATATGTAAAGAACTTGGCACAATGCTTGGCACATAGTAGGTGCTCAATAAATGGTTACCTAATGAAAAGAGAAATTCTGTTTGATAAGTATCCTTAGTGTTCATATTAGACTGTATTCATTCTCCTTTTCCTCGAGTGTGGTCCTTCCTTGGAGATGCAGTTACTAGGGTAAGGAAAGAGTGAGAGGGGAAAGGGTTGTCTTAGATGACAGCGTGGGGGCCAACAGTTGTCTGCATTCACCCTTTTGTTCATTCATGCATTTATGTACTTGATATGTTATGCTTAGAGATTATGGGTATTAGGGACATATAAATACATAGAATACTGGCTTTCAAGAATTGTACAGTTTTGCTGAGGAGAGAGAATGCAGTGAAAGACATTAGAATGAAGTAAAGGTACAAAAACTGAGGCATGCACAAGTTAGAAGAGGAGAACAAATGAATTAGCCATGCTGGTGGGGAAATAAAAGACATTGGGGAAGGCTTCCTGGAATTGCGTTGACATTTGAACATGGTATTAAAAGGCATGAAGGATATTCCAGTTGGAAAACATCTAGAAGGCATCACAGACTAAGGGACCAGCATGAAGAGCCAGGTTTTGGAGGCATGAAACACTGATAATTTCAGAGCATCTATAAGCAGTGTGGAATAAAGACACCTGCACTCGGATGTTTATAGCAGCACAATTCACAGCTGCAAAGATGTGGAAACAACCCAAGTGCCCATCAATACATGAGTGGATTAATAAAATATGGTATGTGTATACCATGGACTACTACTCAGCCATAAAAAAGATTAATTAATACCTTTTGCAACAATCTGGATGGAACTGGAGACCATTCTCCTAAGTGAAGTATCTCAAGAATAAAAAAACAAACACAATATACTCACTATTAAATTGGAACTTACCAATGAGCACACATGTGCTACACAGGAAAGTAAAACTTAGTGGAAATCAACCGGGGTTGGGAGGGGACAAAACCTACCTAGTGGGTACAATGAACACTATTTTGCTGACGGGCACACCTATAGCCAGGTCTCAGGCATTATAACAGTGATCCATGTAATCTAAAACATTTGTACCCTCTTAATATTTTGAAATTTAAAAAAAAAGAAAGAAAGAAAAAATATGTGAACTGCCTGCCCTGCTTCCTGGGGCAGATGAAACCTCACCCGTCTGTGATGGGTGGGGGAGCATGTCCCGCTGGAGCACCCCTGGGAGCACTTGGTGTCCTGCAGACATAATCACTGTTCCCTGAACCCTCTGAAACAAAGGGCCCGAGGTGCTCGACTCAGCACCCACAGAATAACCTCGCAAGTGGTGCAGTCTGCACTCGTCCGTGGGCTGCATGGAGAAATGTAATTATTTGGGGACCTCATTCCCTCAGATGGGTCATCACCGACTGTGTGCACAGGCCTTCACGATATGCCTGTTTATAACTGGTTGTGTGGGGGCTTGGAAGCCTGTGCAGGCTAGAGCTGGCATCTGCAGGATGAAGACAACGTTTTCTGCCCAAGATCCCAGGCAAACATATTTGAGCCGAGCAAGTGAATACAGAAGCACATTTTTTTCTGCCTGCCTGGTTTCGTCTGCTGTCTAAAGGCCTGGACTGTGTGGTAATCATGCTTTGGCACATCAGCCAAATTTAAATAAAAGGTAGGACCTCCTTACCCCTATTCCACATATGCACACATGCTAGGAAACCCAGTGGGCTGTTTTTTAATTCTGCCAATATCCCTGGTGCTCAGATGGGCTTCTCCATGTCACCCAGCTCTGAGCTTCCTGCTCCGATGAACTCTGCATCTCAGTCCTGCCGTGCCTGCTGTGCCTGTTCACCCCTCTGCTCTGAGCCAACAGAGACTCCTGCCAAGCCCTGTGCACTGATTTCTCTCCAGATCGCGCTCTCGGAGCATTTGTGTGTAGAGTTGAGTTTGCTGAAAGTGTGGAGTATTAGAAGACATGGGGGAAACAAATCCTTCACTAAACAGCAAACAATTGAAACTGGATACCCGGCATCTCTGTCATTCAATGAATACACCCCTGAGAATTACTCACAGGCCAAAATCTCTTTGAGAGCCCCTCCCGCCGGTACCTGCCATCTGACTCTGACCTCTCATCTCTGGGCCCCCCTCTTCTCTCACTTGCCTTCTCACTTCTCCTCTCCTACCACACCCTGCCTTCATGCCTTATGCAAGCTATTGTGTAGAAAATGTGCTTTTAAAAAGCACACCCCTCTGTGCCTGTACCTGCACCCGTTACGTGGGCATAATAATGGCGCCCATCCCATCGGGCTGTAGGGAGGACGGTGAGCCCTGAGCCTGGCTGGCACGGGGAGCTGGGCCCTAATGAGTCACAGATCTTAAAGGACAAGTTGTATTTTATGTGGTACAGTGGAGTGGAGGACATATTTGGCGAAAAGAACAGCCTGGGCCCAAGCACAGAGGTGTGGTGGTGCATTCTAGAAATGCAACATAGATGAGTTTGGCTCGGGAGTAAATCCCATGGAGAAGCTACAGAAAATGTGATTAGGAAACCAGGTGGAAGTGTGCCGGGCCTTGCTAAGATGGTGGGTCTTGCTGAGAAGTTTGCCTTTCATCCTGTAGGAGTCAGTGTGCCCTTCTGTGTCTGCGTGGGGAGGGAAGGCGTTGGAAGCAGGAGGCTCGCAGTGGCACAGGCAACAGGGGTCCAGGGCCTGGGGAGGGAGGAGCAGAGGGAGGAGGAGGATTCTAGGGATGTATTCGGTGTCGACAGTATTTGGTTGCAGAGTGAAGGAGAAAATAGTGTTTATGATAAACCCAGGGCTTCTACAAGGTGGTGGTGCCCTGGCCAGGTTTTAGCAGGGTGAGGTGGCCATGCCAAAGCTAGGTCTTACCTGGGCAAAATGGAGGGCTCTAGCCAGGTTTTAGTAGGGTAATAAGAACCTGGCAGGAATGGAAGGGATTGGGAGACTGGCTTGGGAGACAGCACCTTACATATTGGGCATTGTGACTTTCTATGACTGACTGACTCCTTCTGAAATGGGGTCTCTACACAATGAGATGGCTTTACATCCCTAAGCAACCAACCACACAACAGCCACAACCTACAGCTGTGGTCTCAGCATGGGCTGTGCTTTTAACTCACCTGGGAGCTTTCAAAAAGTGATGAAGACCAGATCCCACCTTAGATCATCTGAATCTGTAGGTAGGTGTCACATACCGCTCTTTACTATTTGATTTCTAAAGGTCATCCAGGTGATTCTAATGGGCAGCTGGGGTTGGAAACCACTACAGAGAAGGACTGCGGGTGAAGAGGAAGTTCTCCCGGTCACAAGTGCAGAGGCAGCTTCTGCATGTGTGGATGGAGGGGCTGGTAAATTGCAAACGTTGTGAAGCTTCACTAGGCACCGGTGCTCATTTGTTTTCTTTTCATTATAAATAATGGCAACTTGTGGGTTCATTAAGACTTCCCTCTTCTTTCTGCTTGGTGCTGAGTGCAATTTCAGGGGCTCTGGCTCTGAGCAAGTGGGGCTGTCAGTGTATATGAGATTTCCTTCCAGAAGATCAAGTTCCAGCTACTCCTCCGAGTAGAGCATAGCTGTTCATTGCCCTCAGGATTAGGTGAGGTGAGAAGGTCAGGGAGAATTACCGGGATTGCAAACAACTTGGGTACATTTCAAGCTGGAAGTGGTGGATGGTGGTGAGCTAGCTGTCTTGACTTTTGGTGACACTGTGACCTTGAGCAAATCATGTAACCTCCCTGAGCCTCAGTTGCTTCATCTGTAAAACAGGCAGGTAATGCCATCCCCAAAGGAGAAGGCTGGCATTCAAATGAGAAGATGATGCTGTTTGCCTGTGTTATCTCAGTTACTTCTTGCAGAGGCCCCATTTAACAGATGAATAAACTGAGGCCTGAGAGTTCAGTAAATTGTCCAAGGTCACAAATCTAGTAAGTGATAAACCCAGGATTCTAACCTCAGCATTTGGCCTCCAGAGCCCACAGTCCTAATCACTGGATAAAATATATGAAAATGCTGTGGAAACTGGGAACTCTACAAATCCAACCATATATATATATTTTTTAAGAATTATGCTTTCAAAATTGACAACTTTAGATACCATCTATTAGAGATAAACTCTGTGGGTGTATTGGAAATTGTGGCTGGCATTTATACATTTGTTAGTGTATTCATTGATTAAACATATAGTTCAAGAAGGGAGCTAAGGCTTTCCAAGGCTTAGCTTGGCCACCATCGGTGCTGTGAGGACGGGGGGGATGTCATGTCTGGGGAACTGAGAAGGTAACATTGGGGCTGGGCTTATTAGATGCTGCATTTTGCTAAAGGTCTCCCATCACAGAGTCCTGAACCGGCTCCAGGGCCCATGTCCCTGCATATGTTGAGATAAATCCACACTGACAGGCCAGACTATTAGCGCGATGGAAAGCCCATTACATCATGCTGCGTCAATGATCCAGGGATTATAGATGGGCAAGAGAGGACGCAAGAGTCCAGGGGGACTTGTACCCCTCATCCATCACACCGTCTGGCAGGACTGCTGCTTTATGGTGGCAGCTCAGTGACGCCTGTATTCACGGGGCCATCAGCCCAGGGTCAGACCAACCTCAGGGTCCTCAGAGTCCTAGACAGCCTGTCTCAGATAAGTGAGAAATCTGCCCTCGGTCTCTGTTCTGATCCCAGGCATGTTTTCTAGGCACCTGTGTGTTGATTTATTCTTTCATCTCACTCAGCCATAGGTACTGAGCCTGCTGGTGCTGGGAGACAAGGCAAATAAGCCCACGATCTCTGCTCCCAGGGAGTCTGACACGGAGTCAAGTGGGTCCCATGCAGAGTGGACACACAGGCATCACCACACAGCCCTTGGCTTCATTGTCAGAACGACATTAAGGAGGATGCTTCCCCCTCACCTCCAGTTCTGGAATGAAGGAGTCTTCTCGGTTAGGGGGGACACATTCTGAGATTGTATTACTTTTAGTTTCCTAGGATTGAGGAGAAAAGTATCTGTAAAAGAAGGTAACAGAGAAAAGTAGATAGATCTAGAGTCTGACTCCCATCACACAAGATGAGTGATTTTGAGCTTAAACAACCGATTCAGTCTTTCTGAGCCTCAGTTTCCCCCAACAGTATATGATCTGTGTGATTTGATGCACAGCTTCCGTAATATTTCCTAACGCTGAGTTCAATGGAGAAATACTGTCACCCTTAACTGCCCTCCCTTTCCCCAAACATCTTTCTCTTATTTTTCCCACATTCTTGATTGCCTTGGTTTACCCCACCTTTTAACTTCTCCAGAGCCCACATTTTGGGTGTTATAGTTCCAGCCTGTTACATTTTGGTCTTCCTAAAACCTTCCCCCTTAGTCATTAACATTTAGTACTTTTGGGGTCTCTAACCCTTGGCAGCTGCCAGCACTCACACCCCCGTGGGTCTCTTGCCAATCCAAGGTACTTCTCCAAGGTCATGGGATCTAGATATTATTAAAGATAAGGTCCCAGGATTCCTGGGGACATGGATTCAGGGTCAACCGATGCTCCCGTAGAACCTCACATGGTGTCTCCCATAGAGTTGGCAAATTTGTTCAATGACTGAACACATCACATCCATTCCCTTCATTCTGACATTTTGAGATGGTGGTGACCGAGATTCAGAGAGGGCGGATGGCTGACTCAAGCTCACACAGATAGTCTACGGCAGCACGTGATCCCACGCTGCAGGATGCCACACGCGTGTGTACAGAACTGAACATTCACTCTGGGCTGATGCTCTCCTAGTACTTCTGCAGGACCACACATTGAGCCTCATGATAGCTCATGTAGAAGGAACTCTTTTTCCCTACTTCCCAAATAAGGAATCAGAGTCTTGGGAACATCAGAAACTTGCCCCAAATCCCAGAGCTAGGGAGTGGGCAGAGCCAGGGCTCTGACCAGGTCTGTCTAGCTTTAGAGACTTTATTCTTCCTGAACATCCCACTCTGTGAAGTGATGAGTAGTTTGTGAGAGTCAGAGTGATTCAGAAGGGGAGAAGAGGCCAGGCGTGGTGGCTCACACCTATAATCCCAGCTACTTGGGAGGCCAAGGCAGGAGGATTGCTTGAGGCCAGGAGTTTGAGACCAGCTTGGACAACATAGTGAGACCCCATCTCTAAAAAAAAATAAGAAAAATTAGCCAGGAGTGATGGCATGCACCTGTATGTAGTCCCAGTTACTCAGAAAGTTGAGGCAGGAGAATCATCTGAGCCCAGGAGTTCAAGGCTATAGTGAGCTATGATTATGCCACTGCACTCCAGCCTGGGTGACAGAGCGAGACCTTGTCTCTAAAAAAACGGGGTGGGGAGCAGAGGGAAGAGGATAAAAACTATAGGAACTCTTCAGGACAGATGAGGTAAGCTAAGCATTTAAACATGATCTTTCAGGACAGGGTGATGCCAAGAGTTTATGCTAGAGTGAGCCACTGAAATCTTAAAGTTTGGATTTAAAAGGACCTATTTAATTACCAAGACTCATCTGGGGATAAATGTGATCTTTTGAAATACGACTACATTGAAGGAAAAGAAAGTAAGCAAAGAAATAAAAACAGTAACTCACATGATCAAAGTCTGAAGTGGATTCCCTGTTCCAGGGTGGTTGTTAGTAAAAATGTTTCTATAAAAGTTTCCACAATTATAGACTTCTCAAAAATATTCATTGAGCTACATTCAGCCTATTTTAAGACAGTTTCCCTACTGCCTCCAAGAGATTGAAAACCATTCAGAAGCATGAATCATAGGCCAATAACTTGTGATACATGAGAGGAACTACTGCTAGTTTATAATTCAATTTCAGCCTGAAATGAAGTTTAATAATACATAGAGCAGCCTCATTTTCCTCTTATTAAAGTGAAGGATATGACTTCAGGGATAAATTAGCTAATTGAATAGAAATATTTCAGATATAAGAAAAATAAAGGACATGGATTGCCCTTGCGGAGGGAGAGCAAACAAGAACTGAGCTTTCATGGAAAATAAGTTATCTTTCACCTTGAAGAAACTTGAAAAAACCTGAAGAAACTGCTTATAGAAGAGATCCTGAATTCCAACCCCAAACGCCCCAAAGATAAATAAGCAACGGGAAAACACTCCAACTTTTCTTTGAAGGTGGACATTGGACAAGTCAAACCCCGAGAGTATGAGCTTTTACATCCCTCCTCCCCCTACCCAGGATCACAGCTCAGCTCCTTCAGCTGTGTGACACGTAAAACACAACCTAACCAGTGTCCCTTCTGCCCAAGAATTCCTCATCTCCAGTAGTGGCCCTGCTGCCCCAACCATGAACCAAGACCTTAACCTCTTCTTTGCTCTCTCGCCTTTCTCATACTTTCCCTTTACCATGTTACTGTTAGTCTGGTTGGTTCTATTACCTAAGCAGCTCTTAACTCCATTCCTTCCCAACCTCTTCCCTGCATCCTCCTTGCGATATTCCATACCTCCATCATATTCTGCTTGGGCTCTTGCAGCAGCCTCCTAATATATTCAATTTCCCATTCCTCCTATCTCTCCTCCACATTGCCGGTGAACTGATCTTCTTAAAGTACTAACCTGACCATGTCACTTATCTACTTATTCAGCAGTTGGTTCTCCGTCACTTAGGGGGTAGAGTCTAAACTCCATAACTAAATCCAGTTTACCTTTATGGTCTTCTTTCTTGCCATTCCCTCTCTCACCACATAGTCAATTTCTTGCAAATGTCAAGATGTTTTTCTCTGTCACACCATGCATTGCATATTTATCTTCTCTGTCTATTATGAATGTTACCTTACTTGTGCATCTGACATAATCCTGTTCATATTTTAAGACTTCTTTCAAACATCATACCCTCTATCAGGATTCTTAGTATTATTTTGGTGTTTGGATTAGAGGAAATGTCTACTTTTGCTAACTATATTGGAAACCATTTATTGGATCATTCTTTCTCTCACTGGTTTGTGATGCTACCTTCACTATTAACTAAATTTTCTATTTTCTTGGACTTGTTTCCGTGTATTCTATTTTGTTGCCTTTATTCAATAATTCTTGTTAGGCAAGTAACAATTCTTATACCTTACTCTTTTTATTATTAAAGATACTTAATAATTATTTACTTTTAGGGGAAGGCCCCTCACATTGCTCTGTTTTTATGAACATTTTGATATATTCTCACAGTCTCACTTTAAAATCAATAAGTTTAACCATGTGTCCACCAAAATTTGGGGGTTTTGTTAAGAATTAAAGTAAAATTATTTGGAAAATGACCAAAATCTTTACCGTTGGTCTTTTCTCCCAGAAATACGTTTTCCTTTTTTTCTGTTGTTCTCTAGATCTGAATATTTAGTGTTAGGATTTTCTTTCCCTCATTGGGAAAGTTGCTGGAGTTATCGTTATTGTTGGTTTTGTTAATTTGAGTGGAATTTTTAAAAAGTTTTATCCTTTTTAATTGTTTATATGTAGGAAATGTTTTGCTTTGGGTATTTATTTTTATATCTGGCCACTATACAGCTTTGCTTTCCTAGTTGTGGTGCTTGCTTTGGTTTGGTTGCTATTTGTTTTGTTCTGTTTTTAGTTGATTTGCTTAGGAGGACTCATTCAGACACAGATCATAGAGCCAACATATCTGGCTCTACATTTACTATTGTGTGATCTGGAACAAATTTACTTCTTGGTTCTTCATTTTCCTTGTCTGCTTATTGAATCATAGTACCTACCTCCTAAGGTTATGGTGAAGATTCAGCTGGGAAGTTCATGTAAAGTGTTAACCAATGTCTAGTCCTCATGAGGGCTCAGTAAATGTTACCTCTATTACTGGAGGTAGACAGTCATGCTATTGAAAGCAATGAGACATTTCTCTCCCCTTTTGCAAAAGCCAGAACTCTTATTTCTGGTTCTAATTCATCTGACTATAGATTTTAGAAGGATAATATTAAATTACTGTGACGCTAATTTGCGTCCTGGTCTTGATCATGACATTAGCTGGATCCCGCCTCATGGCTCACAAGTCAGATATTTTCTCATGTCAACAAAATAACCTTCTATTTTTAGTTTACTGGATTTTTTTTCAAGCATGGATAATGCCTTCATCAAATGTCCTACTGATAAAATAATTGATTACTGATTTTAAGCTCTTGTACCACTCCTGAAAAACCCTACCTAACTCACGGTGGTTGAGTTTTTTAACATATCTTTCAGCAATCCATATGTTAACATCTTTATGAAAAACTTTTGCATCTATCTTCTTAATGTAGATATTTGCCTTTTGTCATACCCAATTCTCCTTTCATTGCAAATTATCTTCTTGTAAGTCTCTTTCTGTTTCATAGAGACCAGATTCTCTTCCATCTGTTGCAAAAACCTTTTCTGTTTTTCTAAAATATTCTTCAGGCTTCTGTATGGCACTTCATTCTCAGAGGTATTCTCTTTGAGATTTCAGGATAACTCTCTCTTCCATTCATATCACAGTATTCTTTTCATAGGCTCTGTATTCATTACTTTCTCCTCTTAATTTATCTGTAAACAAGGAGTGTCTTTCTAGGCCAGTGTTTGCCAACAGGCAGAGCTATGTGGATTCCCTTTGGCCTTGCCCACTGCCGCCTTAGTAGGCACAGCCTTTCCCCAGGTGTACAGCTGGAAGGTTGGTGTGCACGATGCCCAGCCCAGGTCCCCGGGTCTCTCAGGCAATTGCTTTGTGTAGTTCTGATGAATGGCGGTGGGAGCTTCCACGTGCAAGCAGTCCAGCCTTCCATCCATCTGCAGTGGTGGAGCACATGAGAGACCCCAAGCTCCTGCACACAAAGCCCCCAAGATTTTCCTGTCTCACCCCCAGTGCAGTGTTCCCCTCTGGTGGCTACCTTCCCCAGACACAGTCTCTCATGGCTTTTCTCTGCCTTGGCTTTTCCCTGCAGGTACAAAGATTGGAAGTGACTGAAAACAGTATCTGCTGATTTGCAAAGCAGCACTCAAAAGCAGAAGTGGGGCCACCCACTTTGCTGGTGACTACAAACCCTGGTTCTCTGCCAGTGGAGAAGAGGGACAGATACCTCCAAATAGTTTCATGGGGATGGCTTAAGCCATAAATTGGGTGGCTTAAAATAACAGAAGTTTATCCTCTCCTGCTTCTAGGGGCCACAAGTCTTAAAGTGTAGGCAGGGACATGCTCCCTCTGAAGGCTCTAGGGAAGAGTCCTCCTCTCCCTCTTCCTAGCTTCTGATGGCTTCCAGCAGTCCTTGTGTCAGGTTTTAGTCTGAAAATGTTGGTTCTTAGTGCGCTCATGGCCGAAGAATGACCAGACACACCAAAGTAAGGCAAGCATGAAAATGAGGTTTATTGAGGAGACAGAGATAGGATTATAGGGCAAGAGCAAGATACAGGTTTACAGAGCATGGTGTATACGCCACAGATGACGCCCAGACCCATTGTTGCAGCAAAGGGAGAGCCAAAGGAAGGGCAGAGAGAAGGAACTTGGTCATGGTCTTCATCTTGTTTTATAGTGCCCAGATTGGGACCTCTCCGGTGGTTCAGATGTCACCATGGAACAACTTTGACTGGACAGTTGGAGTTGCATGACCTGATTCTTACTGCACGTGCAGATCTCCCATGAGCCTCTCTGAAAGCCAATTGGGGGTGGGGGGGGTGAATCACAGCAGCACCCACTTTCATCCCTAGGAGACCCGGAATCCCTCGCTATCTACCTAACACTTGCATTCCTTGGCCTGTGGGTGCATCACGTCAGTCCCTGCCTCTGTCTCTACATTGACTCGTTCCTGGTGGGCGTCTGTGTCTGTGGCTCCTCTTCTTTTAAGGACACCAGTCATTGGATTCAGTGCCCACCCTGCTGCAGTATGACCTCTTCTTAACCTCAACTAATTACTTCTGCAAAGACTATTTCCAGATAGGGTCACATTCTAAGGTTCTCAGTAGACATGATTTGGGGGACGCTGGTCGGCCCACTGCACCTGCTCAGCACTTTTCAGCCTTGTGCGGCCTCTCTCTTTCACACGACACTGTCTGCAGAGGTCACCGGTTCTTTTCCTCAGCCCAGCTCCTTTGAGTTTACGCTAATAATAATTATTAACACTTATTTGATGTTTCATGTGCCAGATACCGTTCTAAGCATTTCACATGTGTGAATTCATCAAATATAGTTAACAAAAATTCCTTCCTTATTCTGGCAAAAATTGGCTTATCACTTTTGGTTTTCAGTGTGTGTATGAGTTAGGACATTTTAACTTTTTCCTGTGTCCTCAATGGTATTTTAATGAGGAGTGGAAGGAGACTGGGCAGGGGCTGCTAGACAGATATCATTCTAACTTTTCTGTCTCCTTAAGGACAATTTACATATCTGTCTTCCAATTCTGTTTGCTTATTTTTGAAATAAATTAGTAACCAGAAGGCAGTCTTATTTCTCAGCTTCCAAATTGTTTGGTAGTGTCTTTTTGCTGTCCTGTGGTGCCAGTGCAATTGACATGAAGTGGCATATGTGGGGTGCTGCGCAAACTCCCTGCCCTGGTGTAGCTGTTCAGTGAAGGTTTACTGGATAAGCAAGTAACTTTAATTTACCCAGCTCATTGTCTTATTAGAGATAGAGATAAGGTGACTGTGACCATTTATTTGTTCATAGTGAACCTTTGCTACTTCTTGGTGATCGCCTATTTTTTTCCCCTGCCTGAAACCCATCACTTTAATAAACCATGCAGAATTGTTCAAGGAATCAATTCCAAGATGTATTTAGATATAGTTTTACAAATTCACTTTTAACCCTTTTTAAGAACAGAGACCACTCAGCTCACATACCACTTTTCTGACTCCAGATTATCTAGTGGGTGGAGCGATGAGTTTGACTTACATATATTCAAGATGTTCTGTTGCAAATGCCTCCACTCACCCCTGCTACCACCTGTGGTGCCCAGCCCCACTCTGAGAAGCACCTGTGCTGTCTGACTGCTCATTTTACAGGGAAGGAAACAGAGGGAAATGACCAGCCTCACCTCAAGTCAGTTATCTTGGCCTCTGGTGCCCACCCCACCTCTCCTCTGATAGGTTCCTCTTGCCCAGGCCCTCCCCATGGTGACCCCAGGGAAGCACTTTGCACCACCCCCAGCCCTCTGGTCCCCATGGAGATTGGAGTGAGAGGGTCCTTAAGAGGCTGTGGGCAGGGGATTCTCACTCAGACAGACAGAGAGAAAGAGAGAGAAGCCTGCAATGAAATGAGAGCTGAGGGATTTTTATGTTAGATAGAGACAGGCCTGAGGGTGCACAGCTTTTCAGACAGACAAGCAGCTAATAAATGCAGTGGGCAGCCACTGAGCAGGACAGCAGCAGAAAGAATCCTGGGTCTACAAGGTCAGTCCCAGCAAGGCAGCAGCCACCCAGGGATCTGAGCAGGGCCCATTCCCGCTCTGCCACTCAGCATCCTCCCCCGAATATGGGAGACACGGAGATTTATTACCTTAGTTTTTAAATTGCTTTGAACTTAATAACGTTCTGGGGACAGTGCGTTTATTCTTACAGTAACCCATTTATGCGAGGGGATCTGGCTTTCTTATTAAAGGTTGTGATAGAAAGTTTCTTTTCCTTATACTGTAATTATATTTAATTGAAGAAGAAAGCTGATTTAAAATGACATATAAAGTTATGAATAGTACAAGTTGTACCTTGACAAAGCAAGGATGGGGATGGGTATCTAACCAACCAACATTTGGGAAGGTTGGTTTCTAGGGTCCTTCCAAGTTTAATATTTCACGGCCCAGAGTTCTCTCTGAGACAGCTGGGATTCCCGCTCTCACAGAAGGGGACCTGTTTGTAAGACTTTGTGATTAAAAGTATATGGATGTGTCCTGCCTCCCTATGTTGCTTCAATCTAGCTTTGTGTCAGCAAAATTCTTACCATACAGTTAGCAGATCACTCTTTTAGCTGGCATATAGTGAGAGTGGGATTTCTTGTGTGTGGTCCTTGCTATTTGGTGTTGCTGCTTGCTTGTCAGTGATGCTGGAAGCTGGCTTCATTTTCTGAAGCACATCTGTCAGTGAAGGCTGGTGCATTTGGGGTGCCAGCCCTGAAGAGGAGCTGAATCATTCATTAGCTCACACACCTCTTCCAGGGTGCATATTGCTCCATACAGTAGTTGTGCCCCTTGAAATTTGCCTTTATATCAAACATCAACAAATCAGCACAAGAAAATATAAAATGTTAATGGTACTGGCACATTGTAGTTGCTTAATAAACATTTGTAGAATGAATGAATAGCAGGAGATAATAGTAGTAAGAATTCAGACTCTGGAGTCAGATAGACCTGGTCTGGGATTCTCGTCCTTCCCCTTACTAACTGTGGGAATCTGGGCAATTTCCTTAACCTGTCTGAGTCTCACTATCCCCATCTGGAAAGTGAGGAGGGCAGCATTCTTCTGTCATGGGGTTATTGTGAGAATTTATGAGCAAATAAATATGTCAATCACAGTGCCTGCCCCATTGTAAGCACTCAATACAGGTTTCTCCTGTGGTTAGCATTACGCTCACTGATGATGATAATAATTGTAAAACCAAATACAGGTAGTCACTGGATTACAGTGTCCGATTTGCCTCTTGGGTGCCCTGCACATGACTCCTGAAGGGTAGCTTTGAGAACAGGGCTTTTCTCCTTGCTGTTGTATTTTCCTCTGAGATGCCTTCCTGGCTCCTTGGTGCTTGTATTCCCTGCAGAGCAGGTGCCTCCTCAAGCCCTTCCCCTGAGGCTGAGTCCTCCACCACCTCCTCTGGGCTCCCCCAGCCCGCATCATTTCCCCCAATGGTGTGTGTTGCTATGGGTGCTGGGTTGCCTCTTTATATGCTCTCCTCCTCCCTGGACCAGATGTGTGGAGGGCAGGATTGCAATTGGAGCTGCTGATGGAGAAGAAAGCCTAGGGGCCCAGGAACCAGGAAGAAGGAGAGGGACCCAGACTCAAAGCCCAGTGCAACCTGAGAGCCCAGCTCTGTTTTTATTCAACCCAAAACCTGGAAGGGCTTCTGTTGTGTGCCCTCCCGGAGATGTTGCTTGCCTTTCTTTGTTCTTTCACCTTCCAGCCTCTGGCTCCCTGCTGAGCCCTGACACTGAAACTCTCAGGAAGCCCCAGGAAGCCTTAGTGCTCCTTTCTGGGACAGGAGGCAAGTGTTGCCATCCTCAGGGGGCCAGAAGAGGAGACAAGCACTCATCTCATTGGAGGAGCCAACTGGCCCAGGGAGAATAGAAGCTGGTGTTGGTAGACATGTTTCTGTTACCTGGGAGCAAAAAGAGAACCCTAAGGGAAGCTTGGGGAGCTGTGCAACTCCCTGAGTCACATGACCTCTCTGATCTTCTGCTATGAAAAGATGAATATTTATCAGCCATCTTCTGTGTACTAAGCACTATCGTGATTCCTTTAGTGACCGATATCCTGGCACAAAGCTGATTTTTCTTTCACATTTGCCTCAAAGCTAATTGTACTGAGGAATGCTTGAGATCATAATTCAATTCAATTAAACAAGCATTTATGAATGAGTACTTCGTGTCATCCACTGGGCTCTGGGGATACTGCAGTGAACAAAACACCAGCCCTGTTGTTACGAAGCTTACGGTCCTCTGGGGACTCTTGAATCTGGAAAGGATGTCTCAAAGATGAGATGATTAAGCCAAGAGAAATGAACTGATTCAGCCTAAGTCACACACAGCAAGTGACAGCCCAAGAACTAAGCCCCAGGTTTCCCAGTGTGATTGCTATAAGCTACGTCACTTCTGCTTTCCAGTTTGTTACTTATTACTAGGCGTGGAAGGAAGACCAGTAGTTCCTTCTTGAATCAGCCACAGTCTCAAGGGGCTTATGTAGCTCAAAAAGAGCCAATCTTGATTTTAATGCTCCTGTGAAGAAAATTGGCAAGTATATTTAGTCTACTCTTGCTGTGACTTCTCACTGCCACATGGTGTCCCTGTTGAACACAGGTCCTGCACAGTTCAGTGGCTGCTTGTTTCCCCTGCACTGAAGCTATTGCTGCCCCTGTTTCTTACACTTGCTTCCAACGTACCACAAACTTGGGCTCCAATATTTCACCTTTTAGTAAGTCCAGCCTTATATGCTCAGTCATTGATTGGTAAAGAATAATTCCATGACTAGGTGGCTGAATCAGCCTCAGCTACATGGAGTGATAGAACCAGCCTTCCCCCACAAACTCTGTGGTCCATGTATTAAATCAGGGGCACTGTCCAAGGCTTCCCCAGCCTCTGAGTCACTTTTTATCGTCTCTTGATTTGTTCCTATCTAGAATCTCCATAAACTTCTTACACAGATTCTTCCAGTTCCTCTCAACTCAAAATATAAAGGGATGTTGTCAAGGGTCTGCTTTTGTTAATGCAGGGTATATTCCAGTATTTTATTCCCCCAGAACAGTTTGAGTGTACATAACTAATCAATATTACTCATAAGATCCCCCCTAAATATCAGTCTTTCTAAGGTTACCTGCTCCATTCATCTAGGAAGATTTTATTACCCTTTACATTAACTTCTAATTCATACTGACTCTTGCCAGCTTACCTGATTCCTATGGTATTGTCTCTCTGGTGTAAATTTAGATGTGCATATATTGGTGTGATTTAGCTTTGTTTACACCGATGCACACTCAGGTGGGAAACCGATTTGTGAATTGGATGGGGAGACCCATCTGAGGTTCCCGGGGTAGTACCCTGTCCTTCTTAAAAGTCATCATCTGGTCTCTGTGGTGCTGGGTTTCAGGACACTGGTATCTTCCAAGGCTGAAGCCTGAAATTATCAGAGATCTGCAAAGAGAGTAGATGATTTTTTTTTCTTTTTTGCCAATTGCTTCTTACAAGGAAGAAGTAAAAGAGGTATGTCAGTTCCTGAAGGAAGCTGTGAAAGCTTAATGCAAAGTTAGAGTGTTACCAGGATTGGGAGAGAGAGAAAAAACAAAAACATAAACACTGAGAACAGTCTCTGGGAACTAACAGAACATTTATTTGAGGGAATAAGAGAGCTATTTTTCAAACGCCTACACTTGGGCTCAGTGCACAGTACTAGAAAACACACAAACATCAGAATTTGAAAAGCGAGTATTCCTGCATTGAACATTGATGGACATGGCCTTGGGTGAGTCACTAAACCCCACAAATTAGTTTCCTCATCTGTAAAATGGGGTAGAATGCCTATTGTGCAGATGTCTAAGAAGACACCCAGGGAAGGGATCTTAGCACATTGCTTGATAATAAATAGTAACTTGCACTCTCTGGAATGAAGAAAGTCATTTTTCCCACAAATAAAAACTCTTTGTGTTTTTATTTGTTGTGTAGAAAATGAACAGGATTAAGGAAAAAATGAGGGATAATGAGGCTAATAATTCCAAAAGCCCCAGGTTGGAGGGATGAGGGGAGGAAAGCATGTTCCTGGAGCTCGTAAAGGAGGGGCCACCAAGCAGAAGCTACAGCTGGGGTGTGGGGACAGCTACAGCCAGAGTCAGTCCTGAAACAGGGTGAAGAGTGGAAGGAATGCCTCACCCTGCTTCCTGCCCTCCTTGCTCCTGCTGCTGTCTCCGGTTGAAGCACCTACCGCAAGGGAAAACTGGTGATCTTACCAAGCTGGGTTTATGAAATGTGATGAGCAAGGAAGAGCAGCCCAGCAACAGAATCTCAAGAATGTCTCAATAAGGAGGAGTTAGGGAAGGTACTTACAAGACTGTGGGGCTGGGGTTAGGTATAGATTGGTTTTAGGGCAGAAGCTAGTAAGCATGGTCAGAATTTATGAACAAGGTGATTTGCTGGAACAGTCAGCAGTCTTATCTCTGCAACTTGTGAGTTCATACAAAGTTATTATTACATCAATTTGTGGTCTTAGCTTGGAACATAGGGGACTGATGAGTTGGTGTTTAAAACATTTGGAGCTTAATTTGTGTTGCATGTCCTGACTAGATCAGTTTATCCCTTTTGCAGGTCATTGTACCTTTTGCAAATTGGTTTCTGTTTTATTTCTCACTGCCATTAACTGAACCCTGTCAGAAGCCAGCAAGGCTGCTCAGATGAGGCGGTCTGCAGAGATCAGTCTCCTGGGCACTGGTCAGAGCGGGACAGGGAGAAATGGCTCCGGGGAACAAATGCAGAAGAACTGGCGCTCAGACCTGCCTGCATGCTTTCTCCCTTCCTTCCCCCTTTCCTTCCTTCTCTCTCTCCTACATCACCTCATTTCCCAGATAATGTTAATTCTTCCTTATATCTGCATATCTCTCTTTCCTCCATTCATTCCACACTTTGAGAATTACTGCTCTAGGCTTCTACAAATTATCATTATGTAGGTATAATTATATTACCGAACATTTTTTATGTGCCAAACACTTTGCAAGGTGACTTGTATACACAGAAGTCTCATCTTCTAAATCAGCACTGTCCAGTAGAACTTTCTGCAATGATGGAAATGTTTTATAACCTTCACTGTTCAGTATGGTGCTATGTGGGGCACGTGGCTACTGAGCATTTGTACTGTTACTTTTGTGGGTAAGGAATAGGATTTTTAAAGTTTATTTAATTTGAATTAATTTACACTTAAATAGCCACAAATGGATAGGGCTACTGTATTGGACAATGTTGCTCTAAATAACCCTGTTGGGGCTGCTCTCAGTACCTACATTTTAGACATGAGGAAACTGAGTCCTGGTGAGGTTAAGATGCCAGTGGTCACCTGGCTGGTAACTGGTGGAGCCAGGACAAGAACCCAGTTCTCACTGGCCCCAAAGATACTGAGCTTCATACCACCTGGATACCCCTCTTCTCAGCCTCTTGGCCAAGTTCCTACTCATCCTTCCAAATCCAACTCAACTCTCTCTTTCTCTATGAAGTCTCTATAGTACCCAACCAAAATTATAAATACTAATTGCCATTATAGTTAGTAGATATCTCAGTCAATGCACTTTTCACTTTGTATTGCAGTTATTTGTTTAGCTGTACACATTTCTTAATAGACTGTGAGGTCTTTGAGGACAAGAACTGAGTCACTGTAGGAGGCACATAGTAGGTACAAAGAAAAGGTTTAGCCAATGAGTGCTTTAGCATCATCGTCGCTTTAATGGGTTCCATAAGCAGTGAAGTGATAATGCTGTAGCATGGGCTTGTTGGTGCTAATCACATCCATTGCCTTTATAGGTTTAAATTCTATAGATCAACAAGACCTCTGCTGAGAGAAAATGTGGGCCATCCAGCCTCCCTGCTGGGCTCCTTCCCCACTCCTGTTTTGGGCGATCAATAGCTCCGGCTGGGAGTATTTTAAGCCTGCTGCCCTTTGGCTTGAGTCTTTCTTCCTCCAGCAGTCACGCGTTCCCCAGCAGGCCTCCCCAGCAGGGTGCGGACCAGCAGTGTCTTTAGAGTGTGATACAATTCAGTGGGTTCTCCTGAGCAGCATGCAAAAACAGCCAGCCGCCTCCTGGACAGACACATTCGTCTCTAGACGTCTAGGGCACCTGTGGGTCAAAGAACTGCCCCGCTGAGGGGTCTTGGGGTGGGTGGATTTCCTGGCTAAATTGGGTAGAGACATTGTGACTCAATACCTGGGATCCAGCATTATTAACTGAGAAGGCCGGAGAGAAAGAGAAAACAGAGTCCTAGGACACTGACTGTAAAGACCAGAAAACATTCCGATGGTGTCAGCACTTGCTTGGGGTCAGCCCTTTCAGAAGAAGGAACTCAAAGGAAATGACCATGTCCCTGTGTCTTTCTTGCTTTGTCCACCATCCTTGCCTGACCATCCTTGCCCCCATCAGTTCTGCATCACCCTCAGAAATTAGTCCAGACTCCTCAGCATTGTTCCGCAGTTCCAGCAAGGCCCAAGTCTCAAATGCCCACAGGGGCCGGGTGGATAATGTAAGGTGGCAGTTTGGGGATGTGGCCATAAGGACAGCCTTGGCTGTTCAAAGGGAGTAGCCACTGCTCTGCCTGACTGTGGTCACCTTGAAAATGAAAGCCCAGGCCTTCTTTTCTCTTTCAATAGAAGAAGGAAGTCTGGATTTGGGTGAAAATGTCTAGTGTCTGAGGCTGCTTTGTAGACCGAGCATGTCTATGGGTCAGATTTGGTCCAGGGGCAATTATTTGGCAGCCCTTCCATCTGCCCCTGCTGCATTGCCCTGGCTTCCTTCACGTACTCTACTCTCCAGCCGTTCTGGCCTGCTGGCCACTTCTGAAATACCCATCCTCATCCCCACCTTGGCACATTTGCACTTGCTGTTCCTTCATTCCAGCACGCCCTTTTCCACCTGTTCATGTGTTAAGCCTGGACCAGTCCTCCAGCCCGACCTCCAGTGCCACCCCCTTTAGAAATCTCTCAGCATCCCCAGGCCTTTGCTTCTTCCTCTGGGCTCCCTTGGTTCTGTTTCTACTTTGTCTATAGCATTTACTGCTTTATATTATAAGTTGTGGGATTATTTGTGGGTTTCCTCCATTAGACAGTTCTTGAGTTCAGGGCTGTACAATTCACTTAGCCAGGTTTCTCCTGGACATCTCTCCCCAAGCAGGTCACAGCAGCCCCAGACTCAAAGTGCCCCGATTGCAACCACTTTGCATCACCCTCCTACTGGCTGGATCCCATTCCTATATCCCCATCTCAGTGAGTAGCAGCCCCCCACACCAGTTGTCAGGCCAGAAAATGGGAAGTCCTCTTAGATTCCTTCATCTTCCTCACCTTCCTAATCCTATCAATCACCAAGCAAGACCTTCTTTCAATATTCCCACTTAATCACCATCTTTCTCAGTTAGCTCTTACTGTGACTTAACAGGTGGTGGGTAAATGAATTTAATGAATTGTTTAATTGTGGGCCTATTACCATGTAGGATTTCAGAGTAAAGTGCACAGTAAGGACTGCAGCAATCAGGGAAGACTCCCTGAGGAAACTGGATTTGAGTGGGACCTTACCGACTGGGTGGGCCGGGGTGCAGGTAGAGGGCAAAGGGGGCGTGACAGGCAGGCAGCGTGGGCATGGAGGCTGCAGTGGGCAGGGTTCATTTTATGGCAAGAATTGGGTAAAATGATAGAAGCAAGATAGGATGGGATGGGTGTGCTGTAGGGAATGAGGTGGGATGGCTGGGACATAGCCAGGTGTGGAGGGCCTGGAAGCCTGGAGAAGATATTCAGAGTTTATCCCCCAGACGATGTGGGAGCTTTTGCTGGTGCTTGAGCAGGGAATTGTGTTTGCATGCCCTGGGAAGGAAGGGAAGGGGTCAAAGACAAGCAAAGGGTGGTGGCAGAGAAAGCTCAAAGCGTAGGTGATGGGTTTGGGATTCCCTGGAAATAGCCAGCCAGCAGACACCTGGAAACTGGAGTGTGTCTGGCAGAGGTGGTGTTTGGAAGGAGAGCTTGGGTATCAGAGGGGCATAAATTGTGTAGAAAGTGGGAGAGAGACGAAAGAGGCCCATCACCTCTTGTTCTGACTTGCTAGGCACTGGTCAACAATGAAACTTCTCTCTAGGAAAATGAAAAGAAAAAATGGCTAAACTGACAATGTTCTCATTCTTCTTTGGCTGACTTAATCTCTTTTACAGCATTGGGTTAATAATAATAATTATCACCATCCTGACACTAGTGAACCCTTGCCAATGGCTGTGTGCACGGCAAACTGCTTGCTCATCATCTCTGATTTTCACATCATGCCCAGAGGTTGGCAGTGCCAGTGGCTGTGATGCCACTGGGAGGTGTGGCCTCCTAGGTCGTGGAGGAGAACTAACATACCCAAGGTCAAGCAGGTAGAGAGCACCTTTGTAGGACATTATCTGAGACACAGTTTAAAACAGATTTTTAGGGGGTGGAGCTCCCCAGAGATTCTGTTTTGGTGCATGTTGGGTGGACCACCTTCCCCAGGTAGTTTTGGGAAACCACAGCCAAGGCATGACACCCACCTGGCTCTGATGCTACAGTCACACATCATGGTGCCAAGTGCTGATGTGACCCAGAGTTCTGGACTTCCCACCTCTCAGCAGGTACTGGTCTGTGAAATGTGCCGCTTTCTAACAGCCAGTCAGAGCTGTAGTGTGCTTGCTTTCAGCAGCCCCTCAACACTGAGACAGAAATAGCCCTTCTTACCAAGGACAAGAATAGAAACCATGGAGCAAATCCATGTATTCTCGTCTCGTGCAGGGCACTCCTGTCATATGGACAGCCGATGCTTCCAACATTCTCGGAGTGAAATGGCAGCAAAGGGCTTTCCCTGTCGGGAAGGGAAAATGCAAAAAATGGTATCACTTTCCATGACAGAATGATCTGTGGTCTATTCTTGTCTTTTTTTTTTTTTTTCTTTTCCTTTCCTTTTCTTTCCTTCCCTTAATACACACATTCTTGCAGTTCTCCCCTCACTGCAGTAGAGCTCAGACGATTGAGTGTGTTTGCGGTGTGGCAGGCCTGTCGTTGGAGACAAAGACCAACGAGACATAAGCCCCGTCCTCAGAAGGCCTCATCAGTCAGGGACACAGACACATAAGTAGACACTGACGATCTCACTGCGGGTGCTGAGGTAGAAGGAAGCCCAGGGAGTTCGGAGCGAGCAGAGCAGAGGGGCACACGGCCTCTTTAGCAGCAAGCGTGCCCCTCTGCCAGCAGGAAAGGCTTTTCTATCCTTGCCTGGCATTGGGCTCGTGTCTATGACCTTATAAACAGAATTTAAATTACTTCACTTTTCAGATGGGCAGGAAAGTGCTGCCTGGTTGAGACTTCAGAGAAGTTGCGTGTCTGATTATGGAGGAGGCAATGGGACCTGCAGGCTGAGGCAGGCTGGCCTCTCCCTAGTTATATCCCATTTTCCAAAACCAGGACACGTCATTTCTCAGATCTTGGGGCAAGATGCCTCCAAGGGATTAAACACCAATCAGGTCCTTCCTTTCTCTTTTCCATTCTTACCGCTTTTGAAAATGCACTTTGCCTTCTCTTACCCTTTCATTTATTCGTTCATTCCCCCGATCCAGCCAATCAGAATTTGCTATGAGTGCTGCCAGGCGAGGGGGTGCGCGAATAAACTGACAAGCTTCCCCCACATGGTCTTGACCGTGGATATTCATCAGAATCGCTCAAGGATCTAGCTCCCATATGAATACAAATGTTCTGGAACCACCCCCAGCTTAGATTTTTAAGTGATGAATGCAAAATGTAGAAGAGCGTGTAAAATCTGGTCACATTTGTGGGGGAAGCAATCTTTGGGGGGAGAATGTGCATATTTTCTTGCATCTGCACAGAATATGTCTGAAAAAATATGAGAGAAACTAGAAGCATTGGTTGCCTGTGGGAAAGGGAAAGTTGGCTCCTCTAGACCCTATTGAACTCTGTGTCCTATGGCTGTATTTCCATTTGAAAATAATTTTAATCAAAATAAAAAGTAAATGAATTTAAAACTGTAGCCCTCCCTTCCAGACATCCCGAATCAGTGTGCCATGGTGTTCCTACCTCAGATTCTGTGCACCAGCTGTAGTTAACCAGCTGCTATTCTCTGAATGAGCCATGTTCTCTCTTGCTTCCATAGGCGTGTGTGCCATTCCTCCTGCCTGATGCACACTTTCCCTCCAGAACTTTCCATTCTATACCCTGAGTGATGAGCCCCACCACTCTTCTATCTCCCTGTTTTCAGAACATCCCTGGCTGTCCCGTCATAATTCTCTCAAACAGGGCTACGATGGTCCACTAGCTTGTGAAGGATGCCCATCAAACCTCATGCCCCATAAATGCAGAGCATGTGCCCAGGACTGTTCCACTTTTGACACTTAGCTTAATCTCTGCAGTCAGGATGATGCATTTGGATTCTAGCTCTATCTGCTATTACCTGTGACTTGGTCTCTATGAACCTTTTTTTCTTCATTTGCACAATGGGGACGAATAATATTTACATCCTACTCTTAGGTTTGGGTGAGAATTACATGAGACGATGTATGTAAAGTCTCCAGAATACTTCCTGACATATAATAAAGTACTCAATCACTGTCAGAGCAGTTATTATTAATCACCTGCTATAAACAGTGGGGAAATCACGACACCTGAGGTCCAGCCATCTGCAAGGAGCTTTTCACCCCAGTGAGACTCAAACTTTTTCCACCTTTTAGGTAATTGATCACTTCAACATTTATCAGTTAAAGCAGCAACGAGTCAGTCTAGCAATCATTTTCACAATTATAACTCAGTATGTCAAACAGAGACTCTAGAATTCTTAAATGTGTGGACAATTTCAGGCATTTGGACAGGACTAGGACTGGGTGGGCTGTCTTGGACACAAAAGGTCTTCACATCTCCCCGTGGAGAGCTTCTGCTCTGAGTCAGTCTGGCCCACCAGTTATTCCCTTTGTTATCTCTCTTCTGTTGTCTGCAACCCAGGGAGGCCAAGTGATCTTTTTTAATTTTATCTTTCAAGACAGGCTTAATTATTTTTTTATTGTTGTTTTCCCCTTAGGGTTCTCATCTGGCCTCCAATATTCAGTTATAGATGGCATGAATGAATGGATCACCCCACCCCCCAATTTAGAGGTCCTGGCTCTGGGGTCTCATCTGGTTATGGATGGCAAAAGCCTTTATTTTCCCCAAATGAAGTCTCATGTGGATTTTTTCATAAGTAAAATAGATAACATGAATCTTGGGTACAATCACAGATACCCACTGGGGATAATATTATCTAAACTAAATGTGGTTACACGTGATTGAGAAATATGTCTGAAAACTCTAGCAGAGGTATAAAAATTAATTCACTTTTAGATATATAATTAACAAATTGCCTTTATTATGATATGGATTTAGATGATTTGACATTTGCAAGGTCCTGGAAAGCCACAAGAGTAATAAAAAGCCCTGGGTCTATTTCACATCAGCAGGTTGCATCTTGACAATAGAAAATCATTTTTACTAGTACTTTCCCAAAGCCATGAAAGAAACATTTGTGTTAATCTCTCTCGGTATCCAAAAGGGAAAGTCAATTTGTGTTTAAGACCAGAAAGGCAATGAAATTAACATTTATCATTCACCTATTGGCTGGTAACACTATGCTGAATGCTTTATATGTATTACCTGCTTCCATGAATTCTCTTTTTGTCTCAATTGCTGGCTTCATTTGCTCCCCTTTCACCCACCCCAGTCTGGCTTTTTTTCACCATGATCTACCAACATAATTCTTGTTCAGATCCCCAATCCATGGCACTAAATCCAATGGACACTTCCCCGTCTTCATCATGTACAACACTTCAGCAGTAGTCAGCACCTCTTGAAATCTCTTCTTCCTTCAGCTTCCATGGCATTGTATGTCCTGGTGTTCTCCTCTCTCTCTCTGACTGTTGGTCTTCTGTCACCTGGGAGGTGCCTGTCCCTTCCAGACAGAACGTTGTCCCTAAGACATCTCATCCATGAGCAGAATTCCAGTATTCCACCATGCACAGATCTGTCACAATTGTGTATCTGCTCCCTGTCCAAGTGTCCACTTGCCTTCTTATTGTCACCATTTAGATAAGTTCATCTTTCCTCCAAAACCTGGTTTGGTTTTAGTGTTTTCTAACTCAGTGAGTGGCACTTCCATCCCTTCTTTACTAGACACTTACAAAACGTCCTGAAACCTCCCTCTTTTTCACCCTCCTCATCCACCAAGCCCTCTTGGCTCTGTCTCCAAATATTTCCTGAAGTCTCCACTTCTCTATCTCCAGTGACACCCCTGAGTTTGAGCTAACATAATTTTGAGTCAGGATGACTGCCGTTGCCCCCAGCCATTCGTGCTTCATCCATGTGAATCTCCACCCTGCAACCGGAGTAATCCATGTGAAAATGCAGGTGGAGACCTGTCTCATCCCTTCCCTACCCCCATCTCCAAACAAAACATGTCAGTGCTTTCCATTGTTCTTGGGATAAAGCAGGACACCTTTACCAAGACCTATAAAGAGTTTCTTCCTGGAATGGCCTCTGTCTTCCTCTCTTGTCCCATCTCCTGCTACTCTCTTCTGTCTACCAGATGTTAGTCCTTGACCTCAAGGATGCCATTATGACCCATTACTTTAAGTTTCTTCACTTAGTGACTAGTCAAAGTAGTGGGAAGGTTTTCTGTGTCAGGAATGAGTATATGTGGTGAATTTTCTGCTCCTTATCAAGATTTCAGATTTGGTATGAAAGCACATGGGCTAACTTTCATGGATGAGCTTTGGGATTGGCTTCTACATTAGCTGAATGAATTAAAGTCTATTATACACAAAACCATTTCTCTATGGATGTGGAAGCTGCACTCCTTGTAAACATGCAAGGAAAAGTCTATAAAAGAGATAGATAGTAGAGTCATGTCACTGGGACTTAACCCTACGTGGAGATGATGGGATTTTTCTGCTTGCTGCTAAGGATGCAGTCCCAGATTGGATAAGAGACGTGAAAGGTCACATGCTTTCTTTCAGGAAGTTGGTAATATAACAAGGAGACAGAGATATAATATAAATACATTACTTGTCATAGAGCTTTACAGTGAACTGAGGATGTTTCCTATTTTTATATTTGCAATAGTCTGAACAGTGGCCCCCTTTAAGATCCGTGTTGTCCTTATCCCTGGAACCTGTCAATGTTACCTCATATGAAAAGGACTTTGCAAATGTGAAGTTAAGAATTTTAAGATGCAAAAATTGTCTCAGATTATCCTGGTGAATCTGAAATGTAATCACGTGTATCCTCACAGGAGAGATGCAAAGAGGAATTTGACACACAGATAGAAGAGAAAAATGCAATGGGAAAACAATGCAGAGGTTGGAGTGATGCAGCCACAAACCAAAGAATGTGAGCAACCACCAGAAGCTGGAAGAGGCGAGGAGGGCATCTCCCCTGGAGGCTCCAGAGGGAGGGAAGCCCTGCTGACACCTCTGACACCTCTGACAGCTCAGTGATACTGACTTCAGACTTCTGGACTCCAGAACTCTGAGAAAATCAATTTCTGTTGTTTGAGGCCACTAAATTCGTGAAAATTTGGCAGCCATAGGAAACTTCATACCCAAATTATTGATGATATAAATGATGATGTGTGAGAAGTGCTCACCATTAGAATCTATGCATTTTTAATTGTATCTCCATAAAATGGTGCTCAAAACTCTTCTCTATCTCTCCAGCCTTCTTGGTGGATATTCTTGTTAAAAGAAGATCCAGCCAAATATTCTCCGCATAACTTTGACATCAGAACATATCTTAGTGATTTATTTTTCAGCATACCTCTTATATTCAATGTCTTTTCAGCTCAGTTGACATTTTTGCTTTCAGAATCACTTTGAAATCCACTGAAATTGCTTGAATACTAGGCATAGTTCTGCCGCTGGGAACTTCTTCCTTTTCACTTGTATCACAAGTAGTGTAACCATGTCCCACACACTCGGCCTTGCTGTCCAGTAGTATAAATAATACCACTCTCCCTTCACTGTGAATGGCTCTTCAGTATTCTGTGTCTCTATGCCTTTGAGATGTTCTGGGTACAACCACAGACAGATAAATCAGGTGGAAGAATAGGTCAGGGACTGTGCTAGTCGTTTCAGTTCAACTTAAAGTTTTGTAAATATTAGTCCTGTCCTGAAAGTTTTCAAAATCCAGAGAACAAAAGAGATATATAAGAAAAAAACTCCCCTACAATGTGCTTCCCCACGAAAAAGGAAGGGACAAAGGTCTTTCTGGGTAGAGATGTGGAAACAATGCTGTGCTGGAGAGTCAGAGAGCTGGAATGAAGTGTGGCAGTCTCGGCCTTGATGAATCTGTAGGTACTTATCATTCAGGGGAAGGGGGAGGAAGGGCATTTTAAACAATAGACACAGCGTGGGCAAAGGCAGTGCGAGGGTGACTTACGGAGTCAGGGAAGACCAGGCAGTCCAAAAACTGCAGAGCAGCTCACATTCACATGGGAGAACTTCCTAAAGGAAGTTGATGTTGAGAAATGATTTTTTAAAGACTGAAGGAAAAATTATGAGATGGCTCATGTCCTGTATCATGCAAACAATTTATAAGAAAGGTAACACAGGAATGCTGATGAGGATAAGATGATTAAGACCTCTCATGTAGCATTTGTGAGAGGCTGACTTATTCCAGTTTTATTAAAGAATAACTTTGTGGTATGTATTTAAAACCATAAGACCATCCATGTATTTTACCCTGGGAATGCTGCCTCCATAACCTGAGAATGCTGCCTACGAGAATCTATCCTAAAGGAATAAACAAAATATGGAAATATGTCATGCATAAAAATATTCATTGCAGCAGTATTTATGATGTGAAAGTCAGGACATAACTTATATGTCCAAGAAGGAGATGGCTAACAAAATCATTGTTTTTAGAGCTCACAAGGTGGCAGCCAGGGAGTTTAAACCAGAAATGTGACTTTTTGTCAATTTTTATTTAAAATTTTTTTTTTATTTCAGCATATTATGGGGGTATAAATGTTTAGGTTATGTATATTGCCCTTGCCCTACCCAAGTTAGAGCTTCAAGTGCGTCCATAGGTAAAATTTTTGTAACATAAAATTAACCATTCCAAAATGTACATTTTAGTGGTATTTAGTACATGCATAATGTTGTGCAACCATCACCTCTGCCTGGTTCTAAAACATTTTCATTGCCCCAAACAGAAACCTGATACCCCATTAAGCAATTATTCCCATCTCATTTCCCCTCACCCCCTAGCAACCACTAATCAGTTTTCTGTCTCTATGGACTTACCTATTCTGGATATTTCATAAAGATGGAATCATACACAGGAAACTACACATAGTTTCTGTCTGGCTTCTCACACTCAATATCATGTTTTCGAGGTTCATCCACAGTGTAGCATATATCAATAATTCATTCCTTTTTATGGCTGAATAATATTCCATGGTATGGATAGACCACATTTTGTTTATCCATTCATTCATTCATGGATGTTTGGGTGTTTTTACCTTTTAGCTATTGTGAATAGAGCTTCTATGAACATTTGTGTACAAGTTACTTTTAAATACCTATTTTCAAATTGTGGGGGGTACATACCTCTGAGTAAAATTAGTAGATTGTCAAATATTTAAATAAATCGAACTTGATTGTCTTTAGTTGGGCCAGCATGCTCAGCCTGGCTTCACTTTCAACCCTTCCCTCCGGTTTTATACCCAATCCCCTTTACATGCCTACATTTAACTTCTACTGCCCTTGAAGGCATCCGTTTGGGTGTGTGATCACTCTCAGCCAGTCTGTGTACTATCACATGGCCACAGAAAATGATTCCATAAAACTTTTAAGAACATGGGGGAAATGTTTCCATTTTAAAGTTAGAAGGAAAAGATCAGTTTATTGTATCTAAAGCATTTTTTAGTCAAAACATCTGTCTTGGTTTGTTTTGCGTTGCTATAACAGAGTACATGAGACTGAGTAATTTCTAAAGAAAAGAGGCTTATTTTGGCTCATGGTTCTGGAGGCTGGAAAGTTCAAGATCAGCTGGCCACATCTGGTGAAGGCCTTAAGCTGCTTCACAGCATGGCAGAAGAGCAGAGGGGTGAGTGAGTACATGCAAAGAGAGCAAAACAGGAGAGGCGAACTTGCTTTATATTATTAATTATCACAACCTGCTCCCATGAGAACTAATTCATTCCTGAGATATATTCCCACAAGAATCAACCACGTCTCCAGACAAAGACATTAATCCATCTTAATAACCTAATCACATCTTAAAGGCACCACCTCTCAACATAGCCATATTGGCAATTAAATTTCAACATGAGTTTTGGCAGAGACAGACCACATCTAAACCATAGCATTCCTCCCTTGGACTCCAAAAGCTCATGTTCTTCTCACATTCAAAATACAATCATTGCATTCCAAATAGTCCCCAAAGTCTTAACTTATTCTAGCAGCAACTCCAAAGGCCAAAGGCCAAAGTCCCATCTGAGACTCAAGGCAAACTCTTTCCAGCTGCGAGCCTATAAAATCAAAAACAAGTTATCTACTTTTAAAATACAGTGTCAGGACCACCATAGGGTAAACATTCCTATACCAAAAGGGATAGGAACTGGCACAAACAAATTGGAAACCCAGCAGGGCAGACCTTAAGTCTTAAAGTCTTTCACTCCATACTCTGCCTCCTGGACACACTGGGGTGGTGGGTGGGCTCCCAAGGCCTGGGGTAGCTCTTCCCCCACAACTGTGCTGGGTACAGCCCACGTGGTTATTTTCTCAGGTTGCAGTTGCATGCTGCTGCTTGTAGCTCTCAAGGGTGGGCCTTGCCTGGTGCTGATGTCTCGAACATTCTGGGGTGACCAGGAAGAGCCCTTTCCACCCAGCACTGGGGTCCCTGCCAGCAAAATGCAGAAGAACATAAAGAAACAAATAAATCACATTTGTTCACTTAACTACACTGGTCATTCCTTCATGTGTGTGTTTCCTGTTGAGAGAAATGCAGGAAAATATAAAAGAATAGGATTTGGAATCAGACATGCTGAATTCATTAATGTCTTCCTGTTTTCCTGCAGCACTTTGTTAGGCAGAGCCTGCTTTGTACCTGATGCCAGACTGTGTGCTGGAGAGTCGAAGATGAACGCTTAGTCTTTTTTGCTTCTCTGAGCCCCCATTTCCTCCCTGAAAAGGGGGAATAAATAATAATGCCTAATTTGAGAAAAGCCCTGAGCAGATTATTTAGGAGCAATGGAGCAGATACTCAATGAGAATTTCTGTAGATATCTTCCACCCACAAAAGCACAATTTCAGAGAGCTCTCCTCATGCCTTCCTTCCTCATTCTTTACTTAGGTTTTGTTTCCCACCCGAGGGTCCCTCCCAGCCATTGCCTTCCTTTCGCCTCTCTGCCTGGGCTCCTCTGGGTGTCTTTCCTTCGTTCTCTCCTATCCAGGCTCCCTCCTGCCCACCTTGCCTTCTTCCCGCCAGCATCCCTCGCACTACATTCTGCTGGGACCCCACAGCCCCTGAGTATCCTAGCGGTCTTGGGGCCAGGCTGCTGGCATGTACCAGGCAGGTTTGTCCATCAAGAGGGCAGCCTGCTAAGTGGAGGTCACAGCACAATTCTATTTTGGAAGCTTCAGGTGAGCAGAGCTCTTGACAACCAATGCAGAGGAAAGGGAGGGCTGGCGGCTCCTGCCTCGGCGCCTGAGCTGGTCTGGCAGACATCTCAGGGAGAAGGCAGCCCTGTGCCAAGCAGCCCTGGCAAAGCGTGAGCCTTAGAGATGGGATCCGTCTCACAAACAGCAAAATATGGTTGCAGGAGGTGGGGTTGGGAGAGGAGCAAGGGGGAAAAAGTATTGCAGGAGGGAGAAGAGACAAAGAAGGAGCCTGGGAGATGCTGAGTGGAGTGTGCGTGGTCAGTCCCCCCAAACTTGGCAAGCAGACAGATAGGACTGGGAACAGGACGGTGGCCTGTGGTTCTTTACCTGAGCAAAGGAAGATTGGGCTGAAGTTTTTCACTTATGAAAATTCAGGAGAGGGACATGGCTTTTCTTACCCATCTTGAGAATAGGATACGAGGCTGGAAGGCAAACCCTCAGAGGGTCTTGTTCTCATGCCATGCTATTTAGGAAGTCCCAGTTCAATTCACTTAGGCAGATAATGTTTGAAACCCTGCTGGAGCCTGGAGAGACAGAAACAAGCCCTCACCTCTTGGTGCTGACAGAGCAGGCGTCCTGGTGGGCCTTATGGGGTGCTTTAGATATAGGGCACTTGGGGGGCATGTGGTGATGACCTGGTACGGTCAGGAAAGCCTCCTGACACACCCATATTGGAGCCACCACTGGAGGGAGGAGTTGGAGTGACATAGATGAAGAGTGTGAGGAAGATGATTGAGATAAAGGGAAGAATGCATGTGAGGACCCAGGGAAGAGAGGTCAGGGGGGAGTTCCCAGAGCTGCAAGACCATCAGTGAGAGGAGAAACGAGAGGTGAGAGAGATGGGTCAGGAGAGCTCCTTGGGCCTTGGAAGGAGCTAGAGCTGTACCCTGTAGGCAGTGGGAAGCCACTGCAGGGTTTTGAGCATGCCGAGGTCTGCGTGAACATGCCTTTGCGAAGTTCTCCCGGGCTGCAGGGAACGTGGGGCATTGGCGGGTGCACAGGTAGGAGGCTGTTGTAGTTGTCCACACGGAAACTTACACTAGGGTGGAGATGGAGATGCAATGAAGTAGACGAATAATTCAGATATATTCTTCACATGGGAGTCAGTGCTGCCTTCCTGGCAGAAGGTGGCAAAGGAGGGGCAGGTGCCTTGCAGGGTGACAGAGCACCTCCCAGGGCTGACATCTCCTGGGTAGTGCTGGCACACAGTGGAGGTTTGCCTGCAAGTCCCACATGACTGTGCTTTCAGGGACATAGCGGTCCTGATGGAAAGGCACACGGTGCTAGTAGTATAATGCCGAGCAAGGTGCGCAGCCTCAATCTCTGTTTCCAAATTCCAGTGGAGTGAATGGGATCTTGTCCCTGGGGCTGATGTGGACTATTAATTAAATGAAGCCACATCTGCCTGCCACTGAAGACAGCTGGTGCCTAATAAATGCAAGCTCCTCATCCCCAGCTTTCTCTTCCCACCCTGAGCTGAACAACAACCTGGATGCCTGGTTCATTCTGGTCTTCCTGGAGTCCAGGCTTTTCCAGAAAATGAAGGAATTGCATCACTTCTTTCTCCAGCGTTCTAAACCGTATGACACTTAACCCTGGGACAAGCCCCAGCATAGCTGTTTGTGCTCATATGCTACTTGTGTTCCCTGCCAACCACATGGCAAACACAACTGCACTGCAAACACGAAAAAAGGAATGAAATCACATTTGTCCTTGAACATGATTATCTCATTTCCACCTTCAGATTTTGCACCAGCTGTTCCCTCTGTCAGGAACACACTTCCTACAGGTCTCCTCATGGCTGGATCCATGGTCCCTCACGTCTCTGCTTAAATGTCACCTCCACCAAAAGGTCTTTGACCACCCAAGTTAAAGTAGCCCAACTTCCTCAATCAAAACTCCCTGAGATATCTTCTTCATAGAACTTTTCTCTCTCTGAAATTATCTTAAGTATTTGCTCATTGTTCTTCGCTTGTCTTTCCTCCTCTAAACCGTAAGTTTCGTGGGACCAGAGACTTGGTTTTTCTTATTCACTACTGTGTCTCCAGCACCTAGAACTGGATCTGACATATGTGATGTGCTCAATAAATTATGTTGAATAAACATATGAATGTTTATCAATACTCTTCTCCTAATAGTTAATTCCTTATGGAATTTGTCAAAGCTTCTCAGCTTTGTCATATATGTATACATATGTATGTGTGTGTATATGCATGCATGTATATGCCTGTAAGTATATATGTATATATACATATACAACCATATGTGTATGTGCATGTGTATGTGATTACACATGTGTGGGCATATATGTGTACATATACAATCATATATATGTTTATATGGATCATCATCAACAGAGCAGGTAAGAGCATCTCCACTTTGCAGTTGTGGAAACTGGGCTCAGATAGCAGAGTCCTATGTCTTCCCATTTATGGAAAAGAAGTACAGAGAGAAAATCAGCAAATGCTCCTACGGCCTCTTATAGAAAAATGCAAACCTGCGGACTGGCATCTACAGTGCTATGGCCAGAGCTATGTTGGCTGGAAATGACCAAGGGCCGAGAAGAGCCTGGGCGACCCGTTTCCTCATCTGTAAAATCACATTCCTGATGACTGTCCAGAATACTGTGAGGGACAGTGAGGTCATGGTCATGACAGTGATGTCATGAGAACCATATTTGTCTTCCATCCTAATTGAAATTGCCAGTCCCGGGTCCTATTTCAGATTCTGCACCTCTCTTATCTGTCTCCCCAGGGTTTGAGGAAGTGCAGAAACACTCAAGGCAAATGCCATTTCCTCAGTGTGATCCTGGGAAGCCGATCTCCCAGATCAGCAATCCTCATCTACTGTCCGTGCAACCGATCCTTTTGCAGCCCAGCCTATGGAATTCTCAGAAAAGTGTTTTTAAACGCATAAAATAAAATTTATAGGATTACAAAGAAAGCTATTTATATTGAAATACGGTTACAAATTTTTTAAAATGTGAAATAGTAATATATGTGCATCTTTATTAACACATTAAATAACAAGACCCAGCAGTGGGCCTAATGACTACCATAATTGCTAAGTAGTGAGGAGTGTAAATGTCATTTCAAGATATCTGCTACAATTATGATGTGGTATTAAAATATCTGTGATTTCTTTTGGTGACAAAGTCACGGGCACTGTTAATACTACTGTGGTCTGCCTACATTCATAACTAAAGAGAATGTTAAAGTTTAATCAGAGCAGGGATCAACAAATTATTTCTGTATGTTTAAGAAAAAAAACAAACTATTCTTCCTCCTACTGTACTCTTAACACTCAAGATTTCTGTGACCAGATGTATGTTTTCTTTCTACATTGTCCAATGTTCTGACACCAGCTGGGTGTCCTACAATTTAACTCAATTCTGACACTATCTACTGGGACATAGCACCAGATCCCTCAGGTTCAGGGCTCAGCCCCACAAGACTACCCCCCCCAGATGCCAGGCTACCCAAAATCTTCATCTAACTTGGCTACAAATCAGAGGTTCCCACAACCCCCCTGAGTTTAATAATTTGCTACAGGGACTCACAAAACTCAGGAAAATCGTTTGCTTACTATTGCCAATTTATTACAAAGGATATTTTAAAGGATACAAATGAACAGCCAGATAAAGAGATACATTGCACATAGGGTGAGGTTTGGAAGGATCCCAAAGGCAGGAGCTTTTGTCCCTGTGGAGGCAGGATGCGTTGCTCTCCTGGCACTTGGAGATGTGTTCTTGTGCACCAGCCCAAAAGCTCTCTGAGCCCAGTAGTTCAGGAGTTTTTAGAGAGGCTTCATCATGTGGGCATGACTGATTATTAATTCAGTCTCCAGCCCCTCTCCCCTTCCTGGGAGAAAGTTCCGAGCTCTAATCATGGCTTGGTCTTTCTGATGACCAGCCACCATCTAGGAACCCACAAGAGTCACCTCATTAGAGCAGAAGATGTATCTGTCACCTAAGAAATTCCAAGGGATTAGGAGCCCTGTATCAAAAACTGGGATCAAAGATAAAATATTAGAACAAAAGATGTTCCTGTCACCCCTATTGCTCATGAAATTATGAGGATTTTAGGAGCTCTGTGCCAGGAGCCAGGGATGAAGAGCAGGCTGTGTATTTCTTAGTGTAAATCACATCATCACACTGTGAATATCCAGATAATAAATATTTCTGACTTTTCATGTTTGCCGAACTTTGTCACAACTGCTCATTTCTGCTATTATAGCAAAAAAACAGCCACAGACAAATAAACACATAGTCATAAAAAATCGGTATGGTTGTGTTCCAATGGAACAAGACAATTTCTTTAAAAAAAAAAAAAAAACAGACAGTGGGGAGGGATTTTGCTCTTTGGCTGTAGTTTATTGGTGCCTAAATTGGAGGCCAGTGAAAATAAATAATTTTCTGCTATCCAAGTTCTTGAGTGACCACACAACTGGGCACTGTGGCCCAGCTAAATTGATACAGAAATTAACCATCACAAGGACCTTAGATCTAGAGAGAGAATGTGGCTGTTGTAAGGGTCCACGTCCACCTAATGTTAGAGGTGTCATTAGAATTCAGGTGTCTGAACTCCAAGAATATTGACCCTTGGGATTCCATATTTCCCCAAGGTGTGTTGTATTGTCAGTGTGTGGATGGTTATTCCTACATTGTTCTGGTCTACGAGGCTGCAGGAACCTTCCGCAGGTCTAGTGAGAGTCCTGTGGACATTCTGGAAATGAATGGTTGAAGAGGAAACCACACCTGGCTGACAGGGTGGGATTGTGATCTGAAGGCCGTTGAAAGAACCTCCAGCCTCACTAAGCTTGTCACCACCAGGCCCTCTCAGACGCAATTCTAATGTTGGTAGTTAATTCCTGTGGGCTCCGGCTAATACAAAGAATGAGTGGGGAGCATGCTAGCTGAGTGAATGAGTTGATTTTAGGTGAGTGTGTGTCTTATGAAGAAATAGCATATATCCTTTATAAATCACCTACTGCCTGTCAGGTGCTATGCAATATGCTTTAATCAGTGGTCTTCAAACAGGGCTGCAAATAGAGTCAGCTGCAGAGCTTTAAAAACATTCGGAGGCTTGGTCTTCATGTCCGTAGATTCTGGTTTAATTAGTGTGGAGTCAGAACCCAGATCTAACTGACTCTAAACTAAATCTCACCACCACGATAGTGGCCATTGACATCTCAGCATGAGTTGTTTAGCAGGCCTCATTGCGATCCTCTGGTCTGGGGCTTCCCAACTGGGCTGTACAGTAAAATCACCTAGGTGTTTTTTGTTTGTTTGTTTTTTGGAGACAAAGTCTTGCTCTATCACCCAGACTAGAGTGACGTGGCATGGTCATAGCTCACTGCAGTCTTAAATTCTTGGGCTCAAGCAATCCTCCTACCTCAACCTCCTGAGAGGCTGGGAAAACAGGTGTGTGCCACCAGGCTGGCTCACGTGTCCCATTCCACTTACTTCAAAAAAGACCATCATGGGAAAGTTGAGAGTCGGTCCACGGGAAGCTGCTCTTTCAAACATTAAGTATGAGGAAAGTTGTGTCAGCCTGGTACTGGTTGACACTTCCTTGAGGCCGATACTGATTATATATGTATATATGTATATGTATCTTGTTTCTTTCTTTTTCCTTTCTTTTTCTTTTTTTTGCTCTAGCCATGGGAAGCACAACACCAAGTACTAGGAATGCTATTGGGATTTATGTCTTTACTTTTGCATATTAATTTCATCTTTGGTCTTACCAACCTATGTGAAAGCAATTTATATGACATCTCTGAGTTGTAGATTTCTGCAGTAAAAATGAGGATTCCCTATTTACTCAGAGGCAATGCAGTGCCGTGGAAATCTCACGGTCTTTGGGGAGGACAGATGGATTTCGGTGTAATTCTGTCTTCTTGACTTGTTTGAATCCCAGCTCTGTGGTTGATTGAGTTCTTACCTGTCACAGAGGGATGGTACCTCCCATCCTGCAGGGGCGAAGGTGAGGTACTTGCGGAATATCAAATGGAAAGCAGGGGAAGCAGAGGAGAGAGATAAGAAGGCAGACACAGGGGTAACATTATAAGAAGCAAAAAATGAAACAAAAAGCCAACCTTCGTCCACCCTGGTTTCCCAGGAGCAAGATTCAGCCCAAAGCCAGCAGCCTGCCGGCTCTCTGCAAGGTACATAACCCAGCTCAGCTCAAGGGAGGGGCTGGTGTGGGTTGGGGGTAGCGGGGTGAGTTCTAGGCCTGTCCTTTGGAGACTGTAGGCAGGGACTTTTCCAACTCCAGCGTCTGTGAGTCTGTGAACTCATCCATCTGCTCATTTGGGCTCCTTCTTAGCAGGGCGTTCTTGCATGTGTTGACAAAAAATATCTTTTGACATGTAGAAGGTTAGTAATTTTTAGATTTTGCGAAAAGACGCTCAAAAATCTGTCTCCCCAGCCGGTCTTTCCCTTCCCTCCTTCTCTGTGAGTCCTCCTTGGGATTTATTTGGCATCCTCCCAGTTCCTTCTCTGAGACTTTTTAGGATTTACTTTGCAAACTCAGATGTGGAGCCCCTCCACGTGTCGGTGATGCTCAGCGTGATCTGTGTCTATCCTAGGGCTGAGCAAACACTGATCATAACCTGGGCTTGGCCAGATGTTGGAGGAAAAAGAAGACTGGGAGTGAAAAGTGGACTGGATCTGGCTCAAGAGTCCTGAGTCTGAATCTGCTACTTAAAAGCTGTGTAACTTGGGCAAGTTGCTTGACATCTGAGTCCCAAATTTTTTTTTTTCATTTGTGAAATGAGGCTGATGACATCTACCTCATAGGTTCTAAACTTGGAATAGAAAACACAGAAGTTGTGAGCATGCTGCCTAGTGCGTAAGTTTCAATAAAGTTTCTTTTCTTTTCTTTTCTTTTTTTAAAAAAATATTGTTCATTTATATTTTTTTGGCATCTTCAAGTGAGTTCTACTGCATTTTTCATCAATCATAATTTTTGTCTCTCGTGGATGTGGTGAGTTTATTCTGTGCTAAGAATATGAAAAAGTTGAAGGATCATTTATTAAGCTGTTCCAAGCACTGTGTGTACATGATGACTTCTTGGTCTATAGCATGGCTTTGAGACAGGTGTTGTTATCGGTGTTATCGCCATTGTACAGACCAGGACGTGGACCCTCGAGAGCTCGGTAATTTCTCACATTCCTGCAGCTCTGAATGGTGGAGTGAGGACTCCGCCTGGTTCTGTCTGGTTCTCTCTGAGGCACATGCTCTTCACGGCACTCAGTCTTGGTGTCGATGACGCTGACCATGGACGGTTGTTTCGATGTTTTGAAATAATGCAGGTGTGGCCCCAGTGCAGAGTAAGATAAAAATGCACGATGGAAGTGAGAGGAGCCACATTTTGAGTCAATACAAGGCAATAGTTTTAAATGTCCATTGCTGCCTGGAACCAGAATGGGCTGCCTTGTTGGGGTGGGGGTGGGTAATGAGCTCCCTGCCATGGACAGTCTGAGCAGGAAACAGCGGAGCCTGCAGCAGGGGCCGGGCAGGGCAAGGCAGGTGACAGCAGGCTCCCTGCTAAGCCAGAGAGTCTGCCACTGGCTGTTTCTGAGGTTCTGCTGATAGCTCCGCCACTCCTCTTTGCGCAACCTTTGCTGCAATACTTATGCCTCAGCGCCTCCGTTTCCTTTTCTGTCAAACCCGTAAAGGGTGCCCAACTCCTGCAATGGGTGTGAGCACTGAGTGACATAATCCGTGGAAAGTATCAGGGACCAGTTCTGACCTGTGATGAGGGGACGATAAATGTAGCTGCTGGTGCTATTTTTACTTCTTCAAATGAACCATAAAATAAAAATTGAGTTCTTTCATGGTGGGGCATATTTGCCTAAAGAGCATTCCTGGAATGAAAGACCTGTTCTGTGATCCCCCTCACTGGGGCTACTGTGCAGATCAGGTGAGGTCCTGGGTACAGGTACTTGGTGTAATGGCAGCACCTAGTATGTGCTCAATAAATCGTAGCCAGTAGTAGCAGTATTTTAGTTTTATTATTCAGGTTCAGCAGGTAGTTCCAAATGGGGGGCTCCGGTGATCCACAGTGAGAATGAGTGCACATGTAGAACATTCCACTGATTCTCAGAAAGATCCCTTGAGGTCTTATGGTCAGCCCCTAAGGTGGGGCAAACGACCCTCACAGCTCCTCCCAGCTCCCGGAGGCTGGGGTTTTGCCATTGCTGACAACGATGCGGAGACAGAGGGCTGCGTGGGGAAACCCACTGTGCGGGCAGCTCCTTCAGTGTCATTTCACAGCTTACTTTTTCCCCTAAGGGAGCATGCAGTGAATTCACTGAATATGAATTCTGTTGGATTTGAAAGGACATGTAAATAGTCCTTAAATAATGGCCATTAGCCATTCCCATTTATAATGCTTTGTAGTTTAGAAAACATTTTCTCACATTTTCCCATATGTCCTTTTTCTTCTTATTGGTTCACTCACTCCATAGATACTTGTTGAGTGACCACTGTGTTGGCCATTGTGCACAGCCTGGGGAGGCAAAGGAAAATTGGATACTGATTGCCCTCAACAAATGCCATCCCCAAAGGTCCTATTAAAATGAAAATGACTCATTTCTGGATTCTACTTGAAACCCTGCAGTGACTACCCCCCTGCACCTCCTTTTCCACTCCCAGTCAAACTCACGCCCCTTACCTTGGCAGGTAACCTCCTGCCTGGTGTGGGTCCTGCCTCCTTGAAGCCGCCTCGCTTCCTGCTCTTCCCTCTCCCATTCACTCCAGCTGCATGGGCTTCTCTGCTTTCCTTGACCAGCCCTGTGCTCTGGACTGGGCCTCGGGGCTCCTGTGAGGGACACCCCTCGGCCTCTGTCATGAACACCCACACCCCACACTCCGTACTCCTAGCTCCTTCTCATCCTCCCGAACCTGGCTCAGTCACCTCTTACAGAAAGAGCCGCCCACCTCCTGCCATCCCTCTGAGCACTGCAGAGTTTGCACTTATTTGTTTGTTGATGTGTCTCTCTCTGCCACTGAAGGCCAAGTTCCTTGAAGACAGGAGGCTAGTTCCTTACGTCCGGAGGCTAGCCCAGTGTACCATATATCAGATGCAATCAGTAGCCTCTGAATGAATGAAATGCATCATGGGCAGGACAGAAATAAGTTCCAGATATGGTGGAGGCACAAGGAGGGGAGCACTCTATTCTGAGGAAGGGGAGGGAGGCAGTTGATCCTTCGTGAGCTCTGTTAGATAGCAGTTATTCTCATTTAGCATATGAAGAAGCTGACCTGCCTGAGGTCTCAGTTCCTGGCCTGAACAGAAGCAGAGCCCAGACATTCTGACTCTGTCTTCTGGCTGGACAGTGGCTACGGAAATTGTGGCAGACTTCAGTCAAGGGGACCCGTGGACCAATCGTGTGTTCCTTGATCACAGCCCGTATTCCAGCCTCGCCTCCACAGAGCCCATCCCCTCTGAGTCCCAAGAGCTCCCAACCAATACTGCCAATGGCAGGGGTAGGGAAGGGCTGAGGAACTACCAATTACTGTGAGCCCGCTTTGTGCCAGATGCAACACTGGGCCTTTTGCATATGTTACTCTCCCCATTTTACAGATTAAAAAACTGAGGCTCAGAGAAATAAGCATGAGGCCCAAGGTAGTTCCCCAGAGCTAGTGAAAGATGAAGCCAGCTTTGCATCCAGGTCAGGGTGACAACGAAGCCACAAGTGTCTCTCCCAACCTCCATCTTGCAGACAACAGATGTCACAGCCCTGGGTTTGCATGATTTCACCTTGGACTCAGCCCAGTGCAATGAATCACTCAGCTTTCTTTTCTCCTCTGGAAAAGGGAAGGCAATCAGTATCCCAGTGGTGGAGAGATGGTGATAGCGTTTACCTTTTCATAATATTTTCATTGTAGTCATTATAGTACGTTTATTGTATTCACTTTCAAGCTTTACTTTCCCAAATTGATTTGAGAAGGCCACAGACCAGCAAAACAATAACATTAATTAGTACAAGAATAAAAGGAAGTGTGAATGGCAGGAGCTCTCAGTGGACAGCGTAGGTTAAAGGAAGTTACTAGAAGTAAAATGCATAGCAGTTAAGGCTACTATAGAAACAAGCTGGGTGGCGGAATTCTCACAAGATTAAAAAGTGAATAAATAAATTAATTAGATAAGACAGAGCAGGTCCTGGAAGAGACCCATCTTTTTCTTGGTTCTACCCAATGTAGCAGCTTTCATTTTAGCAGGTGGCCATTTAGCCCTTTGGTCAGCCACTTCGTAATGATGTGGGTGTCACGCTGTGGTTAGATAACAACGTCAGTGACAAAGGATGACCTGTGTCCACTCCGTGTCAGGCACTGGCCGAGGCCTTGAAGCCAGGGCTCTTCCTGTGCAAGGGTGCACAGACCTCCCTCCAAGGGTTCATGGATACAGCGCAAGCTTCGTGACAGCAGCAAGGTTGTCTCTCTGCATCTGCCGTGCCTAGAAGAGTCAGCCTTGCACATCATCAGGGCACAACATGTGTTTGCTGCAATGTGGAATCAAGCCGCTCCTCCTTATCTGGACTTGGTCACTAAGCAGTTCATAAATCGCTGCAACGCAATTGCCTGAACCAGCATTTCTCCAGCGTTACTGTGCAGACTGCAGAGGAGTTTCTTGGGGAACCTGTCACAATGAATAGTCCTGGGCCCCACCCCAGTTGTTCAAATTCAGTGTGGATGAATAAACAAACGACTTAACTTTCTCTTAAGCTTCTAGAATTAAAAGGATACAGTCCCGGGATTGGCAAATTGTTTCTGTAATGAAATATTCTGTAAAAAATATTCTTCTGTAAAAAACATTCTGGCAAATACTTCTGTAAAAATATGCCTACAGTAGATATTTCAGACTTGGTGGGTCTCTGCTGCAACTACTCAACTCTGCCTTGGCCTTGGTAAAACGCTCCAAAGCAGCCCTAGACAATACTTACATGAATGGATGTGGTTGTGTTCCAATAAAACCTTGTTTATAAAAAAAAAGCTGCAGGCCAGATTTGTTGCCACTCCCTGAATCCAGACCTTATTTTACAAATGAGGGCACTGAGGCACAAAGAGGCTCGAAGTCTTGCCCAGCGTAAGAAATAAAGGGAGGTGGTGCAGGTTTCGCCTCTTGTTACCCACAGCTCTCAGGACAGCCTCAGAAAAACATGTTTGGAAAACCAAATGTGCCCATTTCTGCAATAAAATATCTGTGACTAGGACTCCCTGCATATGGAGATTCTCTTTTGTGTGGTTGGAAACTGGAGAATTCTTAACTTGGTATTTTTAGAAAAACAGCCTTTTCCCAACCACCAGTTTTCAATCTGGCAGTCTCAACGCCCATCGCCAGAGCTTTAATCGAAAAATATCAAGTTAAAGTTTTCTCTGATTACTTTAGCAAAACTGAATAAGTCTGCTTAATTTTTTTTTTTTTTTTTCAGAAAAATCATAAAGCTTAGAAATCTTAGAAAAGCTGCAGGTGTTCAATAAGAAAGTGGGAAGGTTAGAGAGAGTGGTTCTCACAGAAAATGGGCTACTTGAAAATGGCTTGACAATGAACCATTTTCAAGCTGGTGATCAAACTGTGAATTTTCTGTTAGGGCAGGTGTGGTCTGGATGGGGAGCTGCATCTTCTTGCCTCACTCTTACCCCATCTGGTTGTTAACTGAATGCACAAAGATAGAGATTTCATTTCAACAAGTGTTTCCTGAGCTCCGCTCTCCCTCAGCTCCGGCGTTAGGTCTGGCCGTGGTGGGGAGAGGGTAGACATCAGGAGAAACGTGGAAGGCTTCCTGAGACTGGGCCCTTGTCTTTAAGAGGCCTACCATCTAGTAGGGAAGACAAGGTTTGCTTTTTTACTCAAGGCAATGCCAGCTGCTCTATCGGAGGTTTTAACTAAGAGGCAATTTCTCTCGGATGTAAAGTCTAATTGGCAACAGGGAGTTGACAGTTGTTTGTTTCAATAAATTAATGTGTAAAACATAATGTGTTTCAAGGTGTGGATCTTTAGACGAAATACACCAGAATCACTGAGAGAGCTTATTAAAAATGCAGATTCTAGCATAGGCAATACAATGGAGAAAAGATAATCATTTCAACAAATGGTGCTGAAGCAACTGGGCATTCACATGCAAAAAAAAAAAAAAAAATGGATCTAGACACAACCTTATACCTGTCACAAATATTAACTAAAAATAGATCACTCAATATAAAACACAAAACCATAAAATCCATAGAAGTTAACACAGGAGGAAATCTAGATGACCTTGGGTATGGTAATGACTTTTTACATGCAACACCAAAGGCATTATCCATGAAGGAAAGAATTGATAAGCTGGACTTCATTAAAATAAAAAAATTTTCCCCGTGAGACACTGTCAAGAGAATGGAAAGTCAAACCACAGATTGGGAGAGATATTTGCAAAAGACATATCAAATAAAGAATGTTATTTAAATATACAAAAATGAAAACCATTTAAAAAATGGACCAACGACCTTAATAGACACCTCACCAAAGCAGACAGATAGATGGTAAATAAGCATATGAAAAGATGTTTCACATTATACATATATTGCATCATATTGCATCAGGGAAATTCAAAGTACAACAAAAATAAGATGCCACTCCACACCAATTAGAATAGCCCAAATCCAGAACACTGACAGTACCAAATGCTGGCAATGATGTGAGGCAATGGGAGCTCCCATTCATTGTTGGTGGGATGCAAAATAGTACAGCCACTTTGAAAGACAGTTTGGCAGTTTCTTACAAAACTAAACATACTCTTACCATATGATCCAACAATCATGCTCCTTGGTATTTACCCAAAGGAGTTGAAAACTGACGTCCACACAAAAACCTATGCACAGATCCTTATAGCAACTTTATTCATAATTGCCAAAACTTGACAGCAACCAAGATGTCCTTTAGTAGATGAGTGGATAAATAAACTGTGGTACATCCAGACAATGGAATGTTACTAAAAGGAAATGAGCTATCAAGCCATGAAGGGACATAGATGAACGTTAAATACGCATTACTAAGTAAAAGAAGCCAGTCTGCAAAGCCTGCATACTGTATGACTCCAACTATATGATGTTCTGGAAAAGACAAAACTATGGAGACACTAAAAAGATCAGTGATGTCAAGGGTTAGGGGGGAAGGAGGCATTCATAGGCAGGACACAGGGGATTTTTAGGTCAGTGAAATTACCCTGGATGGTACTATAACGGTGGATATGTGCCACTGTACATTTGCCCAACCCCTAACTTAAATGATGGACTCTCAGTGATAATGGCATGTCAATGTAGGCTCACCAGTTGTAACTAATGTACCATGCTGATGGAGGACGCTAATAGTGGGGGAGGCTATGTATGTGGTGGGGGGGTATGTGGGGGTACCTGTATTTTTCTGTTCCTTTTTTTCTGTGAACCTGAAACCATTCTTTAAAAAAAAAAAAAAAAAAGCCTGTTAAAAATGCAGATTCCTAAGCTTCATCACCAGCTATTTTCATTAAGGAGATTTGAGGGGGTTCTGGGAATCTGCCTGTCAACAGTTGTACAGTGGTGCCTTCATAGTTCATGCAGCCTTGTATTCCTGGGGTTGGGCGATCCTCCTCCCTCAGCGTCTTGAGTAGCTAGGACTACAGGTGTGCACCACCACACCCAGCTATTTTTTTCAAATTTTTGTAGAGACAGAGTCTCACTATGTTACCCAGGCTGGTCTTGAACTCTTGGCCTCAAGCGATCCTCCCACCTCAGCCTCCCAAAGTGCTGGGATTACAGGTGTGAGTCACCACTCTGGCCCCTGTCAACACTCTTCCCGGGAGTTGTGATATACACTAACATTTGGGAGTCACTGGCACAAACTATAATAAGGGTTTAGGACTGACAAGTAGTTATGTATGAGATGTTGGAGCGCATTTCACGTCATGCTGAGCAGTTGAGACGTGGCTCTGTAGGCCATAAAGAGGCCCTGAAGGTTTTGATCAGGAGAATGACATGTTCAAAGGGTTGCTTTGAGAAGATTAATCAGCCAGCTGTGAGCAGAAAACCATTACACACCTCCAGGAAATGCATGCTAGAATTAAGTGCTAGGATACACGCAAAGAACTTAACTGGTGCCTGGCACAGGGGCAGCGGGCGATACATTTCAGTCCTGATGTTTACTCCCGAGCCAAGATGATGGCAGTGGGAGCCAAGAGGGAGAGACATGGCTGAATCCCAGAGCGGCAGGTTTAACATAATTAGCGACCCTGGTTAAGTGAGAGATTTTGCTTCTTTGCTTGTTTCCCTAATACTGGATTATAAGCCTCTTTTTACATTCAGTGGAATTTGAAGGTGGCTCTTGGTATCATGACTGCAGTCGACAGAAATCATACTGGAGTTTACTGAAGGATCTGAGGTGGGGAGGTTTCGTTATGAAACCAAGGATTCCTCACTTCTTATCAGTAGCTTTTGTTTTCTACAAAGCCACTCATTTTCACATGGGGAAAACCTTTTCTTTAGCCTTCACTCCTAGTGTCCTGCTACTAGCTGTAATAAATAAACCCTCGAATTTCAGACATGTAGCACAAAATTTCAGATGCTAAACACAGCTAGAGGCTTTACTCCATATGGTGATTTAGGGACTCAGGCACTTTTCATCCTGTGGCCCCGCCGTGCCCTAGAACAGAGGTTCTCTCAAATGTGGTCCTGGCCCAGAGCATCACCTGAGGACCTGTTAGAAAGGCAAGTTCTCAGGCTTTATTCCAGATCTGCTGAATCAGAAACTCGAGTGGAGCCTGACAATCCGGGCTTTTGCGCATGCTCCACATAGTCCCGCGGCTCCGGTTTGAGAAATCCTCTGTTTTGTCTGCAGGGGAGAGAGCGCAGGGTGGTGCGTGTAGCAGGTTTGATGCATCAGGGCCAGACGGAGTGCAGGTCACTTGCTCTCCCATCCCACTGGCCACACCTACTGCGAGGCAGTCAGGTATGTGCAGTCTGAGTGCCCCAAAAGCATCCAAAGCAGCCTGCGATGAGCTTGCAGCGTAGTCTTTTCCCATTTTCCCATCTGTGCAACAGGGACGGTAATACCTCATTCACAGAGTGACTGTGTGGATTACTTGATAAAATGCGTTCTGGGATGCTGGCTTGGAAGAGATGCTGATTTTAGCTCCCTACCCACATTGCCCCCGAGCCCCTGAGATGGTCTTCCATCATGCATGATGGCAGGGAACTTTTCTGCCTCTGCAAAGAACACATCCTGACAAATTTGTCTACCAGTCAGCTCAAAGAGCGCATGCTTTGGCTCTGTAAATAATGCATTTAAGATAGCATTGAATGAGGCCTTACTATCCGAAAGGCACTTCACATAAATGGTGTCATTCATTCCCACTACACTTTGGGAGGTACTACGTTTAACTCCCTTTTCACAGGAGAGACCCGGGGCTCTGGCAGACAAATCGCCTGGCCAAGGTCCCCAGCTGGTGTGTGACGGCTGTGGCAGGCTGCCTGACTCCGCTGTACCTGGCTTGCCAGCAGGGGCTGTGGCGGAGCCAGGGAAGGAAAAGGCGAATTCCCAAAACTCAAGGAGCTCACAATCTGGAGGAGGACAAAGGATAGAGAGAAAAAGGCACTGACATTAAGAGCGTGTGTGTCTCATTCCTCACTTGTTCTAGGGAGGAAAAAAGGGAGGGGGGTTTAAGACAAACTGACACATGGGGCCATTTAAAAGGTGATGAACTAAGTCCTTTATGAGCGGCACACACAACACAGGGGCCGTGGTGCAGTGACGTCAGTTTGAACAATTTACATGTTTCACTGCTAAAATCTGCCGTACTGATGCAAGATGTGTGACACACCAGCCTCTCTGAACAAAGCCTGCTGGCTGCCTCCGTGGGAAAAGCCCCCATCTCCATGGTGACGGACTGCATGTCCCAGACGCTGTCTGGGGGTGGGAGGGCCAGCCAGAGACATCGGGGACGCAAACCCCATCGGGAGCAGTGGCTATGATGAAGAATGCAACGCTTCCTTTTCCTTTCCTTGCCATTTAGTGTCCTGGGAAGGCCGGGAAGTGATGGACAGACTCTCTTCCCAGGAAGTAAAGTTGCGCCATTAACACCCACTCACCCCCTCCCCCCCCCACCCCCGCCCAGGTTCTAAGCACACTGGTCGAGAGTGGGTGGCTTTGCCATTACAAGCAAATAGAGAGCAATTTCCTGTTTGGAAATGCAGAGGACGGATTTCATCTAGGCAAAAAGGATAAATGGCTACTTTATATCCTAAAACCACCAGGCCCAGTTGACATTAGCTAAGGTCCTATTCTAGAATGCCTTAACAACAACCATAGTTGTGATTTGTTGTGCACCTACTGTGTGCTAGGCACTATGCTGGGACCTGTACCCTTATTACTACCAGTCCTTTCAATAGCCCTGCAAGCTATTCCCATTTTACTAGTGGGACAATTGTGGCTCAGAGAAGGTTAGTGTTTTACCCAAGGTCACACAACTCACAGGTGTGTCTAAGCCCAAGCCTGGGTTCTTTCTACTTTGCCAACTTTTTCTTTTTGCCATGGTTCTTAATTGTAACCTATGGAGCTTTTTAAAGTTAGAGCTGATAGGTGATTATAACAACTCACCTTTACATGCTTACTAAGGGCCAGGCTAGAAGAGTCTAACTTTCTTTAACTGTCACAAAAATTCTATAAGTCATTGTGTTGAAATGTAGATGAAGAACCTTAACGCAGAGAAACGAGATAATGTACCCAAGGCCACACAGCTAGTAAGTGGTAGAGCATGGATTTGAACCCAGGCAAATGGACTCTGGGGATCATTATTTAAGTGCTCTGCTGCCCAGACCTGCATGGCATCTGAGTTTCTGGTATGGGACTTCTGGCACCTGTAGTGTTTTATGAAGTCCCACAGGAGAGTCTGACACAGAATCCAAACAAGGACCCCTGCCTGCAGGCCACTGTGGGTCTGAAAGTTTCATTCCTCCCTATTCCCTCTCCAAACAGGCCCATCTCATGTCTGCTCATTGGATTTACTGCATAGCAGCCTTGGCGAGCCCCAGTTATTTTTACAACAAGAGATGGCCAGGAAGGTTTGGGAGAGACAATCTCAATGCACAGCCCCCCTGGATTGCTGGCGGCAGGTAGGGTGGGGCTCCATCTCTTTCCTGCATAGCTTAATAGTGAACAATTAGAGTCATGCACAGTGGTGCACACCGATAGTCCCAGCTATTATACTTGGGAGGCCAAGGCAGAGGCTTTCAAAAAAAGCATGAAGAGTAATATAATAAACACCTATAGACCTACCACTCAACTTGAGAAATAAAATATTATGAATGTGAAAGTATAAGTCTCTTGAGTGCCCTGCCCCCAGGTTATAATCCCTTTGCAGAAGTAACCACTATTCTAAATATGGAGTTCATGACACATATGCATTTGTTACACAGGGCCAAGATGAGCAGGGAGAGAGTAAGGATGAGTCACATCAGTACAAGGTCTGATCCGGTCATTTTTAAACATTTTGATATTTTGTTCATCAGATATTTTGTATTACTTTTGATTTTTAAAATATTGCATTAAAATAGTATCTATCTTGATTGTTGAGCTCTTTGGCAACTCCTTAAATTTGTTTTTGTAAATACTTTATTGAGATATAATTCACATAGCATTCAGTTCACCCATTTAAAGTGTAGAATTCAATGTTTTTTAAAATTATATTTGTAGAGCTGTATAACCATAACTAAAATCAAATTTAGAATATTTTTATCACCCTGAAAAGAAACTCCATGCCCTTTGGATATCAGCCCCTCATCCCCCACATTAGTGGCCGCCAAGGGCAGCCACTAAATTACTTTTCATTCTCTGTAGATTTGCCTATTATGGACATTTCCATAAATCTTATGTGAAAATTTGTCCTTTTGTGTCTGGCTTCTTTAACTTACCATAATGTTTTCAAGGTTCATCCATATTGTAGCAGGCATCAGCACTTCATTCTTTTTAATTGCCAAATAAGAATCCATCGTATAGACATACCACATTTTGTTTATCCATTAATCAGTTGATGGACATCAGGGTTGTGGTCACTTCTGGGCAATTATGACTAATGCTGCTGTGAACTGAATGCACAAGGGTCCCTTTAAATTTTGTGCCCAAGGTGAGTGTCTCACTTACTTCATGCTGGTCCCAGTCTCGTTACTATTATACACAGGAAGAATTTTATTCCATAGCCTAGATGCCAACAAGTAGAGCAGCCTAGTTCCCAAGCAGAGTGTTGACATCAGCATCCAGGGGCTGTGCAGGTGGAGGCTGGAAACAGGTGGGGCAGCAAGGTCAAAGCCCCCTCCCACAGGCCATCTCTGCCGTTGCTCTTCCTTGTTCTCCTAGTCACATCTGTGCCTGCCAGCTTGGTCCCCACTGTACTTGCCACCCACACATCCTGCCACCCGCCTCTTTCCTGCAGGGAGCAGAGGGAAGACTGCATATTGCCTCTCTCTTCCAAGCTTCAAAACATCCCCCACCATTTGGGAGGTCCTGCAGAGCTAAGGATGCTGAAGTGGTCCAGTCAGGGAACAAAAGAATGCCTGAGGGAGCATGCACTGCACTGGCACAGTGAGAGTGGGACAGCTGAGTGGGATTCTGCAGGTCCATTTAGCAGAGTGGAGCCCTGCTGGGAGAGGCAGGCAGCCTTGACTGGGGCAGAGAGGCAGGCACACGTGGAGGCGGCCGCACCAGGAAGCATAGCAATAAAAACGAGGAAGCAGCTCAGTCTTCAGGGAGAAAACCAATAACACATCAGAATGGCTTCAGGACACCCACCCACCCCCTACTTTTCTCAGTTCACTCCCGATACAGAGCTAAATTGCCTGTATATTCCTAGGCCTCTGGCCTTCTTAGCACAGACTTAAATTTTAGGACTGTCGAGAATGGTGAGTTGGTATGAGGTTTCTTTTTGGAGTGATGAAACTGTTCTGAAAATAGCAGTGATGGTTGCTTAAATTTATGAACCACTGTATTTTACACTTTAAAGGAGTGAATTTTGTGTTATACAAATTACATCTCAATAATAAAAGAATGAATGAATAAGGGGATGACTGTGTGGTTGGATGGATGAATGGAATGTTGGATGGAGTGGGGTTTGGATGGACTGAGAATTAGAGGGATGGAGGGAGGAAGGGAGGGTTGGATCAAAGCATAAGTGGATAAATGAAAACCGTGGCAGTTCCAAGCAGATAACATTTAATTTTAGTTACTGTCTTAGGAGGGATGGGAGTGGGTTGGAGAGCATTCCATGGTGAAAAGCAAGAAAACACTACCATGGATTGCGATTTCGCAGTTCATGTTTGCTCCCAATGCCTCACCCTCCTCCAGAAATCCACTCCCTTTTCCTCTTATCCAGCCTAATTATTCTCTACAGCACTTATCACAATCTGACATACTATTTATTTATCATTATTATTATCATTAGGTTTGTTTTAATTGCCTATGCCCTCACTGGAATGTAAGCTTCTCAGGAGAAAGGAATTTCATGGGGATTGTGTTAACTCTGTAGATCAGTTTGGGGAGCAATTTCATCTGAACGATATTAAGTCTTCTAGTATATGAACACAAGATGTCTTAACATTTATTTAAATTTCAAAAATTAATCTCAACAATGTTATGTAATTTTCAGAGTATGAACCTTATACTTCTTTTATTAAATTTATTCCTAAGATTTTTGGATGCTACTGTACATGTGACTGTATTATTAATTTAATTTTCAGGATGCTTCTTACTGGTGTATAGAAACATAGTTGATTTTTTAACATTGACATTGTATCTTGTAACTTTGATGAACGCATTTATTAATATTTGTTCTAATAGCTTTTTAGTGGCTTCCTAAATATACAAGAGCATGTCAGTTGCAAACACAGACAGTTTAATAAGCCTATTTTGTGTGTGTGTGTGATTCAGTTGCCTTTTCTTTCTTTTTCTTGTTTAATTGTGTTGGGTAGAATCTCTAGTACAAAGTTGGATAGAAGTGGTGAGAGCAGACATTCTTGTCTTGTTTGCTCCTGATTTTGCAAGGGGAAGCTTTCAGTCTTTCATCTTTAAGTATGGCCTTAGCTGTAGAAATCGTGTGGGTTTTTTCTTTTTTTTTTTTTTCTTATTCTATTTTTTTTTTTTTTTTTTTGAGACAGAGTCTCGCTTTGTTGCCCAGGCTGGAGTGAGTGCCGTGGCGTCAGCCTAGCTCACAGCAACCTCAAACTCCTAGGCTTAAGTGATCCTTCTGCCTCAGCCTCCTGAGTAGCTGGGACTACAGGCATGCGCCACCATGCCCAGCTAATTTTTTTTTTCCTATATATTTTTAGTTGGCCAGCTAATTTCTTTCTATTTTTAGTAGAGATGGAATCTCACTCTTGCTCAGGCTGATCTCAAACTCCTGACCTTGAGCGATCCACCCGCCTTGGCCTCCCAGAGTGCTAGGATTACAGGCGTGAGCAACCACGCCCGGCCTTATTCTATTAATATTATGTATTCCATTGACTGATTTCATATGTTAAATCAAACTGCATTGTTGGGATAAATTCCAATTGGTCCTGGTGTAGAATCTTTTTTATTTATTACTGGATTCAGTTTGCTAGTGTTTTGTTGAGATATTTTGCATTTATATTCATAATGGATATTAATCTGTATTTTCCTTTTCATGTAATATTTTTATCTGGTTTTGTTATCAGAGTAATACTGGCCTGATGAGCTGGAAATGTTCTCTTCTGTTCTATTTTGTAGAAGAATGTTTGAAGTATCAGTGCTGATTTTTCTTTTAATGTTTGGTAGAAATCACTAGTGAAAGTATTTGATCATAGTCTTTTTCATGGGGAGAGGACATTTGATTGTTACTAATTCAATTTGTTAAAGTCCATTCAGAGTTTTTAAAACTTTTTTTTAATTTCAGCATATTATGGGGGTACAAATGTTTAGGTTACGTGTATTGCCCTTGCCCCCCTCCCCCCGAGTCAGAGCTTCAAGCGTGTCCATCTCCCAGACAGTGTGCATCACACTCATTATGTATGTATGTACCCATCCCCCCTCCCCTCCCATCGGCCCGACGCCTGCGCGATGAATGTTATTCCTGTATGCGCACTTAGGTGTTGATCAGTGAAACCAATTTGATGGTGAGTATATGTGGTGCTTGTTTTTCCATTCTTGGGATACTTCACTTAGTAGAATGGGTTCCAGCTCTATCGAGGAAAATACAGGAGGGTGCTATATCATCATTGTTCCTTGTAGCTGAATAGTACTCCATGGTATACATATACCACATTTTCTTAATCCACTCATGTATTGATGGGCACTTGGGTTGTTTCCACATCTTTGCAATTGTGAATTGTGCTGCTATAAACATTCCAGTGCAGATGTCTTTTTTATATAATGTCTTTTGTTCTTTTGGGTAGATGCCCAGTTGTGGGATTGCTGGATCAAATGGTAGATCTACTTGTATCTCTTTAAGGTATCTCCATATTGCTTTCCATAGAGGTTCCACTAGTTTGCAGTCCCACCAACAGTGTATGAGTGTTCTTATCTCTCCACATCCACGCTAACATTTATTGTTTTGGGACTTTTTGATAAAGGCCATTCTCACTGGAGATAAGTGATATCTCATTGTGGTTTTGACTTTCATTTCCCTGCTGATTAGACATGTTGAGCATTTTTTCATATGTTTTTTGGCCATTATTCTGTCTTCTTTTGAAGAGTTTTTTGAAAACTTTTGAAAAGTTTCTGTTCATGACCTTTGCCAACTTTTTGATAGGGTTGTTTGATTTTTTTCTTGCTGATTTTCCTGAGTTCTAAATAGATTCTAGTTATCAGCCCTTTATCGGATGTGTAGCATGTGAATATTTTTTCCTATTCTGTAGGTTGTCTGTTTGCTCTTGTGATAGTTTCTTTGGCTGTGCAGAAGCTTTTTAATTTGATCAGGTGCCATTTATTTATTTTTGTTGTTGCTGTGATTGCCTTTGGGGTCTTCCTCATAAATTCTTTGCCTAGGCCAATATCAAGAAGAGTATTTCCAACATTTTCCTCTAGAATTCTTGTAGTTTCACACCTTAGGTTTAAATCTGTTAGCCACTGTGAGTTGATTTTTGAGTAACACATTTTTGTTCTTTTGCATGGCTTGTTTTTTTTTTTTTTTTGAAACCGAACATTTTAAATAATAAATTGTGAAAACTTTAGAAATTAGATTCCCCCAAGGGCTTGTTGTTTTTCTTGCTATTTTTTCAGTTAGCTTAGTGGTCAGCTAATAACTGGAAAGGAATTTTTAAAAATTCCTTAGAAAAATAAGTCTTTCAGCCTTTGCTAAGGATCTCTGTGTGCATGTTAGGGCATACCATAAATGCTCTGTCAGCTAATTTATAACTCCACCTTTGTCTTCACTTGTTTGCACAGAGTCTTAAAACCTTCAAGAGGCGAGAGCTTAGAGGCTTCTCAGAGCTTTCTTGGGCATGCATTTAGCCCTGCACATGTGCCCAGCCCTACGCATGTGCTTGGTTTTCTAGGTTCCCAGGAATATGTAGGAAAATCCCTGTAGCCAGGTTTTCCTTTTAAGTTTTTTGGTTAACCTGTTGTTTTTCCCAACTCTTATTGGTGGCTCAGACAGCTGCAATGTTTAACAATTGCCACTGCTTGTTTTTAACAAACTCCTCTGGGGAAAATGCTGATATTTCTGGATAAGTTCTGAGCCAGGTCAAATATAGATAAATCCTACAAACAGACTTTTTTAGGGAACCAACAGACTGACCAACTAATGAAAGCTATCTCGGAATTAGACCTTGGAGGAACTCTAGTTCCATTCTGTCCCCTCCAGAGGCTGCTGAGCTGCTGGTTTTCACTGTGATTTGTGGGGCTATTGATTTTTATGGCTATCATGGGGGTTGAAGGAATGAGGGAGAATAAGACTAAAACAAATTAAAATGAAACAAAGCTCATTGTTCTAACCAATTCAGCCAATTTTGGGGGGATAACACTTTCAAAATTTTGGATAAAACTGAGTTCATTGGGCTAAGTGCATGCCTGAGTTTAACCAAGTTTTGGTTAATTTTCAGAGGTCTGTAAAAGTTTATTTTGATTTTTATTGTTATCATGGAAGAGAGGACTTCGGGAAGTTCTTATTTTGCCATTCCTGAACAGTCTTATTCATTCATTAATTGTTAAACCCTTTACTTTCAGGCTTTGGGAATGCAAAGAGGAATAATGCAGTATATGCTCCTTGACCTTAGAGAGCTCACAACCTTGAGGAAACAGACACATGTAATCAATATATGATATGACAAAGGCATTAATATATCCAACAGTTCTGTGATCGTGGTAGCATCCTCAGGGAATAGGTTGATATTCTTAACTTTATGCATTGTCCGTATTCTTAATTTGTCTATGCAAGTGGTATTTTTAATTGTTAATTTGTTCCTTAAAGTCCCCTATAATTTCTGTGTTACTTACTCACCAGTTACTCATTTGCATAAAGTAGAATGCATCTACTCCCCATCACCAGGCTATAGGAAGGATATCTACTCTCTTGCTCATTTCCTGCATATTTCTCCCTTTTCCTAGGGCAGCACTCCTCACACTTTAGTGGACACATGAATCTTTTAAAATGCAGATTCCAATTTCATTGGTCTGGGATGAGTCCTAAGAGTCTGCATTTTAACAAGTTTCCAGATGATGCTGATACATGGCCACAATTTAATAATCAAGTCCTAAATATTTATGAGCTTTGGCCTCCCCAATCCCACCCCTTACATCTTCCTGATGGAAAATATCTCGTATCTGCTTTCTCCACATAGGCTATTTATGTACTTGAACTTTAGAATGTGGGTCACAGAGGAGCCTGTGGGATTTTTTCCAGGGGCCTTCATAGTAAAGAAGAAGCTTATTTTCTACAGTAAATTCTTGTGAGGTTCTTCCCAAAAGCCAGGAATAGGTGGAGGAAATTTCCAGGTCACTGTAAAATCGATCGTGGTGGGATTCTCTGAGTGCTGTGTGTTATTAGTACTGGTGAAGGGGAAGCCAAGAGAAAACTGAATGGTTAAAAACATGCAATGTATCTTTTATAGACTTTTTATCTAAGCACTTTGAGGAAAGGAGGAGGGAGGGAAGTATGTAAAGCAGAAGAAAAGGAAGCAGAGGGAGAATGTAAACACATGTGCCTGGGGGCCACTGTGTTTCAGGAGCTGTAGGAGAGCAAATTGTTTGTAGAGTCACACAGGCCAAGTGCAAGTCCTGGAGCTCAGATTTATTGGTGTCATGACTTTGGGCCTGTCTCCTCAGTGCCTCAGTTTCTTCTTTTGCATGGTGGAGATATCATTGATATCTATATACCAGTACTTGGCACACAATGGACATTTAGTTATGTTAGTTCTTGTTTTTATCGCTAGGCACTGTACTAGGTGCTTACTATCCATTATCTCATTTAACTCTCCCAAGTCTGTGAAGGAGTCATTATTACTCCACTTTATAGACTCGTCTCACAAAAGCCCAGGAAGGTTGACCTGTCCACAGTCAGTAGGAAGACTCAGAGCCAGGAATGGAGCTCACGTCTATCTTTCAAGACTTGTTGCTTTTGCTCTGTGAGAATGAATTCCAAAATCTGCTGGAAGGCAAACGTTTGGAGAGTAGGTGGGGTTCTATCCCCTTTGCACACAGAACACCCTCATAAATACACAGTCATGCTTGAATGGATATGTGGGTGAATTCTGGAAAGGGATATAGAAGCACTTTTGTGCTTGCAAAATCCCTCTCTGAGTGGAAAGTTGCTTTTCCAGAGATGGTATAAATGTTCTACCAGTGAGGGTAGCGGAATGGATTAGGTTGCCTCTTAAAAGCCAGTGATGAAGGCAAAATGAGAGGAATGGCAGTGTTTTTACCTAGAGCAGTGTCACTCTCTGTGTGTCTATGAGCTGTGATTAAAAGAGGACCATGAGGAGGTGTCAGGTCAGAGCATGCTTAAGAGCTTCCCCAGGGACCTCGAGACAGAAATAGCAGATGATGCCAACTGGGATCATACACAGTGGCCAACCCATCAGGAGAAAAATAGGGATGAACTCATTCTGGGACTCTCACCAACACAAAGATTCTATAGACTTTTCTAAGAAAGATCCAGAAGACAGGAAAGGACTAATGGACTTCTGAATAGAAGAATAATTTCATCTGTCCTCCATGCTTTTAGTAGACACAGTGATGACAACCCTGTAGATCATAGTGGGACATGTAAACATGAAATCATCTTGTTAGGACAAAGTTCTGTGAGAGGCCTGTCTGCTTGTTTGTGGCAGAATCCTCATTGGCCCATGGGGCCCAGCTCTGGGCATTCTCTTACTGAGTTAATTTTATATTAGGCCTTCTTCCAGAAAGGACTTGAAGTAGCCTATAACATACATAACATATTCACAGTGGGGGCCAAACCAGAAAGGAAAACCTAAATGGCAACCTAACTGGAGCCAGGAGTGAGCCTAATATGACCACCGCACTTCCTCTACAGGACGTCCAACTTGGCTCTGTGCCTTCAGCTGGCAACACAGCGACAGGAACCTGATCAGGACCACAGAGTGTCTTGTTCAGAAGAAACCACAGAAAAAAAACAGTATAACTGCTCAGGAAAACTATCACCCTTCAGAAATTCTTCCAGGAGTTCTCTTTTTAAAAGGATATCATGTGAAGTAATATGCATGATCTTCCAAAGCATCTTAGAGGGGCTGTCCTCACAGCAGATGGGTCTTTTTGCAGTTCAGCCATCAGTATGAGTAGACTCTCTGCGGGAGAATAGATGAACTGTACTTCACAAAATCCTCCTTCAATAAAGTTTCCTTCTGCAAAAATTGTGGTAGATAGTGGGTAGGCATGAGCTTGAGATCACCCTCTTTGAACACCTCGAGGGCAGCATTTTGCCAGGTCAGAGCCAGCCCATGGACAGAATGCCCAGTGAGCTGGGGAAGGAGCTGGTGCATCCTATGAGACATCAATGTCTCAACTCGAGATCCACCCGGTCCTTTTGGAGATGGAGAAATGGTCCGCAGATGGGCCAAAAGTCTCCTCAGAGTTTGATTTTATAATCCATTCATGTACAATTAGACCACTAAGGCCCCCAAAATCCTACTCTATATTTTAACACATTGAATGCCAGACTAGGAAAAAAAATTTCCCTGGGGCCACATTGTTTTATTACAAAAATACAATTAAAAACTTAGAAAGCAAAACAATTCTTTCTAATTTAATGAAAAATTTGTTATTTTTTATTGTTTTCTGTGCATGAGTTATATGCAACTCACATGGTGCCAGAATCAGTTTTTACACTGCATGCCAATTGAGTTATATGTGACTCAGGACATACTTCTTGAATTTGTTTCGGAGAATTGAGTCTTCATATGCTTCACGAGGCCACAAGTTCAAAACTAAGCGTGAGTTAAATACAACTCACATGGCAGTTAATTGTTAAAGTAGGTGTAGCCTTATTTTAGCCTGTCCTAGAAACTTAAGACTTTATTAAATATTTAAAATACATTGGGCTTTATTGTGTGAAATGATAAGCACAGACTATTTACTAGGCAATTAACTTAGGCCTAAATATGTGTCCCATTTATAGAAGATATTCCATGGAGTCGGCCCTTCTGTTTTTCTTCGTTAAAAAATTGCTAAAGACCCCTCCCACCAGGTTAAGCCCAGAAGCTCAAATGATATTGTCAGGAATCTCTTTGTTTCCTTGTCTCTTGTCTCTGCTTTTCTCTGTGTAGGCTCCATTCTCTGTCAGACTCTCCCAGCAGCTACAGGATCATGCCCTAGCTATGAGCTGTCCCAGCGAAGACAGATACCTCTTTCCCAGTAGTCCCAGCAAATATCTGTCCCTACCTTGAGTCTAAATGAACTAGATTGGCTGGGTCATGTTCTTCAGCCAATCGCTGCGAGAGGGAGCAGAGGTGACCTACCTGTTGGCTGAGTCAGGCCTGTGCCCGCTCCTGGTGGGGTGGAGGAGATGCAGCCCCAGGTAAATAACGTATCCTGAGTATATGGAGTGGAAAAACAAATAAAGAACATTGGTGTGCTGCTATTAGATGAAATAGCTCAACAAACCTTGTTAGAATTTGAGCTGTCTCTTCACTTTGCCCATTGTGTTGAAATGAGGAATTCAGAGAGGGCCAGAGAGAGTTTTGAGCTTTCCCTGGAGGCTAATACAAAGGAATCAGCGCTCTAGCCACTTAGTGTTTTTAATTGGAGATGCAGTGTTCGTGAACTAATTGACTGGCTAATATTAATAGGATATTCATATGCTTATTCATGCACTTACTGAGAAAAGAGAACACTGTCATCTTATCTATGTTATATCTATATCTGCATACAGAAATTGAGAGACCTGTGGACCAGCTTTGAGGGATCACTAACATGGGGTCTGATATCAGAAATGTAAAAAAGTATCTGATGACTCTAAAATTTAATCAGTACTCTTCCCCAGAATAGTAGTTACAATTCCTAGGAAGCCAAAGGAGCAGTAGGGAATGCTTCTCTTGCACACAGATATATAGTTTTGATATATACAGTTCAGGGAGCTGTAATGTTATGGTTACATGATGGTTAATAGAACTGGCTCTGGACCCAGACACCTGGGTTTGCATCCCAGCTCTGCCACTTATAGGATGTGTAACCTTTGATAAGTGTTTAATGTCTCTGTGTCCACCTCTGTATCATAGGGATAATAATAGGACCCACTTCTATGGTTTTGGTTGAAACTAAATGAGTTAACATTTGTGAAGTGCTCAAAACAGTGCTTGGCACCTGGTAAGTGGTATTTAAGTGTTTGTTACTATTGTTTTCATTTTTCCCTTCTCATTCCAAACAATAGGCTTAATAGAACATTCTTAGTCATTAATAGGCTTTTTCATCACCCTTTTAGGAAACAAGGAGTTAAGATGGCTACTGTGAGTTCACAGATGGCAACAAGGTTGTGTTTGGTGCAGAGAGCCTTACTGGGGGGACACTTGGGCTTTGTCATGGCTGGGGGACCCTGGTGAAGTCACTCTGCCTCTTCAAATTTCATTTTGTCTCCCATTCAAAGAAAATTTAAAAGTTACCCAGCTTAATCTCTAGGTTTATCATGCAGATAAAATAATATAGAGGGGAGGAAATGCATATACGTTAATAAAGGTCAAAATTTTGTTGGAGAAACTGGGCCCTCCAGGAGATCACAGGTAGGGGGGAATGCAGGTAAATAAAAGACCACAGGACAGTACAATATGAGCCACAATGGGATAGTTACAGGATGCTATGGGTATACAGAGGAGGGACCCCAACTTGACTTTGACAGAGGAAATATCAGGTGATAAAAAGTATAATAACAATTATCAATATTATTACTATGACTATAATTTCTTGGTAAACTACTTTGTAAACATCTCATCTTTCCATAAACTTTATGAGGTAGGTGCCAATATTCTCCCTATTTTATAAATTCCAAAAATGAGACTCAGAGTTCCAAGCACTTGCAGAGTTGTGCAGCTGAGAGTCTCAAATACAGAGCCTGGTGCTGAGAGCCCCCACAATATACTTCCCCACAGTGCTGAGGGCTTTCTGGAGAAGGTAGTGCTTGGGCTGACAGCTGAGAAGTCAGTAGAATCGGTTAGGAAAGACAGAATTGAAGGAAGACATTCCAAACGGAAGGGAAAGCACAAATAAAGGCAGGAAGTGCTGTCTCAACCCTGAAATGGAACACCCCATTAAACAATCTGATGTAATGGCATGCCATGGTAAATGCACAGACTGTGACAATTTATCAAATATTTTCAGCTGCTTGGAGAGAGAGAACAAATGAACAAAGGGGCATTATCACGGCAGCAATCAGGCTTGCCTAAGCAACGAAATTGCCCCCCTCTTACTAAATAATGATTTAAAGTGTTGTTTATATTTCCTACTTCATGACGGCCTCATAAAAGAAACAAACACCCCAGCAATGCCCTGAAGATGGGATGCTAAAACAGCACATTTCTCTGCAGACCTCCTATTTCCGTTAACTTTATAGCTTAAATTTGCTGCTTTGGGCATTTTTTTTCTCCCACGTTCCTTCTCTCCTGTAGACAAGTGGTTTATTGGAAATATCCAATTTGGCTGTTTTAAAGCAATTATTTATTTATTTCCCTAGCTTTATTTGAATCCCCTCTGCCTGTGCCCAGTGAGCTCTGGGGATTTGCACAAGAATTGGAAAATGGGACAGGCAATCTGTTTACTGTAAGCTGCTGCACCCCCCCTAAAATACCTGAGGGCCCCTGGCCACGCCCCATGTAGAAAACCGGCCATGCTCTGAATCCTCAAGGTCAGTGGATTGGGAACGAAAGATCAGGAAAGCCTCCTCGTTTCTATGTCTGGATTCTGAAGGTATCCTTTGATTTTCTTTTCATTCATTCATTCATACAATAAGCCAACTACTTATTGAGCATTTTGTATGCAACAGACACTCTGCTAGGTTAAAGGACTCCTGTGATAAATAAGATTTAGACCCTATTCCCAATGAACTCACAGTCTAACTGGTAGACAAGCAAACAAATGGTAATTGCCCAGGAAGGCAGGTACAAGGATGTAGCAACATGTATGTTGGGGAATAGCTAAATGCAGTGCCACAAACAGTAGTTAAGAAAAACGAGATTATATTTTCTAATATGCTTACATTTCCGAGACATACACTGAGTAGGAAAGTCATACATTGAGTATGATACTGTTACGTAAGACACATCTATAAATATGTCAGCTTAATGATTAGCTTGGAAGATGAGTATTGGAAGCAAACTAAGTTGTTTTCTTGGTGGGCATTAGGGAAGTGGCTGAAAACTCCAGAAGGCTTTAACTTTATCTGTAAGTTTTTTAACCAATAAAAGTATTTATATAACATTTGAATATTTAGAGTCCACTTCCTAAATGCAACATTAGATGCATGTATAGGCTACAGACATAATATAAAAGGAGACCATTTCAGGGAGAAGGGAAATTTTCCTATAAGAGAACATATCTGAATAGGGCTTTGCTGAATGAATAGGAGTTTTCTAGAATGATGAAATTAAACAACAGGCTTACAAAGAGGAACAAACTGCAGGAGATATCATAAGATAGGTGGGCATAAGTTAGACCCTGGAGGATTCTTCCCCTAAGTTGTTTTACGCATCCTGTCTCTTTGAATCCTTACAACTGCACAGTGAGCAAGTACAACAGTATTACCCGCATTTTGCAAATGAAGAAACTGAGGGACAATCACATGAAAATAATCACAGAGGAAACTCGGTTCCTTCCCAAGACTTTTGCTATGAAAGTCACGAAGTATAGTTTACCTCCCTCAGGAGACAGGACAAGACCATTCAGGATGCTAAAAAAACTACGCATCTTGTGCTAATAATTATGTAAATAAATGCATAAAAATAATGCTGACCAAAAAGATGCCAATGTGATAGGGTGGTGGAATCGTGGGTAGCTTTTTTGTCTTGTCTGTTCATTGGTTAGGTTGGGTGCTGTGGTTATGTTACTTCTATAATAAAAACTGTGCTCCTATACATAATGAAAAGACTTTTACCTCAAGGCTCCAGAGTTGCCAGTGAATGATTATGGGATGACACAGGCGGAAATGAGAAAAGCAGAGCATCCCCAGGCTTCTGGGCTTCCTTGAAAAGGGAGCGGCGAGGACGCCGGGTGGTTTCTGGGCAGCGGGACTGAATTGGACACCCTCAGACTGACCTCCGTCGCCCATGTGCAGAAAGAGGGAGGGGCTGGGTCTGTGTTTTCCCAAACATAGGTTTTGTCCATGAGGTGCTTTCAAAAAGTAAATGGAGAAACAGGACACTGAATAAGACTGAATCACACAGTATGACAGTTTTTCCCTTCTCATTCTTTTAATCTGTCTACTTAAAAGGAGAAAGTCTCATTTTAGGAATAATATATTTTTGATGCCTCTCTATCATTTACTAGTTGCCTTTACTCCCTCCCTCTCTCCGTTTTCCTTCCTTTCTTCCTCCCTCCCTCCCTCCCTTCCTTCCTCTCTTTTTCTTAAACAAAAAGAAACAAACAAACAATAAAAGAGCAAACCCTGAGCTCAGAACATCAAGCAGGCGATGGTATCTGGTTATAATTTATAGTCTCTTTTTATGGTACTTATTTTTACATTTTCCTTCTATTATAGCAAGTAGTAATATGAAGTTTTCTCTTAAAAACAAATATAAAAAGTCTTTCTTGTTAAAATGTAATTCAAGCTCAAGAAAGGTAAGTTATTGTTGGTTCAGGTGGTGAATAAACATGAAGAAATCGTCATAAAGTTTGAGAACCCTGAACTCTCTGATACCTCTGATCCTTACCAGTCCTGAGGTTCCATGCGGTGCAGGAAGACCAAGAGCCTTGGTCCCCGTCAGTCACTCATCAGTGGTTAAATCTGTGCAGCAGCATCCAGGACACCTGCCTTCTTCCCCAGGCTGTAGCTTTCCTTTCAGCACCTGGCATCTGAAGGCTCAGTAAATGCTTTTAGCCATTGATCTCCCTCTGATTTCCAGGAAGGGTTGGGCACACATGCACAGTCCAATAATGATAATACCCAGATTGTGAAGCCACCATATTAATATTATCCTGAAAGGTTAGAATCTGGTTGCACGAATAATTGCTGGGCATTTCTGCCCTTATGTCCACCAGTGAAAGGAAGGGATGAAGGGAAATGAACAATTGTTGAGCACTTGCTGTGTACACTGAACCATTAGTTACTTTCTCTTGCTATGAAATTGAGCTCCACAGAGGTCCTGTCACTTACCCAAGGACACACAGCTGATACATTGGTACTCAGGCTCTGACACCAAATTGCTGACTCAAAAGCTATTGCTCTATCTATGAAGCACTCTTGTCTTGCTTGAGGAGGATTTCAATACAATCTTCATATTGGGATAAGGAGAGGATCAACTTTTTATTTTCAACTTTTTACTCTGCTCCCATCAGACTGAAACCCCCAGGGCCCCACATGTGCTTCCTTTTTTCCCCTAAACCTTTGCAATTTCTCTGTCTAGAATTCCCTCCCTACTCCCTTTTCAGCTGCTCTGTTTTCCAAACCAGAGTCATCTGTCATCTCCTCTAGGAAGCCTTGCACAATTCCAGCTCACGTTTTCTTTCCCTTTTTGAGAGTTCCAACAGTGAGATTAGAGACTCATGATGCTTGGGAGGTGGTATCAGAGCTAACATATGGGAATCCAAATCCTGGTGCAGCCACTTAGCTTTGTATGTCGGGGCAAATTACTTAACCTTTCTGAGCCTCAGGTTGCTCATCTGTAGAATGGGCTCAATATTATGAAAGTTAAACCTTATAGGCACAATCAGAATTGAACTGCCATATTAATCAGATGGTTATTTTCTTCATCTTCTCTGCTGTCTTCCCATCTTGATACCTTTTATCCACTGTTGCAAAGCTCTTTCTACAGCAGGGAGTTCACCGTCTTATTCTTTCTCAGAAGCACTGAAAGAACTCTACTGTTTCCTTGTGTAAAACATCACGGTAGAACGGAGATGGAGTTCTAGCCTCTCTGTCTAAAATTCATCTAACCCAGAGTTAGCTGCTTATTCTCTCTGCAACTTACATTTTTCTCTGTAAAACTAGGAAACTGAGGCCTACTCCACAAGATTTGAATAAACAAAGTGCCTATGAATGAACATAAAAGTTGTTCTGTTCCTCAAAAAATGCATCATAGTAAGCCCTGGGAATTCAAATACAAAACATAATTCAATTATTCATTCATTTAATAAATGTTCATTTGGTACCTACTATGTGCCTGGCATTGTCCTAGGTTTTGGAGACACAACAGTGAATGAAATGGCAATGGAATTTACATTTTTAGTGTATCTTTAAATTTGAGCTTTCTACCACCTCCCTAGTCAGGAAAACAAATAAGCAGATTATTAGAAAACTAAATGATGGAGGTGATGTAGTATAGAGATTAAACCTGCAGCTCCGGGATCAGAGAGGTCTAGGTTCAAATCCCAGCTCTTCTACATACCTGTTGTGTGGCCCTGGGCAAGTCCTCAGACATCTTTAAGCATAAATAGTGCCAATCTTATGAAGCTGTTTTAATGATCAGATGAGGCACATCATAGGCTGTCCATGAAAGTGAGCGCCCCTCGGATTTCTGCACAGGGTAGGAATGCCTTCCACCCACCCTGCCCCCATAATTCCTTGCACAGTGTCCTGCCCACACTAGGTGTTTAATAAGTATCTTGATTGACTGTTTGGAAGCCACTGGGCAGACGCAAGCAGATGCATTAACCACCTCTCAGATCAGCAACTCTGACTTTTCCACATATGAGGTACTTGCTGTTCTACATGACTCAAATAGATATTTCTTTCCCACTAATGCATGCAAAAAAATTTTAGCTGAGTTTACTTCCTGCCTCAGAAGAAATTTTTTTGCTGTTAAGTGGTTATGCAGAGAGGAATAAGTTCTTAAGCAAACTAAAATATCCAGATGCCCTTGACTGCATAATGCTTGGTATAGTCTTCAGTAAGTAGGTCTAATTCCCCTTCTTCCATTTCTGTGAAAAATGGGAATGATGCTTTTCCTTTCTACCACTCAGTGTTTTTCTAAGGACAAAGGTGATAATAATAATCCTAATAACTATAGCAAATGATTATAAAATAATTTCATTGCATAAATACCTTTATAAGATAAGAAGAATTTTACATTGTGCTCAGAAGCACATAAGTGCAATGGTAGGAGCTCTAGAAGTTTTCTAGCTATGTGATCTTGGGCAAGTTATTTAATGTCATTTTGTTTTCTTATCTGTAAAATGGTTATAAGAATGGTAGTTATCTCACAGGGTTATTCTGAGAATTAAAGAAGTTAACATATATAAAATCCTTAATCCAATGCCAGGTATATAGTAGACAAAATAATTCACATACTCAATCTTTCATTGTTCAACAAGTATTTATTGAGAGCCTATTATGTGCCAGGCACAAGGCTAGGTGCTTGGGATACATCAGTGAACAAAACTAGTATCTGTGCCCTCATGGAGAGATGGTGCTGGGATCACTTACTTGTCAAGAGTCTGTGGGCTCCTGTGATGTCTCTGGCATCGAGGTAGGTATTGGTTGCCCATTTGAAGGAAAGTCTGCTTTATTTTCTGGGGTTAGTACACAAGGGAAGTGGGCATCACAGAGGATGGAGGTGGCTGGAATTAAGAATCATCTGGCTCCCGGATGTGGCCATCCTCCTAATCTGTGTGTCAACTTTTAGTGGCATGAGGAGTGAAGATAACATTCCTGCAGAGTTTCACAGCCCTGGAAATGGTGCATTAGACTCATGCTGCAAAATTTCTTGTAGACCTAGAACATTTCCAGAGTAATAAAATTGAGTATCGGAGCCAGGATTTAAATACTGTCTGAGAGCCTTAAAGTGGATGTGAAATGGAAAATGGGAAAGCTGACATATATTTGTTACCTATTTTATGTCAGAGGTTGTTCTTTGTGTTATTACAGCAGACCTTTAAATATTCACAACAACTCAGTATTATTCTAACATAGAAATTGAGGATCAGAGAGTTGAAATGACTTCTCCAAGATCACTCAGCAAGCATGGGGTAGAGCTAACATTCAAATTCAGGAATGTCTATATTGTCTTTAACTGAAGGTTTTTCTAAAATCAATCTATAATTGGTCATCTCTGAGGTCTGGTTCAATCATGTGAACCTGTTTTAAATGTCACATTTCACTGGAAATCATTGCAAGCGTTACCCATGGCATTAACAAACTGCAGCACCAGACATGGTCTTCCAGGTTTTGCAATCTATCAGTTTCAGTGTTAATATCTGAGGCTTCCTGGAGAACTAACAATCTCCCTTTAGCTTCCTCCTTTCTCAAATTACTTTGAGTCCATTTTGTTGTGCCCTACGTCACTGGCTTCCTAAATCAGTGGCTCTCATGAAATGTGCTTTAATTCTCCAAGCAATAACCTTAGAGGTATTTGCAGCCGTGTTAAATTTCCTCAATCTCTTAGTCTGCTTTTAGTTATTCATGTGTTATAACATGGTTGATTATATCTTCTTCAATTTATCAGCTTGCCAAAGAGGAGCAGGGTGTGTTTGCAGGAGCTGTCAGTCCATGGAATCAAACTGCACAAGAGGGAGGGCTGGAGTAGAGCATGGGGCAGTCTTGTTTTCTCCAGCATTTCCCATGTCTACCTCCAGTTCAGGGTTGGAGTTAATTATGGAGGAGTGTCTCATCCTCAAAATTATATGTGTTAAGGAGCCTGGGACTTTTCTTTGTAACATGTCAGTCTCCTAATAATTTAGATTCTGCCAAGACTTTTGGCCCATCAATTTATCCATCCTTAGGTAAACTGGCCCATAAGACATCTCATGACCTTGCCCCCATCTCTCCCTCCAGAGCCCTACACCATGGGCTACACCATGTGCTACCCCATGGTCGTGTGCACCTGTGGAGTAGCCCTCCCAGCATCCTTTTATCACTCATTTTTCTCTTCCCTTCCCCTTCATATGGTTGCAATGTGAGCTTCTAGCTTAGGACCATATGATCCCATGGACACGGCTGATAGAGCTGAGGGTGGATCCCTAACCCAAGCTGAGTCCATAGATGCTTCCCCTGTGAATTTGGTCTTGGACCTCAGAGATGTCATCATTCATCATTCTCTTTGTGAGAGCTTAGAGTATGATGTATTTGGGAAGTTACTGGCAATCATGTTAACCAAAGAAGCCAGGGAACAAGGAGAGGGGTGGGATGGGGAAAGACCAGAATAGACAGAAGGAGAGAAGAATGACAATGCTGTATGGGAAGGAGCAGAAAGTTCGGAAGGAGAGAGTGTTCGAACCTGGTTCTACCAATACCTTAGATCAGCTCAGCAGTGCCAGGAGACACCCTAGTTTTGTTTTGTTTCTGTTTTTACTTTTTATTTTTCTAAGAGTTGGAGTGTATTTATGATGGGATTTTTTCCTGTCTTTTTTTTCCCTTTTCCTTTTTAAAATTTTTAATAGATTTAGGGGGTACAAGTTGAATTCCATTACGTGTATGTGTATTAATATAGTGTTCAAGTCTGAATATTTGGTGCAGCCATCACCAGGATAGTGTATATTGTACACCAGAATTAACTTTTCATCCCTTGAACTCACCCATCCTTCCCCTTTTTGAGTCTCCAATGTCCATTATACCACTCTATGTGTCCTTGTATAGCCGTAGGTTAGCTCCCACTTATAAGTGAGAACATGTGGCATTTATTTTTTTATTCCTGAGTTCCTTTACTTAGGATAATGGCCTCCAGTGCCATCCAAGTTGCTGCAAAAGACATTATTTCATTCTTTCTTGTCACTGAGTAGTACTCCATGGTGTGTGTGTATATAAATGCCACATTTTCTTTATCCACTCCTCAGCTGATGGGCACTGAGGTTGATTCCATATCTTTGTGATTGTGAGTTGTGCTCCAATAAACATACAAGTGCAGGTATCTTTTTGATATAATGATTTCTTTTCCTCTGGGTAGATTCCCAGTAGTGAGATTCCAGGATTGAATGGTAGATCTACTTTTAAATCTTCAAGAAGTCTCCATACTGATCTCCATAGATGTTGTACTAATTTATATTCCCACCAACAATGTATAAATTTTCCCTTTTCACCACATCTGGCATGAGATCTATTGTTTTTTGACTTTCTAATAGTGGCCATTCTAATTGGAGTAAGATGGCATCTTACTGTGGTTTTAATTTGCATTTCCCTGATGATTAGTGATGTTGAGCATTTTTTCATGTTTCTTGGCCATTTGTATATCTTCTTTTGAAGGATGTTTGTTCATGTCATTTGTCCACGTTTTAATTTTTATTGTAATAATAAATTCCCTTTATTTCTTAAGTGGTTTTAATTTGAGTTTCTATAATTTGTAATCAAGAAATCCTAACTATTTAAGCACAAAGCCTAACAAACCACTCAGTTTTCATTTCTCACACCTTTCATCTCATCTTGAGTTTCCAGGTCTGTGTCCATGCTGCCCCCCTGGCCTGTACCACCCTCCTGGGTGCTGCTGGTTTGAGCCCCTTCCTCTTCTGTGAAGCTGTTGCCTGTTGCCCAGCATGGGCCATGGGAGGTGGTGTTGTGCACTGGCTGAATGCACAGAAATAGGGCCAGATGGACTCTGAGTTGGAATCCTGGCTGTACTCTAACAGTGGAACCTTGGGACAGTGATGTATTTAAGGTTCCTAAGTGTCCTCAGATGCAAATAGAGATGAAAATGCTAGCTCCTGTCTCACAAAGTTTGGTGTGAGGATCAACTGACATAATGTATGCATAGTGCTGAGTACAATGCCTGGCATATAGTGAGTAGATGTCAATGTACCACCATCATCATCATCACTATTATCCATTCTGCATTGTGTCACCAGACTAAATTTACTTTATAAGGTTATTGTGGTTGAATTAGTTTTCCATTGCTAGGACTAATTACCACAAGCTTAGTGGCTTAAAAAATACCTGATTATTAGCTCATGTTTCTATAGGTCAAAAGTTTGGGGATACCATGGCTGGATGCTCTGTGAGGGGTCCCTACAAGTCTGTAATCAAGGTGTTGGCTAGGCTGCATTTTCATCTGGCTCTTGGGATCCTCTTCCAAGTTCATTCAGGTTGTGGGCAGAATTCAGTTCCTTGTGGTTGTAGAACTGAGGTCTCTGTTTCCTTGCTGGCATTCTCAACTGTTAGAGACCACCCACATGCCCTGATACGTGGTCCCCTTCATCTTCAAAGCTAGCAAGGGCTGTCTCATTTGTGTCACATCCCTCTCATGCTTCAAATATCTCACTCCTCTGTCTCTGACCTCTAAAGTCAGATTTAAAGGGCTCATGAGAAGAGGTCAGGCTCATCCAGATAATCTCCCTATCTTAAACTATGCCATGTAAGGAAACCCAGTCAGAGGAGTGAAATCTATCATAACCACAGTTGTTGGAATTATGCAGGAGCAGAAGTCTTAGGGGCCACCTTAGAATTATGCCTGCAGCCATGGGCCTATAAAGAAATAATGCAGGTAAACCTCTTAACCTGGAACTTGGTACATGCAGATGTTCACTTAATGGTAGCCGTAGTTATTTAGTTATTTGTTATTTTAATTATTAGCGTTAATATCAGTCATTCTCAATTAGGCCCCTGTCTTCTCAGTGTAATACTATCTTCTTTGTCTTTTTTTTTTTTTTTTTTTTACTTAGAAGAAAAGGCATTTGAATCCCTGCAGGCATCAAAGATTTGTTGTTTGTTTTGTGTGTTTGGAGTGAATAACCTGATGGAGGTCATGGTTAAGCTGCAACCGTTTGGAAAACAATTGTCCCTTCGGAAAGGGTTTTCAAAGCGTTCACTCTCTGGCAGATTCAAATAGTTTCCAAATGAAAACAGTTTGCCCTTTGCAATTGAGATTCCGTAACTGGGCTCCAAAAGCTCTTCCCAGGAGTGATGGAGTTAAGAAGAGCTGAATAGATAACTCTCCACTCTTTCTAGTTTTGCCCAGTCCCACTGCCATGTTAGTGTGGAGGAGAAAGGGGTTTTTCTGATGGATCTGTCCAGAGAAGAATCACATTCGTCCACCGTTTCCTACCAGGCCTGGTGCCGGGTCACAGAGGTGGAGCTGTGAAGAAGCCCAGCAAGGAGCCCAACATGCCAGGAGCACCCGCCAAGGAGGTTAGGCTGACAGTGGCATGCAAACCCATACATCAGATGATTTCAGACAGGGTTAAATGCTTTCGAGAAATGAACAGGCTGATGCCATTGAAAATGGTTTACAGAGGTGTCAGCTTATCCTAATTGGGCAGGGAAGGCTTTTGTAAGAAAATGATATTTTGTCTGAGATCCAAATGATGCAAAGAAGCCAGACCTACAGAGATCAGTAGAATATTCTAGGCACAGTGTTGAGTAAATGTGGACATCTGAGCTGGGAGCTTATACTGTGTGTTCAATGAAGGCCTGGCATGGAGTGACCAGTCAAGGAGGTAGATGAATGGGTGGGGCTTGATCACTTAGGGCTTCGCAGGACACCCAGAAATCTGCATGTGATTCCAAATGTAGTTCAGTGGGGAACCATTGGACAGTATTAAGGGGAACAGTGGAGGCTGACTTACGTATTTAAAATTTTATAATTGGTTATTTTGTTGGCTGGCCAGCGTCTTTTTTTGAGATATAATTCACATACCACAAAATTCACCATTTTAAAATGTATAATTCAGTGATTTTTAGTATATTCACGAGGTTGTGCAACCATCAGCACTAAATCTGATTTGCTTTCTAAAATGATGGTTCTGGCCACTGTGTGGCAGATGAACTATATCGGGTGATGCAGGAAGCCCCTGCAGCGGCCCGGGTAAGACTGGATGGGGGCCGAGCCAGGGCAACAGTGGCAATGGAGAGAAGTGGATGGTCCCGAGGCCTCTGGTTTTCCATGTCAGGCAATCTGATGTGGTGATAACACAAGCTGTGGGGCTGGACAACCTTGCTTTGGACCTACCACTTACTCGCTGCCTAACCATGAACAACTCACTTAATTGGTCTGAGCCAAAGTTTCCCAATCTGAAAAATGGGAACATGAATATCTACCTTGTGTGTTTGTTGTGAAAATCAAATAAGATGTAATTCATACATATCTATTGCAGTGCCCAGGATGCAGTGTGTGTTCCAAATATGTTGTTTTTCTTCTGTTTTGAGATCTCCCAGGTTGAATCTTCTTGTCCCTCCCTACCCTCTGCCTCCACTCACACTCAGAAGGCAGCCTCACCTTGGGGTTGGCTTTCAAGAACTCTGCTAAGGCTTTCTTTGAGCCAGTTTCCCAAAGCTGGAAAAAATCCTTTGGAAGAAATGTTTGGCCTTTCAGCTGCAAAAAAAAAAAAAAAAAAAACAACTTTTCATGGAGAGTACTGTGCACAATTCTGCCTCCACTGCCACCAAGCTGCATAGTCTTGCACAAATCACAATCTTTCTGACATTCAGAAGGTCCTTGTTTACAAAGGAGGATGTTAACATCCACCGTATGGAGCAAAGACTAAGGGAGGCTTGGATAGGAGGTGCCATGGAAGCCACAAGGGATTGTACAAATGCAAACAGTCATTTGTGTTATTTCCTATCGGCACATACAGAGTGGAGTCATGTCTTCTGTGGAGTCATGTCCCTGCTGAGAGGTGTGTGCTTGGGAAAAAACTAAAGACAGCCTTTATGTATAGGATGACCACATGTCCTGGATTGTCCGAGTCTATTCCATTTTGTGCCTACTGTCCCAGAATAATTATTAATAGCTCTGCCTTTCACTGTCAAAAGTTGTCTGGTTTGGACAATAAATTATTTGGTCACTTGATTTATTCACTTCATCACTCTTCCCACAGGTCAAAGTAGACCTTTTTCTTTGTTTCTTCAGCTGAAATACCAAAAATGCTTTGAATTTTCGCCTGCTTCCCCACCTTCACAATCTAAAGTTAGCAATAAGATGGGATTCCATTATAGATACATAAGTATCTAATTTATGTTATATATCCATATTAGGTTTCTGTAAAACATTAATATAAGCAAACTTTTTTCTGTGTCCTCTGGCTGAAACAAAGGGAAACGAGAGAACCTGTTTGGGCTGGTATCTCTCTTAAGCAGTGAGGAAGAGCGATGTATTTGTGTGTGAGGTGAATGGAAAAAAGCAGGATGTAGGTCTCTGCTTTTATTTCCCTATCAGCATTGAAATTTTAAGGAGGAGATCAAACTTCCATTGATGCCTTTAGAGTAGGCTGTCCAGGTGACGTATTAGCCATGAGTCATCACTAATGTTGAGGCAGCAGCTCAAAGATAACCCAAAATTCATCCTGAACGTACTAGGCTTCCCCCACACACAGCAAGGTTAAGCTGGCAAGTATTAGGTAAACCTGGGATTTAGCATTTTCCATACTGTCACCTGAGTTGAAATAATTTTATGACATGGACTAATAGAATCTGGATTAGAAGGCAGGGGAAAATGAAAATAGAAGATTTGCTTCTAACAGGAGCCACATCTAGTCATGGAATCTACTTGTGGTTGGTGTTTGGCTGGAACTGAGTTTGAAAACATGTTTTTCAGGTCTAATGTAGTTTTGCTTCTAACTTTTGAATAGGCTAATTTTACCTCAGCTGGTACCATGAGTGAAATTTCCTAACCCAGGAATGGGTAGTATTGGTTAGGATCACTCTGAGCTGCATGTATAGGTCACCAGTATGATTGGCTTAAAGGAAAGGATTTTATTTCTGTCACATGACGAGATATATGAAGCAGGCAGCGGCTGATACTTGTTCAGCAGCTCAGCAATGCCAGGGGCAGCCTAAATGATTGTCTTGCCTTTTCCCTGGTGTTAGTTGCCTTATGATCTACATGCACTAGATCCATGGACAAGACAGAAGAAGGAAGACACAGGAACGCTGGTAAAGGATAAGTCAAAAAACTTCCTCTCGTATTTCATTAGCCAACACAATGTCACGTGACCACCCCAATCTACAAGGGAAGCTGAGGAGTGAGTGTTTGGGGCTACTCTTAATGGAATTGGGTCTCCAGGAGTAAGGAAGAGAAGGGAGAATGAGTGGTACCAGTGGACTAAGAACATCTGCCACAAGGATAAATTCCAGGTACAATGTTGTTATCTGAATGCTCTGCTTTAGAAGTTGGGGGTATACAGACGTGCCTACCAAGTGCTTATTATGTGCCCACCATGTTGATTGCTCAAAGGAAAATAAGTCAAAATAGCAGCTCATGCCCTTAAGCAATTTAAAATCAAGTTCTTAATTCTTTTTTGTGTCCATATTACCTAGCACAGTGCTAGAAGCAGAGTAGATTCTGAATGTGTGTGATGAAGAATTCATCCACGTGACAATTAGAAAAGAAAGCATGAAATTATCAACCCCTGAGACCTGTGGTGTCGATCCTCACCCCTCAAAGAGTGGCCCACAGGCCAGTAGCAGTGGCAGCACCTGGGCGCTTGTCGAGCCCTGCCCCGCACCTACTGAATCAGAGTCTGCCATTTAGTAAGTTCCCCCAGTAACGTGTGTGCACATTAAAGACTGAGAGGCTCTGGTGCTACAGTAATGCTCGAAGTAGCTTGGTCACATTTGCAGAAACAGGACTATAGTCTTGGGCAAAAACAAGAGTAGCTTCTGCTGTGATACAGGGGAATGAGCACATTAAAAGGAGTCATTTGCCTATGATTTAAATCTAGGTCTCTCCATTTCCTAGTTGGGTTACCTTGACCAATTACTTAGTCTCTGATGCTCTGTTAACCTCTTCTGGAAATTATTGGGAGGGTAGTCACTATTTCCAGCAGGGAGGTTGTAAGGGACAGGATGTCCAAAGTGTTGGGCACATTGCCTCGTATGTTGTGAGGGCTCAATCAGTGTAAACTTCTAAGACTATTTAAAATTAGAACCATTGTGCAGCTCTTGGGGTCACTTTTGCTAAGGATTGGGAGAAAGAGCTAAGGAGCTTTATGACGTGGAGCCATCGTGCAAAGCGTGGATGTGGCCTGGAACATGGCAGACAATTGGGTGTGCATTAGTGAGCCTGGGCTGCCGTAACAAAACACCGCAGGCTGGGGGGCTGAAACAACAGGAATTCATTCTCTCACAGACTGTAAGCTGGAAATCCATGGTCCAGGTGCCAGCACATTTGGTTTCTGACCAGGGCTGTCTTGCTGGCTTGTAGAAGGCCACCGTCTCGCTGTGTCCTCACATGGCCTTTGCTCTGTGTGTGTGGAGAGAGAGCAGTCTCTGGTGTCACTTCCTCTTTTTATAAGAATACCAATCCTGTGGGGTTAGGGCCTCACCCTGTGTTACCTTGCTAAAGGCCCCATCTCAAAGTACAGTCCCATTGAGGGTTAGGGTTTCAACGTGTGAATTTTTTTTGAGGGGGACACAGTTCAGTCCTTAACAGAGTGAGCATCACAAGTCAAAGGAGAGCCGGGAAGGCATCTACGAAGAGACCCAACTCACTGAGTTCATTAGTTTGCCAGGGCTGCTGTAACAAAATACCACAAACTGGGTGGCTTAAAACAACAGAATGTTATTGTGTCATAGTTCTGGAAGCCAGAAGTCTGAAATCAAGGAGTGGGCAGGGCCTTGCTCTCTGTTCTAGGAAAGAGTCCTTCCTGGCCTTGCCCAAGCTTCCGGTGTTTGCTGGCAATCCGTGGCATTCCTTGGCTTGTAGATGGATCGTTCTGGTCACCTGGCCATCTGCTCTGTGTGTCTTCATGTCACCTTCCCTCTGTGCGTGTCTCTCTCTGTGTCCAAACTTCCCCTTTGTGTAAGGACACCAGTAATACTGTATTAGAGTCCAACCTGATGACTTCATCCTAACCTGATCACCTCTGGAAAGACCCTGTGTCCAACAAGGTCGCTTTCCAAGATATAGGGGATTAGGACTTGAATGCATATTTTTAGGGGGGCACACACTTCAGCCCACAGCACTGAGCAAGGGCTCTTGGTGAGAAGTGGGTGCAGTTCTGGAGGGGAGCAGGGATTGATGCTGAGGGAGACAACCTAGTATATATTACGGCCACAGCAAAAAATATACAAAACATAGAAAAGATTTGGAAAACAACTGGCGAAATGCAGTGCTTTCTTTCCAGAAACTAGTATAGGCAAGACTTTTAAGAATTATGTCTCATTGCTCCGTTGACTGGGGGTTGGGATAAATTCTCATCTTCCTGCTCTCTGTGGAAACTTTCAAAATGACGTCACAGGGACCTTCCTGAGTGAGTGGCAGGGAGACACATTGTAAGAAAATTTCTGTGACTTAATATGGTAAGAGGTTGGAGAGTTTCCTCTCTCTCTCTCTCTCTCCCTCCCTCTCTCCCTCTGCCTGTGGTGGCAGCGGCAGCAGCAGCTGTCTCTTTCTCTGCAGTGACAGGCTGAGAAAATGGAAGGTGAATTTCTACTGGGCGTGGGTGTGATTTCTCTTTGCTCTAGAGGGGGCTTCATCTCAGAAGGTAGGGAGCTGTTTTTATCCTGGCCTTGGAAACTGAAGAAGTGACAGTCAGTTTGCAAATGAGGATTGTTTAGCCTCCAGGGGCATTTCCTACTAGGAGACCTGGAAAGGGGCCAATTTGAAGGCTGATTGGATCTTCCCAGGGGAGGCAGCCTTGGAGAGAAGCTGGGAGGGGCGTTTGGTCCTGTCACCTGTAAACAGGTGAGCTAGATTCCACATGGTCCTCAGGCAGAGAAACAAACAGTTATTGACAGAGCTTGCTTCCCAGATGGAAGGTGCCAAAGGTAGCTTTGAAAAGGTGAGTGATCGGACCCCATCCTGCCCTTGTTTCCCAGAGCCAGTGGCCCTTCTGCACTTGAAGTGTGCTGTAACAAACGCTAGTTATGTAAGCTGGTATATTTACCAGCGCCGCCCCGCTGCCCGCCGCCCAAGTCTCCAGGTAGGAGATTGTGGCATATCACTGGAGTCCTAATGCATTCAGCCTAGGGCTTCTCTCCACCTGTCATGTTTCACCCTGGGGGCTTGGAGGGGAGGGATACTGTATTTGTTCCCTTGCTTAGTCTATTTAGTGACAAGAACAGGCCTCTCTGAAGGCCTTGGGGTATCCCACCACCGCCCTCCGTGTGTCTCCAGTGCCCTCCTTGCTCCTCATGATTTAACCAACCACCTATTTGTTCACAATCTCCAAATTTCTAGCTCCAGGTCAGACTCTCTTAGGTGCTTCAGACTGTTTTTTGACCAGACCAGCAGTCCCCAACCTTTTTGGCACCATAAAACCAAGGACCAGTTTCATGGAAGACAATTTTTCCATGGACTGGGAAGGGGCATGGTTTTGGGATGATTCAAGCACATTACATTTATTGTGCAGTCAAACCTCTCTGCTAATGATAATCTGTATTTGCAGCCTCTCCTCAGTGCTAGCATCACCGCCTCAGCTCCACCTCAGATCATCAAGCGTTAGATTCTCATAAGGAGCTGCAACCTAGATCCCTCGCATGCACAGTTTCCAGTAGGGTTCCTGCTCCATGAGAATCTAATGCTGCCGCTGATCTGACAGGAGGTGGAGCTCATTGGAAGCTCCCTGGAGTCCTCACTGGAAGCAGATGCTGGTGGGACACTTCTTGTACACTCTGCAGAACCATGAGCCAAATTGACTTCTTTTCTTTATAAATCATCAGGCCTCAGGTATTTCCTACAAAGAGCAAACACAACACAACACAAAACAGAGTAATACAACTATGTCCTAGGCACTTTTCTAAGTGTTTCCGTGTGAGAATTAACCTAAAATTTGCAATAACTCTCTGAGGTAGGTACCAAATTATGAGCTCCTTGAAAACAAGGACAGTTTCTTTTGCGATTATGTATTGCCCGTGCCTAATTCTATACCAGACACATAGTAAGTGCTCTCCCTCTCTCTCTCTCTCAATGGATGAGTGAACAGACAGATGGATGGATGAGTCAGCAAATTATTCAGTGAAATATGGTGGCCTTCTGACCATATTGCTCAATAAAATTATTCATTTGTCACTTTGGGGCCTGAATATTTTGGGTTCTTGAAAAGAAAAAAGCCCACTACTTGAGAAATCATGTGGACTTAATTTGTGTAAATCAAAAAAGTCTGCCCAGAGGCAAAACTGCCTCAGTCTTAACCGAATATGTGACAAGCTAATATGAGCTCCCTTTGCCTAATTGCAACAGCAGTTTTGATTTTGTCAACATGATTTTGCATGAGCAAAGGAGTTTTCTACAAAAGCGGTTACTCACTATGCAAAGAATTAAACACAATCATGTGGAAGTTTCTTGTTACTGTTGTTAACTTCTGTTTGAACTTGAGAATGTTTCTTCACTTCTCTGAGGCTGAGCATTACTGAAAAATTGGTATAATATCACTAACTTCACAGAACTGAGGTATGAAAAATACACGGTGGGTGCTTGGTGTAGGAGAGATGCCTCTATCCAATGGTCATGATTCTAATACCGTTTGTCTCATTCTCTGCAGACATACTGAACTTGTGTAGCTAGTGTGGCCACTGGAAAGTGAAAGCAGAGGATGAGAATCTCTGAAAAGTGGGAACCCCTCTGGGCAGATCTCAAACCTAGTTGTAGCTCTTGAAAATCTCTCTTGCTTGGCTGGTATTTCCACATGTCTTTTTCTCTCCTGCTCTCCAGCAACCTAAGCACCTCCTCACTCGCGGAGCTTGTCCTTGCCTGTCCTTGACCAGGTGATGGACCTCTGCCTATCACACCAACCCCCTCCTTCACCCATCCTGGCCCAGCTTTGCTTGAGAGCTCACTGATTAGAATGAATAGTAATTTATCTTCAACAAAATGTCAGTCACCTGATATTAAGATTAAAAAAAAAAATACTAACAAAACCCCCAGAGAAAAATGAGGAGTTTATAAATATTGTTGTAATGATAGAATTGTATCCAATCCTTTCCTGTCTTCCTTTTCTCCTCTTCTCCTCCATTATCATACTCATCATCATCATCATCATCGTCGTCATCATCATCATCATCATTGTCGTCATCATCAACAGCAGCAGCAGCAGAAACACAGCTGTGGCTGTCTCCAGGGTTCCACTAACAGTGATTTCTTCTGTTATTTCTCCCATCGGGCCTCCTGGAAACATTGATTAATTCTGCTCTATCAGAACTGAGCTCTGAGTACAAAGTGTTAGAGTACAAAACACTTGTCATGTTTTATATGTAAACTTTTCTATCACAGGGCCAGAATCTTGTCTACATTTTCTAGTTCCAAAGTATGTAAACAGAGAGCCTACTACATATTGTCATCCGTTCTCTTTCCTGATGTCAGGGGCACCTGAATCTCACACTTCACCTTCCCTCTGAGTTGCTATATCGATCTTTGAGCACTGAAATGTTTGTGTTTATGCAGTCACCTGGGTCTGTTCCACCTTTTGCTTGTCCAAGACCATGGCCTTCTCCCTAGAACCTTTGAAGATTCCTTTCCTTCAAGGCAATTATTATCACTCTTCCTATTTCCCTGTTTAAAGTGGTTTGCAGCTTTGTGTAATATATCCGTAAACTTTCACCAGATTATGCTGCTATAACAAACAACCCCAAAACCTCAATGGCTCACAACACCAAGGTCTGTTTCTTCTGTGCATGACACGTTCTCAGTGGGTCAGCAGTGGCTCTGTTCCATATGTATTCTCATGCCAGTACTGGACCGAAGCATGAGAAAAATAAGCCCCTGTGTGGGGACATGTCATGTCATAGAGCAGAAGGAGACAGGACTTCTACTGGAAAATTGCACCTGTCACTTCCACTCACACTCCACTGGCTAAAACAAGTTACATGGGTAAGTATGAAGCTCATGGATCATGGAAGGCTTTGCAAAACATGGGGCAATTGGGGGTGGGTTTGTAATCTTTTTATAGGGAAATGGATAAGTAGTAATGGGTGTATATCTACTACACTTAATATTAAAGTCTCCCACAAGACCAGTAATAATGGGGTTGAGGAATGAAAAACCCCCTTCTAATATCATGGAATGCCAAGTTTCAGTATCATTGTGATCAGAAGGAGCAAATTCACACTTATTGAACGCCTACTGTGTGCCAAACACTGTGCTGGGAATTTCAGGATATTTTATCTCATTTTAAAAATTATTCATTTATTGAGTACTGATTACATGTGAGACACTGTGTAAAGAAGTACATGATTGTACATTCTCAGACAAATACTGAATGTATATAGAATCTGTAAATGCTTTGGGCTTGAAAGTTTAGGAGAAGGCTTACTTCTCTCAGCAGGATTAATGTCTCGGGGTGAGAGGTGAATATGAAAACATAGAATAAGTTTAGCCACTTTATGTCTTCTTTGGGAAAACGTTGCTTCTGGTCCTTTGCCCATTTTTCAATTGGGTTATTTGTTTTTTTACTGCCAAGTTGTGTGAGTTCCTCATGTACTTTGAATATCAACCCCTTATAAGTTTCCACTAATGGGTGAATGGATAAAGAAACTGTGGTATATATATTAATATATAAGTGGAATGTTATTCATCCTTAAGAAAGAGGGAGATCCTGATATTTGTGACAACACAGGTGAATCTAAAGGACATTAAGCTTAGTGAAATAGGCCAGACACAGAAAGAAAAGTACCACATGCTCTCACTTATATGTGGAATCTACGAAAGAGTTGATTATATAGAAATAGAGAGTAGAACAGTGGTTACTGGGGGTTGGGGAAGAGCAGGAATTGAGAAGTCATCAGTCCAATGGTACAAACTTGTAGTTATGTAGAATGAATAAGTCTAGAAGAGCTAGCATGCAGTATGAGGACCATAGTTAATAATGTCATATTGTATATGGAAAATTTGCTAAAAGAGTAGATTTTAGGTGCTCTTACCAAAAACACAATAAAGGTAACTATAGAAGGTGATGAATAGGTTAATTTACTTAACTGTAGTAATCATTTCATTATGTATATGTATATGTATATCAAGACAGCATGTTTTGTGCCTTAAACATATAAATTTTAAAAAGAAAAAAAGGAATGAATGAGACAAGCAAGATCATACTAGAACAAAACATGTGTATAGTAACAGAGGTGCAGAGTCCAGGAAGCCAGCAATTGTAGTGAGGGAATGTTTATTATAATCCAAAGATAAAACAGATATGGAGGAACCACCAAATATAAGAAAGCAGAAGTGAGGAATCTGAGATGAACTGTGGCCCCTCTGCAAGGGGCCCACTGACTGGTCATTAACACCCTGCAATGGGCCATGTTTCTACAAAGCACCAGTCAAGGAGGCCCCCAGTATTAGTTTGCTAGGGCTGCTATAACGAAACAACATCGACTAGATGGTTTAAACCACAGAAATTTATTTCCCCACACTTCTAGAATTCTGTAATCAAGGTGTCAGCAAGGTGTTGCAAGGCGTTGGTTCTTCCTGAGGCCTTTCTCCTTGGCTTGTAGATGGCCACCTTCTCACTATGTCCTCATGTGGTCTTTCTTCTGTGCACGCACACCCCTGGTGTCTCTTACTATCTCCAAATTTTCTCTTCTTATAAGGGCACAAGTTGTATTAAATTAGGGCCTACCTTAATGGCCTTTTTAAATAATGACCTCTGTAAAGATCCCATCTCCAAATACAGTCACATTAGGAGATACTGGAGGGGGAAGGACATAATTTAGCCCATAATAGCTCTAAAATAGCGCTTTCCCCAACAGTAAAAATGAGAACAAAGTACAGTGAAGACAAAAGGAAAAAAAAAAAGAATAACGTTCTCTTAGGAAGTCTAGAAAGACTTCACAGAATAGATGAGAGCTGAACTAAATTTTGAATTATGATTAAATTTTTGATAAGCAGAATGGGGAAAAAAGAGATCTGGAACAGAGAGAATAGCATGTGCACAGCCGTAGCACTTTGAAAATATCTTAGAAATGAGAGTCCAGTGTGACCAGAGCTACTGGTACATGGGCAGTGGTGATTGAAATAGGACCAGAGTACCCTGAGTCCAGATTATGAAGGACCTTGTATGTCCTTGGCTCTGAGTCAAGAAATGAGGCGTTGGAATCTATCTCAGTGGAAGAAGGAAGACCACTGTGCGGATTTGGCAGGAGTGAGGTGTGTTTTAAGTACTTGATTACATATATTGTCTTGCATGTGCCACTTCCTTCTCTGTGGCTGTGGACGAGTGACCTAAGTTCTCTGAGATTCAGTTTTGTCTTCTGAAAAATGAAGTCAATGACACTTTTCTCCAAGGATGCTCTGAGGTTCAACAGGATAACATAGGTGAAATTTCCAAACCCTTATATAAATGTTATTTTTAATTTTTATCCCTTAGAGACTGTTGCCAAAACAAAAGAGTGTTATTCTCCCCAGAATTATGCAGTTCATGTTCATTGATTTGGTCTTGGCAGGACCTAAAATGAGACCCATTTTCTTCTCACAGACTTTAGCATGTCCAGGACCTCACTGATACTTGACACTCTGCTGCCCTCCTAGGGTGGTCCCTCAGCCACGTGCTAGCTCCAATCTGCTTCCCTTACACTTCTGCAAAATAGGAATAACACCAACTGGGTGTCGGACAGATGTGGGGGGGAGGGGATGGGGGTATACCTACATAATGAGTGCGATGTGCACCATCTGGGGAATGGACACGCTTGAAGCTCTGACTTGGGGGGATGGGGGGGGCATGGGCAATATATATAACCTGAACTTTTGTACCCCCATAATAAGCTGAAAGAAAAAATAGCATGGTCCTTAATAGCTACAACTCAGGTATATTTTTAAGAACATCATGCCTAGTGTGTAAGATTATGGCATTCTCACTCTGCATTTCTTGGAATTTATTACAATTGGGGCCTTGGCTACTTGTCAATTCCTTAGTTTATTTTAGATAGACCACAAAACCTTGATTCCCCTTATCTCCCTCTACCCCTCCCCACCCCCAACACACCCTTTTCCAACAGCAATGGATGGAAACTGTGTATACTGTGATACTTAATTCTCACGGGTATGTTATCACCAGTTCAATCTTAAAGCGTTCACAAGTATTTTAGCATAGACATGCAGATTCTCAGGGAAGGGAACAGCCTTCAGAGTCGTTTTTTCCATCCCCCATCTGATACTTAAATCTCCTGGCTTATATCAGGTGGCGGGAAATGCATTGCTTCCAAGGTAGCCAGTACTACCTGGTACCACCCTGGTTCTAAATTCCTGGTTGCATGCAGGTCCTTTAGACTGTTGGTCTGGACTCTATAACCAGTGATATGCTGGTAACTATTTTATAACTTCTATCAAAGAAAAGTCCTGATTTGTAGCATTTGCTGCTTTCTGTGCTGTAAATACTGCCACCATAGCCAATTTCAAGCTACCAATATCAAGTGACTGAAACTTGATTTGGAAGAGTGCTCAGAGCTGGCTTTTGCCAGGTGTTTCTTAGCAGGCTCCAGCATATCACCGTCACCCAGTTGTATCACCTGTAATCAGGGGAAAGATCTTTCCTATGTTGGTTTTGGTCCTGAATTCCATATACTCACTCATCCTGTCTCCTGTATCCTAATTTGCACCTGATTCCTCTTGCTTCTGATGAGTTTTTAGAAGAACTTGGAGCTCTGCACTGCCTCCCTCTCACCCCTTGAAATGAATTCCAGTGATCCTTCTAGACGACTACCCAATTTCCTCTTGAGTACTTTCAACTCTGGGTAAGAACTCAGTACCCTCTACCTCTGAGCAGGGACTCAGCACTAGCTGCTTTTGTATTGGTCTCATGACATCCCTATTAGGACTGTGAAGATATTTTAAAAGTTCTTTTCACTTGGGCACAATATTCCTCACCATTTTTTCTGCCAACAGAGAGCAGTTTTTTCTCTTGGGGTTCTCACAGAACAAGTCTTGCTGGGAATCACTTCCAAATCTCTTCCTGCTTTGCAAAGAGGGGATGAACTGGTGGGCTCATTTTGTCTCATCCTGTATTAAATGCTTGATTGATGGAACCTCCTTCTGTCAATCATAAGCACAGAGAGGGAAGGGACCATGTCTGCTCTGTTCATCATTAGCCTGGTGTCTGGAATAATGCTTGGAACACGGAACACAGCAGCCACTCAGGGACAAGACCTGACGCTTTCTCCCCTCTCCCTCCCTCTCTCCCTTTCTTCCTTTCTTCTTCCAATTAGCTGAATTACCATTATGTAGCTGCCACTAGGCACAATGGATTCCAATGAGTAGAATGGAAAGTTAGGACATAGCATTGTTGAGAGCTCGAAAAAGTATCCAAATCAAGGTATTTGTGAGGGAATTGACTTATTTTTCAGCTGCTTACAAAAAGGATTGTCCTGTTCCCTTTGACTCAATTAGCCATAATAAATCTAATTTTAACACTTTCCAGGGGTAGAGAGTATGGCAAAATGAGAAAGCCTCCGTTGGGTTTGGTTCTTGAGAGTACATTATGTTCCTGCTGATTGACAAGCTGGTGCGTCAGACCCCACCAATTGAGACCAATTAGCAGGGAGACCAGTCGGAATTAGGGAAGAGTAAGGCACGATGTTTTTCAGGAGAACAGTTCCTTATTTTTAAGGAAATAGAGATGCTCAGAGACTCCACCACCAGAAGGGAGGCCCAACAGCCATCAGCCTGAGCCTGCATTAATCAATAAAGTAAAACTTTAAAAAGCAATTAATCCTGTTTATATTTGTGTGTGTCTGTATTTTAATTACAGGCTCTCTCCATTACCTTCTGGAAGGATGCAAGTGTAAATCTTAAATCAATAAATTAAATCCATCTAAAAACAAAATATGATTCTAGAGTTCAGATTTGTTATTAGACTTCATTAATTGTTTATGTTTACCATTTATTCAACATAATTGTTTATGTTTACCATTACCTTGGTATGTGACAGGCCTTGTGCTCTCTACTGAGGAATGAAAAGTCAGTAAGATCCCTGCCCTCTCCAAGTTAGTCTCTTAAAACGTGTATCTGAATAAAATCTTAAGCTTCCCTACCCCAGCTGGCTGAGTGGACCCCCTTTTGGCCAAGGGGAAACCCTTAAATTGAGTTACTGAGTTGCTGGTCCTGAGAAAGGAGGTCAGACATACCTCATCAGGCCCCTCTCCCTTCTTGGAGAGGTGCTTTGTGACTCATTAACAGGCCTAAGGCCATGCAAGACAAAGCTTAAACCACACCTGCAGGTCCTCAATTTACATAAAAAATCACTTGAGTCTGGGTATATGGCCCAGTGGTTTATCTCTGATTAACAGACTTCTTTATCTTTACTGAAAATCTTACAAGCCTTTAGACAATGCTTCATTTCTTCAACCAATTATAAATCAAAAATACAACCTATAACCGCCCCCCCCTTTTGAGATGTCCCACTTTTTTGGGCCAAACCAGTATACTCCTTTCATGTATTGATTTATGACTTTACATGTAATTCCTGTCTCCCTGAAGCGTGTAAAACTAAACTGTAACTCAACCACAGTGAATCCACTTGCTCAAGGATTCTTGGGCGTGGTTCCAGGAGATGGTCTTCAAACTTGGGTCAGAAGAAACCTCTTTCAATCAAAAAAAAAAAAAAAAAAGTGTGTGTATCTGCCTACAGCATCAGAATCTCCCAGGGTTTATGACAATTTCGGATTAATCCAACTACACTCCGAGCATACTGAGACTATGCCACCATGCCCAGCTAATTTTTTTTTTTTTTTTTTTTTTAGAGATGGGGTCTCACTATGTTGCCCAGACTGGTCTCAAAGTCCTGGCCTCAAATGATCCTCCTGATTTGGCCTTCCAAAGTGTTGGGATTACAGACATAATCCACTTTACCCAACCCCAGTATACTAATTTTGATCAGTTTCTGCATTCATGTTACTATTTCTTGAGAACCATCTTATGTTGGCCATGGTGACTTAAAGATTGTTCCTCTATCTTTGAGAAGGGTGATGGTGGCTGTGTTATCCCTAACTGCCGCTGAACTTAGGATCTCATGGCTCATGCATCAGTCTAGGGCCCAGGTTGTGGCGGGCTTCTCATGAGAACACTCCAGAGTCCGCTTGCCTTTTCTCATGCTTGGAATTGCAGCGGCAGAGGTGGTGGAGGCATGCAGATGTCGGGATTTTGTGCTCAGCCAGTAAGTGAACTCGCCTAGTGGATCTTAGAGAAGAAATGTCTGGGAAAAAAATAGCAAGAACATTGTTTATGAGGAAGAGCATGGTGCAGTGGAGAGAGACCCAGAGAACCAAAGAAAATAGGGATCTTGGGATCCATGCTTACTCCACAGTTGTCTTTCTGGGAGACCTCAGGAGTGGGGTTTGACCTCTCTGGTACTCATTTTCCTCATCTGTAAAATGGAAGAAATGGATTAGATTGGTCAGATGTATTCTTACTTTTCTTTAGCAGCAATTTCATTTATTCTCTTTTTAATTAAATTTTATGTTGAACCACAATATCCACAGCAGATAAAAATAAAGATGCTCTGGTTAAAGAGGATTTGGGGCAGGGAGAGGGGCTTAGTGATTTGCCCCTTCTTGCAGGAGTCTCAGAACTAGAGTGGCATCATTGCATTTACATTTCAATAGCTCACAGTAGCTGTTTAGTAAAAACTAGATCCAAGGAGGCAAGACTGCCGGCTCAGAGACCACATAGAGGGTCATTGTGAGCTGGAACAAAAGAGGAGAGCAGGGTAAACAGTGCCATGTCCCAGGGACAGAGCTGAGTAGAGAAGGAGGTAGCCAGCCAGGCTCTACTGGGGACAGGTGGCCACCTACCTGGCCTTGTCAAGTCACCAGTGTAGTTGGTTAGCCAGGCACTCACCCAAACAAGAAGAGGATGGACTGAGAACTGACCCCACATGACAGGATGAACTAAGAGTTGACCTGGGCATGAATAAGGCAGCACACGCAGGGACCAGCTCAGCAAGGGTGGTCTGAGACCCACAGCCTCGGCATCACCCCGGAGCTTGCCAGGCACCAACCAAGACCTGCTGAGCCAAAAATCTGCATTGCAGTTTGAGAGAACTGTTAGTGGAAAAACATTTTAGAGACAGATAAACCTGCACTAGATTCTAGATTCCAAAATGCTCCATTTGCGGGTATTGACCTTGGATAAATCACTTTCCTTTTCTAAATTTTCTCCTCCACACCACCCAGGCCGTAATGCTCACCTCACAGGGAATTTTGTGGGACAGAGACACTGTGAGCAGAGTTCAGCCCCAAGCCTAGCCAAAAGCCAAGGTGTAAGAAAATAAGGAAAAACAGTAACAAAGCGTGCACACACACACACAATCTTTCTCCATTCCTCTATAATCAAGCACAGAAGAAGGGAAGGGAGGAAGGAGCGCTGGGTCTCCATGTGTTTCTGGTATGAATTTTCGGTTTTCAATTTTCTATCTTCTCCAGTAAGGGGAATTCATCATACCTTTTTTGGAGGCAGAAAAAAAGATTTTCCTTTCACATTGACTATTTTCAGGAATATTGGACATCATTTCACAGCACAAGGAAAAAGCATGGATTTTGAATTCAGACAGACCAGATTTTGACCTCCCTGTGCCCTGCCTACCTATGCAATGCTGGGTGGGCTGCTTAACTTTAGTGTTTCTCATCTGTAAAATGGGGATAATAAAATTTCCAGATGTTTGTGAGGGTTAAATGGGATATGATACGAAAAAGAGCCTCGTTCTTTTTATCAATACGCATTCCTTCCTCCTTTTCTTCCGTGATTGTTTTCTGTTTCCCATTATTAAAAGACCCTGTTTGGCCAAAACTGTGGTTAGGATCATGGCATAGGAACATTCGACAAAAATTTGGTGTGCCCACATGTGCCAGGAGCTCTTCTGAGTGCTTGGAATGCAGCATGACTGGGTCTGCTCATTTTTCTATTTCCTACCCCATCCGTCCTGTGAGTTACACCTGTGCTAAGCATTCTCCTAGGTGCTAGGGGTGCAGCGTGCCTGGAGTTTATTCATTTTTCTGTTTCATTACCCTCTCCTGTGGGTCGCACCTGTGCCAGGGCTACCTGACCTGCAGGCAGAGATTTATTATCCATGGGGTACAGGCAAGATCTGTGGTCATTTTGATGGGATTAGTAAAACCTCCTTCATTTATGTTTCAGGGATGAGGCTCACTTTGCCAGGTCTTTGCATCCGCTATTAAAAATACACCCACAACCATACACTTGGCTAAGCAAATTAATAACATAAACAAGACTGAAAACATTTAACCTCCTTAGGAGAACAAACTGTTTTTCAAGGAGCCTGGCAGGGCCATTTGCATACAAATACTTAATAGGTTGCTTTTAAATGATCCTTATCTATTTATGGAAGCAGGCTGGCCAGACCCCTCCTTGGCAGCTCTTTGTTAGTTATTAGTTGGAACCGCTGCACACAAGGTGGAAAGTCATCAAAATGCACTTACTGAAAGATACGCATTAGTTCAGACTCCCTGTGTTTTACATGGGCCTCCGCCCCAATGAAGTGGGGATTCAATGAATCGGCATTGCAGGCCAGCCATGAAGACACTGTGACTAAATGTAAACTGCACCTAGCAGGTGATCAGTAAGGAACGTGTTGGATGAATGAATGAAATATTTTGATTTCTTTCCTCTTCCCTCTGGGTACTCTTCGAGGACCCTTCTACAGTAGGGTGCTGATGATGGTTATTAACAAGCGGCTCTGAGCTTTCTGTGGTAAATACTCCCCCATAGTAAATTTCAAGCTGCGATAGGAGCGGGGCAGAGAGGTGCACCATTATATAATATTTCCATCATACAGATACAATGATATAAATAATTTCAAGGATATAGGTAATAGTGAAATGTAGAATCACTAGGTAATGATGAGTTGGGAGTATTGATTGCTTTTGTTTTTAATATAATTTATTTAATTGTAAATTGATATAATTTGTTCTTTAATAGTAGCTTACCAGACTCACAAAATTCTAGAAAATTTAACAGAGGGCTCTCAAGAGTCAGTCTGAACTGGGAGGAACCCGGCTCTCACAGGCTCTCCCTCGTCCCTCCCGTGTTGTCTGAGAGACTGTGAGCCAGTAAGCGCTTCCTGGGATGCAAAAAACCAGATGGTAGGGTGTGTTCTCTCCCCCCCTGGAGCCCCTCCTACACTCTGCTTGCACCCCTTTCATGCATTATTCACTTTGTTCTATGCGTATTAAGAATAACTGTGTACTTGTCCCCTCCACTGGGGTCTGTGCAATCAAAATTTTGGAGTCCAGCTGTCACCTGAAGTCCCCTGCCCTTCGGAATCCAAGTGGAATTGGTTCCAATGTGTCACACCACTAGTGGGACGCTGCTTCCTTCCCCCCAGTCTGCCCAAGGACAGTGCTGGGGAGTGGTCCCGTTTGCCTGTTGTCTTCTGACTTTGGCACTGCACAGGTATCCCGGGAAGGAGTCATCGTGTCCTCATCGATGCAGGTGGCATCCCAGGCCTGGTGCATAGCACGTTCCTCCGGTGTCCCTCAGACTATCCTGCACACGGGCAGTTGTGCAATGTAAGCAGTTGTTACCGAGGTTTGGGCTATCGCAGGGCTATGTTTTGTTCCTGTTGTCATCATTGTCACTTTACATTCTCTTGTGGCTCGGCCCTTCCCCTCCTTACAGACTCCCATCTTCCCTTTCTCGGGGCTCCTATTCTATAGCTCCTCCGAGAAATCCAACACCTCTTGATCTCTTGTGAGAGGAGACTAGTAGGCAGAGAAATGTGGCTCTTTTTGCTTTTTTGCATATTCTCAGACTCATTTATATTGATGAATACTCATAGACCCTCAAAGTTCCAAGTTTCCCCTTTTGTCTTATGTTGAGTTCCCCAAAACCAGACTCTAAGGTGAGGGGTTAAGTGCAAAGAGGGATCAGGGGAGGGAAGGAGAGAAACACAAATTGAGGGGCTATTTCAGCCAGGCCCCGCCCCACAGAGCACAGCTTCTACCTGATCCCACTGGGAACTCTGGAATACTAGCTACCCCTCAGACTTGTCCTGGCCCGGGGCAGGGAGTCCTGGCCTTCCCCCACCCCCGACCCCACCATCAGTCATTGGCTGAGCCCAGCCCCCAGCTGGCGGGCCCTTCTGCTTTCTGCCCCTGACCCCAGATGAAGCAGGTCCAGTAGCCCATGGGCTACTTCCTCCAACGAAAGGCGGCAGGTTTAGGATTGTTGGAGGCAGAAGCCTGGGGAACAGTAAAAGATCTTCGATTAGATAATCTGGGCAGAGCATGGACAGCATCCGCTGCAATCTTTCAGGGCAAAACAGAACTGCCCAAGGCTTTAAAATACCTTTCCTTCTTTTTTCTCTTTAATCATCTCTATGAAGAGAAGAAAACAGAATAGAGATTTGTTTTCTCCTACTAGGAAGTGTGGCACTGCCCTTATGTATTATGTTGCTGCTGTTTCTGTTAACTATAGCAGACGTAGCTACAGTTAACTTTGATTTTAAGTATTTTTCTTTCTTCCATTCTCTTAGAATTAACTGCATGTTTCTTTCATAGGCATCAACGCAGGGATCCACATAAAAATCATATGAGACAAATATCGTTATTAATCCAGTTTTTCAGGTGATGAAATTGAGGTTCAGAAGGATTAAGTGACTTCATAAGGTCCTACAGCTACAGAATTGGGACTTAGGTGTGGGGGGCGGGGCTGCGGCAACAGGCGGCCAGACCGGGAGGCTGGACCTGCCTTCTCCAGCCGGACCGAGACAGGCTGTTCCACTTTACTGAAGCCCAGCTGACAATCCAAATTCACAGGGTGACATTTGGAAGTGATCACGTGTCCCACAAAAGGAGTCCCAGTGCCTGTAGAGGAGCAGAGGCCAGGGGATTTGGAGCCCCAGCCCTGGCAGGAGCTGGTTGAGGGGGGTCTCCAAGTCCCATCATTCATTCAACAGCCATTCGTGGAGCTCCTAATGCATCTCGAGCATTGTCCCTTGGTCTCCTCCCCTGCGGCACGGGCCTTGTTACCCAGCCCGGCAAGTTGTAGGAAGAGTTAATGAGGTAGTGACATGAAAGTGCTTTGTCAGCCCACATGTGGCAGTATCATTTTTGCTTTCCCAGGTGGTATATTCATCAAAACAAGGACTCTTTCAAATAAGGAATTCTCCTAATTCAGTGCATCCAAATGGTGCCGATTGCATGTGTGTGGGGAGTGGTTGAGGGGAGGTGGGAAGAGGGATCCCAAGGTGAACAAACAGGCAGGACTGACCCTCATCCGTGGACCCCATAAAGCCACCACCTTTCTCCTATAATATTTATTGGACTTCTGCCTAAGTTTTATTTTTGAATAAAGAATTCTGTTCCTAAAAGAAAGAAGGAAAGAAGGAAAGGAAGTTGGGAAGAAGCAAAGAAGGAAAGAAGGAAAGGAGAGAGAAAGAAAGAGAAAGAAACATTGGCCCAGTTCATTTAAAATCATCTTCAATTGGGGGGCAAAGTTTACCCACTTGTTTCCAGGAGCACATCAATTGCATAAATTGTGATCTATATCTCAGTAGAACTGGAAAGGATCTATGGAAATTATCTAGTTCGTGGGAGGAAACTGGCTCAGGGAGGTAGAATGACTTGTCCTAGGTCATCCAGGAGGTTTGGGGCACAGCCAGGACTGGAACCCAAGTTTCCTGACTCTGACCTTAGAGCCTTTCACTACCTTCCACCCCATGCTGTGATTTTTCCTTTCTAGTGAAGATGCGTGTACGTACAGTGCATTAGCTAGGTACATTAGTTCTGAGTCATTCTGTATATTTTCCTTTGTGTTTTTTTTTCCTCGTCCTCATTTCAAGGAGAAAACTTAGTGTCCTCATCTCTATAGAGAGAGGGAAAAAAATCCCATTTGAAATGCACTCATGACAAATTTCTCATGCAGCCCCATAACTCAGCCTTGAGAAGCAATCATTTACTCAGGCCCCATTAGAGGCCCTTGAGGTCAAGAGGACCTTGATAAATGGATCTGGGGTCTTTGCTACTGTGGCTAGGATGGTTTTCAAACCAGAGTTTGCAATACCTTACCAGAGCAGTGGCTGGGTTTCAGATGGGCCACGTTCTCTCTCTCCACATCCTCTGAGCTTGCAGCCTGTGAGTAAGGGAGGGACAGACCAAGGACAAGCTTTTCTAGCAGCTCAGCGTTAGGAGGTGGGATGTGTGCTTTGCAGGAGCTGAGTGTAACTGGTGTTGGGTTGAGTCTTCGGTCCCCATCCTGGCATGTTATCAGCAGCTATTCTCAGACATGGGAAGGTGAAAAGGCCTGTCCTGCCACACTGGCAAAGCTCTTTCAAGGAGACCAACTCTCGGGGACAGAGGGAGTGGGAAGCCTAAGCCAGAATCCTTCTTCTCCCTAGGGGGATTGGGGATGGAAGGGGGAGAAGCAGTAGAATGTTGTAGAAGAAAAGTGGCACCTTGGTCAGTGAAACAGAGCTCACAGTGCCGCTGGTCGGACTATCCAACATTCAGATGACACAGCTGGAAGGGACAGGTGGCGCTCTGGCAGCAGAACTGAGTTCCCAAGATGATTGCAATATCTGAAGATAGGGGCTGGGTCTAAGAAGATGAAATTGAACAAAGATAAATGTGAAGGCCTGTACTTAGGTCTAAGAAGGAGTCAGTGACACAACCACTGATAAATGATCCGTGGTTTCATAATGATAAATGTGAAAAAAGTCAGGGTTTCAGTTTTGCATGAGTTCACTTTGAAAAGTCAACAGTGTCATGCGAGTGCTCTAAACTCCAGTGAATGCAGAGGCTGTCTGGGGGGGGGAGGGGGCTTGTGGCACGACCAGGAGCATGTTGTGTATGTTTCCAGAGGGGAGAGAAGGACAATTGAGCAGAATTTATGGAAAGGCAGGTGTCCACTCCTTTAAGGGAAGGACTTACAGAAGTTCTTGTGGCAGAGGTCGGTAGAGAGGGCCTTTTATCAGGAACTGCACGAATCAGGTGAACTTCTGAGCTGGGAAAGTGAGTGTGTGAGTCTGTGCTCTGTGTGAGGAGCCCACGATGGTCAAGGTCAGCTGGCCACAGAGGCCCATACGACATCAGTGGCACCCCCTCCCCCGAGTGCAGCTCTGCAGTCCACGGACAAGAATGTGAGTCTTGATGCCACCTGTCCTGGGGCAGGGGCAGGGGGAAATGTCAGTCCTACCACTGATTAGCCATGTGGCTTGTGAGATATATATAACGTTTATTAAGAGATCTTTTTTAAAAAAAAAAATAGTAAATTATGACTCTCATATGGATATAAAATGAATCCATGTTAAAGATTTTCTTTAACTCATCAATCAATGAGGGGACCAGGCAAGTGTGATAAAAGTTATAAAGGTTTGAGTAAAAGGTTATCTGAAATCCTGACACATTCCTAGATCAGGAACACTGAAAATAGGTAAACAGAGACACCCCTGGTTCTTCACAGAAAGAGGGGGAAAAAGTCAATTGAAACTTTCTAGACAGGAGAGAATTCACGTTTGAAGACAAGAGTTATTTTTGCATTGCTACCAGTTATTTATAATTTGCAGAGTTGTAAAATAGCTCAAAGACAATGAAAGACCTGAGTCAGGTAACCTGGAAGGGTGTGATCTAAGCAATACATAATTTTTTACTAAAGCACAAATTTTTTTCATATACATTTTAGAGTCTATTTTTGCCCATCTTGAAAATGACAATAATTGAGTATCAGTAGTTTGCTGTGAAGATTAAAAAAGTGATGCATGTCTTGCATCTTGATCAATGCTGGTCACAGGGTGAGATTTCAGTGAGAGCCCTGCAGGCTCGAGAAATGGGTGGATGGATGGAAGACACACTGTGGTAGGAGCCCCGTGGCAGGTCTGTGCCGGGCGCTGGAGCCCAGAGGAAGACCCGACCATCGCTGCCGTGGAAAGCTGTCAACAGTGGCCCCCGTGCAGGGCTTTACTGATAACATCCATGGAGTGATTATGTACCAACCTCTTTTAAGAAATTGCCTTTTTAATTTCCACGACCACCCCATGATGCAGATATAATCACCCCCTTTTCCAGCTGAAGACAGACTTTAAGGTGGGCTTCATGATCTTCTCTCCTAATATACAGGATAACATCAAATTGTAGCACCATCTTGCTGGGGCCTTTCTCTCTCCATTCCTGGCTTTGAATAAGCGAGCTGCCAGGAATCCCTGCAGTCCTCGGAAATGAATTCTGCCAACAACCTGAGCAAACTCAGAAGTGGGTTCTTCCCCAGTCGAGCCTCTGATAAGAACCCATCCCTGGCCCACACTTTGTGGCCGTAAGCAGAAGACCCCGATGAGCTGTGCCAGACCACTGACCCACAGATACTGTGAGGTGGTAAGAGTGTGTTGTTCTCAGCTGCTAAGTTTGTGGGAATTGGTTACATGGCATAGAAAATTCATGCAAATAATGGGTATACAGCTATCAAGTGACTTATCCACTGCTCCTCCCTAAAGAAGTATTAGAGCCATGATCCAGACCCCACTCTTTCTGGCTGCAGAGACACAGCCTTGCGTGTGGCAGACACTCACTGCAGGCTCGTGTGCTTCTGTGATGGGTGACCAGCTGGAGACAGACTCTAGAGGCCTCCGTGTGAGCTGGGGGCTGATTCCTTCCAGAGAGTAGCTCTCAACTCTGACTATACATGATTATCACGTGGGAGAAGTTTAGAAACTAGATCAGCACTGGCCACACCCAGAGCAGGCACCCAGAAGATGTGTGAGCTGAGGGCAGCCGTTGAAGTTTTGTTCTTTAAGGTCCACAGGTGATTTTAATTTGAAGTTAGCTTTGCAAACCACTGTTCCAGGACATGATGGTGCCCAGGAAGTCCGAGTCATCACTGGATCTTTGAAAAAGGTATTTATTAAAAGAAAATTTTCTGGAAAAGGTAAAATTATGTCTCTCATACAGATATAGGACAGAATTTACACACACACACACACACACACACACACACAGGTGCTCCTTGATTTGCAAGGGGTTGTGTCCCAATAAATTCATCATAAATTGAATGTATATTCAATATTTAATACACCTGACCTACTGAACATCATAGCTTGGCCCAGCCTACCTTAAACGTGCTCAGAATATTTTCATTAGCCTACAGTTAAGCAAAATCATCTAACAAAGCCTATTTTATAAAGTGTTGAATATCTCATGTAATTCATTGAATACTGTACTGAAAGTGAAAAATAAAACGGTGGTGTGGGTATCTGAAGTCCAGTTTCTACTGAATGCATCTCTTTTGTACCATCATAAAGTTGAAAATTGTAAGTCGAACCGTTCTTTGTTTAGGGTTCAGATTTTTTTGTATGACATACGTTTTTTAATATACACATATATGTGTGTGTATACACAGATATCCCTAAATATCTCAAAGACAATGAACAGGACTAGAATCTGAAAACCCAGACCAGGCACAATTTTCCATTGAAACACAAACATCTTTCCTACACCCAGATCTCTTTGCCTACGAAGGGCAAGGCCTCGTTCAGCTGGCAGCACCCATCTTCCCCAAGTGCTCTGGCAAATGCTGCTAGGAAGAGAATGGGGAAGGCACAGAGGAGTCACATGAGGTTCGAGAATGAGGAGGGCGCCTTACAGAGCAGTCAGAGCCTTACTGAAGGATGAGACTGACAGAGCCCAATGAATGGAAACTTGGCTGCTCATATCCTCAGGGAAGAGGGGAGGGATAGACTGACACCCAGTGTGTCTAGAACCCAAACTCCCACAAGTGGCCCATCTCTCTTCCCATGCCTGTAAATGGTCCCCAAGAAAGGGCCTTTCTGCTTCCTGCTCATCACCATTCCCAGGTAATTGAAGCCCTGGGGCCTGTGCTGGGCCACACTCTGTCTCATCTGCCTCCGCTCCAACAGCCTGAAGCCCAGAGTGACCCCTCCCTATGACACCTTCAGACTCTGATGCCAACAAAAATTACAAACCTGTTCTAGATCCAGAAAGTATCTTAAGAAGGAGAGATATGGAATGAGCCTGAGCTTAAAGCCTACTATGTGCCAGGAACGGTGCTAGAATTGCGTGTATGTGCTCTCATTTGATTCTCCCAACTGACCTCTTAAAATTGCTCAAAGAGGTCAGTTGGTTAGACCCATTTTGCAGATGAGAAAATTGAGGCTTAGAATCAAGTTGTCCAGTATCACCCAGGTAGCTGGTAGCAAAGATTTGAAGTTGTATTTCCTGACTCTAATATTCTTTTCCCTTACCACCCCTCTTTTCCCACATCTCAAAACATTTGCAGCTTGTCCTCACTTTCTCAGGGCCCTCCCAGATTAATATTGTGCCTCATTTCAGGAAGTTTGATACTATTCCTAGGAGTTGGGGACAGTAGGACCAACAGAACCTAAGCTGCAGTGACTCCCAACACCAGTGGCTGGTGAATGACCTTCTTCCCCTAAGTGACAGGCCTGTGGAACGTGAGAGGAAGGGGTCTCAACACCACAGGATGCTGTGCATTTTTGAAATTGCGGCTGATACCTGGTAACCACCAAGAACCTGGTGGGATGCTGTTGACCGTCTTCTGTCTGGGCAGAGTAGCATATTCTGTGCCCACTTTAATGCTGGAACTCTCCATTGGAGCAATTGGTCTCCTTATAAAGCCATAAGTTTCTGGAGGGCAGAACTGATTTTTGGATCACCTCTGTGCCTTGAGACAGGGCTTGGTACAGAGTAATTGCTCAGTAAACGTGTACCGAATGAAGGGCTGAGTGAATAAATAAAATGCAGGAGCATTTAGGGATGAACACAGAGCCCAGGGAGGGAGGGAAACTGCTAAAACAATCAGCCATGATGGCTATTGTTTCTAGAAGCACAGCTGGGCAAACAGATGTTGTCTCTGCCATGCTAATGCTGGCATAGTGCACGCTTTTTTTTTTCTTTTTAATCTCTCTCATTTTGGAAACTTGAAGCCACTAAATGTTTCCATTCTAATGAGATTTCCAAAAGGAAAAGAAAAAAAAAAATCTAGAATAATCTGTGTTTGTGTCATGCTGGGAGAAAACAGCATGGGATGCAGATCTTTGTGTCTGCATGTCTGGCTCTCGAAAGAAACAGTGGGGCCATTTGTAGGAAGGTGCTAATGGGATAAGAAAATATAGGAGGTTTAGACCTTTTAGTTTGGGTCTGAGAGGACCAATTTTTATATCTGAGTGGGAGACGTCTCCAGGGCATGGTAAGAAAAGTAAGCAATATGCCAATTATAAATTGGCGTTTTCCCCACTAGCTCCAGCCTGAAAGTGGTTGAAAAGGCCAGAGTCTGATTTGGCTGCTGTGTGGGTAGAAAAGGTAAATGCCTCCTTGGGATAATTCCGGAGCTGCTGAGAAGACGTGCTTCCATTTCTCCTAGAACCTCTGCTCCTCAGCTGGAGGTCCCATAAGAAGTGCCTTAGTCCTTTGGTGCAAGGCTTTATTTCCCATTAAAATGCAAATTACAGGTGCCATTTTATGTCTATTAAACTAGCAATACAGTTAGCAAATGGTAATAGCCAATGCTGGTGAAATTGGGATGAAAATGGGGTCCTCATACCTTACCCCTGGGGACAGAGCAAAGTCATGTCACCCTTTAGAAAAGCAGTCTGGCAGAATGCATCAAGAATCCACACAGATGTTCAAAGCCTAGATATTGCAGAGATTATAAAAAATTGGTCCTAAACAAAGAAAACCTATGTGCACAAAGATATTTTGTCATAGGATTACTTATAATAACAGAATTGGAAGAACCTAAACCTAAATATCTAGCAATAAGGCAATGGTTATAAATATATTTTAGGGTGCTGATGTCATACAATGTTGCTCTTCCATTAAACATGCTTGTTTTGAATATTTTATAGCTAAGTAGAAGAATATTTGTGCTTTAATAAGATAAAATGCAGAATGAATGCAACATTGTCACAAGGCAAATCTGTAAAAATTGCATGTGACTATGTTCTTGGGCTAGAAAGGAGGCATAGGAAAATGAAAATAGTTGATTTATTTTAGGTTTAGAATTAAATATAATTATTTTATTTTGGTTTCCACTATTTGCTTTAGAATGTCTTTTGTGAACTGAGTCTTTTAAACCCAGAGGGCTAGAAATGCAAAGGACCAAGGCGTCCGACAGTAGACATGCAAAGTGGCCAGGAACCAATCAGAAGTTGGAACAGTTTAGACCTGCAGTGGGAAATGCAGCAGGAGAGGCTGTCAGGGAAGAAGTAGATGGGTGGGATGCCATAGAAATCAAGGTGACATGTGGTCAAAGGACAGGAATGACGCAGAGCAGGTGCTCTAGACTCTCTAGACTCTGGACCGCAAGCCGTAAGAGCCTCCTGGGAGATCCTTACGGCTGGACGGGAAGACCCTAGGCAGGGCTGGAGAAAAAAACGCCAACATCTACTGTCAGCCTGCTGTAGGTATGCCCCTCTCCTTCTGGAAGGTGTGGGAGGTAAGGGGGAGCCATGCAGCCTGTTTCCCATTTCTCCTACCACCTTTTCACCTTCCACCCTCCTATCCCAAAGGCTTCTCCTCTCAGGCCCAAGAAAGAGCAGCTAAGGAACCTTTGCCAGAAAGAGAAATGACCCTCCACCCTGGGGCATCTATACAGACAGCTGCTCTCCGTGGTTTCTGCTGTGGCTTTCCTAGAAGGAGGGTGCTGTGCCCAAGGCCTGTACTCACAGCAGTGTTGCCATTAAACCCACATATTGAACATCTCCACCTACCAGAGCATCTGGCAGAGATTTTGCATCCTTTATCACACGTCTCTACTACAGTCTCACCAAGTGGACATCGCTGTCACCAAGTTATAAATAAGGAAGCTACGGCTGAGAGACATTAAACACCTTAGCCTGGGCCCAGCAAAAACTTGAGGAGGAGGGGCTGGGACTAAATGCAGTGTCTGATTCTGACGTTCATGGTCTTTTCACAAGTTTGTACTTCCTTTGGATTAGCGCCTTGTACATAGTCAGTGCTTCATTAATGCCCATAGTAAGTGTTCTGCAAGTGTTTGCTAAATTAAACATCCTCTTGAGGTTTGGCCTCATTCTCTTGGCAAAGTAGGTGTCCATTGAAGGACAGATTCAGACTTCAACACATACCACCCATAATGTGAAGCAGAGGATATTTTGTTTCCAAAGTTGACTGGACTTTGATTTGAGGTTTATGGTTTTTCATAACACCTTTGTTTTCCCCACCCTGTAATGTCCTGCAGACTCCTGCAGCAAAGAGCAGTGAGCACCTGCTGTTTCTTCCCTTCTGATTCTTACCTTTTTTTGATGGCAAGTACTGTGTGTACCCCATCCAGCTGTCTGATTCTGACACAATGTGTCCTATGACACGGTCTTGAAGAAATTATAAAAATGTCAATAAAAATGGTTCTAGTGAGAATGGGCCAACTGAAGTGCGTCTCAGGCACTTTTGTGTTTTGTGTAGCCTTCCAGGATCACTTTCCTGGATGGGCGTTAGAGAAACGATGCATTTTTTTCTGAGTGTGTGTTGTGCATGGAGAAGTGTTCTGGAAGATGACACAATCTTACCACCATGGTTGAAGATTAAAGACAATGGGTAGGGGTCTGTGCTCCAGGCACTGAGAATGACGAAAAGGGGCCTGGAAGTTACCAGCTTTTACTGATGCTGACTCTTCACTTGCTCTGGGATAACAGTGCTCTGGTGTGTGTTTAGATTGGCATTTTATTAACTTGGTTTCTTAAATAAGGACACTGTAGTTTCCAGGGGTGACACAAAGTGGTTAAGTGCTCATGGCACATGATCCAGAATTCGAACCCAGATCTTCCCAACTCCTAAGACTCTTTGCTTTCTAATAAACCAAGTTGCCCAAATGCCAGGTGGTTCTGTGGATATGAAGAGTGGGGATCAGGAGCTAGTGGGTTAGGAGGAGAGAGTGAGAAGAGATGGGGACTTAACAAGTGCCTTAATGCCACCGAGTCTAGCCAGGAATTAGACAGACAGAGGACAAGTGGTAGGAATGAGGCTGGGGAGAGATGGGTCAGGATGCCCAGCAGATGGACAGGAGGGGCAAGGGGAGAGGGGCGTAGGAGACCAGGCAGAGCCTGCTGGAGGGATCCAGGAGAGAAATGAGTGTGGCTTGACTAGGGCGTTAGTCACAGAGACAGAGAGAGGCGGCCCAGAGATGTGATATTATTATTATTTCAAAGGAAGAATGGACATGATTTGCCAGTGGATCAGGTGTGCCTGGAGGGAAGGGTTTGGGGGGGAATGGGTGGTGTACAGCTGTGGTATGGGAATGAGAGGAATAAAAAGAAACAGAACTGAGTTTAGGCCAAATAAATCATACTTTGATGTGTGCACCGTGATTGTGTTGAAGACTCAGGATCTCCCTCCAGCTCGCCTCAGAGAGACCCAGAGTCACTTCCTAACACTACGTCCTGTCCAGAGGGTTTGTCCTTAAGGATTTGGTTATAAGGAGCCCTTACCTACTTCTGTTTCATCAATTCTAAGATGCAGATTTTTTCTCATTTTAACTTCTCTAAAATGAGGACGTGAAATATAATCAATGGCTGTCATAATTTAATTGGCAGTTTCCTTTCTTAGTAGTTTATACAATTATGGTGTGTCTTACAATTGATGGTGTCTGAAAGACAATGAAATGCAGTTATAGTGTCTCTTGATGGAGTTCCCCAAAGATGATATGCTTGATGAAGTCCAAATGTATTGTAATAATGACAGTTGCTTTCAGTTATTGAGAATTTACAAACTCCCCAACACCATTTTATGTAATAATAAACAATAGCAATCATATTAATAATAATAACCACGAATACCTATCATGCCCTGGCCTAAGTATTTTATTATCCCTGTTTTACAGATGGAGAAACTGAGGCATATTTAGTTCTCACTGCAACTCTGTGAGGTTGAATGATTATCCCCATAATAAACATGAGGGATTGGAGAGTCAGAGAGGTTAAGTTACTTACCGAAAGTCACACAGCAATAAATAATGCAGTCAAAATTTAAACTCATTCCTGTCTGACTCCCAAATTTATGCTCCCAATTATAAATAATTTGTAAGTGGGTATGCCTTTGTCAGCAAATCGAAGAGAAAGTACCATTTACGGAGTCCCTACTGCCTGCCAGTAAAGATTTTATTTGGATGGATTTTATTTAAATGGATTTTATTCCATTATTTCATGGAATCCTCTTATGAGGTAGACACTTCATTGTCTCTCTGCAGATGAGGAAGCAGAAGTTCAGTGGTAAGGCTGGACTTGAGACCCTGATGTGCCCAGCTCCAGGGACCAGGGTCTTCCCTGACAGGAGCTCCCCATGATGCTGGTGGGATCATAAAGGAGTTTGCCTCAGGGCCTAAAGCACCACAGTTCGTACCATGCTGTGGTTTAAATATGTCCCCTAAAGTTCATGTGCTGGAAACTTAATCCTCAATGCAACAGCGCTGGGAGGTAGGACCTTCAGAGGGGCTTAGGTCCTGAGGGCTGTGCCCTCATGAATGGATTAATGCTGTTATCTCAGGAGGGGTTTGTTCTCACGAGAGTGGGTCGTCATAACAGCAAGCTTGGCCCTCTCTTGCTCTCTCACTTACCCTCTCTCACCTCGCACCTTCTGCCATAGGGCAATGTAGCAAGAAGGCCCTTGCAAGAGGCCGGCACCTTGATATTTGACTCCCCAGCCTTCAGAACTGTAAGAAATAAATTTATTTTCATCGTACATTACCCACTCTGCGGTATTCTGCTATAGCAATACAAAACAGAGACTGAGAATTGATACTGAGAAGTGGAGTGTTGCTATAACAAATACCTGAAAATCTGGAGGTGGCTTTGGAACTGGGTAATGGCCAACAGCTGGAAGAATTAGGAGGAGCAGCTTAGAAAAAGCCTATATTTCCGTGAATGGTGCATTCAGGGTGATTCTCGTGAGGGCTCAGAAGATAAGAGCTGTCTGTCGAAGTCTGAATATTCTTAGAGATTACTTAAGTAGCCATGACCAGAATGTTGGTAGAAATGTGGACCATAAAAGCCATTCTGATGAGGTGTCAGACAGAAGTGAGGAACAAGGTATTGGAAACTAGAGTAAAGACTATCCCTGTTATCATGTGACAAAGAACTTAGCTGAATTGTGCCCATGCCCTAGGGCTTTATGGAAAGCAGAATTTAGGAGGAATGAACTAGGATCACTGGCAGAAGAAATAGCAGCAAGGCATCCAAGGTGCTGCATGGCACTTACAGTAAAACGGTCACTTACAGTAAAATGAGAGAAGAGAAGAATGATTTAAAGGCAAATCATGCCTGTAATCCTAGCGTGGTGGAGGCCGAGGTGGGAGGATAGCTGGAGCTCTAGGTGTTCAACACCAGCCTGAGCAACAGGGAGACCCCATTTCAACCAAAAAACAAAAAGAGAAAAAAACAAAACAAAACAAAACCCAGCCGGGCGTTGTGGCACGTGCCTGTAGTCCCAGCTACCTAGAGGCTGAGGCAGAAGGATCGCTTACAGCCCAGGAGTTGGAGCTTGCGGTGAGCCACAACCACACCACTGCACGCTACCCAGGGCAATCGAGTGAGACTTGTGTCTCAACAACAGCAACAACAACAAAAAAAAACCCAAAACAAACAAACAAAAAAAACAAGGCAACTGAGAACAGCAACAACAAAAAAAAGAGTTTATAATGAAAAGGGAAGCAGAATTAAAAGATTTGGACAGATCTCAGCCTGGCCCTGTAAAGAATAAAAAGGCAGGTTCAGGAGAGAACACTAACTTGTGTCAAGTGACTGTTTGCTAAAGAGATCAGTATGGATAGAAGGAAGCCGGGTTCTATTCATTAAGACCATGGGAGAATGACCCTACAGGCATTTCAGAGATCTTTGAGGCAAGCTAGGCCCTTGAGGGCAAGGTTTCCAGAGAGGTACCTGCAGCACCTCAGCCTGTGCTGTCCTGCACCTCAGGACTGCGCCCCGCGAATTCCAGCACGGTGCCCCTCAACCACTCCAGCCAGGATTCGAGTGGGCTGGAGTGCAGCTCCACCTGCAGTTCCAGAAGATGCAAGCCGTGAACCTGGGCAGCACTTACATGGCGCTAATTCTGCAGGTGCAAAGAATGCAAGAGTTGCGGGACCATGGTAACCTCCACCTAGATTCCAAAGGATGTTGTACACAGCCTGGGGCCCAGGCAGAGACTTGCTATGGGGCAGAGTCACTGCAGACTGTTCCCTCAGGTCAATGCCTAGTAAAGCCATGAGAGTGAGCAGCCCCTGAGACCCCAGAACTGTAGGGCCACCAGCATTCAACTCCAGCCTGGAAAGCTGCAGGCATGAGGCTTCAACCTGTGGGAGCTGCTGGATGGACTGAGCTTAGCAAAGCCGTAGGGGCAGGGCTGCCTGAAGTCTTGGGGTCCAACCCCTTCCCCGATGTATGTAGGAGGAGGCACATGGAGTGAAAGACTGTTTTGGAGTCTTAGTATTTAATGTCTGTCCTGTTGGGTTTTGGACTTAGTTGGAGCCTGTTATTCCTGTCTTCTTGCCTACTTCTTCCTTTTGGAATAGGATTATCTATCTTGTATGGGTCCCACCATTGTATTGGGGGAGCAGATAACCAGTTTGATTTTACAGGCTCACAGCTGGAGGGGAATTGTGGGGACAGGACAAATTGTGCCTTGAATCTTACCCACATCTGATGCAAATGAGACTCAGGACTTTGGACTTTTGAGTTGCTGTTGGAAAGAGTTAAGACTTTTGGATCTATTGGGTTGGAATAAATGTATTTTGCATGTGAGAAAGACGTGAATTTAGGGAGTAAGGGGCAGAATGCTCTGGTTTGAATGTGTCCACCTAAGTTCATGTATGAGAAACTTCACTCCCAAAGCAATAAGGTGTAAGAGGTAATTAGGTCCTGAGGGCTTTGCACCCACAGGTGAATTAATGCCATTATCTCAGGAGTGGATCTGTTATCTCAAGGGTGGGTTTGTCCCAATAGCAGGTTTGTCTCCCTCTTGCTCTGTTGCTCACGTGCTGCTCTCTCACCTTGTGGTGCCTTTTGCCATATTATGATGTGGCAAGGAGGCTCCCACCAGATGCTGGCACCAGGTTCTTGGACCTCCTAGATCCAGAACTGTGAGCCAAATATGTCCTATTGTGTATAAGTTACCCAGTCCGTGATATTCTGTTATAGCAACAGAAAACAGACTAAGACACAGCATCCACAGACATGCCCGTGGGGCAGCAATAGTGACTTCGAACAGGGCTGTTGCCTTATTTAAAAACCATTAAAGAGAAGACAGGGCATCCAAAGAGAAATGCTTGATAACCTACCATGAAAATTAAACTGATCTTTCCAGAGGCAGATTCACCAGGAAACTATAAAGGCTTAAACTGCAGGCCCTGTACTAATTTTATTCATGATTTATATTAATTTCTTTAAAGAGACCTCAACAAAACCTGGATATGCCCCTATTTTATTTCTCCAATCATTTTAAATACTCTGTTGTCTAATTCGAATGAGATATTTTCAAGATTAAGTCCCATACTTTTAAGTTTTAAATATTTTTTATACAGTATTAGACATGTAACATGTCCTCAGGTGGTAGTGATTGAATTACTAATAAATTGCCCTTGACTCTTAGTTTAGATCAGGAGTTGGCAAACTTTTTCTTAAAGAGCCAGATAGTAAATATCATCAGCTCTGTGGGCCAGACTGTCTCTGTTGCAGCTACACAAGCCTGCTATTCCACCACGGAAGCAGCCATAGACAATAACTAAACAAGTAAGTATGGCTGTGGTATAATAAAAATTTTTTGTGAAAACAGGCAGAGGGCCATAGTTTGCTAATACCTGGTTTAGATAGTCAAAACCTGCATCTACCTTAATATCTTTGCATTTATAGATTGATGTGAATATGATATAGACATAAATATGGGATATAGAAATAGATATAGATTTCCCTATGGTTATTTGTACATATCATTTTCTTTCCCCATATCAAGAATATGGAAATTTTTAAAGACAATTTATTTTCTTCTACATGCTATTAAGTCAATTTTGGAGTACTTTCAATGAGCATAAGATGAGAAGGAAAGAAGAAAGAAGCTGGCATTTTATAAGTGCCCACTGCTTGCCAGAATTCTAAGCACTTTTACATATTTACATTTTTAAATGATTGTCTTTTAATTCACTTGATTATCCCATGAGGTAGGTTTAGAGGATACATTTTATTCCACAGTTAATAGGAATCAGTAAAAAATGTACTTAAGGAGAACCCTTTTGAAAATGGGGACCAGCACTTCATACCAAACAGGGAAGACAAAAATATCTTATTAGTATTTTATCTAAAAAATGTACTTGAAATAGAAAAATGTGTTTATTGTATGTTATAGTTAATAAAATTTAAGGTATAAAATTGCAACTGGTCTCTAATTTTTAGAATGAACAAAGACTGAATCAAGTGTTAATTTGGAGGTATTAATGCCAAAATTGTATAATGCAATATGACTTCACATTTTATTTTCCCAACATTTTGAGGGGACCATTGTATGAGGCTTTTAATCCTTTAAAGTATCAGCTGGTTTGTCTTTGATTTTTCCTGCAACATTTTCCTTTGCGGATGACCCTGCTATTTTTAGAACAGCTTTCCATCATCATTTCCATCAACTTTGTGAAATCCTGCATCTTTTGTAAACTTTGCCTTTTCACTTTGCAAATGGCTCACATTATACTATTAAATGCTGAACTTGATGGTGAAGCAGAGACTGACCTGCAAAGCCAGGACATGCCCTGGATATAGGCTGCAATTTGTAGTTCAATTATCAAGGATGTTTGCATGGAGAGCTCATTAGGGAAGAGTCTTTTGTTTACAAAAATTATTGCTGCCCTGTGCCATCTCTTAACTGCAAAGGCTGGGATAAAGGATATTAAGATAATAAAGATTCCTTGATTTGTCACTCTTGTTTTATAGATAAGAAACTCATGTTTGGAAAAATAAACCTGCCCAAGATCATGTGGTTGCTAAGTGGTGAACTAGTTGTCTATTACTGCATAACAACTACCATAAAACTTACATAGTGGCTTAACACAACACACATTTATTATTTTACATTTACTGTGGATCAGGAGTCCAGGCATAGCTTACCTGGGTCTTCTGTTCAGTGTTTCTCAAAAAGGCTACAATTACAGTATCAGCTCGGGCTGTGGTCTCATCTGAAGGCTAAACTGAGGAAGAAGTCTCTTCCAACAGTCTTTTGTGGTTGTTGGCTGGAGGCCACATTTGGTTCCATACCACACGGGCTTCTCTAACATGGCAGTTTGCTTCAAAGCAGCAAGAGACCAGGCATAGTAGCTCCTGCCTGTAGTCCCAGCAGTTTGGGGGCCGAGGCGGGAGGATCACTTGAGGCCAGGAGTTTGAGATCAGCCTGGGCAACATGGCAGGACCCCATCTTTATAAAAAATAAATAAAAATTTATAAAAACATTTTTTAAAGCCAGCAAGAGAGTCTGCCAACAAGATGGAAGTCACAATCATTTGTAACCTAACCACAGAAGTGACATTCCATTACCTTTACTGTAATCTATCATCTAATAACAAGGCACAGGTCCCAGCCACCTTTAAGCAGAGGGAATTACCAAAGGGTGTGAATAACAAAAAGATAATGATCACTGAGGGCCATCTTAGGGTCTGCTTGCCACAACTAGACTCCAAAACCCTTACTCTTTTTCTTTTTGGCACTGGTTTATAAGGGGAACATGGCAGGTACTTGCAACACACTTAACATATATCCTTACATCACTCTGTAGTACCTACTAGCTTGGCATGAATCTTTTGGATGTTTAATGAGATTACTTTGTTGATAATGAAGCTTTGCAGTCCACAAAAGAAGGCAGAACCTCAGTCCCTAGCACAGTGCCTGACACATGGGAGGCATGCTGCAAATGATGAGTTGAATGTCCCTGGAAGACTGACCTTAGCATTCCAGGATATATCAGAGACATGGCTTGTCCTAGAGAAAGAAAGAAAACGTCCAGAAATGGGCTGATTCTCTCCACTTGCTTGGCCCAGGTTCCCATTGTGCCTACCCCCTCACCTGGGCCCAGGGATCCTGGGAGTTGGAAGTGCCTAGATAATGGTTCTTGTCTCTAGCACACAAGGAGAAAAGATGGTGAATTGCCAGAGCTTGACTAGCATTGCTTTTATGTGGAAGTGTTAAATAAGAATGGGGTACTGGAGAATGTGTTGGCGGCAGTATTAATGGGACTTTTATGTATTTGAGCTGATAACATTGTTAATGTGGAGGACGACAGAGGCATGGAACAGAGCTTCTTGGTCTGATGAAGGCTGAGAACCTGTCCCAGGTAGAAGCCTCCATTCTCCCCACCCTTCCTCGCCCCCCAAATACAGCATGCTTAGAGAACATTAGATGGAGCTGAGAATACTGGCAAGAAGGAGCTCTTTAGAAATAGCCAAATGGTGCCTTGGACTGATATAGATAGGGCATGGGCAGTGTGTGAACTGAGACATCATCTTCCTAGGGCTTCTACCAATTTTTAGTTGATTTGCCCATTCTAAATAAAAGAATCCCAGGTCTGATAAAGCAGTAAAAAATTCCATCAGCCACATGGGACACAGTCACTGTTCTGACCCATCTGAACTAAATTTCACTTGTCCAATAGTTAACACTTATTAGGCCTGTGTTCTGTACAGAGCATGGTGCTGTGTAATCTATGAGCACTGTCTAATTTACTTTTCATAACATCACTGAATTAGGCGCTATTATCATTCCTACTTACAGATGAGGTGGTAAGTGGAAGGGCTGAGATCTGAACTCAAGTCTATTCATCTTTGAAAGTCCTTCCAGTCCTTCCCACCAAGGTTACTGGCTGAAAGCCTGAACCCACAATAACATCCCTGAAGGGCCTTTGGGACCATGTTTCGATTCCTTCATTTCACAGGTATAGACACTGCAACCTCGGGAGAGGAAAGAACTTCTCCAACTGTCTCAGTGGGTAAACAGCAGAGCTGGAAGTAGAACTGAGACAGGTAGCTTCTTTAGCTAATCCTTTGGGCTGGGCGCTGTGATCCCAAGAGGAAAATTGCAGTGTCCCTGCTTCACCATATTGGCCTATTAGAGAACACAGATGCAAGGGGTGCAGGCAGGGTATGATAGGCTCTGCTCATGGTTGCATGCCTAGGGCCTAGAGGGTCAAGGATTGGATGAATTCTATGAGACGGTAAGAACAAAATCCTCACTGAATGCACAGAAGCATTTTTCTGATATTGCCTGGGGAGCAGGAGAAGATGGACCCTTAGCTCTTGGGGGACAAGGACTGTCTTTTCCTAACTCCTGGCATGTAATAAATGGTCAGTAAATATTTTGTTAAATGAACACATTAATGAAGAAAGACATAATAGAGCATCTGACATTTGAGCTGAGCCCTAAGGAGGAAAAGGGAAGTGTCAGTTGGATGAGAGGAAGAAAGCATGTGAACAGGAGAAACAGAATTTGAAAGGGCCTAATGTGTCTTGATTAGGTTGCAAGTTTGGTGTGATTGGGGGACGAAAGAATGAAGAGGTGAGCCTAGAAAAGATGCCTAATATATTTCAGAGCTCTGTTGTTGGGTGTGCATATGCTTACAATTGTTAAACCTTCTTCATGGATTGACCCTCTTATCAATATATAGTGTCCCCCTTTGTGTCTTACAAAAATTTTGGTCTTAAAGTCTATTTTAAAGTCTGATATTATTATTTCCATCCCAGCTCTACTTTGGCTACTGTTTGCATGGACTAGCATTTTCTATCTTTTCACTATCAACCTATTTATGTCTTTGGAACTAAAGTGAGTCTCTTGTAGACAGCATATAATTGGATCATGCTTTTTATCCTTTCTTTGATGGCAAGATCTGATGTTGGAAAACCAGATTTACCTTGCTAAAGAGTTGGAACTTCACCCTTTATTGAATGAGGAACCCACAGCTGTATTTAAACAGGGGGTTGGTATAATTAGATATCTCTGCTTTAAAAAATGATATTGGAAGGTTTGTAGAGGGTGGAATGGAGGCAGGAGAGGAAGTGGTGAAGGGCACCCTTTCCAAACACCCTCCCCTATGGCTTTCTTTTCTTCATCTGCTGTTCTTACCGCCCCTCTCCAGCTCAGAGTGTGAAGTAGCACCAAAGGCCCTCCCCATGGAGCGAGCCTTCATGCAGATGTCAGCCACTGCCTGGCTCAGCTATGTGTCACTTAGCTGACCCTAGAATGCAACCTTACAACACAGGGTGTTTATTTTCTTCCCACGCTCTTCTAGTTGTAAGCCTGGCAATTTTTAAGATAATATTAAGAGATGAAATCATTTTGAATGATTTCAGAATTATTCTTTGTACTTTTTTTTTGGTCTGTACTATAGGTCTCTGACATCTGATGACATGATTTGTAGTCGTTATGCACCTCACAGGTAAATAGGCACAGCACATATTTGGGGAAAATGGATGAATGTCAAATAAGGAAAAACAGCTCTAAAAAGGGAAACTGAACACCTCAGTTTTATTTAAATTCCCTGTATGACCCTGGTATGCAGTGTTTCACCTTTTGCCCTGACACTGGTGGGACTTAGCAGAAGGGAATGGATTGTAACCAGCAAAAAGAATAGCAGACATGTCCAGAAAGGTTCACTTTCAATTTACCAAAAACAAAACAGAGAGTAGCATAGTGGGAGATGTACCAGGCTGGGAGCTGGGCAGCCAGGGTCCTCATCCAAACCCTGCAAGGAGTTATTCTGTAGCACTGGGAAAATCACTCAGAACTCGGGTATATATTTCCTTTCTGTAAGATAAAGGAATAAGAATAAATCCTCCTTAAGGTCCCTTGAGAGTTCCAGTTAATGGAAGTTTGGGAAGAGCTTGGCATGAACCAAGTCAGGAAAAAGAAGCATTAGGAAAATTATTTTAGCTGTGACTTATGCTCTCATTTCTGGATTCCTAGGGGGATGGCAAAGTTTGGGTCTTTTCCTACACCTGTGATGGACCTCACTAATTGATAGTAGCATTTCCCCCCAGTTAGCTTAGCCACAATCTGAATTCTTCTCAACACAGTATTCCTTGACTGATCCATCATAGTGGGTTTGCAAGATAAAAATGATTTGTCAACCCTGTTCTGAGAGAATGGAGCAACTCAGTAGGAGATGACTCAAACTTCCTTTTTGGAGCTGACTAATAGGGAATAAAGAAATCCCTGGCACACAATGGATGTTTTACCTCTGAGGCATTTCAGTTGAGGATGAGTAGGATGCTGGTATAATCTGAGGTTGGTCACTGCCTTTTTGGGTTGTGTCTTCTGCTCAAGAGCAAGGACCAGTGGCGGTAGCTGAGGATTCAGACAAGTGCGGCTAACTATGCTGTCAGCAACACCTGCTCCTTTAGAGAATTCAGTTCTGGTTTCACCTGCCTAGAAAGACTGTTTCTACACACCCCTGTTCAATGGCAGACAGACAAGGACTCTAAGAAGGAGAGTCTGGCTGGGTCAGTTGCTGCCTTCCTCCTGTGTCTAGGACATTTTGCAGACCACAGGAGCTTGGGAAGCTGCCTCTGAACAGCCGTAATTAGAGCAGGAGCCAGCAGGGATCTCTGGGAACTACCCAGAAATGGTACTGAGATTTTTCTCCCCCAAACCTGGGACTCCAGAAGAAGAGAAGGGAAGAAATTGTCCTCTCACAGCTGAACTGGGAACGGTGGCCGCTCTCCCTGCTCTGCAACTGGCTCTGACCACACTTTGTTCTCTGCAGGTTCTTGTTCAAAGCCCCATTGCCGGCTCCCAGCACACAGTCTGACCCTTCACTCCCTCTGTGACCCTGCTGCCCGAGCTGGAGACTCAGTTCTCCGTCTGCAAAATAGAGACACAAACAAAACGATGACAATGCCCTGGCCTTTCAGTGTTGCTCTCAGGAGTACCAGAGAAAATGATGTGCAAAAGAAATCACTAGGTCAATGCTGAAGCTTTCACCCTAGTTGTCCTGCCTTGTGAGGGGATGTTTGGCTGTTAAACCTCGTCCCTTATTTCCAGTGGGCCCAGCTGTGTTGCCCACAAAGGGAGGCCAGGCATGGGCGAGGAGAGGCGGGTGGGATTTCCTGGTACCACTGTGGTCATCCTCACATGTGCTTCTGCAGAAGCTGCTGTGCCTCCCTTGTCTGCTGCCCAACAGAGGTTTGGTACCGAGTGGGCCTAGACAGGATGCACTGGTTCTTGTCCCAAGCCCCCTGCATCTCACATGTTAGAACCAGGTGCAATGACAGCATGGCCCTTCTGTGTCAACTCCTCCCCACGCTCCCCAACCCTGGCTCCGTTGGAAGATGGCGGAGGATGAGGAAAGAATACTGAGGGTGGAAGCGTGCAGGAGATGGTGGCTGACTGAAGGGTGTGTTCGAGACTGCCGACCTTGACTGGATTCATTTATAAAGACAGCTGTGACGCTGCAGACAGAAGGCTGCTGTTGGCTCTCCCCAAACTCCTGGCCACAAACCCTGGCTCACTCCCACAGGTCATGAAAGGGAGGGGGAAGTGGGAGGCAAGGAGCAGAGGAAGGAGGGAGAGGAGGGGAGAGGAACAGTGAAGGAAAGGAAGGGGGAGAAGGAGAGGAGAAGGGCAAGAAGAGAAAGTGCAGGGAACAGTCAAGGCTATAGAGAAGGAAGCCAAGTGACAAAGACAAAAGAGAAGGAAGAGAAGGAATGATTGGTGAGTCGTGGAGAGAGAGGAAGACAAACCAGGAGGAGAAGGGGAGACCAGTCTAGCACCTCATCTGTGTCCAGTGACACATGTGGCTTCCATCAGCAAGACGGTCTCAGTCTGAAATAGAGTTCATGTTTTAAGGGTAAGTTGAAATGTGCAAGAAACTAAAGAGTGTTTCCCCTTCTCAGGTTAAAGGGGGCTTCCTTGTGCAAATTAATGATAGTTCTTCAATTGCAGAACATCGATTCCCGAGGTTGCTGGTGAGGTTTGGGAAAGTGCAGAGCTACGCCAGGCATTTGCTGCCTCCTGCTGGCCTAAGCTGGGTTCTGCATGCTCCCTGCAGATGTGAACTAAGCTGAAATTGCGTTTTGGTGGTTGGTTAAAACTGAATTATCCCCTGGCTCTGAAATCAGACTATTAGAGCTGAAAGGGAGATAGGTCTTCAGCCCTGACCTCGCTTCTAAAGCTTAGATTTAGATTTCAACCGGCCTAATGGAGATTTCCACTTGGACCTCAAACTTAGCAGGTCCACATGTAGCTTTGTCTTTGTAGCCCTGCTGATGTCCATGAACAGCAGTGTCCACCCCTCCCCCCCTGACACCCCTGCGATGTTCCTCTTGCTCGGCCTCCGTATCCCATTAGTCACAAATCCTTCCGGGACCCCTGAGAGGGTTCTCTCTCATAGGACTCTTCTCATCTCTCCAGTTCAGCCCTCATCCTCTCTCTTGTCAGCCCATGACAACAGCTTCCTGAGTATTTACTGTCCTGTTCACTGTTTTTGGATAAAGATATAGATATAGATATAGATATGGAGAGAGATATACACACACACATTTTTAAAGATCTGCAAAATAAAGTTCAAACTCTTCATTTGACCCAAAAACCCCTTCATATGGTACTCTGGACTGTCTCTCCAGGACCACCTTATATCCCTTGCCTTTAATTTTAACAACAGGGCAATTGCTAATCTCTGAAATTGTTCTTATCCATTCTTCAAACACTTGCCCATCCTTATTAAGGTCTAGGCTTTGAGCTAGTCACTGGAATACAGAGAGGAACAAGACATGGTCTCTGGTCACAAGGAGACTCTGCGGAGTCTGATAGACGAACCCACAAATGCAGCACGTGGGGTACCCCACTCTGTAAAAGTTGGACGCACTTGGGGCAGATTCCCATTCCACACTGTACCGGTTTTCTATTGCTGCATAACAAATTGCCACTAACTTAGTGGATTATAACAACACTTTTTTTTTTTTAATTTCACAGTTTATGTGGGGTAGGAGTCTGGACACAGCTTAACTGGATCCTCTGCTGAGGGTCCCACAAAACAGCAATCGAGATGTTGGCCAGACTGTGTTCCATTCTGGTGCTTTGGGCCATATTCCAAGCTCACATGATTGTTGGTCCTCACAGTTCTAGGACAGGTTCCACTTTCATGCTGGTCGTCAGCTGGGGACTGCTCCCAAGTGCCAGAAGCCACCATAGTTCCTTGCCACACTGCTCTCACAAGCTCTTCAAAACACAGCAGCTCACTGCAAGGCTCAGCAGGAGAATCTCCAGCTCCAGTCTGTGAAGACAGAGTCTCATATAACGTAACATATCACAGACGTGACTATCCCATTGCCTTTGCCATATAGCAAAACTTAAGCTGAGGGGTGACAGCCCATCACTGTTGCCATATTCTATTGCTAGAATCCAGTCACAGTTTCTGCTTGTACTCAAAGGAGGCAGTTACACAAGAGCATGACTCACTGGGGATCACTTGAGGGCATGCCCACCATGCTCACACCTTGTAGAATCTTCCCAAGATTTACATACGGCTCAAGTACAGGAGGCTGAGTAAAGTGTCTGAGTCTGGCTGAGGGATCCTGTTCCTACCAAATTAGTTCAGAATTGACCCAGTCATGAGCTACAGCTCCATGTTCCATGTCAGCTAAAGACAAAGCCGAGTGGTTGTGGTTGATGGCTTGCATTGCAGGACAAGGACCTTAAAATTTTAGACAATCTTGTTCTTGAAAATTCTTCAGAATGTGGCTATGCCACATCCTCTTCTTTTTGTTTGTCATTCCTGGCCCTCAACATCCATCCCACCTCCCATTTCTGGTTAATTTTTCTTGTTAAGTGGTTCAGCATTCTCATGCCTTTAGGGTTGCAACTTCCAGCACAACAGGATCAATAAAGTATTTCACTAGACAAAGGCAGTTCCCTCCCTAAGAGGAATCGTAGTGCCAGGCATTAACATAGCATGTTTTATTTAGCACGCAATGCAGGCAAATCCTTACAAAATGATCACAGGTTATAATCAGTGCTGGAGTAGGAATGCATCAGGGTGCCGTGGATCCCAGGGAAGGGACCACACAGGGGAGGCTGCAGAGAGCAGCTGGGGTCTGGAAGGCTCTGGAGCAAGGCATGACTGACGCTGCCAAGGCATTAGCAGGAGGACAGAGGGGGACATGGTAGGGACAGACAGGGAAGAGGAGCATCGAGACAGATGGCACATGGGCTCAGAGAGTTTGAGGAAATGCTGCCATTCCTAAGACCTGCTTGGGAGTCGGGGAGCAGTGAGAGTTGATGAGGCTGTGAGGAGGGCAAGGCCAGATCATAAAAGGCCCACACTCTTTACTGAGGGAGAAGATCAAACTGGGTTCTGTGTCCCTGAGCTTCGTTCTTTGCACTTGCACATGCTGTTCACAGTGCCTAGGGAGCTTTACCGCAGGTCAACACACATAAAATGGTGAATGACCTGGATAAACTCGGACGTGGTCAGTGCTAGCTAAGCTTAGAAATCCTTCCTGCCTCTCGGCCAGAGCCCTTCTGGGTGCTTCCAACCTTGTGCCCCCAAAGTGTGTGGTGAACACTTGGATCATGACCTCGACCACACTCTCCTGTAATTATTTGCCCTGTTTTCCCCATTGAACTAAGGGGTCTTTGAAAATGAGCAATAGATTTTATTCATGTTTGTAGCCTTAAAACCAATACTACGCCTGGGACAAAAGAGGCACCCAATAAATGGATATTAAATCACAATAAAATAATAGCCAACTCTCACTGAAGCCTCGCTATCTGCCAGGCACTCTCCCAGACACCTGACTTGGGTCATATCAGAGAATAATTGAGAACATGGGTGCTGTCATTGGATTCATTTTACACAGAAGGAAACCAAGATACTGAGAGGTTGTATAATTTGCCTAAAAACACACAGATCATAAGAGGAGGAAGGCGATTCTAATCCAGGTCTCAGCTACAGAGCCTATGAATGAATAAAATAACGTCTTGAGAGAACTAGAATGTGGACTTGCAGAATCTTACGAGAGCGATTAAGTTCCGTGCATGTTCCCCGGGGCCTGGCTGGCCAGCGTTGAGCATGTGTCTGTGAGAGCACCATGACCCTCAACAGGTGACCAAACACTTTCCCACACCCGTCATTTCCATGGTCCTCGCGATAGTTGTGAGCTCTAGGCAGATTCCTTATTCTCCTTCTACAGATGATTGGGGCGCCCCAGCTCCATGTGCTGCTCAAAATCGCATAGAGAACACAGGGCCTCCTTCTGAGCCCACGTCTTTGGACTCCAAACTCTGTGGTCATTTTCCTAACAACACAATGACCCTGACAGCAATGATTCCTTCTTAGGAATTTCTTCATCTCCAAAATAGGAATGATCACATCTCACCTGGGAGGTTGTCGTGAGCATATATAAAGCAGCAAGTGGTAGGTGCTCACGAAACACCATCATCATCATCACCACCATTATCATCATCCTCACCTGAGAAGATTTAGGACTCGGGGTAGGAGGATTCCAGCCATGTGTCAGAATCATGAATTTCAAGTAAAATGGCCAAACACATGAGGAGGAGGGGATCTTGTGTAGCTTCCTAGGCAGGGTTGGAAATACAAAGATTCAGGTCTGCAGATCAGGGAGTTTATTGGTCAGAAAATGTGACCAGGATCCCTAAGGGTCAGGGCCAGGACTTGGGGCCCAGCCAAGGCCAGGAGCAGACATTCCCATCCTCCTTACGTCATGGTTTTACCATCACACGATGAGACAGCTTTCTGTTTGGACTGTGAGCTCATGAGCACAATCTAGCTTACTCATCACTGAACTCCAGCTCTGTGTCTCCAGTGTCTGCCACATAAATATTGAATGAATGAATGAACAAAAGCCAAAAAAGGCATGGCTAGAACTTAGTAGGACAGAAAGCCAGATTACCTGGAGTAGGAAACTTGGTGTATGTGTGCCAAGCCTTGTCCATTTACCTTGTAAATTCCCTCATAGACACCCAGGGAACCTCATACTGACCATCACTGAACCAGAGACTCTCCACCAAGAGGGAGAACCATTTTTCTTTGCCGAAACAATGAACCATGGTGTCTCTCTCTCTCTCTCAGAGACACAGACACACACACACACACACACACACACCCGAGTTTGTAAAGACGAAAATCTTAAAGAATTGTTTGCAGTGTGCTCCTGCCTGAGGCAGAGGCATGAACCAGGTGACTTCTCCGTGAATTTTAAAAGGACCAACATTCAGAATCCTTCAGTGTGGTGGCTCCTAATCTTTCTAGCATTTCAAAAATGATTCTCAAAAAAAACAAAAACAAAAAACGATTCTCAAGATCTTTAATTGAAAGAAGTTCTTTCCTTTTGTAGCCATTGACTATAAAATGGAATAATATTCATACTTCGTAACAGAAGCCTTTGCCGAATTTATTAATCTTTTGAGTAAATTCGTGTTTTCTTCATACTAAGAAAACATCGTCATATATTTTAAAATCAAAGTCTTCTACGTGGAGGAACATTATTAATTTATTTATAGTCTTGTTGATTTACCAAAACTTGTGTTAACTTTTGGTTGTTCAGGACTCTGCAACTCTCCCAGGTTGGGACAAGGTGGTCTAGTTTGAATTCTAACTAACTGACTCTACTAACTGGCCAGTTAAGTAAAAGTGTGCACATTGCTCAACCTTTCTTACCTTGTTGCCTTTAACTGGGACAGTACTTCCTACCCGCCGTGTAGGTCTGTCGGGAAGAGTAAGTGGGATAGCATACCCAGCACGTAGCCATGTGCAGTGGAAGTTGGAGCTTCATCCTGGCTGACGCCTGTCCCCGTCGTAGCCTCAGAGTGAGCCAGGGCTCAAGGTTTCTTAGTCTCTTTCTTCCTTCTCCTCTAGGTTCCTGATTGTCCTGGGGTGCTTGATTCTGGCTGTCCTGACCACGTTCAAGGAGTACGAGACCGTCTCGGGAGACTGGCTGCTGCTACTGGTAGGACGGCCACCCCGCGTGCTGCTGCACCCGGGGCAAACACCTCTGGTTAGACTTCCACAGTGACGAGAAGGAGGCTGCCTCAGGTCTCCGGCCAAGTCCGGGCCCAAGAGAAAGCAATGCCTCCCTTACTGGGTGAGGCCTGCCACGGGCACGGATGGACAGAGGAATGGCTTTCCTGATAGGGATTTGCTATCCCACATCAGAGATCAGGGAAATGAACAAGGTCAAAGCAAAACCAACACATACGCTCAAACGTATCCCAGTCCCCTGGAAGTTAACTCAAAGGCAGTTTCCATTCTAAAATCTGCCTCTACTTTTTCTCCCTGGTGTCCTACTTCCTAAACTCTGAGGATCTCTTCAAGGGCAAGAATGGGATCTCTTCAATCCCATTTCTACATGAAACCTCTAAGTGCTTCCCCTGTTTTCGCTGTCTGCTCTCCATCAGGTGGGGTGGTGAAGCGAAAGCAGGCTTAGAATCCTTGGGCAAGTTACCTAGTGTGCCCTGACTGTTTGCTCACGTCCCTGCCTAGAGAATGTCAGGTGGGGTGAGGAGCACATGCTGACGTGGGCTGGGCCAAGCCTCAGCGCCCTGCCTGGAGGATCCAAGCAGGACTTGCTCCTTCTGTAGCCCCAGGACAGCACTGGTCAACTGGGCCCTTGAATGACTGTGCCCTTGCTAGGTTAGGAGTCAGCCTCAGCTTTTAAGGTGACTATGATGGCATGGAGTGTGGCCCCAGCGTCCACAGGGGGACACTGGCCCCCTGATTAGGGTTCACAGAGCAGCAGTGGTCATGCCATCTGCCACTCCAGAGGCAACAGGTCCCTTCTGAGGGCAGCGTTTACAACCGCACAGCCCAGACCTGAGACTTGAGTAGGAGAATCCTTGTAAACCTTCCTGTCCCCGGAACTAGGTTTCAGGGATTGCTGTGGAGCAGCAATGCCTTGAGGGTCCCAGGGAGGTCACAAAAGAGAGGGAGGTGAAGGTGTCGGTATCTGACCACCAAGGGAGGTGCGGGAGGGAAGGCAGGCAGCGTGGCAGAGCACTTCCGGACATGGGCTCTGCAGCCCAGCTACCTGAGCCTGGGGTCCCTTCTTTGCTACTCCTTAGCCTTGAGAATTTTGTTTAACCACTGTATGCCTTGGTCTCTCAAAACTCAAGATGAAGATAATATTATCAAACACTTGGGGTGGGGGGTGCCTGGCCCAGGAGCCAGGCTTGGTAACCATTAGCCGCAATTAGCAACACCAGGGCCCAGACGCTGGGTGGAAGTAATGGATTATGTTTCATTGATACCTCTCTTCTCAACCCAACCGGGCTTCCTAGGGGCTGTTTGCACATTAAGGGCACTTTTTACAAAAGTAAGACACTGGAACAAAAACATAGAAAAAGAGCAAGTAATCGCTTTTCAGTGCTCACCAGTGTTAGGGACAGGTAGCACCTCAGAATGCAGACGGAGCTCTCCAGACTGAGTGGAGGTGAGCAACCTGTTCTGTTCCTCCCCCCGCCCCACCCGGCCACCTCCACCAAGGAAACAACCAGAGTCACAACAGCAACCTAGTTCTGCAGATCTTCAGGGCAGGAATCCCTTGTTCCGGACGACTGGGGCCCAGTTAATCAGGGCCTCTCCGTGTGCTCTTCCACGCAGGAAACGTTTGCTATTTTCATCTTCGGCGCTGAGTTTGCTTTGAGGATCTGGGCCGCCGGCTGCTGCTGCCGGTACAAAGGCTGGCGGGGACGCCTGAAGTTCGCCAGGAAGCCCCTGTGCATGTTGGGTAAGCCCTGACCCCCAGCCCGGGGGCCTCCTCAGTTCCCTTCTTTCGGTGCGTTACTCCTCTGAGGGGGTTCTGAGCAGCTATTCTGGGAAACCACTGGCATTGTGAGGCCAGCCCGGCCTCTGACCCTGCCTGGATGAGAGGGACAGCGCCAGGCTCCCGGTGCTGAAATTCCTCCTTCCGTGGCTTATGCTCATAATGACTGTACTGGGCAGGGATTCTTAACTGGGGCATCAGGGGAAGCATCACTCTTGGCATTTGAGTTGTGAAAGAGCCAGCAGGTGGCAGGATGCTGAGCATCCCTGGTCCCTAGACTAGTAGCACTCCCAGTCACTGTGACAATCAAAATTAGCCACACATTGCCAGAACGGCTGGGGTAGGGGTGACAGGCGTGACCCCATTGCTAGTTGAGAATTTACTTCTATAGGACCATGTTATGCCCATTTTACAGAAATGGAAACTGAGGCTCTCGGAGCTAAGTCATTTTCTAGTCAACAGCAGATTTTGTGGTCAGCAGCAGATTCCATCCTAACACCCAGGTGTGGTCTTATGTCTTGGACTGTAGTTTGCTTTGAGAGGTGTCTCTGGAATCCTTCCATCCAGGGGCAGGCATTTTGATGGCAGAGCAGGTGGAAGCTGTCACTGACCTATTGGTGCAGTGTGGGCCCATGTGTTTCCATCTGAAAATGCTGCTAAGATCCATGTAGTGACAGGACAAAATCTCCTTGAGTGACAGCTAGGAGTCTTGGAGCTTCAAATCCCTGGGCGGGGTTACAGGATCATAGAATGTCATCCAAAGGCATTCAGTTCAACATGCCCTCCTGTCTGACGCTCTAGTTGCTTGCAGCAGCCTTTAAGTGGTCACCCAGTCTCTGCTTGTATGCCTCTAGTCACGGGGTGCTCACCACCTATCAAAGTATTTATCCCTATCTTAACTCCTCTGACTTTCTTCAGATGTTTGAGTCTAGGCATTTCATTCCTCTTTCCCTTCCAGCAGTGTTCTTTTGTCCAGGAAAAATGTCCTTAGCGGCTTCTACTTTACATCACATGTTCTCAGCACCATAGTCTCTCTCCACTGAGATGCTGCTCATTCCTCACTCCCCTTTTGAAAAGTTATTGGCAGGACCGATGCAATTCTTCAAGGGTGGACGGCCAGCCCAGAGAAGGGCTGGACCACGTCCTTTGTCCTACATGCCAGCCTTCTCTCTGTGCAGCCGGGGTTGTGTGGCCTTGCTCTCTCCCTGCTGAAACCTCTCTGCCTGGTTCCCACCTGCTGCTGAGGTTGGACTTCTGGGGCTTTTGGTTTTTTCCCAGAATTCTGAATGCAAGTAGGATGTGCCTGTGTGTGTGTGTGTGTGTGTGTGTGTACATGAACACAATTTTATTTACTATATTTTTTTCATATTTCTCTCTTCTTTCTTCCTTTGCCTTCTTTCAATGTCTACTCCCCACTTTCCTTCCCTTCCTCTCTCTTTTTCTTCCTTCCAGGTGTTTTGCAAGTGCAATGGTATTAAGACTTCCTTTTCTTCTTGGAGAGATCTATCCAGTGCTGAGCAGGAGTCCTGTGGGGAGTGTGTGTGTGTGTGTGTGTGTGTGGAAGGATGGCTTTGTGATGGGTTATACCCAAATTTAAAAAGATTCCTGTCCAGTTTTAGAACATCCTGGGGTGTGGGACCCAGACCCCTCCAGGACAGGCATGTCCCCCATGAGGCAGTGTCCACTGTCCCAGGATGGGCTATGGTCACAGAGCTCCAGGGCTCCTCTCTGCCCTTCCTGGAGAGACAAAGCTGGTCCTCAGTGTCACACCATCCTTGCTGGCATCTTTCCTGATGTTGCTGTGTTTTCCACCCTAACATATCTCCACCTCTCCCATAATGTGGCCCTTGGGGGAAATGTTGCTTTTCTCTGCTAATAATTCTAAAAATCTGTTTGATGAAGTTTTCCCCAAATTTACTTGGCCATGGGGCCCTTTTTACTTGCTAACCCTCTGCAGAACAGTGGGGTGATAATTAATCCAGGTGTTGGGTGCCACTGAAAGGAACAGAGACCAGTTCCTCTCTCCTCTGTCCTAGACTGCTGATTTCAGGGGCCTCCCTAGCCATTGCAGAGGTGTCTCATCCCCGTGGCCTCCTCCGCTTTCATCCGTGGCTGTGGTGGACATTTTCGTGCCACCTTCTGATACCAGCATCCCAGGTCATGGGTGGGCCTCACTTCCTTCCACAATCTACTCCAAGGTCTTCTCTGAAGCTCAGAGAGATCACTAGGCAAGTGCCACTCAGAAATATGGGGCCTTAACACCCCCAGCAGAGGTGACCCTCCTGCAGCAGGGGACAAGAGTGAAAAGGCAGATATCCCAGCCTCCCGATTTTCTAACAGGTGATCTTGGCGAGTGTTCTGCCTACCGCTCAGAAGACTCAGCAGTGACCTTAATAACACCCTCTTTCATTATGTTTTTCTCCTCCCTCTCCTTCTGCAATCGTTTGCATCCTGGGATTATCTCTCAATAAATTACCTGCACCCAAGTTCCTGTTTCAGGTGATGCTTTTAAGGGAAACCTCTAGTAAAACAGTGTCTGAGGTTTAGGCTTCACCTCCACAGCCTGAGCAGCTCCAGATTTCCCTCCCGGCCTCAGGGTGAATCCCAATTTCCACCCCAGGGAGCCTGGAAATCGCTGCTCTGCGGTTTACAGCCCTCACTGGAGTTTGACAGGCCTGTGTCCAATGCAACTGCTTCTGGCTGTGTGGCTGTGGGAAGGCACTCATGCTCGGAGATTCTGTTTCCTCATCAGTTACAGGAGAATAATCCCACTTACCACCTGCGGTTGGTGTCAAAATTCAACACCATAGCGCTTAGATCGTCCCACCGCGTGGCACGTGTCCGTCTGCCAGCAGACAGCACCTGCGATGATGCCATTGCCTCTGCTCCACCTCTCTCCCCTCTTCCCTGCCACTCTCTCTGTCCTCTCCCCCAGACATCTTTGTGCTGATCGCCTCTGTGCCCGTGGTTGCCGTGGGAAACCAGGGCAATGTCCTGGCCACCTCCCTGCGGAGCTTGCGCTTCCTGCAGATCCTGCGCATGCTGCGGATGGACCGGAGGGGCGGCACCTGGAAGCTCCTGGGCTCCGCCATCTGCGCTCACAGCAAGGTAAGTGCCGCGGAGAAGCTGCAAGAGCACGCGGGCCTCTCTTCTACCTGTGCCCTTCCGTGGCATCCCAGAGGGAGCTCATTCTGCCACCACCGATGATGGTGACAAGGAGGAGGAGGAAGAGGAAGAGGAGGAGGAAGGGCATGAACAGGTGTAGTGCAGAGAGCAGTATCGGGTAGACCTGCGCATAGGTCTCTCGGCTCCACCAGATGAAAATTACTCTGGTCAAGTCACTGGCCCCTTTTTGGCCCTCAGTTTTCTCATTTTTACGATAGGGACAGCAATGCCCGTACCTCCAGATTGTTGAGAGGATGAAATGAGCCCACGCAAGGCAACATATGGTGGGAGGGAAAGGTTCTAGAGTCACACACGCCGGTTTGAATCCAGACTCCACCTGTGTGGCTTTGAGGATTTTTTGAAACCTCTCCAAGTCTTGGTTTCTGTATTTGTAAAGTTGGAATGAAAACACGCTTACCTCATAGGGTTGGTGTGAGCATGAAATGAATTGATACATGGAGACACTTGGAAAGTACCGCCATGGTAGGAATTGTTCGGTTGCTGTTGTTACTATGTAACGCCCAAAGCACAGTGCCTAGAACTTAGACCTTGACATTGACTAGCTCACCTCCTGGGTCAGGCACTATGGTTGCCCTGTTACACTGATGAGGAAGCAGACACAGAAAGAGGAAGTAACTTGCCCAAGGTCATGCAATGGGACACAAACCCAGGCAGTCCAGCTCCAGTGTGCGTGTCCGGTGGTCTGCTCCTGGCCATGGTGGTGCTCACTCTCGGAGGGAGATCAGCGGCTAGGAGGGGGTAGGACTCAGTCCAGTCCCCTTCCGGAGTCCCACATGGTTAAGTAGGCGTGGAACCCAAGCAGCCAGAATCCCGCTTATCTGCAGTCATGGTACGCCTTGTGTTTCCTTCCTATTCTTAATCCAAGACTTTGGCACTACTTTGTTTTAGCCGATCTGCTTTAGCCGGATCCTGGAAGAGTAAAGGAAAACCTGTGTGTCTCAGCTCAAGCAGCAAAAACTCCTGAGGGAGAAATCAGAGGAAGGGACTCCTAGGACGGTATTCTTCAGGGATATAAAGTCAAGGCTGTCTTCCTCCCTGAGAGAGTAGCTTCTCCGGCCAGGTGTGGTAGCCACTGGTGCCCTGCCCAGCCCAGACTGCCTTCACCAGGAGCCCTGTGAGCACGTCCTCCATGACTGCATGCAGGTGCAGCACATGCACTTGAATCCTTGTCTCAGGCTCTGCTTCTGTGCAACTGGACCTGAGGCGGCAAGCCGGGCAGTTTACCATTAGGGAGTTTAGAGTTCTCCTTATGAACATTAACATGGCTGTGCCACCTCCTCTAACTGGACGGCCCCAGAATATACCCCCACAACTCCTGATTCTTATATCTCAGATGCACACCCAGGTATACCGGGGTGCTCTTCTATAAGATGGCATCTCACAGCAGAGTGAATGTGAGCTTAGGAGTCAGACAGCAACTTGGATCAGAATTCAGCTCAGCCACCTTCCAGCTGTGAGACCTTAGGCATGTCACTCTATTTTTATCAGCTTCTTCAATGGTTAAATGTGAATCCTTTTGGTGTTCACATGAGAAAAGGTGCATTGAAGTGCCTGGTAAATAGTAGGTGCTCATTAAGAGTAGCATTTACTATTCTGAATATGCGTTCCCTCACAAATACACCATACAAATATGAAAATAAAACAAAGGCATAAAATACCTGGGAATCTTTTTCCTTAGAAGGCAATTGCTTGCCGTAAATGTTTTATTCCCTGTCTGCGTTGCCTCTGGCCGCGCAGAATCAGTGAGGTCAGAGCTTTCTTCACAGCGTTGTCTCTTCCTCCTGACCTTCTACTTCATCTTGTATCAGAGTACACATCACAATGCCCTCCTGGGTTCAGCCACAACCTCGTAGCCATGGAGCTGAGTTGATTCACAGCTTTGGTGGAATCTGTGCTAAAAATCTCTTGTTTAAGTCCTTGTCCTGTGTTCCTTCAGATTCTAGTAGATCCCTGGCGTCTGCTGACTATTTGCCATGTGATCTCCAGCTCCGGTTGGATGTTTGTGATGTATTCCTGGGGACAGAGGGGTGCACACTGCAGCCAGCTCCCACCGAGGCAGGGACCCCTCCCCAGGGGAGCAGGGCTCTCTGCTCACAGACTTGGCCTTACGAACTCCTGCTAAGCTCCAAAGTGTATGTTCTGAGTCCTCACGAAGGCCTGTGCTGCCAGAGCCAGGAGGACGCTCTTCCCCCAAGGGTGTCACCCATGGCACTGGTGAACGAACCTTTATAAATTCATTTCTTCATTCATTTCTTCATTTTACTCTGGGCCAGATTCTATGCTTGACTCCTCTGGGCACTCAGAGATAAAAAGTGGGAGGCTCTGTTACATAAACTTAAACTTTCCAGGTTAACACTTTTACTAGTTAGGATAGCCCAGGCTCTGTTCCCAGAACAAATAAGCCCTGGAGCCTCCACCATTGGGCACAAAGCACCCAGGTCTTCTTGCTCATGTGCTGAGTCTTGTCTGTGTTTAATACAAGGCCTTGAGTCACTGAGGCAGGGAAGAGTGGCCTGGGAATCCTGCATAATGGATTTAGGGCCAGGAAGGGATTTGCTCCCATCACTTCCCCACATTGGCTGGTCCCCAGTCCCTTTGCCCCAACCTGACACAGGGGAGCCTTGATAGGTAGAGGTGCTGGTGGATACTGGGGAACGATCACAGGTTCTGCCACAGAGCTGCTGGCAAAAAATATGTAAAGTCAGAATCGTCTTGAATAGCCTTTTAAATGAGTGAAAAGTACAGAATTGGGACTCATTTTCACTCCTTATTGGTGACCATTATACTGTCTCTTAATAATCCAAAACAGTTTTTCTGTGCACACCTAAACAGACTACTGTTTCTTTGGGTAAGCACAGATGAAACTTCTGACATCATCTGGGGGCCAGAGGCTATGAAAAATATAAAAATACTAGAACCACACTCCACAGGCAAGAGGCTCGTGCTCCGGCAGCCACTGGGGAATGACTATCCAAGGCACCTTTTCCTCTTGCAAACTCCCCGCAGGGCGACCTCAGCAAGGGGAGCGGATGCTGGATTGCCTGACCGCGCTCTCTGTCGTAGAGCAAACTCAGGAGTGCAGTTGCGTGTGACGCTGTGGGGAAGGCCAGATCTATGAGCAAATGAGCGTAATAAAGTGTTGGAGATGTAGAGATGTCTATTTTGAAAATAGGGAAGGAAAAAAGAAACCATAGTTGAACTCTTTCTTTAACTGAGGGAGCAAACATCCAGAACAATTTCATAATGAAGGTGGCATGGGTCTGAAAATAACGCTGCTCTTTGGTTGGTCCCATCAGTGGAGGGCAGTTCAGCCTGCAGGCCCCAAGTCACCGAGGGAGGCAGGAGGCTGTGGGTGAGGTTCTGTTGACCCAGAAGGCCGGCCGCCTGGCCACAGACGGTCAGATGGTCGGATGTAGGAAGGATAGCCATTTGCACAACTTGGTTCTCGGTGATGACTCAGCAGGAGTCACAGGCTGAATCTCCAGATTGTGTTGGCCAATCACCCCGACTTTCATCCTACCCAACCCATCACATCCAGCCTTGGAACGGGAGTAGAATGAGAAAAACAGAGAAAGTTGGAGCTGGAGAGAGCATCAGGAATTGCCTCAATCAGGATTTTCAAAACTTCAGTGATTTGTGGATCTTTGCGGTATCTGCGTCGTCCTTGCTAATTACTTATTTTTCATTCAATAGCTTTACTCTTCTTTACTTAGTCATATGTTCTAGTTTATCATGTGATGATACTCACCAAATTGGGGGTTTTATGTGTTACTTATGCTTATTTTTCATATGCTATAAGTCAATATTGCACATAAAAACAGCTTACATCTGTACTCCACCAGTGGGATAGTTAACACTGTCGGGAACTCTGTGGTCCAGTCCCTTCATTTTAAAAAGGAGAATTCTAAGCGGAGGGAGGAGGAGGAGGATAATTTTCCCAGGGCGACACAGTAAACTGGGGTCAGGGCTTGGTCCCTGCCTGCTATGCCACGCTGGCTCTTCCCTGCTGTTGGTTTCCTCGCAGCACAGAGCTTTCTCCTTGCTCTGTGGCAGTCCTGCCTGGAATCGAGTCTCTCGATCCCTGAGCCCTGTCTCAGGCAACAGCCACTTCCTCCTGCCTTCTCACTTTCCTGCAAGGCCTCTTGAGCTGTGATATCACTCTAGGCCAGAAGTCTTTCTCTCCTCCTAGAGTCATACACCTGTTCTGTTCATTAATGTTGGAAATAATGACCATATTTACTGATACCATTTTACAGTGATAGGAGGTGAGGATCAGAGATGGTGAGTAATTTGCCCACAATCACAGAGCTGATGATATACCTGGACTCCAACTCCACAGTGTGTGGCTTCATCATCCACCCGATGACTTCCCAATGACCACCTCCCTTGTCTACTGCTTACTCTCCCAGGAACTCATCACTGCCTGGTACATCGGTTTCCTGACACTCATCCTGTCTTCATTTCTTGTCTACCTGGTTGAGAAAGATGTGCCAGAGGTGGATGCACAAGGAGAGGAGATGAAAGAGGAGTTTGAGACCTATGCAGATGCCCTTTGGTGGGGCTTGGTGAGTCACTAGTTTGAAGGCCAACCCTATGGGGATTGAATGTTAGAGACAGAGAGAGACAAAGGGTGTGGCATAGACATGGTCTGTCGGGCAGCTGCTTTCTGCAGTCAGAGGTAGAGCTCTTCCATCTCTGAACCTGTTGGTAGGAGACTCTCTCCCACCAGGGCATGCACTTGGAACGGGGTTTTCCCTGGTATTTATAAGTCAGAGCTTAGAATTATATGGTTGCATTTAGGGACCTTACGTTATTAGTCATAGGCTGTTACTAGCCAAGTCACACATGTGCAGACAAACCCAGTGGTAGATACACACGTGTGCCCAGACCTGTATAGGCTCATCCCCATCCCTGCAAGAATACATAGTGCTTATTGAAGGCTTACTTTGCTCTAGAGCATCACTCTGAGCACTTTATGTTTATTAACCTACTTTAAATGCAAACAGCTTCTATTATTAGCATCTTTTGAAAATTAAGGAAATTGAGGCATGAAGAGGTTAAGTAACTAATTAAAGTTTTCTCAGCCAATAGGAGGTTGACCTGAGATTTGATTTCAGTCAGGCTCCCGAGACCACACTGTTAACTGCTCTAATATTGTGCCTCCAATGTGCATGTACATGTGCATAAGTACATGTGTACTGACCACATAACATGTAAGCACACACAGAAATATGCTACACAGAGTAGAACAGATGTGTGCACAGACATTAGACATGCACATATACACACAATACATACGAATATGCTCACAAGTATGCATATTCATAAACATGATTATTCATAAAATGACACATTTGCATATATATATACATTAATGTACATATATATGTTTGCAATTATTGAAATATTTGTTGACTGATTGCCTGATAGGTCGGAAATCCTTAACTTATAAACAAGTCTCAAGGCTCCCCTATAAGTTACTTGATACTTGGTGTCTTTTTTCCCGTGGAAATCCTGTTATAAACCTCTGCCCAAGCTGAGACAGAGATTTGTAGGTAGAGCTCAGCTGACGTGCACTGTTTTCCTCTCCATAGGGGGCCCCATGTCTGAACTCTTCTCTTTTCAGATCACACTGGCCACCATTGGCTATGGAGACAAGACACCCAAAACTTGGGAAGGCCGTCTGATTGCTGCCACCTTTTCCTTAATTGGCGTCTCCTTTTTTGCCCTTCCAGCGGTAAGTACCTTCGATATGTGACATCCCCAGTGTGACATGCAGGACCCCTCACCATCTGGCCCCAGCTTAATTTTCCAGCCTCATCTTCTATCCTCTCACACCCTAAATCCCAAGCCCTATCTACTCACCAGCCGTTTCCTTAAGCGTGGTGGCCCTGCCTCCCCGCCACAGCCTGTGCCGCTTTCCTTTGCCAGGAGTGACCCCTCCAACGTCAGCTCCTCCTCCAAGGCCCAGTTTCAATGCTGGCTTCTTTACCTTGAGTGAGTTGTTCCCTCCTCTGGGCACAGCTCTGTAAAGGCATCTCTGGCTGTGCCGGGATTATGCGTTCCCATATCTGCCTCCCCTGAGGACTGTGAGCTGGGATTCTCTTTTCCATTCACGCATCCCCAGCGCCTTGCACAGGGCAGGTCCTTCATAGATGTGAGCTTCCTTCCCTTGTCCTGTTATTTATGTAAAAAATACATTTCCCTCAAGCATGTCTTGACATATGATAGAATACCTTCCCCAAAGCCCAGTGTCCAGAAATATAATAATAACAATAAAAATAGTTTGCATTTATGGAACTTACTTTGTGCCCAAATCATGCCAAATGCTTTACCTGCATCATCTAATTTAATCTTCATGACAACATTATGAATTGGTGTTGTATTTTTACCTCCATCTTTCAGATGAGAAAACCAAACCTTAAGTAGGTTAGTAAATTTCCACCGTCACAAGGCTACTGGGTTGTAGAGCCAGGAACCCCAAGTCCACTGGTTCTAAAGCCCTGCTCTTAATGCTGAAGCTTGAAATAATATTCATTTCTTAAATAACAGCCCCTCTGCCACCCCCTTCGTCTTCCATTCTTTTGTTGGTGAGGCTTTTTCTCTGGTGGCAGTGCCACCTTGTCTTTTCTGTTTTTTCCCAAGCTATTTGACATTGGGCATATGGCCTTCCTGAACCTTAGTTTTTTCAACAGTGAAACAGGCGAGGGGCATGAGGGTGCTGCACCCTCTCCAAGTTCTAGGTCAGCTTGAAAAGTGTGCTTCTATCCACTTAATCCACACGCAAGTCTGACCTGGAAATCAAAACAGATCGCAGTTCTGGGAAATGCTGGCCATAGTAAAAGTCTTGAGTGACAGTTCAAGCAGCTGAAATATTTTAAAAATTCAGTTAACATTTACTGGACATCTATTCTGTGCCATACACCCGACTAGGCAGTTCCTGTATATTATCTCACCTTTTTCTTAACAAAATTCTAAGGTAAGTACTATCCTCCTACCTCCCTGTGGAAGAAACTGAGATTGCAGCAAAGCTAACAGGCTTGCCCAGGGGCCCACAGCTGGGAAGTGGCAGAGACAGCATTGGAACCCAGGCCTTCCTGACTTCAAGGCTTGTCCTACTTAACCAAGCTCTGTACTCTTTTCAAGAGAAGGAAGGGGTCTTTCCCCCTTCCCCTTTTTGTGCAATGCTGTCACTGCAGGGCCTTGGAATGCCATTGAGCCCTGCAACACCTGCTGCCCCGGCAGCAGGGCTGAGCACTGGGAGAGTCCAGGTGGGGACTGACTGCCTGCCTGCATCTCCCTCCAGGGCATCCTGGGGTCGGGGCTGGCACTTAAGGTGCAGGAGCAACACCGTCAGAAGCACTTTGAGAAAAGGAGGAAGCCAGCTGCTGAGCTCATTCAGGTCTGTCTGCCTGAGAATGAACTAGAATGGGACTAATATCTGTAGTGTGTGTGTGTGTGTGTGTGTACCCGTGTATGCACGCCCAGGCAGGAGCAGGCCTGCTTGCACATGCTTGCTTATGGATGGCTATGGGAATTTCCATGGGTACTATGTGACCTGTCTCTCTGAGCCCTGAAGGTGACACTCCCATCACTGTCTCATTCAAGTTCTAAGCCAAGAAAGAAATAGACACAAGACTCGGGGGTCAACCTATCAGCTTTGTTACTGCTAATGTTGGAGAAGAGAATTTAGTTGGACCTGGGGCTGTACTAGGCTTCCTTTTCCTTCTACTTTCCATCCCAGGCTTGACCTAGGGACCTACAGGGAAGGCTCAGCCTAAAGTCTGGGTGCTTAGCCAGTCAGCTACAAGGAAAGCTGGCTCCTTCATGTCTGCCAAGGACACAGAGCCCCAAGCCAAGGGAGAAAGAGACACCTTACACGTGTGGAACACTGAGCCGAGTCACTGTTCCTCCTTCCCAGTAGACACTGTGAGCCAGCAGATGCTGGACACCTGCCAGCTCTCTATCCTCATCCCTCACCCTGCGTGAGCTGGGGGCTGGGGAGAGTAGTGAGAGGTGGTGAGAGAGGCAAACGTGTTCTCTCTTCTGCTTCAGAGGGAGCTCCTGCTTCATGCTTTTATGGGCCGTTGGGAACATGAGGGCACAGTGAGTGGGAAAGTGGAGTGTCCTAACTACAGCCACCTGAGTGCTCACCCACTCGTGAGCTTGAGTCCAGTTGTAGTGAGTGTCTCTGTGGGTCTGTGTATCTGACATAGGATGCTCCATGATGTCATCCTACATGTTGTAGTTTCTAGGTTGGTCCCAATATCCAAGAATCTGCCCCTAATAACCACCCTAACCCCAAACCATCAGAGCATCCCAGAGATTCCAGGATATTAGTATCAAAACCTCATCTCTCAGGCTCTCTCTTGCACCCAGAAGTCGTATAAAAGACTGTTTTCCTATCTGACTGTGAAGTCCCAAGGAGCCTTCTGGAAAGAGTAGTCCCTGTTTCTTTCGGGGATTTTATACCCACTCCACTCCAATTCATCTCTCCATGTCCCTTCCCACCACACCACCAATTGTAGCTCCAAGATGAAAGTTTTTCTTCCCAAAGAAACTACAAAAAGCCAAGAATCTTGGCTTCTCTGAATGTTGGCTCAACGCACATTCAAATTCTTAGGAGTCAAGGGCTTAGAAATTGTTTTAATGTTGTGGGCTTCTGTGTGAAAGTTTCAGGCGATCCCAGGTCGTTTCTGCCCCTCTTTTTTCTCTACAGGCTGCCTGGAGGTATTATGCCACCAACCCCAACAGGATGGACCTGGTGGCGACTTGGAGGTTTTATGAATCCGTCGTCTCTTTTCCGTTCTTCAGGCAAGTGGAGACTCATCTGAATGCTCAGGCCATGACTGACTGTCCTTCCTGTGGGCTGTGTTTAGGTCTGTGGCCTCACAGTTTCCTGGAGGACACCCTTCAGGGCAGTGGTTCCCCACACGGGCTACACTTTAGAATTACCTGGGAGCTCAAAAAGTCCCAGTGCCAGGCCACATGTCAGGTTGATTGAATCAGAATTTCCAGGGCAGAGACCTGGGCATCAGTATTTTTTGAATCTCCCCGGATGATTCCAGTGTGCAGCTGGGGGTCAGCAGCTAGCCAGCATGCAGTGGCTGACAAGGAAAGGTCCCATCAATGTGTGAGCAGGATCGGTGGGCTGAGGAAGCGGGGAGCCTGCACAACAGGCCACCCAGCACCCTGGGTGCTGTTCCCCCCGGCACGGCCTGCACCCACAGACCACTCTGTACTTTGGAAAAGGGAAGGTGGAAGAGGACAGCAGAAGAGCCCTATGGCTGTCCAGAGATGCTTTTTTGTGTTCCCCAAGGTGGGAGATGGAATTCAAGGCCTCAAAGAAAAACAAGAACCTCTTTCCATGGCCAAGAAGTGGAGAAAAGGAGAGAGAAATGAATATGTATTGGATGTCCAATATGTTCCAGGGATCCAAGTTCATATTTCATTTAATCCTCACAGGTACCCTATGAGATAAGTCAGAGGTTCTCAAATGTTAAGTTGTGTTAGATTCAACGGGGTAATCGTGAAAATGCAGGTCTGGCACCACCGTCAGCAATCCTGATGGAGGTGTGGTGGTAAAAGTGTCTTGAGCAGGAGTCCTGGGGCGAGTGTGGTCACTGGCCCACAGTCCACACTGGCAGACAGGCTGAATGGTGTGTATTCCTGCTCGGCCAGGCTCAGAAACTTTGGACATTTTGACCAACGTCAGCCACATCTAGAAGCCTCCAAAGCCCGTGATCTTTTCACTACGTGAGCTTCTAAATAGACTGCTCCTTTCCAGGTTTTAGATACACTGGTCCTGAGCTCAGATTGTTAGGTTGTGGGTAGGATGCTAGACTCCTAGAGCTATTTTTTTTTTTTTTTAATTTTTTTATTTCAGCTTATTATGGGGGTATAAAAGTTCAGGTTATATACGTTGCCCATATACCGCCTATCCCCCCGAGTCAGAGCTCCAAGCATGTCCATTTCCTAGAGCTATTGACTTAGAAGAAAAAGTAGGCAGACAGCCTCATACGGGGTTGGGACCTACTCCAAAGTGGGTTTCTGTCATATGTCTGCAGGTTCAGTGGCCATAGTATAGCCCAGGACTAGGTGGGAGGCTTACCATGGCCCCACACACTCCGACCAGTCTTTGAACTCTGCCTCAACTTATCTTTCTACCCCATCACCAGATTATGATAAAGATTTAAGGAAATATAGGAGATATGGGTTCTACTGACTCATTTTCCTGCACAAAACCTTCCAGTGGGTGACCACAACAAAGAGAAGAAAGTCCAAAGCCTGACCATGACCTTCAGGGCTCTGCCCACGTCCTCCACTCACCTCCCATTATGCTTTCACTCCTCAAGAGGTTCTAGTGGTGGTGCCACTTTCTATTAATATTTGGGGCATTGAGTCCACCAATGGTTTTGAACCCCTTGTATGTGCTGAGCACCGGGGCAGACCATGGAGACCATGATCAGACCAAAGTCAGATCATGCGTGACTTGTGAAGGAATCTGACTTTGATCCTGAAGGCAAGGAGAAGCCATGTGAGCCAGAGAATGACATGATCAGACTGTGCTCCAGGAAGATGACAGGAGGGAGTATGGAGGGTGGATTGGATGGGCTTGAAGAGTCAGGACAGGAGTTGGCTAGCAAATGATCGTGGGTTTCATAGTAAGAGGAAATGAGAGCCTGACCAAGGCAAAGGCAGTAAGAAGGGCAACCAGAGGGAGGACCTGAGAGAGAACAGGCAAAGGGACTGAGACTGTGGAAGGGTTAGAGAATAAGAGGAAAAAACATCTTCAATAAATGAGTGATAAGCTTTGGGCTTATTCATTGTGTCTTCTTACTTGTAATTAGATTTACATGCTCTGAAGATGACCTATATGTTTCCTTTTGATTCTAGAATTCTGTTATTGTTGTAATTGTTGAGGTTTTTGGATATCATGCAGCAGAGTGTCTTAGAATAGTCAGATGACCTCCTCTTGAGAGAACAGAGTGACCTTGAACTCAAAAACAAGAACACATTGGACATAGAACCGAGACGTGTGCTATGCATCTCAAGGTCTTGGCAATGGACCCACTCTTTTCAGTTGATTTATTATAAAAGGCATTGTCCTCGCTGTGAGGGACTTGTAGGAATACACTGTGCTGCAGACAGCGGCTGTGGTGTGGGAATGGTTTTTAAACGAAGAGAGAACATTTCATTCTTTCTTTCTTTTTTCCAAGGACAAAAGTATAAAGTCACTGGAGAAATTAACTTAGCAACCATTCTGAAGCAGGCAGCCCCTTGGGAAAAGAAAGTCCGTGAATTCAACCCACTCCATATGTTAATGGCAGAGAAGTAGCTGACAAAGTACTGATGTGTCTCACCTGCCTTCTAAAGATTTTTTTTTTGTCTTTCTTGATTTCTTTTAAATAACAACTTTATTGAGATAAGTCTCACAACCCATAAGATGATTTCACATACCATAAAAAGTACCCTTATAAGGTGGATAATTCAGTGGGTTTGAGTATATTCACAAAATAGGCCACTGACCACCACTAGCTTATTCCAGAACAATTTCATTACCCCAGAAAGAAACCCTGCACCCATTAGCAGTTATTCCTGGTTCCCTCTTTCCTCCAGCTCCTGCAACCAACAATCTATTTTGTCTCTAGTCTGCCTATTCTGAAATATATAATACAATATCAAAATCATATAATGTGTTGCCTTTTATGTATGGTTTCTTTCACTTTGCATAATGTTTTCAAGTTTCATCCCTGTTGTAGTATGTACCAGAGCTCTTAATTCTTTTTTATAACCAAATAATATCCCATTACATATACCACATTTTTAAATCCATTCATCAGTTGATGAACATTTGGGTGTTTCCACTTCTTGGCTACTGTGAATGGTGTTGCTGTGAACATTCAGGTGCACGTTATTTTGTGGATGTATGTTTTCAACTATCTTGAGTATATGCCTCGGAGTTAAATTGGCAAGTCTATGTTTAGCTCTTTGAGGAACAGCCAGACTGTTTCCATAGTGGTTGCATCATTTTACATTCCTGACAAAGGTTTCGGAAGATAAATTTGTGTAGCCCAGTTGCAACAGTCACGCCATGTCAGAATTTCCAGCTCAGTGTCATCTTTTGCTAATATGCACATATCTGTGTGTTTGGGGCTAGCAGTGATGGATGATGGTGTTCTGTTTTTGTTTTTCTTTTATTACTACTTACAAGTATAAACTCATTGTTCTTGAATTGCAAAGAACCTCGGAGAGTTTTAAGTCCAAACTCAATTTTATATGAGAAGAAACTGGGACCCAACCTCCAGAAGTTCAGGAACCTGCTCAAGGCCACACAAGTTGGGCATATCTAAGACCAAACCCAGGTCTTTTGATCTGCTGGCAGTGGACACTGCATAGACTTAACATAAGTAGGTGGTAGGAGTCTGAGAAGGTATGGAAAGATGCTGGGGTTGGGGGTATGGTAGATTAAACATTCTTGTATGCAAGCAGGGATGAGAGCAGATGTTTAAAACCAGACATTGCTTTCCATCAACAGAAAAGCATATACAGTGTTAGCTTCCCTAAAAGTGATGGTGGAATACACCTGACTTCACATATTCTATAGCTGCACTGTCCAATATGGTAGCTGCTGGCCACATGTGGCTATTGAACACTTGACTGTTACTAATGCAACTGAGGTACTAAGTTTTTAATTTTAATTTAAATAGCCCTATGTGACTAGTTACTAGCGTATTGGATAGCACAGCTCTGGAACTGATGGATATTAGAACCGAAATAGAGATGAGGAGACTTGGGTCTAGGAAGTAGAGGCTACTTGACCAAGAATGGTTAGTTCATTGTGCAACCAGGACTTGTTCCTTTTATGACCAGCGTCAAAATATTGCAGTGCTTAGCAGTGGAGAAAGGGAGCACTCTATGCAGTAGTCATTTCCTATGGCCAATAGCACTGGATCTGCTTTCACTTACGCTGTCTTATTTAAGCTTTAGGATGTCTTGGAAGGTAAGTAGAGGGTAACTCCATTTGTCATAACTATATAATCAGAGCATCAGTGTGATTAATTAGCCTGCCTAATATCTATCACTCAGCTAATAAATGATGGAACAAAGATTGGAACCCAAGTCTTATGTCAAAGCCCATGTTTTTCCCATTGTATCTCTGGGAAGAAAACATGATTTAGGGAGAAAATTGGATAAAAGTAAAATGAGACAAGAGTTATTTGGATAATAATACCCACTTCTGAAGATTGTTGTTGTGATGGTTAAATTGAAGAAAATGTGGAAGGTAGTTGTCTTGTACCTGGCCCACAGCAGGTGTTCAGTCTGTGCTGGAAGGAAGTATCGATGCTATAGCATAGAGGAGATGAAGAGGGAAGGTAGGACCCTAAGCTCCCAAACTATCATCCTGGGAAACCACCGTTAGCAGCCACGGGGCCAGAACACCCTGGCTGGGATGTTTCTATTCATTTATTCCATTCCTTTAGCAAATGTTCACTGAGCATCCCTTATGTGCTGGGCACTGTGTTTGGCATCTGACAGTGAACCACACAGACCCTCTGTGCTGATCCCGTCAAAGGACAGTGGAGACAGGACAGGGAAGTACCCACTGGATGTTGTCACTTGGAATTTGTCAGGCCCTGGGCTAGAGCACTGTCAGGGGAGCGGGGGGCGTAGAAGCCAGACAACATGGACTGAAGAGTGATGAGGAAATGAGCACGTGGGGACAGCGAGCGCAGGTAACAGCTGGGGTGGGACGTGGAGCCAGGGTTATTCCTTCATGGGGAGGGTCTGGTGCAGAAGGCTGAGTGCAGAGGGGAGGGGTGGAGGAGAGGGCACAGTGGGGGCTGTGCTGTCATCAGGAGCGCAGGCCCTTCATCCACGGCACAGGACAGAAGCCCCGGGCGTGTCTAACTCTCTAACCCTTCTCTCTGCGGTGACTTCTCCTCCAGTCTTGCCTTCAGTTGCCCAGTCAGCTTTTCTGTCACCTCTTTTTGCCCACCCTACTTCTTCTGGATTCAGAGACCCAGAGAATCCCAGAAGGTCAGAGCTTTCTCTGTGCACATGCTTTGCGACCAGCTAACCCACCCTCTATAGTCCAGGAGGGGAAACGGCCTGGAGGCTGTGTGATCAGCCCAAGGCCACACTGGAACTAGACGCTGAGCTGGCCGTGGACGAGGGATTCTCCACTCTTCAGTGGCCCTTTTGCTTCTGTGCCATGATTCTCTTATTCTCTCCCCATGGCCCCTGGACTCCCGGGATAGGCCATTCTTTCAACATTTAGTGAGCACTCCCCACATGCTGGGGTGTAGGGTGCTCAGGGGCTCTGCCCTCAAGGGGCTCACAGACTACACTGATTCTAGGACAGTGTGACCCCAGTGATGATGGCAGAGACTGATCCCACATGTGCAGGGATTGGCTCAGTCTAGATCCCAGGCAGCTGCATAAGAACGCCAAGGAGAGGCCCCTCCAGGTGGAACGTAACTGCTAAGTAAGGCTGTTTTAGCGACAAAAGGAAGGGAGCTCTAGGCAGGGGCACAGCCTGAGCTCAGAGTCCTGGGTGTGTGCACAGCACAGCAGCAGCACCCCGTGGCTCGGAGTGGGGGCTCTGGGTCAGGTCCCCTGGGTTTGGATCCTGCCTGCTGCTTCCTGTATGCCCTTGAGCAATTTATTTAACTTCTCTGTGCCTCAATTTTCTCTTCGGGAAAATGGGATGATAACAGCACTTACCTCATAGGGTTGTTCTGAGGATTAAATGAGTTAATCCAGGCTGTTTTAAGAACCACGGCCTTGTAGTATAGTTTGAGGTCTGGCAAATCAATGCCTCCCATTTTGTTTTTGTTGCTTAAAATTGCTTTTGCTATACGGGGTCTTCTCTGGTTCCATACAAAGTGTATAATTATTTTCTCTACATCTGTGAAGAATGATGTTGGTAGTTTAATAGGGATTGCATTGAACCTGTAAATCACTTTGGGTAGTATAGACATTTTAACAATGTTGATTCTTCCGATCCACGAACACGGTATATTTTTCCATCTATTTGCAAGTTCTGCTATTTCTTTTCTCAGTGTTTCATAGTTTTCCTTATAGAGGTCCTTTACCTCTTTAGTTAGGTATATACCTAGATATTTTATTTTCTTTGTTGCTATTTTGAAGGGTATTGAGTCTTTAATTTGGTTTCCCGATTGACTGTTATTGGCATATATAAATGCCTCTGATTTGTGTATATTAATTTTGTAGCCTGAGACTTTGCTATATTCGTTAATCAATTCCAGGAGTCTCATGAAAAGCGCTTACAGTAGTATTTGAGTGATAATTATTGCTCAGTCAAGGTTAGCAGTGATGACAGTGTCGACTATGGTGATGGTGGTGGTGACAGTTATGGGGTGTGTGGCAGCTACATTATCACATTCCTGGCTTCCTGATCTGTCCCGGCACTAAACAAACCCGCTAAGCCCAGCACGAGGGCTGGGGGCAGAGTCGGTGCTCAGCAGACATTTTCTGGACGGATGAACGATGAACGTGTGGCTGGGAGGAACCCCAAGCGGGCAGAGCCAGCGGCAGCGGTGGGGCCGGGGTCTGGCTGGGGAAACCCACCACCTTGGCTGTTTCCCTCCACACGCACCATCGAGTCCTAGAGCTCCGCTCTGCCATCCTCAGAGGGAAGCTTTGGCGCAGACACTGGGGAAGGATGCAGCTGTTCCGTGTCATTTATGCTTTGTTTATTTATATTTTTCTTTCTCTCTCTTCTTACAGGAAAGAACAGCTGGAGGCAGCAGCCAGGTAAGTTTCTGATTATGAGTCCCCGTCTTCCCACCACTGTGCTGGGACAGGGGGTCAGGTTCTGTATGGTGTAGGGCCCCTGGTGGCTGTGCTGGTCCCAAGATAGAGTCCTTGGGGCTCACGGCTGTTCTGACCGCTGCATTCCTTTGCCACTTTCGTGTCGATTTACTCAAGGACGCCTTAATAGGAATCACAGCCGCAGCCGCTTATTAGTGTCTCCGGTGGGCTGGGTTCTGTGCCAGGAGTTCCGCATACGTCATCTCATTTGGTCTTCACAACCACAATGTAAGACAGGCCCTGATATGCTCATTTGTGGATGAGGAGATTGGGGCTCAGAGAGGTTGAGTCATTCGCCTTGGGTCACACAGCGACTGAGTGGCAAGACCAAAATTCAGAGTCAGGTACGAATATTATGACTATGTTATTTCCATGACATACTGCTTCGTTTGCTTCTCGGGCTCACGGATGGTACTTCAGAAAGTGAACGAGACTGTAGTTCATGATTCCTACAACTGTGGAGGTTTCCCCACATTTACTGCAGGGCACTGCGGAGACAGGAGACACTGCTGGAGGGTTATGATTGTTCCTCTGACCCCCTCCTTCTCTCTCTCGCTCTCAGTGTCACAATGTTGGGGGGACTGGTGACTGTGTTCTAGACTGCAAAGAAAAACCACCTCTTGCAAACATCAAACTACTTATATGTTTATAAACATAAATATATATTGTGTGTATACATATAAACTATATATTTTTAAACTGTTATTGCTGAAAAACCACATGTGAAGCCTCACAATTGATCTCCTGGACTCCACGTCCAACTTCTCTCCTTCTAGAGCTGACAGAATTTGGGCAGAGGAGGTGACAGGGCCCTGAGCTACCTTGTAGGGGAACCCCTTGAGAACAGCGGCCTTTGGGAAGCTGAGTCAAGTCCTCTTGAGGGAGCACGTAGAGCCCCACCCACACGTCATCTCACCTGGAAGGAGCAATTGCAGACAGCGCTTCGTGTGTGTTTCCAAACAGCTGCTTGTTTCTCGCCCAGACCCAGTTTGGACGGTAGGGGTGTTTGGGGAGATTGGAAAGGAAGGCTGGGTAATTGACAATGACAACGTCAGGACAGTTGCTAGAGGACCTTCCACACTCGTGGCTCCTAAGGCAGAGTGGGAAGATACCACAGAGAACTCTTCCAGATATTTCTATAAAGCTGAGGCCCCCTGAGAGGATCGGCTCACCCCAAGTCCCACAGCCCATGCACCAGAGGTCACGGCGTCCAGGTTTCAGGACTCCCAGCGGGGTGTTCTTTACTCTCCTTCTCTCGTGACCAGCGGGGTTTTGAATCATGCAGATGTGGACACCGCAAGTGAACTATTATATCTACCTTTAGAGCCTTTTCTATACAGACATGAACAGAATTCAGCCAAACTGGAATGTGTCACTACGCATTGAATTCGGCGCTGCTGGTTCAATTAGGGCCCAGACAGATGCATTTTGAGGCTTCCCTGGGGATGCCTCTGCAGTCATGGAAAAGGGACTCTCTGAAATCTGGTCATCAACTCCCTCATGCCCCTTTCAAGAACCTCCACTCTGCCACGGGTGCAGCAGGAAAATCTATTTCATGATCTCTCAGGGTCAGAGTTGCTAGGTATTTGGTGGCTCTTCCTCCTCAAAGGAGAAGAGCAAGGTCAGTTATGTGAGCCGCTCAATCTCCTTCAACCACGATTGGAACAGCAGTCAGGTTTGGCTGACGGGTTAGCAGGTGAGATGCCAGGTGCGATTATAATTGCACAATCTGGAGGTGAGAGTGAGATCTGGAGGTAGGGTGGGAGAATTGTCCACAGAGAATTCAATTCCTTTACCCAGGAAGGCAGGGAGCACGGTGACTACAGGATGGTCAGCAGTGTACGTATGCGTTAGATTAATACTTACTGACATGCATCTTCCACCTTCTGCAACCAGCTGACAGCTAACCGGTGTTCCAATCTTACTTTATTAGTGTTTCTAAATAGAGTCAGTTCATCTTAGTGCCTGCTTCTAGCATAAGTATCCACACATTTGTTTACTTGTCAGCTGAGGAAAGAATTATATTCTCAGTGACTTAACAGATCCTGGGGCTATTTGGGGGATAAGAAAAATAACTTGTTAGTCAACTTATTGGAAAGAGCTCAAGCCCATAGTTAGTTATAAAGCTATTGCTTTATAAAGGTTGTCTTGACTGTTTTGATTTATGTGGACTTGTTTGAGGAACATAAGCCCAGATGAATTCTTGCTATGACTGAGAGATTGGCTTTGATAATGGCTTTGATAATTTTATGCTGAGTGCTTTATGTGTGTCATCTTGAGTCTCATAAAAATGGAGGCAGTTGACACCACTCGTCCCTGCTCACCTAGTTTAGATGCTCCACCCACGGTGCTCTCAGGTAGGACTCAGAACTTCCCTAATAAAGCATATGTGTGTGTGTGTGTACACTTTATTATGGTCAACCCCTAGTGAGCCCATAATAGAGGTTGGCTGTCTTCCCTCTGATTAACCTCAGAATCATAGATCCTGAAAAGGAAGCATAAAATGTCTCTCTAGACCGTGAGCCCCACAGGGTTACCACTGTGCCTGAAACCTAGGGTATACCCCATAGATATTTGCCAAGTGAATAAATAAATGACCTGATTAAAGGGTGGATTGTACCTCCATTTCACTTACAAGGAAGTTGAGCTCAAGCATTGACATAGCGTACACCCTAAGTCATACACAGGAATAGCCAAGGTGGGCCTTTCAGATGCAGCTCTGCCTGGCTCTCTGAAGAAGCCTGTGCTCCTTCCGCCACATCAGGCTGGTTCTGCTGCAGCACAGGTGGCTGCTGTGCCCGCCTAGCTGTCCACGAATAGTGAGGTCATTGATCCAACAGACGCGTGATCTGAACACTTGTTCTTGCTCGGCCTGGAAATCCTACCTCCATCTTCATATGCCTTCTTCTTCACTTCATTTGGGACTCTACCTAGTGTCACTTCCCAAGAGAGGCTTTCCCTGACCCTCCACTCACGCCCCTCAGTATCCATGCCCTTGATCCTGTGATGATTCCTTAATATATTATATGTATTAGACCAAATGTTTCCAAGAGGCTGGACTCTGTTTTATTCACTGCTTTATCTCCAGCACCTGAAAAAGTGCCTGTAACACACCTGGCATGTGGTCAGCTTTTGGTAGATACGAACTTACTGAGAGAGTGGATGGATGGATAGATGGATGGGTGGATGGACAGACAAACTCTTTATTCTGCAAGTGTCACAGACACAACTTAAACTACTCTGGACCAAGAGCAATGATGTGGCTCACACAGCCGCTCATCAGAGCGGGTGGGGACCCCTGAGAAACAAGGAATGGAACCCTCTGGGTTTCCTCTCTTTGTCTCTCGCCTCTGCTTCTCCTTTTGTGATGATTTCACCCCATCAGCTGACTTTCTCCATACCAATGAAACTGTTGATGCTGAGAGACTCAGGATCATGTGTTTTTTTCCTCTTTCTTCTGTCCATCTGTCCTTCACCCAACACTAGTTTAAAAAATCCCTGAGAAGTACTCCGATCAGCCCAGTCTGGGTCACACATTCACACCCTGGACAATCTCCGTACCTCGGAAGGTAAAGGCTGACCATATGGGCCGGGTTTCCACATTAGAGTGGGTGGGTGCACATGTAAGTTCCACGATTAGAAGCCCCCACTAGAGTCACTTGATGGAAATGGGGAGAATCAGGTCCTGAAAAGAATAGGCTCCTGTTTTCCCAAAGAATGAGGATGAAACATCAAGCAGACACAAACAATAGTTGTTCGTCACAGGCATAAAGTCTATGTATACATTTTCAAATTCCTAATAATCATATTGCGATTCTTCCCAAGTCTTCTGAGAGTGTGGAAATTCCATTTTTATGGCTTAAAAAATATGGGACAGGATGATCCTCCCTGGGTGTCACATAGCCCGCTCTCTACCTACAAGCACATCATTCATCAGCACATGAGAATGTGTCACAGCGCCTTGACTTGGTTCCATCAGCCTGAAAACAGGAATTTTCACTAAATGTATCCCCTAAGCCCTCATGGTTTGCTGTGTTAGCTTCCTGCAGCAGCCATAACAAATTGCCACAAGCCGAGTGACTTAAAACAGCAGCAATGCATTCCCTCACAGTTCTGGAGGCTAGAGGTCTGAAATCAAGGTGTTGCCGGCCCATGTTCCCTCTGAACACTCTGTAGAAGCATCCCCTTTGTCCCTTCCTAGCTTCTCATAGTTAATGGCATTCCTTAGGGTTCCTTGATCTTATAGACCCATCACTCAATCTCTGCCTCCATCTTCACATGGCCTTCTGCCCTCCGAGCGTGTCTGTCTCTGTGCCCAAATCTCCCTCTCCTTTCTCCTATACAGACAACAGTCATTGGCCCATGCTAATCCAGGACGCCCTCATCTTAACTTAATTACACTGAAAAGACCCTATTTCCAAACAAGTCTCACTTATAGGTATCAGGTCAGGCATTGAACATGTTTTGAGGGGACACAATTCTACCCTCTGCATTTGCAAAGGCAAGTATTATGGGTTGCATATGGTAGGAAGCTGTCTCAATAGATCCGGGATAGAAGATTTCAGATGGATATTTATGAAATATTTAGATTTTATTATCCGCCTACACCGATGAGAACACTGAGGATTAGTGAGGTGAAACAACTCACACAGGGACTGGGATGTGAACCCGGGTATGACCAGATCCCTCCAGATCTGTGGTCCTTTCTCCTTGTTAACCAGGGACCAACAGTAACCAGGTAGTGGAATTGGGAGGTGGTCATAGCCATAAGGGTTGAGAACAGACTCCAGAGTTAGACAACCAGACTTCAAAGCCCAGCTCCCCTTCTTACTAGCTGTGTGTTCTTAGCAACTCACACAACCTCTCTGTGTCTCCATGTCCTTATCTGTGAAGTGGGGGTGATAATGGCACTGACCTCATAGGCTGGCTGGAACGACACCTGGCTGGAATGACACCTGTCATGCCTAGAAGAGAGCCCAGCATATAGCAAATGCTTATGAGAGATTAGTGCTGATCAATTGGTGTATTATTCATACACGAAATTTGGGTATATGGAGAAAATAATTTTTTTAGGAGACCATCAGAGAAAAATATATTGCTCTTCACAATCCCATCAGTGTGTAAGTCGGTGTGTCTTTGGAGCACCAGCTGCAATGCCCTGGAATCCTGCTTATAGATTCTCAGACTCACCGGATCAGAGGAAACCAAACAGGCCCTCGAGCTCAGCAGTGCTGACTTGCAAACCTGCCCAAATGAGGGAGAGCCAGGTTAACACATGGGAGTTATTTCAAAGTTGTGATGCTGTTCCTTCCAGGCCATGGGCGGGCCAGTCACAATCCTGCCTCTTCCTCGCCTTACCTGTTCTTCTCCCTCCCCAGAATAGCAAGGCACTTAGGAATGACCTGCCACCGGGACCCATGTCTCCTATCACTAGAAGGCAGAGGTTGGGCTCCGCGATTCCCAAGCCACTTCAGGGCCTGTGTGCTGTCAATGGAAAAATCCCAAGGTTTATGAATTTGGAGAGGAAAACTTTATTTCTTATAAAGTGTTACAACCTTCAGGCTATGAAGCAACACTCTGGCCAAAACCAGAGGCAGATACTTGGAGGGAGGGAAAGGTGAGACAGGAATTTATGCTAAACAGGTTGGCCAAGTATGCATATTCAACAGGTTCTAGAAGCAGCTACGAATATTCACAAAGGGGGACTGGCACATGCACAGTAAACAAACATGCATGTTACATACGCCCCACATTCACTCTGGAGTGGAGACTACACCTGAAAACGTATTACAATTGGGCTCTACATGACATAAGGTAGAGCAGGGACACAAAGGCACTCAGTGTTCAGCTGCTGTAAACTGGCCAGAACCAGTCCACGACTGGTGGTCTCTTACCAGGAGAAAGTTAGTGAAATCGGTCTCTTGAGCAATCAGAGCTGTAGCTGTGGCCTGTGGAACAGGTGGTGGGGCCAGTTAGTATCTGGCAGTCAGTGAGCTGCAGTTGTTTTAATATTGCTTATGCTAGTGCTTGTTTACCTGCTAGAGTGGGGAAAAAAAAAACTTGTGGCAATTAGAACATTGTTTATTCCATAAGTGTAGAGTGTGTGACTTAACCCTTGCCTGGCATGGCCTTAGGTCTTATTTATAATTTGGTATTTTATTGCCACAAAGAGTCCCTTCAGTCAGTTTTGTGATCTCTATTTTAGCAGTGCTGTGAGTTGGTGGCCACAGAAGCAGAATTGAAGTCATGTTGTCTTGTCACATTAGACATTGGAAGTTACAGATTACTTTTAATGATTTTGGCTATATGATCTTTGAGCATATTACCAAACTTCCCCGTGCCTCAGTTTCCTTATCTGTATGATGGTTATAATAAGAGTACCCACCTCCTACAGCTGTGGCGAGGATTAGGTGCTTAGACTAGAACTTGGCCCATGGTAAGTGTTACTTAAGAGCTTACTTTTATTATTACAATTATTAGTATTCTCACCGACACCCACATTTCTAGGTTTTCTGTGCCTGGGGTCCCTAGAAATGCAACTCTTATAGTATAGGGCTAGCTTAGGAATCGGATCAACCCAAGTGTGCATCTTGGCATTGCAATACTTTTCTCCTCCCTGCCTTCCCTAACCTAAACACTGAGCCCTGCTTTTGTTAGCCCGCTAGACTCCCAGGAAACTGTAACTCACAGCTTAGTGGGGAGGCCCTCACCATCTGATGGGGGAAGTGGTTGTGTCTGCCAAAAAGAACAATATAGCGTGTGTCGGGGGGTGCTGGTGTGGAGATATTACAGACTCAGGGGTAGAGGGAACAGGCACCAAGGAAGAGAACTCTAAGTTCCACCTGGAACAAGAAACCAAGAGAAAATCCACTGAGGGGCTTTCATTTGGCCCAACTATCAAGAGCTCAGTAGATTTTCACTGGGCTAAGAAAGGGATTAAGGCCCTAATTTTGTTCCTTCCTACCCTCATTCTTTCATCCTTCCAGTTAGAAAGCCTTGGGCCCCTGAGTCTGTGATCTTTTCCCAGGCCACCTGTTTCTATATGAGAAATCCCTAGAAATGCCGACTCTTTACATCAGTTAAGAAGCACACTGATGTCCCAAGGAAAATGCACAGAAAACCTAAATAAACAATGAGTCTTTATTTCTCTACAGCGGAATCTATTTTGTAGATAGAAACGACGTGTATTGTCAGAGTTCTCTGGAGAAACAGAACCAGTGGAATATATAGAGACATATAAAAGGATGTTTATTATGGGAACTGGCTCACACAAGTATGGAGGCTGAGAAGTCCCACGATCTGCCATCTGCAAGCCAGAGAACTTAGAAAGCCGGTGGTGTCATTTAGTCCAAGTCCAGCAGCCTGAGAACCAGGGAGGCTGCTGGTGCAAGTCCTGCAGCTCCAATGTGCAAGGCATTGGATGGATGCCTTGGATGTATATGGATGTCCCAGTATATGGATGTCCCAGCACAAGCAGAGAGGGAGAATGCACCCTTCCTCCACCGTTTGGTTCTATTTGGGACCTCAAAGGAGTGAATGATGCTCAACCACCTTGGTGACAGCAGATCTTATTTACTCAATCTACTGATTCAAATGTTAATCTCTTCCAGAATCACACAGACACAACCAGAAATAATGTTTACCAGTTATCTGGGGATACCATAGCCCAGTTGACTTGACACATAAAATTAACCATCACACAAAGGGTATGAGCTATTTGGTTCTCCCAGCTCAACCATGAACAATGTGAGAGCTGAGAGAAATTATCGTCATCCTCCTCAACATTGATGCCATTTAAGGAAGTCCTGTCGAGTTCCAGGCCCCCGCTGGCCACTTCTTGTTCATTGTCATCTCATCCTAGTTAAGACATCCTGTTTTATTTTAAAGAATAAAATATTTCAAGAAAGAAAGAGAGACAGCAACTTTCACTCATAGCCTTTTCTTAGAGAGAAAAATAAGGCAGCAAAGCCTCAAAGTTTGGCATGTGAAAGGTGACAGGTGTTTATTACCTGTGTCCGCTTCTCTGTCTTTCTCAGGGTAGACCACAGTGCTAGAGGAGCCTCCCAGAAGGGGACTGCAGATCTTGTGTAAGGCCTCCCCCTTTCCACGTGGGAAGATGGGAGGATGAAAGAATGAAGGCAGGAAGGAAAAAAATTAGAGCCTTAACCCCTGTAGCTGCTCTGTGCTGGCCACTCTGTGCCATCTCATTGCGCTCTCACATCAAATGGCATAAAACAGATTATCCACTTCTTCAAATACGTTTTCCTTTGGCTCTAGGGACACTGCATCCATCCATCATTCATCCATCCATCCATCCGCTTATTCAGCAAATATTTACTAACTTCCTTCTGTGTACCAGAAACCATTCTAGAATCTGGGAATATAACAATTAATAAGACAGACAAGGTCCCCAACTACCTACATGACAGGATCCTTCTCAGTCTCCTTGAAAGTAACATGTCCCATGCTAAACTTTGGATTTCTTCTCCACACCTGTTTGTCCACAGCTTTTCCCAACGAAAAAAATGGCATCACCACCGCCATTTATTTGTGCAGCCAGAAACCAGGAGTGGTTCCTTATCCATCTCTTTTCCTCACAGCCTGTGTAGAATCCATCAGGGAAGAATATTAGTGTTCTACAACAAAATATGTGTCAAAGTTCTGCTGTCCTTCTTTTTCCAACTACAATCGCCCTAGTCCATACCACCAGCATCTCTCGCCTGGAAAACATTGGTGGCTTCCCCATTGGTCTCTCTTTCTTCTTCTTACTTCCTTCCCATCAATCCATTCTCCACCAATTTTTAAATTGTGGTCACGTCCACATAACATAAAATTTTACCATATTAACCATTTTTAAATGCACAGTTCAATAGCAATTGGTAAATGTACATTGTCGTACAACCACCCTCCAGAACCTTTGACTTTGCAAGCCTAAAACTCCATACCCATTAAGCAATAACTCCCCATTCCCCTCTGCCCTCAAGTCCTGGTATCCATCATTCTACTTTCTGTTTCTATGATTTTGACTACTCTAGATACCTCATATAAGTGGAATCATATAGTATTTGTCTTTTTATTACTAGTTTATTTCACTTAGAGCAATGTCCTCAAGGTTCATCCATATTGAAGCAGGTGTCAGGATTTCCTTCCTTTTAAAGACTGAATAATATTCTGTTGTGTATCTATCCATTTTGTTTATTTATTTGTTCATTGATGGACAACACTCGGGTTGCTTACACCTTTTGGCTATTGTGAATAATACTGCTATGAACAGGTATGTATTTTTTTATTGCAAACATGATATACTTCCCTCTTCTTAAAAATCTTTAGTGGCCTTCATGTATACTGAGAATAAAATAGAAATTCCTATTTTCTATTTCTGTTTCTAAAGCCTATTTTTATTTCTAAAATCCCTGACTTATCTGGCCTGTGATCTCATCTGGTGCCACTGTGCCCCTCACTTAGGATGTTCTGGCCACGAGCCCTCCCTTTGGGGCCACAATCCTGGTCCTCATGCCCCTTGCTTCTTCTGCCTGGAGAGCTCTGGTCCCTTTTCTTTGAAGTCAAGCTTCTTCTCACCCTTCAGGTCTCAGCTTCTATATCTGGACCACCATCATCTTACTCCTGGACTGCAGCAATTGGCTTCTCACCCTCTCAAGACACTTCCCCTGACCACTCTTCCTAAGTAGACCTCCCATTCTTCTTCATCACTGTGCTCTGTTTCCTTGCCAGATTTCTAGCAATAAATGTGTCTGTTTGCTTATTTTATGTCTTCTCAACTTTATCATAAGCTCACTGGAGGCTGAAAACCACATCTGTTTTAATCACCACTGTATACTCAGCAAGTTACCAGGAGCCTTGCATTTACACGATATTGAAAACATCGTTGTTGAATAAATCAATAATATTAGCTTCACTTTACAGATGAAGAAATTGAATCAGAAAAAGTTAATGACTTATCCAAGTTGGAATATGAACTACTGAGCAGAAACTTGAACCGAGTGTTCTTATCCCAAAGTCCACACTCTTTTCACAACACAGCACTCCCTCTCTCAGCTGAAGCTAGATGCATTTTATTAATCAGAAGACTGAATATTTTATTCCTTCCTTCAATCAACATCATAACAATACTTTCAGGCTTACGACATGCCAGGAACTGGGCTAGACGCTGGATATACAAATTGAACAAGGTAGTTTCTGGCCCCAAAGCTTGTCTTTTAGTTTTTCAACCTCAGTACTGTTGATATTTGGGGTAGATCATTCTCGCGGGGATTCCTGTGCGGTGCAGGATTTTTAACAGTGTCTCTGGCCTCTGTCCACTAGATGGCAGCAGTGCTCGCCGCCACTGCTGCGTCAACAGTAGTGTCAACCAAGTGCGTCTCCAGACATCGCCAAATGTCCTCTGTAGCGAGGTGTGGTGTTTTAGGGGGTCAAAATCACCCTCAGTGGAGAACCACTGATTTAGTGGAACAGTCCCTAGTGAGTCAAAGATTTCACTACGGTGGCCAAGTACCACGGATGAGAAAAGCCTAAGGTGTTCTAGGGGGCGCAGTGAATGGGTGTCCAAGGGATCTCACTACACTGACCACCCAGGCGTGCTGGTAAGTGAGCCTTGGGGCTGATGCTTGGGCCAAGTTAGGACAAACACAAGAGTCGTTCAGATGAAAGAAGCGATGGGGGTTTTCCCAGGCAGAGTTCACAGCACGTGCAAAGTGCTAAACGTCAGGGAACTGCACGGAGCTGAATTTGGCTCTGGAGCTCCCTGGGTGCTGAGACCCAAGGCAGAAGCCCAGGACAGAATAACCTTGACTCTACTTTCCGGTCCCCAGTCCATCTATTTGCACTTTCTGCAATTCACGTTTGGAATTGTTCGTCTGCACTTAACAAATCGGAACCGTGGCTTTCCAAGGAAATCTGATATCAGCTCCACAGAAGGCTTTTCTTGCAAGATCTGCAGTACTGTCCTAGAACAAGGCCTGAATTATGCACTGGAAATCCATGCGGAGAAGGGCAGAAATGGGTTTTGAGTTTCAGGGGTGAACTTTGCCTTGCGTTTACCTATCCTTTGGGGTCTTGGATTTCAGGCGACACAATTAAGAAGTAAGCTGATCATCCCCTTTGCTGGAGGAAGAATTCCATAAGCCTCTTAGAGGCAATGGCTGCGAATAATTCAGAGCCGAGGCTTCTGACTTGTGCCCAACGATGCACCCGAATTTCTAACGCCGTCTAAACTGTCATCTGTGACCAATGGGGTTTTAAGTGAACATGGCAAAAGCAATTTAGTTGGTTAGAGGTTGCAGGGAAGCATTTAAATGCCAAAACAAGCAAATCCTAAATTCCAGCACTGTTAGAACTCAGAGAGTCTTCTTACTGTCTTTCTAATATTCAATAATTATATTGAAATTTGAAGTTAGGACAAAGCAGCTGCTATTAATTTTGTCTTGCTTAGTTTATCCAGAATTAAGCTCCTCATACACTTATCTCCTACGGAGGTGGATTGCAATGACAATGTGGACTGTTTTGAGACTGGCATTTAGAAGTACTGTAAAATAATATATAAATCCCCAAAACTCATCCTGTTCATGTAAGAAAAAGAACAAAAGCTTTTTTTGTGTGGCCAAGGAAATTGTATCCATCCTTTTCACACAGGTCCTACTGCTTCTGTGGGAAGAGGATTAGTTACGGAGATAATGATGACAGCCAGCATTTATCGAGTGCTTCCTGCATCCCAGGCAGCCGGCCAAGCTCTTGGCATGCATTGCCTCATGTAACCCTTACACATCCATGCGAAGTGAGGCTTATGGAAGCTGGGGACCGGAGGGTATAAGTGATATGTCCTAAGTCACATGCTTTGTCAGACGTTTTCACCCAGGCTGGTTTTGCCCCAAAGCCCATGATCTTAGCCACCATGCTGCACATCCAGGTGTGCTGAGCAGAGGAATGTGCCGAGTTCAAAGATAACCAGGCAGAGTCCCCGCGCAGCTAGGACGACCGAATGCAATGGGGCGGGCAGACGTGGACATGTGCAGTCTCCACGCAGTGTGGAGCAGGCAGGCCTCGGTGTGTGCTCAGTTGAGTTCCTGCTTCATCCACTGCTTTTAGCCCAGGGACCCTGATGTAGTCTGTCCTGTTAGCCATTCATTTAGTACCAGTCAGGAAAGCAGTTCCAAAAATTTTTACTTTGATTCAGGGAAGATGGAGCTGGCTGCATATTAGTTTCTTTAACTCTACCCTGGGCTGGTGATTACTGGAGTTCCTCAACTGAACTGCTAGAACAGTGCTGGGTGAGAGAGAACAGGTCTAGAAGGAGCCAGGACTTATAAGTGCCCTCTGCTCATTCATATAAGCATTCATTTAGTCAATCATTTGCTCATTTGTTATTTCAAACATTTCTTAGTGCCTGCTGTATGCCAGACTGTAGGCAGTAAACGTTACATATATTATCATGTGTAATACTCCCCAAACCTCCATGAAGCAGATATTGTTAGGCCGCCTTAACAGATGAGGAGCTGGTGTTCAGAGAGCACAGGCTGACTGCTTGGCAGGAGTGTCCATGCCCTGTCTCTGCAGCGCCGACCCCATGACCCACACACTGCACCAAGCTGCAAAGACGCCAGCAGTTTCTGGTGGAAGCACATGGCTGTCCTAACTAGAGACACTCTTCGAGACAAACATTATCTCAAACCCATGCAACGCTGATTCAACCAGCCATATTCTTTCACGCGCTTATTTATTCCACAAGTATACGAGTGCATAAGTGTTGGTTGTGTGCCAAGCCCTGTGTGGGGTAGTGGAGAGGAGACTGCTGCGTTGATGTGGGAAAACCTGCAGTGTGGCTCTCTTGGAAAGTACCATACAAAGAGGACTTTATTCCTTATGCTCATTATGGCCAGGGGGCAAAGGTTGAGAAATAGAGGGACAAAATTAATATTTACAGCGCACCTGCTGTGTGTCAAGCCTGTGCCACGTCCTTGACAAACATCATCTCACAGCAACCAGGTGAAGCAGGGAATGTGTATCCTCGTTTCGCAGATGAGGCACTGAGGCTTGAAGCGTCAGAGATTTGCCCTAGGTCTGCCAGATGGGAAGGGCGGACCTGGGCTTAAGTCAAGGTGCAACTGGCTTTTTGTACCAGGGCAACTTTATGTTGGAGCTATTAACTGGGTTTTGTGCCAGGAACCCTTCTGGCAGTATTGTGAGGCCCATGGACCCCTTCTCCCAATAATAAGTAAACCTGTAAATAAAAAGGAATATATAGTTACAAAAGAAACTGATTATTTGAAAAAGTTATCAAAACATTTAAAAATCTGAGATGTAGTCATGTATGTGCTTGCTTGTGATGAGCTTAATGACAAGACATAGTGGCAGGTGGAACGCAGCCACAATCTTGAAGCAGTGATGATCATAAACAGTACCTTCGATAACAAGATATAAAATTATATGTGATTTCTACCGTGGAAAGGCACGGGCATTGGGGGTATTACGGGGCTTTGTTCTGCACATTAATAATTGAAAAAGATGCTACATTTTAGTTAGAAGTTAGTAAACTAAAGTTATATTTTTCTCCCGTCCAAGTTCACAGACCTCCGAATTCTAACTGTGGGTGTCTGTCTGTGCACAGCAGGTTAAGGATTCCTGCTTTATGTCATTTATGTTGTTCAATTCTGTTCAAGAAACTTTTTTTTTTTTTTTTTTTTTTTTGAGACAGAGTCTCACTCTGTTGCCCGGGCTAGAGTGCCTTGGCATCTGCCTAGCTCACAGCAACCTCAAACTCCTGGGCTCAAGCGATCCTCCTGCCTCAGCCTCCCAAGTAGCTGGGGCTACAGGCATGCACCACCATGCCCAGCTAATTTTTCGCTATATATTTTTAGCTGTTCATATAATTTCTTTCTATTTTTAGTAGAGACGGGGTCTCGCTCTTGCTCAGGCTGGTCTCGAACTCCTGAGCTCAAACAATCCACCCACCTCGGCCTCCCAGAGTGCTAGGATTACAGGCGTGAGCCACTGAGCCCGGCCTTCAAGGAACATTTGCTAAGGATTTGTCTGTGTAAAGTCACTAGCTGGGCACCGTGGATGGTAGGAAGGAAAGACAGGAAGTTATAGGTGCGGAGTACGGGCGTGGGGAAGGACGACTCTGCAACGTACTGCAATGATCCAGGCATTTCATATCCCGAGTCTCACGTGAGCTCCACTTAAGCACACGAGGAAACTGAAGTTCAGGGATGTTAAGAAACTTGCCAAAGGTATAATATTAATAGCTAGTAAGTTTTTGAGCCCCCTTAACAGGACTTGAGCCACACCCTGCCCAATTCCACTGCTTAATGAGACTCTTCAGCAGAGGAGGGCATGGTTCCCATGCTTCCTTGGAGGAGAATGTGTGAGTCTTTATGGAGGGACGGGGAATTGTAAGAGCCTGCACTGAAGGAGGAAAATTGTTCACTTTTGCTTATTTTGTAGCCAAAAGCTGGGTCTCTTGGATCGGGTTCGCCTTTCTAATCCTCGTGGTAGCAATACTAAAGGAAAGCTATTTACCCCTCTGAATGTAGATGCCATAGAAGAAAGTCCTTCTAAAGAACCAAAGCCTGTTGGCTTAAACAATAAAGAGCGTTTCCGCACCGCCTTCCGCATGAAAGCCTACGCTTTCTGGCAGAGCTCTGAAGGTAATGCCTTTCCTCTCCCCGACTCTGTCTCCTCCTCTCCTCCCTCCCACTCCTCTCCTGTCTCCACTGAAGAACTCTCATGTCCATAACTCTCCCCTCCCTCCCGAACCACCGTCTTGCTTCCCCTCATCCAAGTCCTTTGGGCTGGAGGAGTCTGATACATTCCCAGGAGCCATGGAGCACGAGGCTCCCAAGTTAGCCAGTGTCCTGGGCCACGGTCCCCACCACTGTCAGCACAGATCCTGTCCAGGGAGCCTCGGGGTATGTCACCATGGTTTCCAGGGATGGCCGTGATGAGTGAATTGTCACAGAGGTCAACGTGAAGGATGGGGAGGGTCCAAGCACAAAGTGAACCGGAGACAGGACCTCAGTGCCCCCAGGGGTGGGAAGAGGTATCAGAAAATCACCTTGTGGGGCCTGTAGGAGAAACGGCCTCATGTGCCTCTTTTACTTATGCAAAGAGAGACAAGCAGGAAAGCCTGTGTCTTCAGTGTCTGAGCTCCGCCAGGCCCTGCGCCCCACCAAGCACTCAGTCTTATCCAAGACCTCTGAGGTGTGCACAGCTCAGAAAGCGACCTCCCCAAGGTCACCAGGATAGAAACTGGCAGAGCAGGAATCCCAACTGCAGGCATGTGCCCTCTGCCCACTCCCAGGGGCCACTCTGGGACGGTGGAACTCACTTTGCCTCCCTTCTAGCCTCTCCCTACCCCCACCAGTCTTGAGCGGAACACGCCTCTGACTCAGACTTCTGGGGGAGAGAATGGGCTGCTCAGAAAGGCTGAATGCCGTCACAACTGGAGAATATCGCATGGTTTCACAAAGTGGGAGCAAAGGCTCGGGGCTGACTAATCCAGAGGCTTAGAAGGTGCTGACTAAACAGTGAGGTCCCCAAGCCTTTTCGAGGGTGTGTCCGGCCTGATATGTGCATCTCCCTCCCAGATGCCGGGACAGGCGATCCCATGGCGGAAGACAGGGGCTACGGGAATGACTTCCTCATTGAAGACATGATTCCCACCCTGAAGGCCGCCATCCGAGCCGTCAGGTAATGCCCCCTCCTCCCCACCGCGTGTCCCCCCAGACCCCAGCTCAACTCCCACAGGAGCAGCTTGCAAAGTGCTCTTGGGCTTTGGGAAGGGGAGCAGGGAGCCCCTCCAATAACCCTGAGTCGGGTCCCGAGAGGCCGACCATACTCTATGGGGGATGCTGCCTCAAGAAGAATGATGCTGACATTAGAAGTCACTGTGGGTGGCTCTTTCCTGCCCTGTTGTCAACATGCCCCACAGCCCTCCTGGCGGCATTTCCAACTGCTATGCTCTTCTCTTGCTTTAACCACCATTTATGTTAAAGGGTGTCAGGGTGGGGGTGTACTGACATGGGGTTTTCTTCCTTGATAGCCTTCTTACGCAAAATTGTTTTACTTCTGCCTATCTTCATCCCTATAGTTCTTTTTAATTAGCATTCTTAACAAGATAATAAATCATAGATTCTTTGACTATATCAGAAGAGATCATAATCCACACTGGCTACTTCTGTTTTGCTTTGGGATTCTGTAAGAAAATAAAAGTAGTTTCTTTGCTATTTAAAGAAACTTTATCAGAATATGGGCATGTAAGCCCCTTATAAGACTGGCAGTGAATTTTAGAAACTACGTTGAATTCTCCAAATCCTGGTAATGATATTTGCAGCACAATTACCAGTCCAGTAGATCAGGGAAGCACAAGAGTGTTATCACATGTGGATCTCAGCCAAGCCTTTGACCTGGTTTCTCATGATACCACTGTGTACGATGCAGCATAAATACGGTTGATGACAACACAACTGTCTGGATGAATGACCTTATTCAAAGAAACCCACTTAACCAAAGTGTTGACCTGGAGGGATACTCTCTCTCTCTGCTGGGATACTCCAAGGTCTGGTTTCTGCCTTTTCCTTTTTAGCATCTTTATTGATGCCTTAATTCAGGCATTGGCAATATTTTTCTATAAAGGGTCAAATAGTAAATATTTAAGGTGTTTTGGTCCACAGGTCTTTGTTTGGAGCACTCAGCTCTGCCACTGTACTGCAAAAGCAGCAGTAACAGTTGTAGGGACCTGGGAGAGGGAGTTCCCCTTGGCCCTTTGAAGGCTCCCTGAAAAATCAACTTGCAAAAGGCAGATTAATTGGAAAAAGGCACACAAATGTATTTAATGTCAATGCACAGAAGACTTCAGAATGAAGACCCAAAACATGCAGGGGGAAATTGTCCATTTTTATGCTTAGATTCAACAAAGTACAGACAGCCATGTAGAAATATGCTTAGACAAAAAGGGCGTGAGCTAATGCTAGTAGGGAAACCCAGCAAGCCTGTCTGTCTAGGTTCTTCGTGGCCTTTCTGAGCAGCAGCCCTTCCTCCTGGGGGCGGGGCAGGGCCCTCTCTGGAATGGGGGTCTTATGACTGACAGTCAAACAAGGCAGGTCACATACTTTCTTTATGGCCAGTTCTTACACAGAAAGGCAGAGGGAAAGTTAGAGTAGTATTTTTAGGTTTTATGGCTGGCTTTCAAGAAAAAGGGCTCTGGTTTCTATGACCTGCCTTGGGGAAGAGGGATTCTAGTTTCTATGACTACGATGGGGTCGAATGGACCTGGGAGTCAGGAGGGCAGGAAAAGGTCAGAGAAAGACTTTTGCTTCTGAGGCCTTCATTTTGGGGTGTTGGGGTGTTGTTTTCTGAGCCCCAACACAGTACATAAATGAATGGATGTGGCTGAGTTCCAATGAAACTTTACTCAAAAACAGGCAGTGGGCCAGATTTGACCTGTGAACCATGGTCTGCTGCCTTAGATGGAACCACACAAAGGGAAGGTTCTGAATTAACACGAAGTTGAGAAGGAGGGCAAGTCAATTGGATGTGTAGTCAATTTGCCAAAAGAGTGTTTGGAGGCTGGAGCCATGAGCTATGACAAACAAAATGAACTTTGAGTGCACAATAAAAAAGACTTGTGCAATCATGAGATGGAAGGGTCTGGGATGGGCTGTGGCCTCCTGACACTGACCTGTGATTCGGGTTTTAATTGAGGCTGTGCACAGCAGGAGTTGACTTCATGTTGGGGCTCTCAGGGAGCCTTAGCCATCAGGGGTGACTTTACTGGTTCCCAGGAGAGGAACGATAAAGGATGGACCTGAGGGTTTGACCTCACCTACCAGTTGTGGGTGCCCCACTTTACAACGAACCTGAGAAAACTCAGGAAACAGAAACTAGTTTTTCTTTTTTGGGAGCTCACAAGCCAAAGAATTAAAGAGGCTATTGAAGATGAGACACAACAGCTGACACGGATTATAGGCATGGGCCTGGTCACCACACAGCCTGGGTCTGAGGACCAGCTCTGACCTCATGAGCCAGACGGGAAGATGCTGAAGCTCTCTGGATCACAGCTGTGTCGTCTATAAATTGATCTATTACCAGGATAGTTCATAAACATCACACTCAGTGTGTGCATGTAATGGATGCTCTCAATATATGTTAGCTCACATTATGACGACTTTCTTACTATTTGCATGATAAAGGGTGGTAGTCATGACAGACAGGTACTAGCCAGCCTAACTCTATGTGGTTTGAAGGGGCAGAACCAGAACCAAAAGTTGGAAGTTCTCCACAGAAAGGCATTTTCTCTTTGGTTCTCTTCTTCCCCTGCCCCTGGGTTTGCTGGCCTCACATTATAGTTTCCTGCACGCTCCACCCATGACACGCAAATGCTTTTATTTCGCCTTACAGAATTCTGCAATTCCGTCTCTATAAAAAAAAATTCAAGGAGACTTTGAGGCCTTACGACGTGAAGGATGTGATCGAGCAGTATTCCGCAGGGCATCTCGACATGCTTTCCAGGATAAAGTACCTGCAGACGAGGTAAGGCAGTCGCACCTGGGGGCACACACTGCTCTCCTGACTGCTCCGGAACCGAAGTCCTTGAACCTTAGAGTTTACGGTGAAAGCCATCCAGAAATAATCCAAAATGCAGGGGGAGTTTTTTAAGAACAAAAATGTTCCTCGAGCATTGTGGATGTTAAGGCCGGCAAGCAACAGGTCAAACAGGCGGTGGAGAAGCTCCACGACATTGCTGCGGCCAAGGTCGGCACCCTGGTCGGGCCTGAGGCAGAGGGGAAGGTGTGTGTTCAGCTGGATCCAGACTGTGATACTTTCCATGTCGCCAACAAAATCAGGATCATCTAAGTGGATTCCAGCTGGCTAATTATAAATATAGTGTTTTACCATATTAAAAATGTTAATCACATATTATAATAATGAAATGGAAATAGCATCAATGCTCAACTAATAATTGCCACAATTTTTATTTATTTTTATTAAGCTCCTAAGTTCTCTACCTATATGTGTCTAATCCTTTATAACCCCGAAAAGTATTTCATTACAGTGCCATTTTTTCAATGAGGAGACAGAAGCTGAAAGGGCAAAGGACTTACCCCACATTACCCAGCTGGTAGCTAGTAGGTAGCAGAGCTGGGAATCAGACCAGGGCTGACTGGTCACCAAGTCCCTGCTCTGTCTAGACCACAGCACTTCCTTAATTATGAAGTAGTGGTTAAGAAAAAAAGGCACCTGCTCATATTAAAATGTTATACAGCAACCAAATGATATTTAGAAAAAGTATACAATGAGATCTTTTTTAATTATGTGATTTATGAATATTTATATATGATATGATTACTAATAATACACTCAGAAATATGTATATACACTTATACATATGCAAATGTATATATTTATGGCTACTTATATATGTTTATATATTATATGTAATATATGACAGAGTAAATATACTCTAGATCTTGATATGATGTTAACTAATATATATTATGAAATTATTACAAAAACACACACATATGTTTACCCAGAAATATACACGGCATGCACACATTCTCCCATATGGGGGCCTAGAGGAAAGAAATAGGACTTCCCTCAAGAGATTATAGTGGCCATACTGAGATGATGAGTTCACCTGTGACTTGTTTTTTTTCCTACTTTTTAAATTTATCAAATATTTAATAAGTTGTAAAAATATCCTTTAAAAAATTTTAAAACCGAAGTGCAGTATGATATCAAGATTCCCTGAACCACAGTCAGGAAACCAGAGTGCTATTTGCCATTCATTTTCTGATCTGTGTGAGATTTCCAGCTTGTATGAACCCTCTCTGGCCTTAGCTTCCTTGTCTGAGTAATGTTTCCCCACTGGAGAGGCCTGCTGAGTGGGTAGGAACATCCCACTGCCTGGGTTGGAGGTATGGTTATGCGTGACCTTGCATTATCTCTAACTGGGACATCAACTATGACTTCCTAGTATAGTGGCAGGCACGCAGTGTTCGGTGCCTGCTGAACAAATGCATGTGGGAACAAATTCTGAGCCTAACGTGCTGTTATTTATGTCTGAGAGACAGAGCCAGGGAGAATGATGTCTAAGACACCAGATTCCAAAGCTATCAGCCAATCTTAACAAGTATAGAGTGGACCATCACACTGTCATAGTTTTTGCCATTTTTTGGGCAAATACATTTCTAAGAGTTGTAGCTGGAGGTTGACTAATTGCATTTTCCCAGCCATGCCGATCTTGCAGTGGGCCAGAGAGAAAGGAAGGTCAATTTAGCACATGGTGGTGTCTGTGGAGGAGCAGCTGGGTTTCCAGAGAGGAGACAGAGTGGTTGTTTCTGGGTGCACAGCCTTAATAATGGCCCTGGGTCTGTGATGAGCCTTCAAGGCCGCTCCCCACCCAAGCCCTGGAGCACAGTGGGGAACATTTCTCTCGTGTTGATCCTGGCATAGAGTGGGAGCTGGTGCCTCACGCAGCAATGGAAGCTGGGTGCAGGGACTGGTGTGGATCCATCCTTCTAATGGCCAGGGAGGCCCACGGAGCAGCAGCAACGTGCACAGCTGAAAATGGAGCCTAGGATTTGGCTGCAAAAACTCCCTAACTAGATGTTTGGAGGAGGGATAAAAGAGCTGCACACATATGACACTTCCTATAAAAAATAATAAGATGCAGCCCTCAGCCTGTCTCAGTGGTTTGTCTGTCTCCTCTCCCCTGGGATAGAAAGATGTTCTTAGTACCACTAGACAAAAAAAAAAAAAAAAAAAAAAAAAGGATAAGAATATACTGAGGTCATAGGTTCTCTCTCTCTTTATTTCTCTCCACCTCTCTCTCTCTTTTCCTTTTTCTTTTTTTTTTTTTTTTTTTTATTCCAGCTCATTATGGGGGTACAAAAGTTCAGGTTATATATATTGCCCATCCAAGCCCGTATCTGATTCCAGAGGGAATAGAATGATTTGTTTTCCTGCCAAAACAAGGGTCTGTGTAATTTAATCCATTTAATCCCTCTTCTCTTTGTTTCTTTCAGAATAGATATGATTTTCACCCCTGGACCTCCATCTACTCCAAAACATAAGAAGTCTCAGAAGGGGGCGGCATTCACCTACCCATCCCAGCAGTCTCCCAGGTGGGGCCTGTGGATCATCCCCACCCCCAAATCTCAGCGTGGGTCCTTCATGCGGGTGAAGTGGCCACTCCCCTAAGTAAAATGAAGAGAGAGTTTGAAGCTTGTTCCAGTTGGTGGCCATTTGAAAGATTTCTGCACAGAAGACTTCCCGCCCCTCTTCCCAGACCATATGGGTGATAACTTCTTTCTATGGTTTTGAAAATGAAAATAACCACACTGGTTTCCTTGTTATAAAACAAGAGGAGACTCAGACATTTCGTTGGAACGAGAAGAACATGTCATGTTAGCAGAGCCCGCAGCTTCGTCAGTAGGCTGCTTGGTTCTTCCTGCTTAGCCATCCTTGGGTGGACCGATACCCCTGCCAGGACAAGGCCAGAGAAGGCACTCAGATGTCAGGCCCGCATCAACATCGTGACACAGAGCACTTTGTCCCTCAATAGAGCAGCTCTTTTCCCTCCAAAAAACATTATAAATTTTTGATCAGGGTATCCTTTAGAAAGTCTACTACCTGAATTTACGTCTCTTTATTCCCAAATGTCTTCAAGGCATGTAACCTAAATGAGTGAGGGAGTCAGGCTTAAGAAATATTATGCACCTTCCTCTTATAAAAGAAGCAAAAGCAGGAGTGTGGTGAAAAATGGCATCTAATCTTCAGCTTCAGTCCTGGGGATGCCATAGGGAGTGATGGGACCATGAGGACCCATCTAAGGGAAGTAATTGTTGTATTGTTCTGTTATTGCTCATTTTAAGAATGAGAGTCCTCTGTTTCCACATAGTCTAATTTTTCAAAAAAGCAGAATATCCAGATTTTATGTGAAATTCTCCATTTTTGAGATGGCTTACGTGTTTTAAAACCTTGTGCAGGCCAAGGAAAACACTAGTAGGCTGGATTTAGCACGTGGGCCACCAGTTTTTGACATCTACCTTAATTCAAGACTGCTCAGCCAAAGACAGGCCAGGGATTTACCAGGATTCAGTAGCCTGTGAGAGAGAAAAATCACCTATCGAAAAGTGCCTAATATGAAGGTTTTGAGCAATAACTAGGCTCCCTGAAAGTTCTCATCTACATAGAACATGAAAATATTGAAACTAACTGGAATTTAGGCAGATATTAATTGTGCATAGCCAAAGAGTAAATTCAATGCACATCTCAATTCCATTCTCCACCAGTGTTAGCTTTTGTATCATTTTCCAGATTCAGCATTTGTTTTCCATTCTTAACAAAATTGGCCAGATGAAATATTTATACCTACCATACATAATTTCAGAGATTTGACAACCCCTTACCCTCCTGCCGCACACACACACTCACTCAGAATAGAAGTTCTCAAGCAGCAGTCTGAGACTGAAAAACAAAGGAATTCAATTTAAAGGAATTAAACACTCTAGGCACTGTTAGGTGCTTTATTAATTTTAACACAAAGCAAGTGCTCCTTAGTAGTAGCTTACTATTTGGATTCAAATTTTCCTAAAGTGAAGGAAAGCATGAGATACCAGTGTTGAAGGCAGGAAAATTCTGACTTCCTGACTCCCATATATTCACACCTCCAGAGTTGAGTGCTTCTCTTTCAGGCTGCAAAAGCATGAGGATAACAATGATGGCTCCATGGGCCTCAGCCTGTCTAGCTGGAATAACCTTGAAAAGCAAAATAGATGCAATGATCTTATAGAAGTTTTGGCTTTTTCTTAGGAATGAACCATATGTAGCCAGAGCATCCACATCAGAAATTGAAGACCAAAGCATGATGGGGAAGTTTGTAAAAGTTGAAAGACAGGTAGGTCTTCCCTTTCCCTCACCAAAAAGCAAGTATATAAATTTTTTTTCAAATGCCATTTTTATAGGGAGATAAGATACTTGATTAATATTAATACTATCTAACATTCCAAAAAGAATGTGGAAATTAAATCATGGATTTAGCGTTTACTAACTGGATGATCACATGCAAGCTAATTAATTGTTCCAAGCTTCAGTTTTCCTCATCTGTAATATGGGGATTTTAATACTTCATGAAGTTGCTGTAAGTATGAAGTGGTTGATACATGTAAATTGCTCAGAACGTTAGCTGACACACAGTGAACACTCAGCAAATGGTAGCTGCTGTTGTCATGCACTTCGTGGTGGTCCCTTAGGGAATGTTAGTGACTTGTCCTCCTTATTTTTCATTTTGTGTATCTTTGGTCCTCTTTTTCTCAATGTCCAGGTCGGCGGGCGTCCTGTGTGAGGAGGCCTGACTGCAGGAGGGCAGGCTATGGGTGGGGGTCACTCAGGGTGGAAAGAGAAGCTCACTCCCAGCACCCGTGTAGCTTGCTCTTGCTTTCCTAGTTTGCTAGCTCATATTCTAGCACCATCTGCCTAACTTTTCACTAAGTAAATGTCACTGCCAATTTCCTTTAGGATCATGTCAATCCTTTTATTTTATTCAAAACCCGAAATGGGATCCGTGCAGGAGAGGGGAGAGAAAATCTGAATTATTCTTTTTTGGTATATCAAAGGTATCGTTTTTCATTTTTAAAATTTAATTTATGATCTAGGCCGGGCGTGGTGGCTCACGCCTGTAATCCTAGCACTCTGGGAGGCCGACGTGGGCGGATCATTTGAGCTCAGGAGTTCGAGACCAGCCTGAGCAAGAGTGAGACCCCATCTCTACTAAAAATAGAAAGAAATTATATGGACAACTAAAATATATATATACAAAAAATTAGCCGGGCATGGTGGCGCATGCCTGTAGTCCCAGCTACTCGGGAGGCTGAGGCAGTAGGATCGCTTAAGCCCAGGAGTTTGAGGTTGCTGTGAGCTAGACTGACGCCACGGCACTCACTCTAGCCCGGGCAACAGAGTGAGACTCTGTCTCAAAAAAAAAAAAAAAAAAAATTTATGATCTCAGCTCTACTTCATCGGTCTGTGCCTCTGTTCCCTCTCCTGTGGAATAGAGATAATTATAGTATCTGCCTTATAGGGTTTGTGGAAGTTAAATTAGTCAACAAGCAGAATCAGGTACTGCCTGCTCTGTGAGTGTTAGTTACTGTTGAGGCTGGGATGCCGTCCCGGTCATCGCCTATAACTGTGCTCATGTCCCCATCTGTAAAACAGGCTAATATACCTGATGACAATGCTTCCTGGTGAGTTGTAAATTGTCAGAGAAAGAACATACACCTGTGTGCACAAACTCATGAATAAGCACTCACAAAAATTCAGATGAGTTCCCAATTTAGGAAGACAAAAGCAGATACAGCTTCCACTGTCCCTCAAGACCCCTAGGTAGGATCTCCAGTTCTGAGAAGCTCAATTCTTGCTGACCACCGCCATGTATCTTTGGGGCTTACATCACCAAGTGGGAGAAACATGCGCCAACAATCTACGTGCTGCTGTCTAAAGAAATGTTCAGAAATCAGGAACTCCTGCTCCTTGGCCCAGGTGGCATTAGCAAGGCCAGCCCCTCCTCTGGAAGACAAAGAAGGCTTGTAACACTTACGCTCAAGCCATCTCTCTGTTTTCAGCCTTTGCTTCCTGGAAAGCCCTTACCCCGCTTGTTTCTAGATTAGCATTAACACTGTGCACGGCTTACGAGTAGGAGACATGAAATAAATTATTAGCTGCTGTTCTTATTAAGACTTGCAAGAATTCTCTTCCCTTCTGAAAAGTAGATAAAATACTATAATATTTCCTCCCAACCAATAACGAGGACCTCCACCTCCAGAGAAAGCAGTAATTCCAGCTTCTTATATTTTCCAGGTTCAGGACATGGGGAAGAAACTGGACTTTCTCGTGGATATGCACATGCAGCACATGGAACGGCTGCAGGTGCACGTCACGGAGTATTACCCGGCCAAGGAGGCCTCCTCGCCAGCTGAGGGGGAGAAGAAAGAGGACAACAGGTATTCTGATTTGAAAACCATCATCTGCAACTATTCGGAAACAGGCCCCCCGGAACCCCCCTACAGCTTCCACCAGGTGCCCATCGACAAAGTCGGCCCCTATGGGTTTTTTGCACATGATCCTGTGAACCTGCCCCGAGGGGGACCCAGTTCTGGAAAGAGCCCGGGGACTCTTCCTTCCTCGACAGCAACGTATGCAGAAAGGCCCACTGTCCTGCCCATTTTGACTCTTCTGGACTCCCGAGTGAGCTGCCACCCCCAGGCTGAACTGCACGGGCCCTACTCGGACCGAATCTCCCCCAGGCAGAGACGCAGCATCACACGGGACAGCGATACACCTCTGTCCCTCATGTCAGTCAACCATGAGGAGCTGGAGCGGTCTCCAAGTGGCTTCAGCATCTCCCAGGACAGAGACGATTATGCGTTTGGCCCCAGCGGGGGGTCGAGCTGGATGAGGGAGAAGCGGTACCTCGCCGAGGGTGAGACGGACACCGACACGGACCCCTTCACGCCCAGTGGCTCCATGCCTCTGTCGTCCACAGGGGATGGGATTTCTGATTCCATATGGACCCCTCCCAATAAGCCCGTTTAAAAGGGGTCACTGGCTGACTCCTCCTTGTAATGTAGACAGACTTTGTACAGCTCACTCACTCTCACACCAGACGCGTACCAGCGGGGACACCAATGGCTGCATCAGATGCATGCATGTGCGTGGTGGCCCCCACCCAGGCAGAGGCTGTCCACGGCCTTCTTCCTCCCCATGTTGCCACGACGAAGCACTTCCTTTTCAGCATGGTTTGCATGACTTTACACTATATAAATGGTACCGCTAATCTCTTCTAGGATACACATTTATCTGCTGTTCTTACTTTTAATCATGATTGGGCCAGTGCAGGGAGAAATTATTGATGAGCCGTGCTATTTGTTTGGTTGGCTGGTTTGGGTTTTGGTTTGGTAAACAGAGAAAGGAGTTCGAGTTATTTTTAGGATTTGCCCCCTTGTGTAAAACACTCCAGGGATTAATTGTTTTCTAAAATAAGGAAATAATTTTCTTAACAAAACCACATTGTGTATTAATGAGGCTGCCTACTGAGCTCACGTTAGGAAAGGAATGAGATAGTCATCACATCTCCAAAACCAAGAATGTAAACAAATATTTTATTATGGAAAAATTGGCAAAACCATTTAAAAACTCTCAAAAAGATCTCACTTGGTCTGACATTGTTTAGCAGCATGCCTCTGTTTCCTTGGCTGTAAAAGGTGGTGGTAATTTCAAGTGTAGCATTTCTGATGAGTTATGAATTGGCAGGGAAAAATAGGCAAACAGACAGATACACGCTCGTTAAAGTAGTTTCCAATTTATGTAGCCAAGGACAGTGGAATTTGTCAGATGAGGAGCTGAGTTCAGTGCCTTGAAAATGAGGTTCCAACTCACATTCCTCCCCATGACACTTAAGTGCAAAATATCCACCTAATAGAAATTAGAGTCTAGAAGGCATGGAGAAATTACCCAGCCCAAGTACTTCTTTTTAAAAATGAGAAATCCTAGGCTCAGGTAAAGTGATATACTCAGGGTCACTCAGTTGTCCCGTGGAGAGCCAGGAGTCGAAGTCCAGTCTGCTCACTCCCTCCCTGGCCTGGTTTTCTCTCACCACAGCGCTCCACCAATTATGCAATGGAGCCTAGAAACCATACCAAGATACCAGTCCTTTGTGTCATGTGGAAAGCGCTCAGCAGAGTTTATCCAGCAGGAGGGGCGTGTCTGCTTTTAATGCAAAACATGCTCACTTGATGCAATGCATTCGGAATCCAGAAAAATAATGATGCAGGCAAGCGACAATATTTATTGACATGCACGTAGGCAAAATTGCCAGAACCATCCAATGTTACTCCTCCAGATTTTTTTAATGAAAATGCTAAAACCACACCCTGCCATAAGACTAGCTAAAGTGTAAGCAGTCAGCCTAAAGAGCACTGCCCTACTGTATAAGCCCAATATTAAGCACAAGCCACCTTGTGGCCTCTTATGAGATGTTACTACTACACTGAAAAATTTTGATGGGAAAGGTTTCTGTTAGACTTGGGCTGAATTAGCTGAATGACTACACCACAGTATTATTGTCTCACTCTTTTCACACACCTAAGCCCTGGTTGTGAGTGGTTGCCATGGTGATCATGCAGATGATTGAAATGGCCTAAACCAATGTCTACATGCACCTGCCATTGATATTCTCCCTCAAAGTCTTGGCAAGAGCTGTGGTAGCTATGGCAGGTATCTGGTGATGGTTTTATCATTACCTAATGCAGGAGCCTTGCACTATGTTGGAGAGAGGAGCTCCTTCTTCAGAGGTTGGTTCCCCTCAACCCACATGCCAACAGGTACTGTGCAAAAGGCTCAGAATACAGTGATGATGAAAGCCTGGCTCCTGACTTCAGGAACTTACAACCAAAACCTGAAGTTCCTGGCCAAGGGTGAGCATTATGAGTGGGAGAAGGGAGTTTTCCGTGGAGAGACAATGAATGGATGGGTGTGGACCTCGAAATCTGAGGTGAGAAATACGTAAGAGTGATCACACACATCGGACATGAAGCACCTCCCCTTTGGCTTTTCATTTGACCTTCTGGCAATCTGAAGGACAAAGGGCATAGGTCATTTTTTCCTCTTCCCCACTCCCTTCAATACTGCTGAATGAGCCACTGGGGGCTATTACCTAAGAAACCCTATGTCCCTTCCTGGGGTCTTGTTTCTTAATTCTGGTCTCCCTGAAATCATCTTTCATCAGAAATGATTCCTCTACCTACCATCTAACATATGACTATGCTCTTCTGTTTGTATATGACATATTGGAAACCAAAAACAAAACAGAGAATGAATCAAATTCTACACATATGCACCATTTTTTTTCTAACTTATTAATCTCCCAGAACTTACTAACTTTAGAATCTTACAAATAGACCCATTTTCCAGCAACTCAATAGAGTTATAGCTGAAAATATTTACCGTGGATCCAAATTTAGAGCAACTATTTTTTAGGTTCTTTTAATAACCTAGAAAGAGTTGGAACATGTATTATTTTCTAAACCATAGGTGGGCCATCTAGCTTCCCTGCTGGATCATAAAGCCAGGACAGCAGGGGTTAGGTTGTGTTGATCACCAGTATGTCTCCAACATCTAGTAAGTTGTCTTTATCAGTGTGGACACAGACAAAATACATGTTTCATGAATGAATAAATGACAAGAATCTTAAGAGCTGTTTTTTCCCATCTAAGAAAACAAAAAGGAAAAAGAAAAATGATCCTCTGGGATAATTCTGCTTTGATATCTCTCCCCGTTTTTATTAAAAAAAATGTATTCCAGGAAAGCTAACCAAAGCTACTCAAGTTGGTGAGGTTGTCTCGATCAATGGCTCAATCAAGGAAGCAGAAATTCAGGGTCTGGGATTGAACATGAGTTGTGGGAAGAAACAGTGTGTGCTTCCACAAAGATCCTTTTGTCAGACAAAAGAATAGCATGATGGAATAATCCAATGAAATTGGCTAATAACATGGTCCCAGATTATTTAACCTCATCTATGCTAGTAGTTTGGTAACTTGCCCAGGAAATTGCAGTTTTGGCATAAAACCATGAAATAGTGACAACTTAATTCCATTGTAAAAACTAGGAATGATTTTCTCAGGTAAAACTATGACCCCATTATATGTATTTGGTCTCTGTGTCACAACATGACACATGAAAAATTCAAGAGGTCATATTTTAGGAGGATCAAAATTAACAAAATAAATCAACTTTGCAAATGGTAGGTGAAAGGTTATTCTATTGGGCTAAGAAGGAAGTATTTGAGATCAAGTGTGAGTTTTGACTACTAAAGACCAGCACACAAGCAAATGCCAATGTTTAAGAAAAAAAAAATTATTGGAGGAAAAGAAAAACAATTCAATTGAGACAGTTCTATTCAATAACTGTATTTGTTCTTAGAACTGAGAACTTAGACTTATTAGACATGACACTGATATTACAAAGCCCTAGTTTTCTTGAAAACATAACTAGAAAACCCCAAGGTACATAGGTCAAAATGAACTAATGAATCAACAATTATGCATCCTGTGTCTATTTTGTGCAAGGCAGTTCCTAGACACTGTAGTTTGAAAAGAATAATTACTTGTAGAAAAATCTAACATAACAGGATCTACTCATATTTGGTAAAACCATTCTCATAATTCCATGCTACTATAATGAGAGTGTAATAAAGAATAATTCATTTGTTTATCCATTTGACAAGATTTATTAAGCTCCACTGTATGCCAGGAAATTGTGCAATGCACTGGAAATTCAGAGATAAGAAAACCACAGTTTCTGCCATCAAAATGCTAGGAATCTGATGCCCTCAAATATCAGAGGTTCCTTCAAACTGTATCTGATTTTAACCCCGCAGACAACTCTATACAGAAAGGAATGCTTCCTAGCCTGGAAACAATGGAAAAGTGAACATAGAAGAAAGTGAGAGTAAAAATTCTGCATCAAAATAGTCATGATCCCATCAGTCCAGGGAAGGCTGAGTGGGTCAAATGGGGACTTTAACTTTGGGTTCAATTCTTTGAACCCAAACTATGGAAAAAAGGGGTTCTAGGATATCTTGGAGAAACGAGCTTTCTCCTTCTCTCTAAATCTCTATCAAGATCGAGACCAGGCAAGGAGCTGAGTTATTTCCATTCCATCATGTTGCCCAAGAGACTTATGGTACAGACTGTGGCACACCATCTATTGCAAGAAAAAGATGTCCTGCAGATCAAACTGTCCTGAGCAAGGGAAGAAACATCTTCAGTGGCCTAAGAAGTCAACTGCACTTTTGACAGTGCTACCAAACACGCTACAGGATTCCCCCAACTCTTTGCTTCCCCAGAAGATGCCTCATAGCTGGTATTTGATTTTCACAAATATGGTTTCAAGGCATCTAAGATCACAAGATTTTCTTTGCTTTCTGAACCCTGGGCATCCTTAGGAATTTGCTCCGTGTCCTCAATTGTCCTTGAAGGCTTGCTTATTTCAAGATGAACTTCTAAAAAGTCTAGATTCTTTCTTTATATGCAAATCAACCCAATGTTCTTGTGTTACTGATGTTACACCTTTCAAGACTGAGCCAACTGGCCTTTGAACAAGGCAGCAGGTAGCCCCTCACCAATGCCCAGGTTAGCACATGTTAGCAGCCAGGTGATCTGGAGAGCCTTAGAGGTTTTGGAAGCCAGTAATGGTAATGTCAAAGAGATTGGAAGCATACAGAGATGACCTGGAAGAAAATTGAGTTTCGGTACATTCAAAAGTATTTGACTCTTCTGTCCTGTTTTGATTTTCAAATGAGACAATCAATGTATACATAAAGCCCCTAGTACAGTGACTGACACATATCAGGGACTGTTATTTATGTTCTTTTTTTAAAAAAAAGTTTATGTTGATTCCATTGCCTAAGTCTTTGGCGTTAACTTATGAATTCCAAATTTACAGCAGAAAATCTTTTTCAAAAAAAGAGTGGTGGAGATACAATCCAATTAATACATGACAAAACCAGGCGCTTTCACAATTGCTTTTTAAATAAGTACATCTCTACAAATAAAAATGTTTACTTTTTCCCATTGATATAAGGAAGAAAAGGAATGTTGGAATGAAAACAGCAGGAATGTCGGATCCCGGTAGCTGGTCTGTGGCAGTTCCATTGGACATACAGTTCCAGATGTTGCGGCATTCTCTGAAAGAATGATTTATTTGTAGGAGGAAGAGCCAAATAGCAGGAATGATTAAATATGAAAGGACTCATGGTTTCATGAGGAAAGTCAACTGTGTCATGATGATTGTCAGCCAACACCTTAGCAATGAATGGAGGAACTTCCAGAAGAAAGAGTTAAAGCTTACTCAAACCCTCCCCAGGGAAATTTGTTCTTGGTCTTAACAGTCTCAACCTCAGCCTCCCTGCAGGAGAATTATGATTACTATTTGATTTATTATCATAGACATGAGGAGATGCAATTTCATTGATTCTTAGATTCTCAGAGCAACAAGAGACTTTGATCACCCAGAACAACCACCTGTCCTTTTGGATCAGTAGGCAGAAGCTCAGAGTGAAGGGAATCACACCAGGTCTGTCAGTGATTGAGCAAGTGATTGAGTAGCAGAGTAAATCTGGAACCCAGGTCTCCTGACTCCTGGTCCACGTGTTGGAGACAAAAAGATCAAAGTAAAATAGCAAGTGAGAACAAAGCATTGCTGTTGAACCCAGAAAATGAAGAAGAACTTCCTGGCCCATTTGAGAAACTGCTAAGCCAGACATATTTTGGGGCACTTCTTCCCATCTCTGGAGTATGATTGAGGTTCCCATACCTTGAAAGATGATGATGTTCCTTCTCCCAAATTCACGCTGTCTTCAAAAGGCCTAGCAAAATCCCCTGCTGCTGGATGACATTGAGAAGAAAAAGAAGAATGGGGCCGGGCGCGGTGGCTCACGCCTGTAATCCTAGCACTCTGGGAGGCCGAGGCGGGTGGATTGCTCAAGGTCAGGAGTTCGAGGCCAGCCTGAGCAAGAGCGAGACCCCGTCTCTACTAAAATAGAAAAAAATTATATGGACAACTAAAAAAATATATATAGAAAAATTAGCCGGGCATAGTGGCGCATGCCTGTAGTCCCAGCTACTCGGGAGGCTGAGGCAGGAGGATCGCTTGAGCCCAGGAGTTTGAGGTTGCTGTGAGCTAGGCTGACGCCACGGCACTCACTCTAGCCTGGGCAGCAAAGTGAGACTCTGTCTCAAAAAAAAAAAAAAAGAAAAAGAAAAAGAATGACCCAGTGGCCACGCAAGCCCTCCTGCCCTCCACTCCTCTGACCCGTCCTACTCCGTTTCCGCCTTGCCCTGCCATGCTTGGACTGGTGCGCCTTCTTGGCCCATCGCTTGGACTCATTCAGCTCCAGAGTCATGCCTCAAATTTATCCTCATCTATAGAACAACTAAGAGGATTTCTTTTAAAAACTCTCTAAACTAGGATGTGATTTCTTTGGGGATCTATATGACCCCAAATTTACCAAAAGTGTCCCTTTGTGCTGGGATCTCTGGGTCTCACCTGAGCACAGCCCGGTTCCTCTTGCTTTGTCCCAGAGAATCCTCACATGGCCAGGTCATAACTGGGTACTCTTTCGGGGACTTCACCAAAAGCTACAGAGAAGCAAAAGGACTCAGTTTAAGACATCTTATGTTTGTGTAACTAGGAAATTATTTTAGGAAGTAAACAGGTTTCTGTTGGCTGAAATGAAGATCTCCATAGGTGGTTTCTACTTATGTTGTGCTTGGGATAGATTTACCAGAATTTTCCAGGACTTCCCAGCATTCCTTATTCAACCCAGTGACAGGATGTTCAGTTCTCCTGAGTCAGGCTGAACTGAAAAGTCCTAAGAGACAGTCAGAAAAAAGGGTGGCCAAGTTCTTGGACAGCAATAGTTGACCCATGAATTGTAAAGACTGTCATTCTACTTAAGTCTCCTTCCTCCAAATAGCATTGTTCTTGGGTTAAAATAAGTTTCAGGGGGAAATTATAATTTTTGACACAGACAGAAATGGGCTGTATGTAAGAATAAACTGAGAATGGCTTACAATTAAGCAGTTAAAAGCCTAGCTCAGTGCTTAGCAATGTGTTTGGAATTCCTCTTAGACTTGTCAAATGGACTACCATTTAATACCTAAGGATAATAAAAAATGAGAGCATGTTTTTTTTCAATGTTCCATTCTCTTCCTCTGTCCACAAAACTAAAGTCAGGGAAGGGAAGAGAAACTTACACTGAGCTCTCTTTATGAGTTGCACGTGACATGATAGCTCTCTTGACTTCATGCAATCCTCATTGCAACCCCATGAGGGAGATGTTAATGTCTCCATCTTATAGATGATGACACTGAAGCCATGAGGGAAAAAACCTTGTCGAAGGTCATACATCATAAGAGGTAGAGCCATGATTTTAGCCAAAGCCCATGTATCTGCAAAGCTCATTCCCTCTCCACCCCCACCCGAGTCTCCCAGGTCAACGGAAATGCTCCCCAATCACACCCCAAGGTTTGCCCTTCCGTGTCCACTCAGTTTTGTAGGAAAATGATCACAGACCCACCAGTTCCCGGGAGAGAAGAGTAGTGCCTGGGTCAGCGGTTCCGCTTGGCTGTTGGGCAGGTCCTCTGAGCGGTTTCACAATCCAGCTGTCAGTGGAAGAAAATAATGCCACATAAATTATTCACCTGTTCGTGTTGGAGTCCATTAGCTCTCAGAGTTTGGTGTGGCTGCAGATAATCCCACAAGCACCCCTTGTTCTCTGCCCCCAAGGATCTCCTATCATTGTTTTTAACCAAACAAGTTCAAATGTCTCCTCCTCGGCTCTGCTGACTCTGGGCTTTTGTCTCTAGACTGTACTTATATTTCAGGGCTTTGAAATCCTGCAGAAACAGGTGAGTCTTTAAAAACATGCTCTGGGAGGCCGAAAGTTCAGCACAGTTGTGTCTCTCTTTCTTGATATTAAAAGATCAGGGTTCCCCACGGACGCCAACCTGATCAAGTAATCGTGCCCCTTTTTACACCTCTGAATACTTTTCCAAGTGAGAGGAGGGCAGATCCACCCTCCAAGTTTCCGCCGAGGGTTCCGAGTTCCAAGATTGGGGCAGCCACTTTGTCAAGCGTCAGATATTTTGCTGTTGGAGAGGTAAAGTCGGCTCTGTCCCATCCAGAAAAATCACCTTAGAAAGATGGGTGGACATCATCAAATTTGTCAATTCTTTCTCGTCTTAAAGAAAAAAGTGACCACTACCTTGCTTCAGATGGGATGTGGCTTTTTTTTTTTTTTATTTTCTAATGTAGGAATGATGGAAAACACCAATCATTGAAGAACAAATTGAGGTTTCCAGTGACGTGAATTCATTGTATTTGATTTTGGGTTGTATTTTCTTTAACCCCTTTTACGGCATAGAACTCTGGTGCCTTGCTCCCTGGATTTGTCTCCGTGTGACGAGTAGGCTTTCTTGACATCTGGCTTACAGGGGAACACAACTCTTCCACAAGTGGCCTTTAGTGCTCTTTATAATATGATTTCCTGTACTTTTTAAACTGTATGTGTAATTTATATTCTGGCTCTGTCCGATATTTGAACAACTTTAATAGGTTGATTTCCATATATATTATGCAAACGATTCTTACCTGATTTTTTTATGTTCTATCTTAAAACAAATAAATACTGCACCACTTATTAATAAATAGACATTTCAATGGTTATGTGGAGAAATGTTATTTGCTTTAAAACAGCTCCTATGATATGGTATTGTTTATGATAAATAACACTGGCTGCTGCAATGGAAACCCTCTAAATATCAATGGCCTAACACAACAAAGATTTATCTCTTGATCAGATCAAATCACAGGCCAGTGTGGATTGTCTGAGTTCCCAGAGTGATGTGGGGATTTGGACTATTTCCATTGTGGGCTCTAAAGTGCTCAGGTCCTCCACTTCCAGCCACAGAGCCAGGAGGGAAGAATGTAGAAAAGCCATACCCACTTCTGCCTGTCTTGGACTCAAAGGGACCTGTCTCCTCCACTCATGTTCTCGGTGTGCAAACTTAGTCACGTGGTACTGATCAACCTGCAAGGGCAGCTGGGAAACGTAGTCTTCATGAATGCCAGCACAAAGAAACATGGGTTGAACATACGGCTTTATTCACCACAGGAATGTTATGATTGATCCTATAGATTTCCTTGTTAGTACTGAATGATGACAAGATCTAGCACAGGTGTAGTTGTTGCCCAGAGAATAAAATGAGAAAATCAGAAAGTTCTGCTGGGAATCACTAGAGTTACAAATACATAGGTGGCAGCAATTTAATTGCACCAAATGTTAGCAAGTGTTATCTCCCCATTAGTGTCATACACTTCAAATGCATCAAACAAGAACGAATCCTGAATATTTTTCTATTATGAATTGGACCATTAATGGACATGCAGCTCCCAGACACACCAAAATTTTATTTTAAATTTAAATTTTTGTTTGCTTATTTTAGAGATAGGGTCATTCTCTGTCACCCAGGCTGGAGTGCAGTGGTGTGATCATAGCTCACTGCAGCCTCAAACTCCTGTGCTCAAGAGCTCCTTCTGCCTCAACCTCCTGAGTAGCCGGGGACTACATGCACATGCTACCAAGCCTGGAAAATGTTTTTTTAAATATTTTTGTAGAGACAGGGGTCTCGTGATGTTGCCCAGGCTGCCAGCTTTTTAATAATGCTATATCTCGATAATGTAGTTTCTTTTGCCAGTGAAACACTCACTTGCAAGACTTTGCTAAGACATCACTTCCTCAGCGAAGTCTTTCCTGAATCCTTCATCCTCCAGGTAGAAAAAAACATTCTTTCCTTTTTTGCCTTGACTATATCCTATACAGACATCTACCACAGCGTCTCTATTTTCATGATTTTCTCAGTGGTTTCATGTCAATCTTCATCACTCTCCACCATCACCACTATTCTGTAAGTTATTTGAAGGTAACAACTGAGTCTTACTAATCTGTGTCCTCAGAAATTAGCACAGTGCCTGTAAGTGCTAAAGAATGGAAGAGTGGGTGAATGCAGCCACATTATAGTTGCGTTAATTAGCTATTGCTGTGTAACAACATCGCTGCAAACTTAGTAGCTAAAAACAACACAAATTTCATATCTCACAGTTTCTGCAGATCAGGAGTCGGAGTGCAGCTTTGCTGGATCCTTTGCTTTAGGGTCTCACAAAACTCCATCAAGGTGCCCGCTGGAGCTGGAGCTGCGGGGCTCAACTGAGAAGAAACCCCCTGCAAGCTCCCGTTAGGAACACTTAGTCCCTTGGGGGTTGCTGGGCCGAGGACCTCAGTTTCTTCCTGGCTGTTGGGCAGAGGCTGCTCTCAGTTCCTCGTCACATGGGCATTTCCATAGAGCAGTGTGTAACATAGCACTTTGCTTCATCAAAGCAAGGGAAGGGGAGTCTGCCGGCAAGAAATTTTCAATCTTATGTAACATCATCATGGAACTGACACCCCATCACCTTTGCCCTATTTTATTGATTAGAAGCAAGTCACAGATCTTACCTATGCTCAAGGGAAGGGTATTACACAAGGTTTAATTGGGGCCATCTTAGAGCCTGTTTGTTACAGTAGGTAACTAGGAATTTCTCAAAGTCAGCATGGACTTGGTGTTGTCTTTATGGACCAAGGAAGGGAAGATTAGAGCTCAGAAACCTTCCCCCAGCTACAAAGGGTGTTTGCTTCATTTCTGGACCTACCCTTTATGAGCCTCTCCCAAGCTCAATTCTGTTAGACATAAGAATAATAGCTAATATGTACCAAGTACGTACACGTGCTAGACATTTTACTAAGTATTTTTGATGAATTATCTCATTTATCCATCACGATAAGTCTCTGAGTTCAGAGATACTATCATCCCTATTTCGTAGATAGGGACACTGAGGTTTAGAGAATTTTAGTCACTTGTCCCAGGTGACATAGCTAATAAGTGGTAGAGGCAGGATTCAAACTCAGGAAGTCTGACTCCAGAGATTTATTCTTAGCTACTAACTCATTAGAACTTTTTGTTTTGAATGAAAGTCCCTGTTAACTAAGTAGGAGACAAATTTGTCTACATTCATTAAATTCACGGTATTTGCTCACTCAAGTCCCTTCCCTGCATGCTTCTCCAGCAGTTGTACAGGGGGTGGCTGGATCAGTCAGGGTCCAAGTATGAAAAAAAGAGAGCCATACTCACACTAGATAAATTGAGGCCATTTTAATAAAGGGATTACTTACAAAGATTGGATCAGGGTTTAGTTAAATCAGCCTGGAATTGTACAGTCCCCCAGAACTAGTGACAACATGGAGCCTGTAGCACACCTAGGCCCGCAAGGGCCAGAGCCCAGACAGAGCTATATGGAGGGGGCCACCAGAGAGACACTGTGACTTGGGCAATGGACACAGCCACTGGGTGGTGAACCAGCAAGAAGGAAGTGGAGGGAATAAGTACCGTAGCCTCACTCTTTCCCTTCTTCTGATCTGCTAGTACGTCCTGTTGGCTGAACCCAACAGAAGCCGAGGGAGAAGGGAGCCTGTTAAGTAGTCCCAGGCTGGTCTTTGAGAAACAGAGATGTCTTCAGGATAAATCATGGCATGAGTGAGTGAGGTTGTGAGAGACAAAGTCTGGGAAAGCACAGACCTGGGGAAGATCTGCCTTAAAAGGTATGCAGAGAAAGAGAAAAAAGCAAGAAAAGGCCAAGAAAGAGTGGTCAGTGTGGACGGAAATGAAGAGCAGGTCATGGAATCAGAGTGGGGAGAGAATTTGAGAAGGTGGGCCACCATGTAAGGTCACACCAAGAGCTAAAGGTCATGTAGGATGCAATGGGAAAGAGGCCACTGAATTTATATAAAATAAGTAAATTTGAGGGACTGTTTCATAAGAAAAGAAAAGAGCTGCAGGAAATCCCATGCCCACACATCAGGCTGTCTTAATTTGGGCTTCCACAGAGACAAGGTGCTGGGTGCAAGAAGTTTATTCAGAGAGTGTTCCCAGGAAACTCAACTCCGGAGAATGGAGGGAAAAGCCAATAAAGAGTGAGCTAATCCCTGAGAGCAACTGGGCTCAGTTGCACCGGGAATCCTCTGAGAACCGAGGGAAAATGCTCCAAAGAATAGCAGGAATCTGGGGCATTGATTCACTGCCTCTTGTTTTTTGTTGGTTGAGGCTTGCCCCTGGGACATTCAACCCCCTCCACTGTCAGGTTTCCTGCTGCTGCAGCTGAGAAAGCTGGAGATGCTAAAGCCCTCAGGTAGAGAAACAGAGGGACATGGCCGAGGGAGATGGGGAGCTGTCGACCCGCTGAGAATGGTGCCCTGCAGCTGCAGGTGAACGCAGGAGTGGGCAGAGAGGATGCAGGGCGGGGCGTCAGCAGCACAGGCTCCTAAGCCCACTTGAAAACCAGACATACACAAAAGTAAACCAAAACCCAGCCATGTTGCCATGATTTACTCTGTGAAATAAAGGACAAAGTTGGCCAACACTGGGCAAGCTGCTCTTGATGCCCGTGAACACGATTCATTGTGGAAACAGTGCCTGTAGCCTCTGGGAACCAGGGCAGGCAACTGCTGCTCGTCTGCTAGGTGGACATCACCTTGTGGCAAGGTCCATGTCTATCATCACAAAGGCCTATGGCTAACTCTGCAGTTATAGAAAGAGCACCCATACTGCAACCATATATTCTTCCCCAAACAAAACTTACCCACCCCCCGTCTCAGGCAACTGCATGACTGAGAAAATGACTAAAAATTATATCCCTGAGAAAATCCCTCTCCATCTGCACAAATAGAGCAAAAGCCCATTCAGAGCTTCACATCTCAGATACTCCTGGGAACCAGTTATTGTTCCCAATAATGTCAGCTCCCAGCAATGAGCACGGGCTTCTGGTTGACCTGAGACTCCGTGGTTTCCCCACACAGAAGACGTGTAGGGTGTATCCCCTGAGAAAAGTCCAGTTGTCCCATGTCCTGCCCCTACATCAGATATGAAAACATTCCCCACAGTTTATCTCCTGGTTCTGGGCAGGTCTGCCCCAGGCCAGTGCAGGGCAAGGGGAGGTAGCAGAGGGAATGGGGCCTAAGAGAGGAAATTAGAGATGTCACAGGGGTCTTGTGGGCCATTGTAAGGATATTTGCTTTTACTCTGAGCCCAGACGGAAGTCACTGCAGGGCTTTGAGGAGAGGGTGACAAGATCTGATTTACATTAAAAAGGGTTTCCCCGACTGCTGTGTTGAGAGTACCCTGGAGGAGGCAAGAGCAGAGCAGGGAGATGAGTCAGGAGACATTGCATTGGTGGTCATCAGCCCAGTGAGAGCCACGAGAGGCTTGGGGCAGAGTGAGAGCAGTAGAGGTGGTGAGAAGCGTTTGGAATCTGGATACATTTTAAGAGCAGAGATGACAGAATTTACTGATGGGGTGGATATGACGTATGAAAGAAGAATAAGAATCTAGGATGATTGCAAAGTTTTTTAATTTGAATACCTGGATGAGTGAAGGTACCATTGAGATGGGGTAGAAGATTGGGAAAGAGGCAGGTTTTGCAATAAAAGCATGAACTTGGTTTTCTAGATGTTAAATTTGAAATGTGTATGAGACATTTGGTGGAAATGTCTAGTAGATATTTGAGTGTGGAGTTAAGGAGACTTAACTTCAGGACTGAAGAAATATCTATATCTGTATCTATACCTACATCTCTATTGTCATGCAGTGCAGAAGGATGTGTTGGTCAACAACGGACCACATATGTGATGATGGCTCCATACGAGTATAATGGAGATGAAAAATTCCTATCGCCTGGTGATATTATAGTGTCCTAACGTCATAATGCAATGCATTACTCACATGTTTGTGGTCATGCTGGTGTAAACAAACCTACTGCACTTCCAGTCATATGAAAGTATAGCACATATAATTATATGCAGTATATAATATTTTGTAATGATAATAAACAACTATGTTACTGTTTATGTATTTATTATATGACACTTTTAATCATTATTGGAGAATGTACTTCTTCTACTTATAAAAAAAAAAAGTTGACTGTAAAACAGCCTCAGGCAGGTCCTTCAGGAGGTATTCCAGAAGAAGGAACACATTGTCAGCACGGGAGATTACATCTTCAGGTGTGTTATTGTCCCTGAAGACCTGGGACAGGTCCACCCTGGGACAGGATGTGGAAGTGTAAGACAATGATACTGATGATCCTGACCCTGTGTAGGCCCAGGCTAATGAATGTGTTTGTGTCTTAGTCTTTAACAAAAATGTTTAAAAGTAACTAAAACAAAATTTTAAAAATTTAAAAATAGGAAATAGCTAATAGAATAGGTATATAGAGAAAGAAAATATTTTTGTACAGCTGTATAAATGTGTTTGTTTTACACTAAATGTTATTACAAAAGAGTTAAAAAGTTTTAAAAAATTAATTTTATAAAGTAAAAATGTTACAGTAAGCTAAAGTTAATTTATTACTGAAGAAAGAAAAATATTGTTTTATAAATTTAATGTCACCTAAGTGTACAGTGTTTATAAAGTCTGCAGCAGAGTATAGCAATGTCCTAGGGCTTCACATTCACTCACCACTCACTCACTCACTCACCCAGGGCAGCTTCCAGTCCTGCAAGCTCCATTCATGGTAAGTGCCCTATACAGGTGTACCATTTAAAAAAAATCTTTTATACCATATTTTTACTGTACCTGATCTATGTTTCTGTGTTTAGATACACAAATGCTTACCATTGTGTTACAGTTGCCTACAGCAATTAGTACAGTAACATGCTGTACAGATTTGTAGCCTAGGAGCAGCAGGCTCTACCATGTAGCCTAGGTGTGTAGTAGGCTACACCATCCAAGTTTGTGTAAGCACACTCTACAATGTTCTCATACAATGATGAAATCCCCTAATGATGCAGTTCTCAAAGCATATCCCTGTTGTTAAGAGATGCATGACTCTATCTATTCAACAACTTATAGATAACATTTAAAACCATGAGACAGGATGGGATCCTAAGTGAACAAGTGTGGAGAGAAAAGAGAAGACATCCAAGGACTGAGCCCGCAACTTCAGAGGTCAGGGAGATGAGAAGGAACCATTGGCAGGAGCAACTGCTGAAACAGGAGTGGAACCATCAGAGGGTGTTGCGGGGGGCCCAGCATGGAGCGTGTCTCAAGGGGGAGAGATGGGCTAGTGGCACCACGTGCTGCCGAGGTGCTGCGTGAGAGCGGGTTAGCCTTGTGGAACCCAGGGTGACTTTGACAGGAGCGGCTCTGGAGGGGTGCTGGTGTCAGGCCTGGCTGGAGTGGGCTTGAGAGAGAGGAGCTGGAGAGCAATTGGGGGCAGAAAGTAGCAACAACTCACCTAAGGATTTCATCACAAAAGGAGAGAGAGAAATGGAGGAGGAGCTGTAGGGGAGGGAAGGGAAAGAGGGTTTAGCTTTTGTTTTAATGAGAAAATAATGGCTAATGAGAGTGAGCTTGTGATGGGGGAAATTGTCAATGCAAGAGGCAGAGCAGAGTGAGGGAGAAGAGGTGGCTTTTGCAAGAAGTCCTACCGGCTCACCCTCAGGAGCAGGAACGGGGCAGAATAGATGGGCCCAGCTGCGGAAGGGAGGGTACGTAGGAGTGGAGAGCATGGAAAACTCTTCTGATTGTACTTTCTCATAAATAGGAGCCAGGTCATTAGCAGTGAGCTCGTTTTGGGGAGCAGGTCCTGGAGAAAGGAGAGTGGGTGGGTTGATATAAGGGCACGGGGATTTCTTTTAATCCGGCATGGTAAGACTTGCTGACATAAAAATGACTGTCATGAAGGAAGAAGTTTACTCATGGTTCCCTAGAAACAGGGAGCCCAGCAGGACATGCAGGCCACACAGGAAAGCACCAGGGTCAGCTAGGAGGCAGGAGGCAGAGGAGCAGGGGGAACATGGGCAAGAGCCTTTTTTATGGTTTCTTCAGGAAGGAGCAGGCAAAGCAAGGCAAGCAGGCTTAGGATCAGCTAGTTTGAGTCATTTCAACAGGTTCTGGGGTGTATGGGTTGTCTCTTAGTTGTCTAGTTGGGGTGAATAGAGCAAAGGAATAGTGCCCCAGAATATAAGACGCAGTGAAGGCAGTGGTTGGTTTGCATATGAAAGACATGCCCTTAGGCAGTTGTGCATTGGCTAGGCCAGAGAGGGCTAGTCCCTCCAGAGTCAGCAAGGCCTCAAGATGTCAAAGCATCAAATAGAGAAACTAAAAAGGCATGATGAGTGCATGGGTAGATGGACCCTGGAAATAGGGTGTTTGCAGCAGCAAGAAGGACCCTTGGAAGTTAGAGCTCATGGTTTTCAGGTTAGCTCAGTCAGCAACAGTGTATGTTTTCCCACAGCCAAGATCAGCTACACAGGTGCCAGCAGTAGTGGGCAGGAAGGTGGAATTGAGTGGGACTGGGGTCTGCCAAGGGAAGACAGGGTCACAAAACCTCCTCTAAAACCCTTGAGCCAGTGATATTTCTGAATTTAGAGATTTCCTGATTTTAGAAAGATACTATGATGCATAAACCGTGGCCTACATAGTATACCCACTATGCTCTGGGACAGCTCCGCACAATCAAAATGTAATATTCCTGCAGTAAAGCATATGAATATTCACACTAAGCAGGATAAATAGATGATAAATAGCCTAATGTCAGCTCGGGTCAGGGTTTGCAGTCAAGGGGTTCAGGTAAGATCAAATTGTACTGCCCAATTAAGGACAAAAAAGCGTTTGATTTCAGAGCTTTTTTGATTTCAGAATTCCAGATAATAAGATGTAGATCTTCCAAGGAAGCAAAGAAGAGATGGGAGCCAAGAATGTAGGGTACGAGCCTCTCAGGGGACTGTAGAGTTCCAGCCGGGAGAGAAGAGGAAGGACCAGAGAGGGTGGCGTGATCTAGGGTCTTGGAATGGAGTCCAGGGAGATCAATAGATTATCTCAGGATACTAGAGGTTGCTATAACAATAATGCTTTACATTTGTACAGTGCTTTTAAAGTTCACAGTGAGTTTAATTGCTTTGAGGAACCATTACCTGCATTTGTAAATATGAGGAAAATGAAACTCAGAGAAGTTAAGCAGCTTACCCAAAGCCACACAGTTGTCAGGCTACACAAGTAGGACCAGAGCTGTGGCTTTTTCTCTTGCTGCCTCACCTGGGAGTCTTATTGCTAGCACAAGAGGTATGTTACACAGGAGGCAACCCAAATCTGGAAATGCAGACTCCCTAGGCAGATAATGGTTAGCAGTTATCAAATGCTTGCCACAAACCAGGCTCTTTATGACCATTAAACCTTCATGACAAATCTGTACAGCAGCCACTATGTGTTCTCTATTTTGTAGATGAGAAAAGTAACTTTGAGAAAACTGATAATCTCTGCAAACCGAAATCTCCATGCCTGGAGGGCAGGGACCCTAGTTCACTTATTCAGTCAGTTTTGTGGTCTAAGAAAATCACTTTCATTTCTACAGTGGTATTATGCAATATGGCAGGCACCAGCCATGTGTAGCTACTGAGCATTTGAAATGGGCTAATCCAATGGAGATGTGCTGTAAATGCAAAATACACACCAGCTTTGAAGATTTAGTACCAAAAAGAAGGAAAATATCTCAATAAATTTTAATATTTATTGCATGTTGAAATGAAAATATTTTGGATGTATAGTATTAAATAAAATATATCTTAAAATTAATTTCACCTGTTTCTTTTTTTATTTTTTAAATGTGACTGCTAGAAGATTTAAAATTGCATATGTAGCTTGCATTATATTTCTATCAGACGGCACTGGTGTAGAGAAAGGATTAAAGAGAAGAGAGTTAGGAGCTTTTATTAAAGGCCCAGCTAAATAAGAATTGGTTAATTCATTAATTCCACAAATATTTGTGTCAGGCATTGTGCTAGATCCTGGGACATTGTGGTGAATGAATGTGGCAGACGAGGCCCCTGATCTCATGGGTCTGACATCTTTGGTAGGGAAACATAGAGAAGCACGCCATTAAACAAACACAGTTATTAAGGTCTATGATCATGCACAGGGTAATTACAAGAGCATCCTTTCCTGAGGCACCAAATTGTAGGTGACATCTCCACTGATAACTGAAGAATAGGAAGGAGCCAGTCATTTGCAAAGGCTGGGGAAGAGCATGCCAGTCAGAGGGAACAGCCAGTGCAAAGTTCCTGGGGACGTCACTGGAAGGCCATGAACAAGGGAATAAGTAACATGACCTACAGCTGGAGACTTGTAACTATGTGGGTCCTTGTGGTCACGATAAAGAATTAGGATTTTATACCAGGTACCGAGGAAAGCTATGGGAGGATTTTAAGCAAAGTAGTGACTTGATCTGATTTATGATTTAAAAAGATTTCTCTGACTACAAATTGCATAATTGCATTTGCATAAAATGTCCAGAAAAGACAAATCTATACAGATAGAAAGTAGATTAGTGGTTTCCTTGGGCTTGTGGGGGGGGGGGGGGTTAACTTTAAATGTGCAGCAAGAATCTTATTGGGGTGATAGTTCTAAAACTAGAATGTGGTGATGGTCGTGCAACTTGGTAAATTTACATTGAATTTTACACTTAAAATGAGTAAATTATATGTCATCAAAGTTATTTAAAAACAGATCACTACGGCTGTTATAAAGGCAACTGATTCGGGGAAACAAGGGTGGTGGCAGGACAACAAGTCAGCAGGCAGTTCCAGTAGCCTAGATAAGAAGAGTCTTGAACTTGGGCCCTCGGAGTAGAAAGAATCTGCTTATGCGGGTTTCTCTAGGCCAGGAGTTGGCAAACTTTCCTATAAGGGGTCAGATAGCAGTAAATATTCTAGGCTTTGTGGGCCATACAGCCCACTACTCAGCTCTGCCATTGTAGCCCAAATGCAACCACAGACAATACCTGAATGAATCAGTGTGGAAATGTTCCAATAAAACTTTATTTGTAGACACTGAAATTTGAATTTCATACAATCTTTACATGTCATAAAATATTTTTCTTCTTCAATTTTTTTTCAACCATTTAAAAATACAAAGCCATCTGAACTTGCAGTCCATGTGAAAATGGGCAGCAGGGCCGGGCTTGCCTACCCTGCTCTGGGCATCTGCTAAAAGTGACGACAGCCTCAGCCATTTCTTCAGAAGACTTCCGCTGGCCCGCATGCCAGGTGATGCTTGGCCCACAGACCGTTGCAGCGGGAAGAAGGAAATCATCACCTGGGGACTCCTGTTCTGCTCCTTCAATACACGTAATTACTGTCAGCAAAGTTTTCCCATCCCGCGCTGAATCAGTGCATTGTCATTCCCCTCACTGATTCTATTCAGCTCATCACACAGGCATTTTTCTCCCATGGAGTTGATCTTCTTTCACCACTCTGAGTTTTCAGTAGGATTATTTCATTTTTTTTTCCCCCGGAGGATTTAAAGCAAAGTTATGAAGCCTCTCCCCATCCCCACCCCCTGTATCTTTCACTAAGAACTCATATAAACCCCACGGCTCTAACTGAGCCGGTAATCTCTCTGGCTGTTTAAGTTCTTTGAAGTCATTTATCCTACTCAGGAGACAGGTAAGTCATATACGGTAGATATTAATATTTTAAACCCCCCTTTGTTCCCCCTCCGCTCCAAAGCATGAAGCCAGCTAAGGAATGCATCGGCTACCATCCCCAGCTCCAGGCTCCTGGGTGCTGAACGATACGAGCGAGCAGTTTCTGTCATCCAGTATCTATATTGCGCTTAGCTAAGACTCCATCCCTTGTGATCATTTGATCACAGTCTATTTCTTTCCATTTTTCCTTTTAAGCTATTGATTGGAATCTTAAATGCAGTCATCAGCTGGAAAGATGGCTTGTCCTCTCGTCTGTGATAAAGGAAACATAATCTTAAACTCAAAGAATTGGGACGAGGATGAAAGAATGCCCTAAAAACCAGCTGGCAGCATGGCAGCAGCTAAAACATTGTACCTTCTTAGTCAGTGTTCAGCCAATGAGGGATTTGGGCAGCAAACAGACTGGGGGCCCAGTCCTGGCTCTCTCAGCTGTGTTCCCTCGGCCCACTCACTTGTCTTAGCCTTGGTTTCCTCCAAATACAAAAGAAGGTTAATAGTAACTAATTAGTAGGGTTGTTTCCAGGACCAATAAGTTACGATGTGTAAAACTCCTAGTATATCAGATGGTCAACAAATACTAGATCCTCCATCTCTCTTTCTTAAGCAGATTTTTTTAAAAGGCAGACCCTCACCTTTCCGTGGTATCTCGCAGCTTATGGCGCCAATTGCCTGAGTTTGAAGTCCAGGGCTTCCCCTCCAGTTTAATGACCTTGGTCCAACTATCTAGAATCCCAAACCCCTGGTTGCTCTTCCGGAAGGGGGAACTCATACTTACATGGAAGGCTGCGGAGCGAATCGACTGTAATAATGTCTTAAGAACACCTGTCACTCACTGTGTCTGGCTCAAACCAGGTGACACCTCAGTGTGAGTTTTCACCTCTCCCCGGCATGTTGTCATTATTCGATATCTGATCGGGGCGGGCATCTTTCGGTTGCAAAGCACCGTGGGAAGGGCAGGTTTGCTTGTCAGGCTACCCTAACTTTGGTTGATTTGGGATCCTTGTTAATTGGAGGTAAGACAATGTTTAATTAAGACTCTAGAGGTTTAGTCCTTACCATCCGTGTTCCCAGCTCCAGGACTGTTGCGACCAAACACAGACATATTGTGAATTAATTTCACAAGACTCTTGGGTGGATTCTTAGCTCGTCAGTGGAAACAGCACCCCTCAGCCCTTCTCCCGGGAGTAGGACCGGATTTCCAACCCCTTCTACCCCGCAAGATGCTTTGGAATGATTGGTTCTGTTTGGTTTTACTCTCAGGCCCTTCATTGGCACTCCAGGATGGTATCTTGAGGGCAGGAGAGTAGAACAGGAAAAAAAGAGGGTACGGACTTAAGTGTCTGAGAGACCACGGTTCAAATCCCACTTCTTCCGCTTGGGAACCCTGAGACTGTGGACTGAGGGCTACACCTCAGCTCCCCAGACCTTCCTCCTCTGTAACCAGAATTTCAATGTGTATCTCACAGGGTGCTTGAGAAGGTAAAATAACTGAGATCACCCCCAAAAAAGGACGCTCAATAAACTGTACTATCAGGGAGGAAAAAGCCTGTTTTCTCTACCCTCTTAGGTGTAGTGTCTGGAGCCCTACAAATTGAACTGACAAAAGACAGATTAACAAGAGAAAATGGTTTATTCTTGTGGGGGGGCCTCACAAAAATGAAATGAAAATCCCAAAGGAGCCATCAGACCAGAATGCATGTATATCATTTTAACAAAAGGATGATAAATTTGTGAAGAAGTGACAAGATAAAGGAGAAGGATTTTGAGCTTCTAGAGGGGGTAAATTGTTGGAAGGTAAAATATAAGGGGACACTAATGGGACATAAGGGTTATTTTAGTAAATGTGTTTGTGCAAGCCCATCTCAGTGTTGACTTTCTGTCTTCTGCATGGCCATAAAACTCTCCTGGGAGAGGGGATTTACAGCGATCCTCCTTTCTCAGAAGTGTCTGCACAGAGTCAGGTAAGAGAAGCTCCAAGAAGCCTTCTGTCTGCATCTGGTAACGCAACAGCCTTCCACTCAAAATAATCCATGTGCCACAGTGGCATATTTTGGGGTGGTATATTCTGATTTCCCTTCAGTATATTATTATTGTTGTCTTATCACTACATGACTTACTTTTCTGCAAATGTCACTAAGAAACAACAATTCATTAATAATTATCTAAGAGTGGCCATGGGAAATGCAGTGAAACAATGATAAATTGCTTTTACGGTAAATTATTGGACATCTGATCTCATCTCTGTAAGATATAACTTTGAGGACTGTAACTTAGTCATGTGGAGAACATTGTCTGTCTTGCTCACTATTGGCATCCCAACATCTTTTAAGTAGCAGCGCTTTTATTTCTTTGTTAAACACTTATGTAGCACTTGCTCTGTGCAAGACACTGTCCACTGCAGTTTATAAATGTAACATATTTTTGTCCTCATGACAGTCTGGAGTGAGGAAACTGAGGCACAGAGAGGTTTGGTGACTGCACAGCTAGCACATGGCAGAGCCGGGAGATGAACCCAAGCAGTCCTCTGACTCCAGGGTCTGTGCTTGTAACAACTATGTCATGAGCTCCACTAATATTTTTTGAGTGAGTGAAGGTTAAGTAACTTGACCCAGATCACAGTGGCCAACTCAAGATTCAAACCAAGTCTGTTTGACCTTAAACCCAGGCTCTTCCCTTGCCCTCGGCTGCCCCACAGTACCCCAGGCTTGCAAGGGGGAGCCCAAGGAGGTCAGATGTTCTCAGTTTCACTGTGAGGTGAAGTCCATCCAGTCTGCTTGTGTAAGTTGCAAAGTTTTCTTTAGTAAAACTCTCCAACTCTCCAAACTAGGGTTGTCTCAAATATTACATGAGATATATTAAAATATCATTCATTGGTATCTCAAATTCAAATTTAACTGGGTGTACTGTGTTTTTACTTGCTAAATTTGGCAACCTTAATCCAAACACATAGTTGACTTGGTCAATAGCAAAGAATTAAAAAAACAGAAAGAAAAATGCATTTTTCTCCAAGCATAAAATCAATAGAAATTGTCTTAAAGTAATAAATACTAGCATGCTTACTCTTAGCAAATAGAAAAGAGTAGTTAACATAATGGAATAAGAGTCCAAAAATGTAGCTATTCTATAGGTACAAATAATTGTTTTTCTACTATAAATTTTTGTTTGTTCATTCCTTATGCTTCTGGTATGATGCTGAACCCTGGAACAGACACAAAAGAGGAAGCCGAGGAGGAGGAAAGAAAAAAAGATAACAGAATGAGAAAGAAATAAGATTCCTAAGTATCTACCATATTCCAGAGATTGCAGTAGGCATTGTATTTCATGACCTCATTTAATCTTCACAAAATACCTTCAAAGTGGCTATGATTCTGTCCATTCTGTACACAAGGCTCAGAAAGGTGAGGAAATGTTCCCACAGCAGTTGAGGTGTGGAGGAAAGAATCCTTACTTAGTTCTCCATATTGCTGGCCCACCCCACTTCCAGTACCATTTTTCTGGACAGAATGCTAAATCCTGGGTTTGCCAGGCTTTCTCTCCCTCTCTCCTTCCTGCATCTCTCCATCTCTCTCTCTCTCTCTCTCTCTCTCTCTCATCCCCTTTGTAAACCTCTCTCTGGAGAACTTAGCACAGTTGGCCTTGAGTGTGAATTAGCCGGGCATGTGCTGTCTCCTCTGTGTTACTAAACATCTTGAGGGAAGGGGCAGTAGTAGCTCTGTCTATGTCCTTATATCTCCAGGCTGAGCTTGATGCCTGGTGGGTATTCTGAGCACTACTACGTGCCAGAAACTGGATTAAATGCTTTGGATTCATTATCTTAAATCCTCACAAAGACCCTGAGAGCTAGGTTCTCTTAACTCCATTTTGCAGATGAGGAAAATTGAGATTCAGAGAGTAAACAGATTGATGAGAATAAGAAAACTCCAAGAAAGCCCCCAGCCTCTTGCTCCCTTGTAAGGCCTGTCTCAATCCAAGGTGGCGTCTAGAACCAACACCAGCCAGGTATCTACCAGTAATTAAAAAGCAATTTAAATGTTCGCTGGGATCTCTCAAAACAAAATGCCACAGGGGATTCCCATTCCTAATGGATAGCAGAACATCTCAACATGCGATATACCATGAAGATGCTCAGTTCCTGAAACATTTCCCCCCACCCCCAGGACACATACTCTTGACTTTCTTCCCTCCCAATTCACCTTCCGGATCTATTCAATCCTCTACCAATGGCAAATTTATGCTCTTTTCAAATCAAGTCTGTGCAGCCTGTATGTTAAATGAGCATTACATTAATACGTACCCGTAGAGATTGTGTAGTTATCAAGGGATGATATGCATCAGACAGCACTCTGTGTGGCATTTGGCACACAGAAAGTGCTCAGTAAATTTTGTCATTATTCTTATTAGTCTCAGCTTCACCGCTGTGACTATCATGGTAACTCTGCATGGCAAATGCCCCAAAGACTGGCTGGCACACGAGGCTGCAGAGAAGGAAAGTGACTCTGAACAGTCACATATACTCCTATAATGATATTATTTTCCTGTTGCTGAGCAGTAGTGGTATATATTTGAAGGGCATTTTCCATCTGGCTGTTTAGCCAGAAAACTCACAGAAGAGACACTAATGCTCCCTGAGTATTCCTGCACCCACCCCCATCTTCCCAGATTTCCTGCCGTCATGCAAGACCATTTGAGTAATTTTCGCATGTGCTGTAAGTAAAAGGGAATATGTTGCTTCCTGCCACAGCACTTTAGAGTCAGTGCGTGACCCTGCAGCTCTGTCCCTCCCATTGCCACAGTGAACCACTGACTAAGGCGGCCACAGTTACCAGACAGAGAACCACATGACGGTTTAGCCTCAATTAATAGGGGCCCCTGACAGACTGTGGAGCAGAGCCATCCCATTGCTGTGAACATGCACTGTGAACAAAAAGTCAACTTTTGTTGTTGAATTAAGTCAACAAAATGGTGGAGTTAATCTATTACCTCGGCATCCTAACCTCTCCTAACTAGTATTATACAAAGCCTTTTTCAGACTGTAGTTCTAATGACTCCCTATGCACTGTCCTCAAAGGACGCTCGGCCTCAATGCGCTTAGTCATCTGGCCAGTTTCCTCCACGTTCTCCCTTGCTTCCTCGCAGGTGGGCCCGAGTTCCGCAGACATGGCTGGCTTCCTGCTACACGGCCCTCCGGTGAGCCTGTGCGTGGGCCTGGTGTGTGTCCTGTCCCTTTGGAACACAGGTGGGTCTGGTCGGAGTTCCAGAAGGGTCTGTTCTATATAAGAAGTTTGAGTATTCACTGTGCTTTAGAGAATCTCAGCAGCCAGCATTTCTGCCCAGAATCCTAAATGAATTTGTTCAAAATGTCAATAATAAATTCCCTATTCCTTGAGTTCCCTTTTCCCTTGACTTTTTCAGTCCCATTTATGCAACTTTTCACCTCCGCTGTTACCACCACTGAGATTCAGAGAGTAAAAAGAGTGATGAGAAAAAGAGAGCTCCAAGAAAGCCCCAGCCCACCCTCTTGCTCCCTTTTAAGACCTGTCTCTGTCCAAGGTGGCATCTAGAAGAAACATCAGCCAGAAACACCCTTGTCTACGCCACCATTTTCCTTTTCCTGGACCACGGAGGGAGCTTTCTAAGTCAGCTGCTCCTCTTGTCTCCCCTTGCTTTGTGCTCCACTCAGCAGCCTGAGTGATCTTTTCCTAAATCTCACTATGTCACCTTCCAAGTTCCTGCCTCATGTTTCTCCCCTGCCCCAAATTATTCACTGACTTCCTCCTTCTCTGTGTGTAGTGTCCCCAGTCCTTCACGGGCTCTGCAGGACCCTGCCTGCCTCCCCATCTCCAGTCTCTACAAACCTCCGCCTCCTTCATTCTTTATACTCTATCCCTGTTGGCTGCCTTTCAATTCTTTAAAGTAATACTCAAGCCCACCTCAGATCTGGGTATGTGCTGTTTTCTATACATCAAATACCCCTCAGCCAGTTAAATCCTACTCAAATACCATTCATCCATCAGGTCTAAGCTCAATGTCTCCTCCCAGGGAAGGCTTCCAGATTCCTTCCCATACACACTCCACAGTTCCCTTCAGAGTATTCAACATTGTTTATGATGATATCCTTGCGTGCATTTCCTTCATGTCTGCCTTCCAAACACACACAATGCCCAGCAAATTCTAGGTGCTCAATAACATTATCAATCATTCGTATTATTTTAGTTGGTCAATAAATATTTGATGATTAAATGAATGAACAAACTAGATGTGCGATTTTAAGCGAGTCATTTCACAATCCCAGGTCATAGTTTTCTCATCTATAAAATAGGTATTTTGGATTAAGTTTTCTCTGATGTTATGTCTGGGTTATAATTTCTCTGATGAAATCTGTTTTGCTTCAGTGTCTGGCATTAAAGGAGAAGCCAGGAAAGAAAAGGGAATGGCCTTCCTACCTACAACAGGTAAATGTGCAGGCGCTCCTCCCTGGTTCGCCCTGCTCTTGGGCAAATTCCTTGGCTTCCCTGAGCCTTACTTTCTCTGGCCATAAATGGAGATTGTGTCTATATCTAATGCTCTAACAGTCATTGTAATAGTTCCTGTGAGCTGCTTATTACTTTACGGTTCATTGAATATTTGGGTTCTCACGATCTTATTAAGTCCACAAAGACTGTGACATTCTATTGTAGACAGAAGATTTTACAATGGGAAGTATTGTTATTTGTCATCATCACCTTTATAATAATTTCTTCTTTCTTTGCCTTTTCTTTTTTAATGGTATGAAATTGGTTGTGCAGTGAGATGATGGATACATTGCAACATAAAGGACAAGAGGAGTCAGGGACGAGGTTTCTGTTCCTAAATTTTTGGTAAAAGAGCAGGATAATTTATGTGGTATGCTTTTGGTTTAGGAGGGATGGGGTTACTCTTTATTTTTTAAATTTTATTTATGTTTAATTAGTACATTCACATGGTTCAAATAGCAAAAGATAAAAAAGTTATTAATGGATGAATGATAAGGAAAATGTGGTATATATATTATATATATTTATACACACACACACACAATGCAATATTATCCAGTGCATAAAGTTAAAATGCTACTCCAGCAAACTGCTTCCCTTTCCCTGAGGATGCCAATTGTATCAGTTCATTGTGCATAAGTAGGATAATTTTCCATAAATATTTTCATCATCTGAGTCTCCAATCTTCTCCTCTTTAAATGGGAACAACAATTTCTGCTCCACAGTTAATCATAAGTGATAAAAGGTGATAAAATACTAAGCATGAAGAAGTACAAAAAGTGCCAAGTATCTTCTATTTTAAAGATACAACTATGGTGGTCTTTTAATCCAAAAATACAACCATGGCTTTAATAATCTGTCCAGCAAGTTATCTGAAAAATGCTTCCATATTACATCCTATTCGAAAATCTGTGCTTCAGGGGTATTTAGTTCACACTTCAAATATTGTTATCAAAATCCACCCAAAGATTTGTAATTAGAAGGAAGAGTGGTAGAAATAATTCTTTCCTTGGTGGAATGAGTGGTGTTCAGGAAAGGTGCTTGGTCAGAAAGATGGCACAGGGCCCACCATTCTGGCTGGAAAGGTGTAGGAATTCTTCAAGCCCCACAGCTGATAGCACCCCTGTGGCCTGGAGACCCAGAACACTGATAATCCTGGGCCCCCTACCTGCGCGGAGGACTCTGCTGCCCCAGCAGGTAAAAAGCAAGGTTGGTTGATGCCGCGCACAGATCATATAGCAGATGCTTCAGAGTAACTGCTCCCTCCTGTCCATCACCAGGCGCAGTTGCCTGCGGGGGCAGAGCTGGCGTCCCCCAAGCTAGGGATCTGGTTGGTTATCAGCGTTTGGCCTGCTTAATGATTGACGTCTGTCTCAGAGTCCCTTTTGTTGTAACATAACCCCCTGTTTCCCACAGCCCTATTGTGGGGAAAGGAGTTTATAGTCCCCACTTACCTATAGCCCCAGTTTTGACATTTGACCAGACAGCTTGCTAACTGATAACAGGCCAAATTGGCTTAAGCAGGCAACAGCTGACTTGACCTCAGTTTCACTGGGGTACTTGAAGAGCAGGGGAAACAGCCTAAATGTACTGAGGCATGAATGGATAAAGAAAATGTGGCATGCATGTATATGTATATATGTATACACACAATGCAATATTATTCAGATTTTTAAAAAGTAAGAAAATGATGCCATGTGCAATAACATGGATGAGCAGGAGGACGTTATGCTAAGTGATATGTCAGTCACAGAAGGACAAACACTGCGTGATACCACTTACATGGGGTAGCTATCATAGTCAAATTCACAGAAGCAGAGTAGAAAGGTGGTCACCAGGGGCTGCGGGGGAGGGGCAATGGGGAGTTTGTTGTTCAACAGATATAAAGTTTTAGTTATATGAGATGAATAAGTTTCAGACATCTGCTCTGCAACACAGTGATGATAAGTAACAATATTGTATTGTGCACTTTAAAACGTGTTAAGAGGGCAGATCTCATGTTAAGTGTTCTTACCCCAATAAAACAAAATAAAATAAAAAGCAGGGGAGAATAACATGGACAAAGAGCTGAGATGCTTGTGTTCTAGATTCATCGTAGCCACTCGCCTAATGTGGGATTTAGGTACATCCCTTAACTTTTTGGAGTCTCAGTTTAAAAAGGAGTGTTGGACAAGATGATTTCTAAGGATTTTATGAATCATATGAGGCTGCACTTCTAGGATACTATTTTACTCATAAAAACTTTTATTTCAGTGTCTGGAAATAAAAACATTAAGAAGGAAAAAGATGGGACTTTCTTTGGTGCAACAGGTCACTAGCCAGCCCTAAACCCCAACTTACACTGTCACTGTTGGTGCATTTTCAGACTCTGTGCCTTGGTCTTTCCATCTATAAAATGGACATAAAGCACATTTTCCATCTGAATGTAAAATGAAAAATAATCACTGCAACAATAACAGCAACAAATGCAATATGATTATATATTATCTAATCCAGATAACTGATTTTTCTGGTCTCAGCTTAACGTTTTCCCCACGAGGAGGCCTTCCCTGTCTCCCAGGACAGGTTAGTGCCCTGATGAAGGTGCTCACAGCACCTGCTGTTCTCTGTATTAACAGGCCTCACCTGTCTCCACACCTGACGCTCCTCCTCCCTGACCAAATCACAGACAGGAAGCCCCATGCAGCCAGAGACCTGGTTCTTTCCCATATTCCACTTTATACCCAACGCCTAGCATAATGCTTGGCCTTCAATGAGTATCTGATGAATGAATGAATGAATGAATGAATGAATGAATTCCTGACATTTCAAATTTTCCTTTGACGTTTTCTTCTTTGATAGCATGAAAGTTGCCCAAGGAGGCAAGAGGCCTGATATTTTGGCCGCTGCTCTGCAGTTCTCCGAAGCAGGTGGGGAGCCCTTCATTCCCACTGCTCAGTTATGCAAATTTAGGCAAGTTTCTTCCCTCTCCAGTTTCCCAGGCCTAGCTTAGGAGTGGGGTCCATTAGACCCCCTGCATCGGAATCACCTTGCATATTTATTAAAATGTGGCTTTCCAGGCCACATCCAGCCCAAGGAGACCCCCCTGGAAGAGGGGATACAGGAGGATCCTGGAACCTGCCTTTCCTCAGTGTCCCCCGGATTCTGACACTCGTGGGCCTGAGAGCCGCTGCAGTGGAGGCCTCCAAGTCTTGTCCAGCTCTAGGGGCTGGGACTGAAGACTCACATTGCTCTCATGAAGGCTTTTTCCTTCCCAGGGTCCGGCCTCAGAGGAGGAGAGAGGAAGGAGAAGAGGGTGGCATTTCTCGCTACCACAGGTGAGCCCCTTCCCTGTTCCCTGGGGGCCTGGGCTGCAGAGGAGATTCTTCCACTTCCCTGATCTCTGTCCCCAGTGCCCACAGCGGGGATGACAGTGGGAGCAGCAGCAACTATTTCCACCTTGTCACCTGTTGTTTCCAAATCTTCAAGGAGTAGCTGGGAGCCGTTGGGGGCGAGGGGGGAGGACTTTAACCCAACAGCATCTCTCTACTCGGTTGCGCACTACCAACGCTCGGGCAATTTCTTCCCCCATACTGATGTTTGGGTCACATCCCAGACCAATTCAATCAGAATCTCTGAGGATTGAGCCCATGCATGGGAATTGTGGAATTTAAAATAATCTTTCCAGGTGTTGTCAATGCTTGCTCAGGCTCTGAGCCTCACTATTACACAGCGGACTTATTTTCAGATACAGAGTTTTGAGAACTCCCACGATGCCCTCGGGCTTCCACTGTGGATGAGTTATTTCCTATAAACCCCTGCTTTTTCCAATTGCAGAGATAAAATAGTCACTAAAAGAGTTTCTTGGGCTTCATTTGGATTTCTCCTAACTACGTTTGTCACTATGTGGGCTGTCACCTCCTGGGGACAAGAATTGCCTCTTGTCTTCAATCCCATTGTGCCTGGCGCTGGCATGTGTTGAACACATGTCCAAGGAGGAAGTACATCTTCCTGAAGTTTGGAAAGGAGTAGCTTTTTCTATCGCTGAGAAAAGCCTGCCAGTGGGGATGTTATCTCTGAATCTCTTTCAGAGCTACCTGCAAGGTCGATCGATCTGTCTACACTTAACCTGACAGAGCTCGTGAATGGGATGCTGAGTAGAGCTTTAAAAGGTAATCATTTTTTAAAGCACAACCCAGGCTCATTTTTGTCTTGTACCAGCTTCTCTTCTGAACCCCTCTTTGACCCGAACAAGACATAAAGCTTCTCTGTGTCTCAGTTGCTCCATGTTCACGGCGGAGAATACAATGTCCTACCTAACTGGAGATGAGATCAAAGATGTCAAAATGAAGGAGAAGGTTTATGAGCGTTTTGAGAGCAAACTGCATTCCAAACATGGTGTATGTGCAGACATTTGTAATTGTAACTATGTTGCCGCAAACTGACAGAATCCTTTGCTGATTAAGTTAATATGATTCTGGATTTCTACTGAGTGCTTACAATATTATTCCAATCTTCTTTCTAGGTTCTCTCAGCTTCTAGGAAAATAATTAATATGTGTGTACCTAGTGAATGACAGCAAAGCATGAAGCATCCCTAGTGCACACTCCTTATTTATACTCCGCTTTGTTCAGTGAATATCTATGGGGCACCTATCACATGCCAGGTACTATTCTAAGTACTGGGCGGCAAAGGAATGAACAAAGGATAAAAATCCCTGGCCTGCGGAAGCTTCCACTCCAGGGGGTAAAAGAGTAACAGAAAGTAAACAATACCCATAATAAATAAGTAATTGTAAGTGCTATGTAAAATAGGAGGGGTGGAGAATGCCTGTTCAGCATTGACCTTGTGGGAATGGCATTCCCTAGGACTATGCAATGCACAAACTGCACAGCTGTGTTGGTGGCTTTACACTTGTTCATTAGTTATTTCCTCATCAGCACTATTTGAAGGGCTGTCCATCCCTGTCCTAATGCCTGAAGCTGCAGTCACAAAGATATGGCCCCTGCCCCCAATTTGTTCACGAGAGTTGCCGTTGATAAGGCTGCCTTGGGAGGTGCACGATAGGATGGTAGTGGTCCACCTGTGGTGGGTACTGTGGAGAGACTGAGGCACCAGATGGAGAGGTGGTCTGCATAAACATCTAGCTCTCCCAGCCCGGAACGCCTGTCAGTCCTGCCCTTTCCTTTGCAAGGCCCTGAAAGAGCTCGGCCCTGCTGAGTTGCAGACTTCTGGCCTCCAGAACTGTGAGAGAATAAACTTCTGTCGTTTTAAGCCGCTAAGTCTGTGGTACTTTGTTCCAGCTGCCTCAGGACACTAATACGCCTTGGAATCTTCCTGAGAGTTGCCACAGTTCAAGGAATGGATCAGGAATTAATAGCCAAGCGACACATACTATTGGGTGTTTTGGTTTAGTTTTATTTTAGTTTATTTCACATTTGTACTATTTTTTTGTTTATTTTTATTTATTTTTGTCATTTGTCTATTGTTTTATTAATTTCTATTGTCTATGTGCTGACTTATATTATTGTTTGTTTGTTACCACGTTAGTAGGCATTTGCCTGTGTCTTTGTCTCGGTATCTTTTGGTAGAGAGCAAGAAGTTCTTCTCCTTGCTGAGCATTACTTCCTACAGTTCCTTCGCCTTCCACAAGCTTTCCGTGGCCATTTACAACAGTAAGTGCTGGCTGGCTCTTCCCCATGGTGGTGGCGGTGGTGGCCACAGGGCCTTCCTGTGTGTTGGGATCTCTGTGTGAATCCTTTCTCTTCACAGTTTCGAATCTGAAGGCCGTGGACCCTGCCAAATTCCCCACGAGGTACTGCTACTGCGTAAGCAATCGGACCAACGATTTATCAGGTGAGTGCAGCTAACCACGAGGCTTGCAACTTTTCCAGTTTTGCTTATGCCGTTTTAGATAAGTTTGCATTATTTTTTTCCTCACAGTAAGATAGGAAAATACGTTGATATCTATTACACTTAAATATGGATGCGTTCATTATGCCAGAAAGTTCTTTTCTTGGTTTTACCCTAGAAAAATAGTTATATGTGTACACAGAGGCAAGAAGAAAATGTTTATGAAGCACTTTTTAAATTGCAAAATCTGGAAACAACCAAAATATCTGTCATTAGGAAAATGGTCAGTCTACTCTAGAGTCGAACTTCGGAAAGCAGACGCAGACCATACATTAATGAATGACGTGTGGCCAAATTTGGCATGTGCATGGAAAAATTTCTAAGAAATTTTCAATTAGAAAAAGAAAGGTACAAAATAATACATAGAACATGATGCTATTGATTTAAAAAATACACATCTAGACGCTAGATAGGTGATTACCTCTGAAAAGAAGATTGGAGTGTGTGTTTTGGAGTGAAAGAATGTTAATTAAGGGAGCCTTGTAGTATCTAAACGTTTTTTTCCAATGAAAGTGTAGTCATGTGTTACTTTTATAATTAAAAATTAAAAGTATTACATATTCCTTGCATTTAGAGAATCCTGACAAATAGGAGAGTTAATTACTTTCTCACTGCTAATGTATCCATTCAGCAATTTTTTACTGAGCATATACAATGAGGCAGGCACTTTATTAAAATGATATGCTCTGTAAAATTTGGATTCAGTCAAAAGGCCACACTCAAGGACCCAGAAGGCCACATGTAGCCCCAAGCTGCAGGTTCCCCACCCTAGTGAGGCAACCAAAGCCTCCTGCTCTTTTTCCCATTTAATCTAATATTAAAAATATTTTCCGACATAACACAAACTTCATAAACATTTGTAATGGCTATGTAACCTGTGAATGCAAGCCTTTTCCTAGCCAATATGCTGTTGTTGGACTTTGGGGTAGATCTAGGTTTTTCTAGTATAAATAATCTTGCATTGAATATCTTTGTGTGTAATGTTTTTCCCTGTTTCAGATTTTCCTCTGAAAGTGGAATTTCTAAAACAAATAATGTGAAAATTTTAAAGATAATAGTTACTAATATTTAATGAGTACTATATGCGAGCCCCTGTACTGAATACCTAGTATCTATTATCTTATTTAATTTACCTTGTGAATCTCATCAACAAAATACATTTGAGGGAGAAAAAGTTCTTCATAATCACATCTTTCTCACCATTTCATTAGCTTCCCCTGAGGGTGAGATTTTGTGTTGGGTGACGCCCTATCCTGATTGTGTGAAAGATAAAATAAAATTTAAGAAGTCACATATGCCTGGAGAAAGTTTATATTTTATTTTGTGAGCCAAAGCATATTTTCACACACTTGAAACAATTATTTGAAAAGAATTGATCCATGGATTGTTAACTACTTGTAAAATAGCATGCCTTGGCCCAAGGCAGACCTCAGCTGAAATCCAAGCTCTGCCATGTATGCGGGGCCTGGGGCAGACCCTGGACTCCCTCCTTGGTGTCTGGCTTCAAAGTCATGCTCATAGCTTCTATGCAATATTAATAGTAATTTCCAAATTGCACTTTATTGCTCTATTTATGAGTTTCTCTCTCCCACTAACCTCAGCTTCTTCTGTGTATCAGACACAACTCTCCAGTATCTAGTAGGTATCTGGCACACTGCAAACATTCAAAGAATATTTATTAGATAAACAAATTGATAAACAAAGGAGAATTTTGAGAAGTAGAAAGAAAACAGATGGAATAAATAATGAGATAATACCCTTCCTCAAGTTCCACAGTGTGACCAAGAACAGACTGGTCTAATGAGACAGAGAAAGGAGATGCCCATGTTTGCCTACCTTCTGCACAGGTACACGTGTACTACCCGTCTCCCTCTGGGAGATTACAACACGTGTCTGTGCAGAGGTAGTAAGAGCACGTCATGGCTCTGGCTCACACACAGTAGTGCCCGCCTTCTGTGGGTCATAGCATGCTGCCATCAGTTGTCACATTACATTTTCCTGCCTCCCTGGGTTCTATATTTTAAACTCAGCTTGCTCCTGCCCAAACACAAAATCCCACTCAAGAGCCAAAGAAGCATTTATACAAGGCGTGATGGGAAATCATCCAGTCAACCCAAAAAGCTTCCTCTTTAGGAAGTCACTGTTTGGGGTTCCTAAAACATGTCCCCTTGTTTTAGAAGTCAAGAACTTGTTGGATCCTGGAAAGCCATAAATGAACAGTGAAGGAGATGGCAGCTCTTTGACCACAAGTGTCAGGAATTTCACTGGTCAGTGGTTCCTGCCATGTCAAGCAATGGCCCCATTTAAACTCTGCTCAGAGAGAAAGTTCACAAAGATTCTACAACCTGAAATGTTGTAAACTTCTCTCAGACCCTCCCCCGCCCGATCAGATCTCTTAACAAGGTGAGCAGTTAGGAGAGGTTCCTGGTGGTGATTTTATAAAGGCCTTATCTCTTTTGATAGTGCGTAGTTAATAACCCACCACTAAATTTGACTTTGCATTTCCAAAATCCAAAATGATGTAAATTTATGTTACATGTCCATGGAGTTGCTTCCAATCATATGGATTTGATATTCCAAAACAATTAGATGAAATAACTGGGGTGGGGGTACAAAAAAACATTATTCAACAATGTGACCTTTCATGGCTCTTTGGTGTGAGCAGAGAAGGGTTAGAGGGAGAGGATGATGGAAGGAGAAAGGGGATTATAACAGCGGATCCAACAGTTTTCTGTCTGCCTGAAATTAAGACTTTTTCTTTTTTAGATTTAGTAGGATTCCTCTACATGGTAGTTGATATTCCTTAATATACTAAACTAAATTAAACTTGTAAAGTCTACTCTGAAAAATCCAAATATGACATATTTTTCCCTTACATCTCTGAATCAGAAACTTAAACCTCCTCAATCTGTCTTGCAGATTTTACAGCCCTACTGGTGGATATCATTGGAAATTCTACCAGCTACCTCACAGAGATTTTTAAGTCCACCTCCATCCTCTCAGGTGTGTTCTTCTTGGAAATGCTTGGCAACTTGGAGGTTCGGCATCCACCGTGGAAGAAAAGACAGCCTAGTAGATTTCATACCCCAGCCTCTGCCATAGGCCAGGCTGCCAGGAACCTTCATGCGGCTTTATTTAGGCAGTCAGTGTGGTCCCGTTTCTAACACTTCCAAATAGAGCTATTCCTGGGGTCCTGAAAATTGGAGGAAGAATCAAGGCTCAAAGTTGGAAGAATCCAGGCAGACTCAAGAAAGCAGCTTCTGGTAAGGAGCTACACTCCCATTTTAAGGATGAGAAAACTAGAGAGGTTGAGATCTAGGATGAGATCTAGAGAGGTTGAGTATTTTGTTCAAGGTTGGTGTCAGAATTCAGATTTAGATCTATATGGAGCCTAAGCCCATGTTTGAATTACAATTAAGAAAGATATGTCTCATTTATAAGGTGGCTTCATATAACCCCCAGGCAGATCACAGTCCCCTGGGGATCCACTTTGAAAAGTACAGATGCAGCCAACAGCTGGACAGTTGGTCTCAGCAGAAGATGGCGTGGTACACTGTGGAGCAGGTATTGTTTTAAAAGGAAGAGGAAGGGAGTCAGAGATAATAATTGCTATCATTTGGTGCCAGGGATTCTTCTAAGGTCATTCCAGGTGTTCCCCCATTGGAGCTTCATTACAACCTTATGAGGTAGCTACTACATTTGTCCCTATTGAAGGTGAGGAAACTATGTCACGATGAGATTAACCAACTTGCCCCAGATCGCTTGGCAGAGACAGAATTCTAACCCAGGTGATCTGGCTCTTAGCCCGTGCTCTTTGCCACTATGCTAATGTATATAAAATAGTAACACATTAACAATGGCAGTGATTATTATTCTGGCTATTTACCATGCTCTTCTATCTGATGGGCACCATACTTAGCACTTCACACACATTATCTCGACGTCCCTCTCACGAGGGACATGCAACTCCATCCACAGTCCTTCAGGCAGCACCCTCAGGGACAAGTAGTTGAGAAATTCGGAAGTTTTCAGACTTTTGAAGGTCCAATAGGGTGTCTGTACCATACATGATGTAACATCTCCAGCAGCATCTGGGGAAGTCGACTGCAGTCAAGCGTGTTAGTGGGTTCAGCAAAACGCTTGGCCCTTGACACTAAGTAGGATAGGTTAAGACTATAGCAGCCTCACATCTTTCATGTCAGATTTGGCCACCAAATGAGTTTTGGTACCAGACTCACACAAAACATTCTGTTTTACAGAGATTTGGGGATTTGGGAATTGCAAATAAGAGATTGTGGGATTTGAATTTTTGCCATTTTAAAGAAGGGTAAACTGAGTCCTGGAGCGGTCAAGCAGTTGACTCATGTTCTCATAGCTACTAAGTGGCAGAGCTGATGTAACCTTGGAAGGTGAGCCAGAGGGTGTGCCCTTAGTCACTACACCACTACTCCCCACCTCAGCCAAATGAAAGAAAGAAATCAGAAAATGAGCACTGCCTTAAGAGTAAGGAGTTGGTCTTATTTCCCTACATCATCCTACACTAGGTACTTTCAGCATTATTTTTGTTCCAACCGAAGACTTACAGCTTCAGACCCATTGCTAAGCCTTATTGTGTACTGGTTTGTCTTACAGTGAGTCAAAGCAATGAATCCGACTGCATCTTCATCTGCGTGATGACAGGAAAGTCAGATGAACCACCAGCCATTCTTTGACAAGCTCTCTGGGCTGAGAACTAAACACAGTTCTCCAGTATGTGAAACCCAAGATTTGATCTTGTTGTGGTGGTTTTTGCAGGAAGGAATCTTTCTGACTTCTGGGAGATGGCAGAGAAATCCCCTGTCATCAACTACACATTTACCAGCAGCATGTCTGCTGTTCTGGGTGAGTGCAAACCTCCCAAACGCCTACCATAGTCCCCAGACCAGGGTCCCATCTGACACACTAAAGACTGAATGCTGCCCTCAGGTATTTTGTTTAGCTATGCTGTGCTGAAAATCAGAGAATTTCACTATTTAAAAAAAAAAAAAAGGATTTCCGGATTCTCTTACAAAAGATCTGGCAATCCTAGATACAGGTTGTGTCACAGTTGAGATTTCAGTGTGTCTCTTCTGTCCATGGTGCTGGGAGGCAGAGATAGAGTCTCCTCCAGCCCCTCCACAGCACCTTGCACACAGTAGGCTCTTCATCAGTGTCTCTTGTAGTGAAATGAAGGACACAAGTAATCTACAATTCCATTGCAGTGGGCTACTTTGATTAGATTTGTGGTAGGATGTCTCTTGGTTGTGCTGTGGAAGGAACCTCAGTTTGTGTGTCTAAGGGTGCCTGATAAGAAGATGAAACAGGCATTGGGTGGGTTGCCTTCACCAGCCCAATTCTGTGGCTAGAGCTGAGGGCTGGGTCAATCTCACCTACTTGGAGAGTCTTCCCACAACCTTCCCATGCCCAGTCTCAATTAGACCTCCCCCTTTGTGCTCCTTCAATAAGGACAAATGCTTAGGAAGAGGACATATTTACAAGTTGATGCTGAGGTTGATGTGCCTGACAGCCGGTCTCCTGGTGGAGTGATAGTTTGCCTGGGATGCACTTGGCCCCATGTCCGATGGATCTGGGAGCAAAGCTCAGGCTGGTGATGCATGTGGGGTGTTAGTGGACCCAGAAGTAAGGCAGGGGAGAAGACACAAGGCTGCAGGTGCCCTACACACAATGACCTGCCAAAGCAGGGAGCGGGGGCAAAGTGCAACACGGGCTCTGTCCACCAGGCTGCAGGCCAGTTTCTGTCCACCCAGAGGAAGGGCCCCTGTGGGCTGGTGGGAGCTTCTCATCCTCATATCCACCCCCTGCCAGCACTTAAGCCTGCCCAAGAGAAGGTATGAGATAAAATTAACACTGGAGCCTCTTCCTCCTTTTCATGAAGTAGCCAAGAGCACAGGGTAGATTTCTCTCTGAATTAAGCCTTCCTGCTATCCCTGTGGAGGCCCAGTTTTCAAGCAGTTTCTGCCCAGAAGCCCCTGATCCCCCCAAATTCCATTCTTGGTTCTTAGTTGTAGCCACAGGGCATGTGGAGTGAGCCTGGTCCCTCTTCCGGGGAAGAGTACCAGAGGCAGGGAGTGGCTGAGGGCTGGAGGTGGGGTAAGCACTCCAACTGGGCTCAGAATCTGTTCAGGAAACGGCCAATGCCTGACAGTTTTAGTCCCGACAGCTTTGCATCGTGTGCACCGTGATTCATGGCAGGGCTCTTTTGGAGACTGATATTTTAGCTTAATTTGTCATTCAAGGAGAAACACTTCTTTTGGTGACATTTGGTACTGTTTGGAGCAAGGTTTGGATCTCTGCATTCTATGTATTTGCTATCCAATGACCTTTCCGTGGCACCATGGTTTTTTTGTGTCCAAAGTGTCAAGCATATTAAGCTGCCATTGACTGTCTCCTGGAAGGTGCAGCCACCAGGGGGACTGCTGGTACTTCGAGGCCCACGACCAGAAGCCAGCAAATGCCACCAAGTACAAGCCCCTCGCGCTGGGCCCAGAGCACACATCGGACATTCGCTCTTAGAACCTCTCCCTGGATGGAGACAGCTGCACCTTCAGAGGGGCAGGGGACCCTGAGCACAGGCAGCCTTCCCGGGCTTCCTGCCAGGGCCACAGCCACGCTGGGCATCACCTCTCACACCCTCCTGGCCTCAGCCTCGGGTAAGACGCGTTCTCACCCTTCCGCCTCCCCCGTTTTGGTGTGTGTCTCGGGTTCCCTCTCGGCTCACACATAAATAAGTAAAATCCTTCCCTTTATCCCTTCTCCCCACCTGCAGCTCTGCTTCAGCCTATCTTACGTGAGAGAGCTGTAGGGGCCAGTATGGGTTCAATAAAGCCAAGCTAAGGCAGCAAATGTCATTGGCCTAATGGACTTCTGACATGTATTTTTATAACTTTCTATTTTGAAATAGTTTACGGCTCACAGGGAGTTGCAAAAACAGCACAGAGTTCCCTGGTACCCTTCGCCCAGCCTCCCCCAGTGCTAACATCCTACATAGTCTTAGTACATTAAATTGGCATAAGGAATTTTTATTTCAGCAAAGCATTTCACATGAAATGGTGACGCGAAGTCAGCATTTTGTAGCGTGGTTAGGTCAACCTGTAGCAAGCCGGGTAATGATGCCAAGAATGTGTTAGTGACTTCACACCAGCAGGAAAAGCTGTGCCAATGGCCTGCCCAGGGGTTCCTTCTCCACCGCCAGCATCTCGTGCACGTGATCAGCAGTGTTACCATGAAGACCCAAAAAGCACACTTACCCCCATTTTCCTATTTGGAAATAATACGAAACTGAGGCAACTCTTTCATTAAGAGGCAATACTGTCTCAATGAGTTCCAACAATGGACCAGTCATCAGAATTCATTCATTCTTTCACCCACTCATCAGAACATGTGTTTGCTACGAGACACTAGGCCAGCCGTTAAAAACGCAGCTCTGTAAATGGTCCCTTTCCCTCCTGAGGTCACAGACCTGGGACAGGAGACACAGCCTTCCCCAAGGAGGCAAGGACTGATAGAGTTACGCAGGCAAAGAAGGATGACTGCGTGGTGGAGAAGAAAAGGAATCAACTCCGTTAACTGGAAAATTCTTAGATTTACCATAAAAGATTAGTACAACAGCTGCATCACGACAATTAAACAAAAGCAGAAAACTTTCCAGGATAACATGAAAAAAAATGTGATTGTTAGTGGCAGGAAAAATCATGAAATATCTAGCTATAACCCTAAAAGGAGAAGTGAAACTACAAAACTTTAATGAAAGAAATAAGGGAATATTTAAATAAATGAAGGGATATTACCATGTTCTGGATGAGAAATCTGAATATTTCAAAGACGGCAACAGTTCCCAACTTAACTTATAGATTTAAAATCCTCCAATAGGATTAGTTTTTATAAAACTTGAAAAAAATGTTTTTAATTTCTACCGTGGGAATGTATATTACATATACATCTAATATTTTTTTAAAAGACCAATGAAGGAAGATCTGTCTTAACTAACAACAATCCTATGATGTTGTAGGGCAAATGTTATTAGTAGTATCTCCATTTCAATGATAAGCCTAAAAAATGTTAAATAATTTGCCCCAAAGTTCACAGCATAAAAGAGGCAAGAGCAGAATTAACACTTTCAGGTCTCTTCGCCTCAAACCCCATAATCTTTCCACTATGTCACATGACTAGAAATATAATTTTTAAATTTAAGAAACAGCCCACTGACCTCCTAAACACATACTCTGATTGGGGATCCAAGAGATTGGGAAGTTTTTTGTTTTGTTTTGTTTTGTTTTGGTTTGGTTTTGAGACAGGGTCTCACTCTGTCTCCCAGGCTAGAGTGCAGTGGCGTCGTCATAGCTCACAGCAACCTCAAACTCCTGAGCTCAAGCGATCCTCCTGCCTCAGCCTCCTGAGTAGCTGGGACTACAGGTGCATGGCACCCTGGCTGCCTAAGTTTTCTATTTTTTGTAGAGACAGGGTCTCTCTATGTTGCCCAGGCTCATCTCAAACTCCTGCCCTCAAGTGATCCTCCCACCTTGGCCTCCCAAAGTGCTAAGATTACAGGCATGAGCCACCACACCCTGCCAGGTTTTTTATTTATTTATTTTTTTAATTGGTGCTTAGGAAAACAAAGTTTAGCTTGGTTCATTTATTTCAGTTCAGGGTAAAGCTTAAGCCCCCTGGGTTATCTATATTACACACGTGTATTGCATTTGCCCTTTGATAATATTTGAATGTCTCGGCAATTTCGTATCTGAATCAAAGTGGTCAAGCATATCAGTGACCTGTTACTGTCACTTTGAACATGCAGCTACCAGGAGGGTGGCCAGAACTCCATGGGTAACAGCTGACAGACAGACATGGGTTTCCGCACCATCTATGCCCTGGGCTCAGACCGTCGTTGAGAAAACACCTGGAGGGCCTCCCTGGGAGACAGGTCCCTCCACACCGCCATCTGCAGGGGCCAACGAGGCCATGAGCACAGTTAGCCTTCTGGGGCCTCCTGCTGGGATGACGGCCACACCTGGCAGCCCTCCCCAGACCAGCCCGACCTCAGGTAGGAGAGGATGCTCACTTCTTCCCCTCCCCTTTTAAATTAAATTTAGTATCATCTGCCTTGAAAATCTTCCCAAATTTTTTAGCTATAACCCACATACCGAAAAGTAATAAAACATAAGCAACATAGTTAATGATCATAAAGCAAACTCTCTCTCTCCCCCGTTCCTTTACTATACCCCTGCTCTTCCCATCTTTGAGTGAATGAAAGCTCCCTCTTCCCTGGACTCTTCCTCCTCCTCTCTCTTCTATGTAAACCCACTGCTCAATTTCTTCTCCTTTTCCCTGTTTTTCCACCCATTAACCAAGTGACCCCTGGAAGTCGACGTTGTTACTCAAGACAGTTCAACTCCCTTTTTGGCCTGGCATTAATATGATTGCATTCATGGCATATATATTATATATGTGCAATGCAACATAACGTAGGCCTGCGTTACATATGCAAATGTTGCGTATACATTAACATGTAATCATGTAGTGAGGAAGCCTGAGCTCTAAAAAGCAGGAGAAAAATTGTCGAGTGCGATCCCAGTTTTGTATGTTTGTTTGTGTTTATGGATATGTGCATGGGGCCTATGCGTGTATGATAAATGTACAGAGCATAGAAAACAAAGCAAAGTAAGACTGGAAAGAAATTCACAACATATTAACCTTGTATGTAAGACTATCACTGGGAAGTACAGTCATACTAATTTTTATTATCTTCATTCCAGTTTCATGAATTTTCCATATTCTCTATTCCTATAGTCAGCCAAAAAGTTTTGTTTCTGTTTCAATTCACTTTCTCTGATACTTGCAGTCTGGCCAGAAGCCCTTCTTCCCTGCCCCGAGTGGCGTGCAAGCTTGACTTCTCTCCCCCTGGGCTGTGTTCTCTTCAAGACTTATGTCTTTAATCTCAGGTTCCTGTGAAACACAGTAGGCATTCAGTAAAAGTTGTCAAATTACTGGTTTTCTAAGGAATACAGGTAGAGGAGTAACTGAATTTTTACAGACAGAAATGTGAAGTCTTAACTTCAGGCTCAAACTCTCAATTGCACAAACAGGCCTGAAGATGCCATTTTGATAGCTTTAATTACATAAACACCTGATACAATTGCGTGAGTTCAGTCCGTTTACGCACTGTGTTAGGGAAAAATTAAAACTATTGCATTTTGTTGTGGGCAGCTGGACGACACAGCCAGCACAGCCCTGGGATTATGAGCTCTGGTTCTATTTCAGACATAGCTGGGCTGGAATCTTGACCCTACCCCTTACTCTGTATCCTTGGGCAGTTTCCTTGAGCCTCTAAATCTTGGTAAGACTTACAAAGGGTAAGAACCTATGAAATGGGAGATTTCAGAGTTGCTATGATGATTAATTTGGACAATGTCTATCTCAACGCGTAAACCCTTACTAACCTGCCCCCCTACCCAAAGTGGGGACCCTACCCTACTCACAATGGAGGCAGTGCTGCCAGCTTCAGGGGACAGACACACTTTTGGAAAGGGTAGTGGCCAAGAGGACACCCTCCATAGGAAAGCATGCATCTGCTTTTGTCCTAGGTCCCTTTCAACACTAATCCTCTGTGATTCAGTAGACAAGCAAACTCTGTATTTGGGAGTGGCTAAGGCTGTTCACCTTCCAGCACTACCAATAAAGCACATTCAGGCAGCGAGCATCAACTGACTCATGTGCTGGAGGCTGACGGTCCCATGCCTGCAGGGCAATCAAAAGAAGAAGCTGACCCACCCTAAGATAACAGCAAGATTGCCGATTGCCCCGTGGAGCTGGCCTCTGCCTGTCATCGTTTGTATGGGAATGTGTCACAGTGCTTATCTCTGGTGCTAACACGGTGGTCCATGGGTGTGCAAGCCGTGTTGAATTCAATGCCGCAACACGCACAGTCCTAGCAGAGAAGCGTAAAAAGTGACCAGCAGTATTTCCACTGCGTGGGATGGAGCCCAGGCTCTGTGCCCTGCTGCTGCATGGTCTCGCCTCGCCCCTCCACCTTCAAGCTCTAGCCTGGAGCCACACAGAACAACTCACTGCTCACATGTCGGGAGTCTTTGCATGTGTGCTTTGCTCTGCCTGGAAGGCCCATTCTCCTCACTAGCCACCCTGCTACTGGTCCCAGAGTGGATGTCACCTGCCCTGGTTGAACTGAGTCCCCATTGCCTGTGCTCAAGTTGTATCTCAGCCTCACTCCTTTCTTTTCATGTAGCCACGAGTAAAATTGCCTGTTTGATTTTTCTCTACCCCTCATCCGCTAGAAAGGGGCAACTTTGCTGGTTTTGCCAGAGGCCAGAATCTTGACAGCAAGGATTGAGTTTTGAAGTGGTCCTTAAGCCAAGGCTTTAGGAGCATGCTAAAAAGAATTGTTGAACTGAGCCCACGGTCTCTTATGAAAACAACAGGCAATGTATCGGGGGTGGGATGGTGTCCCGTGTGCACGCTAAGACTCAGATGAATGAAGGGCATGTCATTTTCTCTTTGCCCAGGAGCACCCACATTGGACACTTCCTGTTCAACACCATTGCTCTCCCGTTCAGTGTCACCATCTTACCTATATTAGCTGGCTTCCAACCCATCGTGCTATTGACAGTCACTAGTGGGATGTGCCCGTTTCCTCTTCTACACTGGGAGCACCTCCATTGTGGGTTCTATTTGTTACTCATCTCTGCATCCTCAGCACCCCTCCCGGTACCTGGCTTAACCCATGTTGGCTGGATAGGGCAGGACCGGAGGCACAGGGGTTCTTCTCCCAATCAGATCCTCCAAAAGGTACAGACTCACCCCTCTCTCATTTCATCCCAGGAACATTCACCCCTGGCACACAGACTCCGAGTCCAACCAAGGCACCAGCCCCCAAAGACCTACAGGCAGGTGAGGACACACCGCTGGAAAGAGAAAGTCAATACCATGGGGAAAACCATAGCTTGGGGGCAGGGGCATGGTGGGATGGAATGCCAGTATGCAGACCAAGCTGGTTCTTGTATTGTATTGGTTCCAGCAGGAAAAGAGGCAGGGGAACTGGTTTATAAGCCTTGCTCTGCTGCTAAATTGCTGAGTGATCCTGTATAAATCACTTTCCTCTTTCTTGGCTACTGTTTCCCTATAGATTTTGAGAATGCTTTATCCTTAAGGTGTAATGATTTTCTGGCTGTGTGCATCACCCAAAGCCATCTCATTTTGACTTTTGGAAGGCCATTCTTGCACTTTGCAGGTGATCTTCCTGCAGTGTGGCCACTCACCCCTGGGGAAGAGCCAGCCCTGTTCCCAAGACCCCACCAGGTGTCAAGTGAGTATCAGTGCCCAGTCACTACCAGTGCTTGTGTTTGTTTTGAACAACGTTGTATAGTAGAATAAAGCGAGGTTTGTTCGATAAAGTTAGAGTCAGAATGCTGGGATTTGACTCTTAGCTCAACCATTTACTGGTGACGTGGCCTCTAGCACTCAACTTCCAGGATTCAGTTTCCTCAACTGTGAAACAAGAATAATTGCAATTATTGTGGACACAAAAAGTGTCTGTTTTTTTCTTTCCCACAGGGTTTTGTATTAAGTAAGATAATGCGTGGGGAAGTGATTTGGAACTTTAAAGCTCTGTATAATTTAATTCGATCAACTTTTATGGAGTGAGCATCTATTGAGCAGCATGTTGGCCACTTGGCAAATGGAAGCTGCTCTTCTAATGAGCACGAGGGCTGGCAGAGAGGGAGGGAGGAATAAAAGACGACTCCAAAATTCAGCCGCTTGCAGGGTGTGATTTACTGTTGTTCTGTGTTAAAGGGTACTTAATTCTTGTGGATCTGAAGAACAGTTGTTTTCTGTGCCTCTAGCTGGGTTTTCAGAACCCCTGGCAGAGGCTCCGGACTTGACTTTCTGTGGGTTTTGCTGCACTTTTCCAGCTTTTGGATATCCCACTCTCCTCTTTCTGTTGAGTCAGTTTTCATAAGAAAGAAATTGATGCCAGGTGAGTCCTTCAAAGCTGGTTGGGTCCTCAGCCTCCTCCTGCTCCTGGATGCCTTTCTACACTCATTTCCTGAATGTTTCTGGACTCCCCAGTCGTATGTCAACGGGGCATCATTAAGCTGCTGGAACCTGCCCAACCTCCTTTTCATATCACCTCAGATCTGCTCTCAGCCTCCAGTGAATGGTGAATGGGCCTTTCAGACACAAAGACGTGATTATGCTACCAAAGGAAATTCTATCCCTTTATTCCCCAGGAGTTTGAAAAACACATGCTACTGGTGCAGATGGGGGCTGTTGTTAGATGAAGTTTCAGAAAACAAGTTAACTGTACCTATACCTATGTCTGTATCTATATCTACAGCTGTGTCTGTATCTGTATCCATATATCTATATCTATCTATATAGATATCTCTACTTACCTGTCTAATAGATATTTACCATATCTATCTATCCATCTATCTATTCATCAACCCACCCATCAACTCTTTATCTATCATTTGTCTTATCTATATCTAATAAATATTTATCATATCCATCCATCCACCCACCCATTTATCACCTGTCTATATATCTATCTAGTTATCACTATCTATTTATTATCTGTCTAGCTATGTATATGATAGACATCTATCCATCTGTCATCTGTCTATGTAATGAGAAATATAATTGTAAAATAAAGGGGTTCTGGCATCTTCTAGTAAATTATTCTGCTCATCCACACACAAAAATTATGCCCCAGTGTCTTTGACATTCACTCATTCATGCATTCGATGAATACTCATTGAGTTGCTACTGTGTTCCGGGCACTGTATTAGAACTATCTTTACTTTCTCTTTACAATAATTCTGCAAGGTAGGTAATGTTATCTTCATTAAGTAATTCTGGTGAATTCTACGCATAAAAGGAGACTGAGTTTTGAGCCAGATCTATCTAATTCCAAAGCTTGCGTTCATCCTACTCCTCTGAGTTACCTCTCCCGAGATGTGCCTCGTGTGCAAAAAAAGCTGCAATTGAAGAAAGAAAGTGGTAAGAGAAGAAGCAGTAAATGTTGTATGTGTCCGGAGAGGAAGAGATTACTTTAAGCTGGGGGTATCATTCAAGAGTTTATTGATTGAGAAAGTGGCATCTGGACAAGGTTACCTCTACACATGCATTCTAAGCAGAAGCATAGCATAAGCAAAGGCACTGTGGCACAAAAGGACTGATGATTCCCAGGGACTGAGAAAGGCCTTTGTGGCTAGACTTCGGGTACTGAAGGTGCAAGTAGTGTGGAATGAGGCTGGAGAAGTTGGCAAGAGTGAGATCACCAGGCCTGGTCACATGGCAAGGAATGTGGCCCTCTTCTGAGGCAGGTGAGAGTGACATGATCAGATTTGTGTTGCCAAAAGATTTCTCTGACTGTGGAGGAGAGACTAAAGGGGGAGGCTGGGACAGGGAAGCTGGAGAGGAGAAGGTTGTGCTAACGACAGCCAGTGGTGCTGGGAGGTGATTGTGTGACAGGGAGACCATGGGTAATAGTTCGGGGAGGGAATTGATAGGATGTGATGATGGTGGAGTGAGCACAGGTGGGAAGAAAAATCATGCCCAACTTTGAGCTAGTGAGTGCATTTCCTGAGCGTCATTTCCTGAGTTAGAGAAGTGTGGACAAGGTGTGGTGGAGGAAAATGGGCATGAGAAGCAGCCCCAGGAATGTTAACTAAGTTCAGGTAATAAAGGGTGGTGGACAGGAGCATGGGCTCCGGAGTCAGATCTTGACAGGGTCACTCCCTGTTGTGTGACTGATCCAATCCAACTTCAGAGTCACTCAGACCCTCAGTGACCTCTTCTATATACTTCTGATACCCACCTCACAAGATTTTATAAGGATTAAGTGAAATAATGTATGCAAAGAACTTAGGAAAGTACCTGATACATAGCATGTGCCCAGTAAATATTAGAGAAAAGTTATGACATACTGATGGAAATTGATCAATGTTCCAGAGGGTTTAATGTTCTAATTGACTCAGAATAAATTATTTCCTTTCTACCTTTTATCCTTAAGTCTAACATTAGGAGCCTCATCTCCACTTCAATAAATATATTACTACTAAATTATAATTTTCAAAACAGTAAAAACATGATTCATAAAAATATCAAATGAACACATGTCGACATGTCAATGATGTTAGTCAACTCATTAATTAATGAAGAAACCAGGAAGATGTTAAGGCTGGTTCAATGGAGAATTTGGAGAACAGGGATTTATTAATACATAGTCAAAGGAATTCTCAAATGAATTTGCTAATTGATATCCTACAGCAATAAATTTTTTTTTTACCAGACAAAATCCATTGTACCTCTACCCAATGAAATTCATTTACATTGCTGTGGACAGAAATGGTCTGCGTTGCTTTCAGACAGGAGTCATTTATATTGCTGTCAGTTAACCTCTACCCCTTCAGAGTTGCATAATCGCCCATCCAATAGGTCAATGAATGGTGCACACTCGCGTGTACCCAGACAGTCCTCCGAGAGTCTGCTAGACAACAACCTGAACCGCACTCAAACGATGCTCGGTAATCCTCTTTGCCTATTTTAGATCAGTTTTCTTGATAGTGATTAGTGATTCTTTGTTGGAAAATTATCAGTAGTATCCTAATACGATCTTCCAGTCCCTGAAAGGTAAGCTCTGTGAGAGAAAGGCCTTTTCCTTCCCACTCGTCGTTGTAGCTCTAGTGTCTGTTAGCAGTGTAGGGCACATAGTGGATGTCCAGGAAATTTTTAATAAGGAAATCAATAATAATAATAGCTGTTATTTATTGTTCATTTCAAGGCAGGGACTTTGCAATATACTTTGTATAAATTGTCTCATTTACTCTTCCCAGTCACCCTGTATGACAAGGGTGGGTCTCCTTGTTTTCCATAGGAGGGAATGTAGGTGTAGCCACAGGAACTGTCCCCGTCTCAGGAGATCCCCAGGAGAAGGAATTTTTTAAAAATCTACTGTCTCCTTCTTTTATCATTTGCTCCTTCTGAGCAACAGTGAAAATCTGGTTCATTGAGGCATAATCTTCAGTTTGTGGAGACAGAGAACTCACAGACTCAGAGTCTGCTTCTCCAGTAACCCAGCAGGCTGGTATCGTCTTTCAAGCTTCCCCTCCCTTCTCTCCTCCTTGCACACATGCAGGTACATGTACATGCACACACATGCTCACACACATGCCAACATGTACACATATGCTCTCACACACGCACATACATATACACACATGCACATACACATGCCAACATGTACCTATATGCTCTAACACATATTCACATATATATATATATACACATGCACACACATGCACACACATGCTCATGCACATGCCAACGTATACCCACATACTCTCAGACACAGGCACACACATATACCATGCACACACACACACACCCATACCCTCTGTACCCCAATTATTCTCCATTTCCACTCAGCAAGCCATCCCCTTCCATGGGAACATAGACTCTGTTCCTTACACCAGGAATGCCCTCTATATGATGCATTTCTTTTCATCATTTTAGATCTTTATTCAATATTTGATCCTCAATGAAACTATCTCTGGTGTCCTCCAGGAACTCGGTCCCCACCGTCTCTCCCCCTAGCTCTTGCAACGCTCACAGTAGCTTCCTCAGGCAATAGTGAAGCAGCTCTATGTTTGCAGCAGGACCGCAGTCACCTGGCACAGAGCTTAACAAAAGGAAAACGCTTGCTCAGCTCTCACTGACTTGACTGGTCTGGGATTGCGTCTTCTAGGATGTCCTCAGCCCCTGCTCAAAGAGGGGGCCGAGGCAGCTGCTCCTGTCAGCCTGGCCGTCCAGAAGCTCAACCCATGCCTGATGGAGCTGTGCCGCTTCTTCCAGCACTGCCTCTGCATGAGCCAGAGGAATCCCAGGACAGAGGTCACGAGGTAACCTGCCTAGTGGCTGCTTCTCACATCTAATATTTATAGACTTTTTACTCTGAGTGGCTTCTCTGCAGGCCACAAGGTAGTTGGACGTTAAATAATCCACAGACAGGGGGCAGGGGGCACCTCAAGGAAAGGAGTCTCCAGTGGTTCCTCTACTGGATAGTCACACCCTTAGATCCATGATGGAACCTCATTCAAATCTGGATCCCCAGAACCAAGTTCAGGGCCAGACACAATAAGCACAATCAAGTGGAGCTGAAGTGGAGTTGAGCTGAGGTGAGTTGAATTGTGTTGAGGAGTTGAGCCGATTTTCATCGTGTCAAGTGGGATGACTTTGACTAACAGACTTTGAGTGCTCCTTGTGCCCCAAAGCCCTCAGCCTGGTGAGGTTTGCCAGGAGAGAACAGTCAGAGGATTTGTCTATGTAACTGAAAGATACGTCTTTTATAAATTCCTAGCAGTCATCTGCCAGTCAAATGGGAAGTTTGTAAAAATAAAGTTAGAAAGCAGATCCCACCTTATATTAATAAGATTTAGGCATAGACATTCTTCTGCCCTGCAATGTTGACATACTATTCTTTTTTTCTGGGATTTATTACTGGCTGTAAATCCAGAACCAAATAACGTAGATAAGTGTTCCTGCTCCAGTGGTCTGGGGCCAAGCTCTCAGATCTTTAATGTTATTTTCAAAGTCTACCCACGAAATCCATCGGCCTTTGAAATCTCCGGTATCCACTGCGTCTGAGCCCCAAGCCCAGGTGTGTGGTCTTTTCCCATCCCCTTTCTCTGTCCCTGATCTTGGATCCCTCAGTCAGTGTGGACATTTCCTCCATCCGGAAAGGGCAATGCACAAGACTCAGAGACCCACAGCACAGGCTGATCCCAAAAAACAGAACACCTTCATAACAGTACTTTCTATATTGTCTAGACACAGCCCACTTTGGTAGGCCTTTTACTCACTGACTCTTTGATTCAATAACATGTGTTGAAACCTTTCCTATTTAGGGCCCTTAGCACCATCCTTGGGACACACCCTCCCTCCTTGCAGGGTGACAGAGCCTGGGTCACTTCCCCTCCTGGTGTCTTACAAACTTTCTGCCCCAGGCCACAGTCAAGTGTCTGTGGCTCCTGCTCTGTCCAGGCTGCCGCGGACTCCACAGTGGGTGCAGCGGCTCTGGTCTGCTACAAGGGCTGGTGCAGTGGTGAGTGCTTCAACACCGGTTCCAGCTCATTCTAGCCACGGAATTGTAGCTGACTGCTGCCCTGAAGAACCTGAAGACAAACACAATAGGCTACCTTAACAACTGATTTTCTTTTAAGACCATCCAGCCTTTTCTGCATGAGAAATGCCCCCTCTAGTCTATGTGAGGAATACATATTCTTGTCATTAGCAGGATCTTGACTCTATTCCCTGCAAAGCAATAACCACGGCCACTTGTCTGTTGTTCATTTGCCTCACTGTACTGCCTGGAAGATGCCTCTGCCAGAGAGCTCGGGGGTGGGACGTGACATGCTTAAATAGTTCCTCTCCTGATCATAGAGGCAGGAAATTCCCATTCATCCTGCAAGCCATGTACTCTGTCAAAGTGAATTAAGGCACAGAATGGCAGCTTTTTGGCTTGCGAAGGTGTGGTTCTATTTCTGTGGTTGCTACAACTTAAGTTTTAGCATCATGCTTTGATTATTCACAGAGCACCTTAGTTTGGACCATGTTTGTCCATGGAGTAGCATCATTTTCAAGAGCAGATAATTCCCCAGGGCAGTTTGATATCCTCTCTTCTTGGAAGCTTTCTAATAAGTTTTGTTGTTGTTGTTAGAAAACATGCCTTGCACATTGTCAAAGTAGCCCAGAAGGAATGAGATTAGACCGTAGAACCAAGGCTCCCAAACCTATACAGTAAGTAGCTTAATGTGCTCTATAGAGGTTGGGGCTTGAAGCCAGGCAGACTTGGGTTTAAATTTAGGCTCTGCCACTTAGAAGCTGTGTGGTCTTGGGCTAGTCATTTGATCTCTCTGAACCTCAGTTTGTTTATCTATAAAATGGGTATAGTCCTGCCTATATTCCAGGCCACATGCCACACAATTCTAAGCGCATGTTCATATAGAAGGGTAGTAGCTTTCTTGCCTATATTGATAGTATTGTGAGAACAAAATGAAATGACATGAAATAATACATCTATTCATAATTGTTCTTGCACAGTGCCTGGAAAGCTGCACTGCATGGTCGCTGAGGAAGACACTGTCGTGGCTGCTCTCTTGCCCACTCCCACAGCCAAGCTGGTGTCCCACCGCTAGCATGCTTGGCATGTTGTGGCTATGGCAACCAAATGCCTGGTGGCCACGTCAGCTGTTGAGCTGACCAAGGTTGACGTCCTATCTCTCACGCTTTTGAAAGGTCTCCTTAAGTGGATGGGGTCACAGGGTCAGAGTAAAAGTAGCCCTGGCTGTGTCCATCATTTGCCTCTTCACTCTCGGATCCATTTCTTGCTCTGTAGTGCAGGGGGCCGACTTGTGCAAACTGTTAATGTATTTCCCAGAATGCCTTGCCTACCAACCTCATGTTGTATTACCCAGCAGAAGAGATTGGCGGGAGATTGCAGGGCAGCAAAGGGGAGAAGCCAGGGAACTTCTCCCCTTCTCTTTCTGCTTTGGGCAATGTTTCCAGAAATGGCTCTGTCTCCTCTGTGGTGCCAGCTTCCATAAGGACTCCTTACGACGGCTCCAGCTCTGTAATCCCAGACTCCAATGTTGGTCTTACTGCCTATTAGAATGGCTGTGTGTTCTGGCATGGAGTGTGCTACCCGGGTTAAAATCCAGCACTCCCACTTGAACGCAGTGTGTCCTTGGGCAAGTCAGTTAATGTCTGTGACTCAGTTTCCTCAATTTTACACTTTCCTGTAAATGGGGTGGGGGAGAGTACGTGGGAAATCTTTGTAATGAGCCTTCCTTGAGCGGTTAGTTGCGCAACTCCCTAGAGTGTGCTAGAATCACAGAGTGATAGAGGTGGAAGGGAAATTAGAGAATGTTTAGCCCTACCTCCTCATAGAGCAGATGAAGGATTGAACGGGAAGTGAATCACCAGCGTTAGGCAGTGAGCCAGCGACACAGCCTGCGCTGAAAGTTCTTCCCCCTGATAACATGGTCGGTGATCTTTTCACTACAGCCCTTTGAGGCAACTCCTGTTGCCCCTGACCAAGAGCAGGATATTCTCTTGCAAAGCGTTTGCTGCATTGTTAACAATAGCAACACTCCACTCTCTCTCCACTTCCCACGAAAACAAATGAGCACCATCATTTACTGAGCACCTATTATATGCTGGGCACCGAGCAGGAACTTTACATATTTTATCTCATTTAAGTCTCTTATAGCCTGTGAGTATAGATTCTATTATTGCCTTTCATGTATATATGAAAGAACTAAAGTCCAGAGAATGAAGTTATCAGCCTGAAGTCCTACATCCTAGTAAGTAGTGGGGCTAGGACCAAATATTAGTCTTGCTGACTCCAAAATCTGTTTTTTTTCCTACCCAGCCTCCTTTCCCACCTCTCCTCTGATTGCCCTATAAAGATGGACAGGGGGCTCCTTGCTGTGAACAATTGGCCATACGTTCGTGTTTATGTACTTACTGATTTTTATGCTGGATGCCGTCTAATCACAGATAGTAACTGCCCCCAACTCTGATTCAAACCTTTAGGTACTGTCCTGAATACTATTCCTGGTTTCTGAAGAATGCAACATACATCTGTCAGAGGGTGAAGAGGGTGTCCCACTCTCACAGTACGTACACAGCTTGACTATGTTGTCACTTCACAGCGAATGCATTATGCAGAAACGTTCTGCCACTCGGAGTGATTTTCCTGCCGTAGCTGTGTAGCGGGACACTGTAGGAGCGTCCTAGCTCGTCTAGTCATCGTTAATGCCAGACAAAGACAGCCTAGGGTATTTCTGATTCCCCTTCAACCAACAACTTGGTATTTGTAATAAGGTGCAGGCAAAAAAACTGCAGGAGTAAGCATGATCAAGCATTGTTGTTCTCTGTGTGAACTCAGGCGAGTCTCTTAGCCTCTGAGCCCCCACGTAAGATAGAAAGACAAAAAAAAAATAAAATAAAATGAAAGACAAACCCCACATAAACACTGAAACTCCTAGTCAAAGAAAATCGTTTACAAATAACTCAAAGAAAAGAAGGTAGCATGAAGTACTAGAAGTGGGCGCATGGTGCCTCTCTCCTCATCCTGAGAGCCTCAAAGCCCTATTTACCCCCAAATGTGGCTGGCGTCAGCTTTGATTTTTCTCCCATGTCTGCAAACAAAAGCGGCTGGTCTGGTCCCAAAATCAATGGTTTGGCCATTTTGTTAATATCATGCTGTCTATCTGGACTATCTGGGCAAGAGACTCTTGTCTTCTAAAAATCATGGAACTATATCAAACTGTCTAGAAAATCCTTTCTTAATGTAACCCAAATATGAGCTGGGTGCTCAGATAGCCTAGTCTTGGCAATGCTTTACATTTAAACAAACAAACAGTTTAGCCACTCAGTCTTTTCTTATGGCCCTTGTAGAACGTCAGATGGGATCCGTGCAATTCATGCCAACATGCCTTGGAAACTTTGTATTCTTTTTCCCTCCATCGTCTCTCTCTTCTCACATGCCACCATCTTCAAGCCTCTCTTTATGCTTCATTTTCCAACGTATCACTCAGTAACTCTTCTAAAATCAAGCTCTTTGTTTCCATGTACCTCCTCTGCTTCCTTTGCTTTCCTTCTGCCTCTATTCTTTTTTTCTCTCTCAAACACACGTTCCTTATTTCTAATGCAATTCCAGCATTCCACCTTTCCTGTCTTCTCTTTTGACCATCATCCTCACCTTGCATTAAAAAATAGATGATGAGCACTAGGAGGGGAGGGTTCAGCAGTCAAACACCGAAATCCCTTTACCTGCTGTGGGCAGAGGGAATAGGGAATCTTGCAAACACATAATTCGATAGTTCTTCTTTTGTCCTCTCCACATTCAAATCTCTACGCACACAGCATATTATTATGCATTTACTAAACAATGTTTCAATGAGTTTAAATTAGCCTCATGCAAACTGAGGGTGTGAATCAGATACAGCTGAGTATTGGAAAAAGAACACTGGGCGGAGTGTGGAGAAATAGGGGCTGCTCCTTACTCGACTTTGCTGCTAACTGGCAAGGGGGTCTTGCACGAGTCCTCCCCACTCCCTGACACTGACTCTGAGTATTCCTAGCTGGTGCAACATCCCACACCTGCCCTCTGCAGGAGGCTGGACCAACACTGGTGCTGTTAGAGTTTAATTTATGTCTCTGTAGTGTTTCTGTCTCAGTGCCTTGAGTTCCTTCTTCTTCTTTTTTTTTTTCCAGCCTTAAAGCAAAAATGCCTTGAGAATATCTGCAAGTCTGTGTGAGGCCTTGAAAAAGATGCTAGGGCCTAACGGTGACTCCGGGTGACATCTCTTCACCCTGGCTCCTATCTCAAGTGGGCCACGTTTGCAGCGTTCACCCAGGCTCCAGCTAGACCATCAATTAATTGAAAGTGGTTATTTTTGGAAGTAGCATTTATTTCTGTCCTGTGAAGCTGTGTAAGATACTGAGGGTAGAAGGCCTCATATTAGAGGCATCACAAATAATGCAGAAACAATGGACTCCCTTGTCTGCTTCAAAACCATGGAAACGTAATACCTACGCACAAGAGACTGGCATAGGTGTGCTGACAGCAATTCTGGTAACGTAAGAATCGGAGGTGAGTGGACACACTGGTCTAAGCAAATGAATCCACGCACAGAGACTCTCACACGATACTTGACGTGACTTAAACCCAAGACTTTCAGAAGACAAAACAAAAGGATTAGTTCAGAGAGAGTGAACCCATACTCTGGGCAGAGTCACATGTGATTTTTCTGTTTAGTTAACTAAAACTTGGTTATATGCAACTAATCAATTTGTGATACTATGGGATCTAGATAATCTTCCAAGCCCCCTTAAGTAGGAGATGATGGAAACTTTCCATCAGGAGGAGGTTTAGAGAGTTGTTTTTATTGAAACTTTGTCTTGATTTCTCTTCTGTGCATCCCACTATACTCAGGGGACCCCAAGAGCACTGTAAGTTTCAATGATTCATTAGTAGGACTCACAGAGCTCAGAAGAACTATTATATTCATATTTACCGTTTACGACAGCAAAAGGATACAGGTAAAAATCAGCAAAGGCAAAAGGCATCTAGAGCAGAGCCCAAGTCCAAAAGGGCCCAGGCACGAGCTTCCAGTTCTCCTAAGTGGAGTTGCACAGTCAGCACTAATTTTCCCGGCGATGGTGTAAAACAACACACACGGAGTGTTGTCAACCAGGGGCGCTCACCCACGCCTTGGTGTCCAGGGGATTCACTGCGGGCCAGTCATGCAGGTATGGAGTGCCTGACTGCATGGCTGGACTTAGTCACTGTCCCGGTCCCTCGAGAGGTCAAACTGAGACTGCACGACCTAAGGTCCCCACCATAAATCATGTTGTTAGCATTAACCATCTGGCATGGCCCAAAGCCCCGCGTCTATAAAGACACTCAGGCAGGATATTCTAAGAGTTTGGAGGTTATCCTTTAGGAGCTGGTCAAGGGCGAGAACTTTCTCCGGAAGGTGCAGGGTTTAAACATCCTCCACTTGCTGAGTCCACCCTTTGCTGCACACCCACACACTGATGTGCCCCCTTCATTGTATCGGGTCCTTTTGGGTTTTTTTTTTTAACTGTTTCCAGGTTTGCAGTTGCTCCAATATCCCTGTGAATTCTGAATCTCTGCGCAAAACATTACTAGGCAGGCTTGCTTTCGCCAGTTGCCCTGCTCAGATCTTTTCATTCCTCACTGCCAGGGACAGCTTTCTTCCCGCTATGCCTGGCGCTGCTTTTCCACTCTGCCCCTTAGGACCCTGACTGGCCATCAGTTATCCACCCTTCTATGATCTGTGGCTACCCTTTGCTGAGGAAAGTCACTTTCTATTTGTGATCCAAGTATGAGACAGTTTTTCCCCACAAGAGGACACTTGAGTGTCCTGGCATTATCTGTAAAGAACAAGGAGCATAGGGAGGTAGAACTTTAAGTAGAGGAGCAGCCAGCCACCTCTCTGGTCATCCACAGAAAGATTTCTTTTTAATTTTCAGAACACCTGAGGTTATGCACATTTCAAGCTCATAAATACCTATTGTCATGGCTTTTGGGGCCTGCAAAGGGCCCTCTCATTTGCAAAAATGAGGACACAGCAAATTTTCTAGGGGGAAAAGGGACTCTTACCTGAACAGGGATCAAGGGAAAAGGCCCATTTATTAAGTATAGATTAATTTGATTAGACTCTTGAGTTGATATTTATTAAGGACCTTTAGCAGGAGAGGATCCCCAAGGTTCCCCGAAAAGTAACTTATCCTCAGGGAAGGCAAAGGATGAACTATGCAGTGGAGCCTGAGACCAGGGCTATTGATTCATGGGGAAAGCCTATGTGGACCCGGCTACCCCATATTTTTGGGAATAATGACTGAACATGACGATAACCTTAAGACACTCAAATCTGGAGCACCTCTGAGGCCTGCACAGGGATCTGGCCCATTATCAAGGACAAGGGCTCAGAGGACCATATGGAACCAGTTTTCTATGTCACCCCATCTGTCATAACAGCAGCAATGGCAGGAGAAAAACAGGGCCCAGGAGTGAACTGGCCAGTGCCTGGAGTCTATGGGTCTCCTGGAGTTTAAGGGAGGTTTGACCCCTCCTGAGCTAAGTCCTGATTTATGGGATGGTTCAGGCAATGAGGAGGCCTCCGGGATGCTGCTGAACTGGAGTTCCTACCAATTTGTGCATCTGTGGCCCCTAGTGGTTAACTGATGTGGTGCAAGAGATGGGACAGTTATTGTACCTGAGCTGATGACCGAGATTGTCAGTTACACATGTAACATCATTAAACCGCATTCTTCCTGGCAGCAAAGGTGCAATTGCATTTCTGTAAATTTCATTCATGCCCAAAAGATAAGCTAAGTTGATAAAAGAAAGAGAGGGGGGAGGAGAGAGGGAGTGTGGGAGAGGGAGAGGGGAGGGGAAGGGGAGGGAAAGAGGGAGAGAGGGAGGAAAGAAGATTGTGTTTGTGTTTCCTGGCCCCAGAGTATGTCTCTGTGTGTTTGCGTATGCATGTCTCCTACTTCTGCATAGGTGTACCTGTGCGGCGGGTTTGTGTGAGTGAAAAATTCAGGTGCTGTCCTAAGGAAACATGCAATTTTAAATGGTCATTTAGAACAGACTTTCTTCTTTTATATCTGCGTTCTTGTGAAAATTTCACTCTCACCTTATTCCACCAGCTGAGAAGAGAAAGTCCAAGGCTCCAGGGACATTAGAGGCCAGTGGTTCTCAATCAGGAGTGGTTTGGACCCCCCTGGGGCATGTGGCAATGTCTGGAGACATGTCTGGTTGTCATGACTCAGTGGGGAGTGCTACTGGCATCTAGCGGGTGGAGACCTGGGACGCTGCAATGCACAGGACAGCTCCCACACAAAAAGAATGCTTTGGTCCAAAATGTCAACAGTGCTAAGATTAAGATACCCTGTTGTAGGTTATGGGGAGATAATGAAATTTCTCTTATCCTCATGGAATGTCTAGAACAACACACCTATGTAGGTTGTCATCATGCCTTAGCATTGCCCAATAGCTGCGCTCTTGAGATGCTGAAAAGATGGATTTTGCTACATTGAGCCAAATGTCCCCATTGACTTAATAGTTTTAGAGATGGTGGGTCTTCTGTGCTAAGGAGAAAAGATCAGAAACAATGCAGCCTCATTCCTCAATGCATGAGATGCTGAACAGTAGCTGATGATCTTCACACAAAAGCTTCAATGCACAAAGACAACTATTTATTTGAAGAAGCCCTTCAGTGGCTTCTGTAAAGGCTCAGCTGTGCCCTGATTTTGGCATGTGAGGAGTCCTGCTTCTGCAGGAGGCAGTGATAGGCAGAGGGTTCATGGCCAGTCTAACCTGTATCCCAGAATAATCCCATCACATTGAGCTTTGACAAATGCTTCAACCTCAACACCATTTCTTCTCATCTGTAAAATGGAGCTAACTCCCCATTGCTCCTAGGATTATGGGAACAGCGACGGCAGGGCTGCTGTGGGAATGGTGAGGGCAAAATCCTATAAAACATTGGTGGTATGTGACACATACCCAGTAAATGTTAGTACTCCTTGTTCAAATCAGGAAAGAAAACACTTTTCAAGAGGTTATGAGGAGAAGAGGAGAGGAACTAGGATTCAAAGAGCCCCCACACCACACATGGGACATGGCTCACTTCATCCTCCTCACCCTAGCGGCATCATCCCCATGAACAGATGTGGCAGCCAAGACTGAGCAGCGATGAGCTCAAGGTCACACTGATCCTCAGTAGCAGGGCTGGCAGCAGAACCTGAGATGTCTGATCATGAAGCCCCACCTCACCCCACCCCACAGCTTGGGCAGAAAACCCCTAAAGAAAAGAGGCATCAAATTCCCAGGTCTCGGGCCAAGAACATATGAGAAGAATCACCCCAGAGATCCTCTTGCTGCAAAAATTAACCAGATCAGACAAAACCAGTCTTTTTCCTTGTGGGAGAGCCCACGTGACTTCCACCAGTCTTTCATCCTCCAGAGCTCCCCTGCTGACCCCAAGGCATAATCCAGGGACCTCCAAGCCTTTGAGGTACTGTGTGGGTGTGGAACAGGGGACCCATTGTTCTCTAATTAGAGCCTGGGTCTCTTCTGAGGCCCAAGATGGGGCCTCTTAATATGGAGCCTTCACCCGTTCCAAGCTTTAGTGTTGCGATGCCCCCTCCCCTCGCGGGCAGCCCACCTGCCAACGCTCATGAAAGGCTGCCTTCTTATGTCAGGAAGGGGAGAGGGGTCACATGACTAGGGGTCTTTTCTTGGGGTATAAAGGACTCAGTCTCCATCTGTTCCAAGCCAAGCATCGTTCATCCAACTGCATTCAAGTGGAACTTTCACGGTAGGCACCCAGTTCTGACGGGGTGGGAGCCAAAGAGGAAGGGAGGGAGGGAGGGAGACATGGATGGAGAAAGAGAGGGAGGGTTGGATGGAGGAAGAGGAGGAGGAAGAGGGAAGGTGGGAGGATGCTCTCCAGGGCTGTCTGAGACGTGGGTGTTGCTCCAGGATGTAGCTAGAAACCCACAGGCACTCTGAGCCTGTCTGTGAGGAGATGTGATGCCACCTGGACAGCACCCGGTGAATTTACCTGGGGGAAAAATCTACCACTCCATGTCAGTGAGGATCCTACAAACCTGTGTGGCACAGTGGCTCTCCCCAGGGCACCAGGTGCGGAAATACAGTCACCAATAACTCTGGGCAGTCCTTCCTGAACACTGAGCGTACCAGACGTGGCGTTCCGCGTTTTTGAGACATTTCCCATGTAACCCTCATGGTGCCCTGATGGGAAACACCAGTAGATGCGTTTTGCTGCCCAGGCGAGTGAGTTCCAGGCAGCGTCAGTGTCTGGCTCAGGGCACTCCGCAAGCAAAAGGCAGAGCCTGAGCTCCCTCATCCCACCCCAGGTGTGTCCAGCTAGCAAGGCCTTGCTCTTAGACATCGCCTGGACTGCTGTAGAATCAGCCGCGAGGAGCGGCTTGGGGAGCCAGGGCTCCAAACACGGCATGCGGACCACAGCGAGGCCTGGGGAGCCTTCTCAGCCCCGCAAGGACAGCACTGTCCTATGAGGACATGACAGCCCCAGAGGCTTCTTGGGCAGAGTAGGAGAAGGTGGTCCTGCCTCCAGGTGGACACAGGCCCCGCCCAAGGGCACCTGACTTGGCCAACAGAAGGGTACTGGATTTTAGCAGCAGCCCCGCGCCCCCCACCCCCCCAAGACCCTAACGCGCTTGTCCCGCAGATTCTGTCGCCCTCACTGTTGCTCGGGGCAGACCAAGTGCTGCCACCTCCTGGCTGGCACCGTGACTTCCCTGTTCTTGGCTCTCGGGGGAAGGTTGTCACTGCTGTGTCTCCCCACACCCCAGCGAGTGGCTGGACGCTCCAAGGGTCCTACCCAGCAAATATTACCAATAATTATGACAGTCCTGCGGTGCATAATCGCGGGCCACTTAGTTTGGACTGAATGACTGGCCTGGCAGGTTAGAGAGTAACGTATAGGGAGCAAAGACCTGAGTCAGACTGGCCGACCTCAGTTTGAAGCCAGGGTCTGGCCGTTGCCATAGCGCCCCCTTGTGGGCAAAGGCAACCTCAGCAAGTGACTGACCCTTTCTGAAGGTCCCCTCAGACCCTGCAGAAAGTGCGGTGTCTTGACAGTGAAAGTCTTAGAGTGCTGTTACCAGACAGTACGTGGAGCATGCTCAGTGGAGCACCCGACACAAAGAATGACCCAGTAAATGAAAGTTCGTGCTTAAAGGAATAAGGTCCTAAGGTTTATAACTTATTTTTTAAAAATTGTGGTAAAATACATATAGTATTGACTATTTTAGCCCCTTTTAAGTGTACAGTTCAGTAGCATTAAGTACGTCCCCATTTTTGTACAAAATCACCACCATCCATCTCTAGAACTTTTACCCTGTACTCATTAAATAAGAACCCCCCGACCACACCCCTCTATAACTTACTTGTAAAAAATAAATTAGAGCAGAGTCAAGGTTATGCCTGTAATAAGGTCACTTTTGCTCATTTGCATTCAATAAACATAACCCAAGGAGGTAGAAGTTGAACGTCACCTTCAGCCTGTCTTATCTGAGCTGCAAGATGACCCAGGGGAAGGTACCCCTGAAACGAGCGTCACCAGAGAAAAGGAGCAGAGATTCACTGTGCTAAACCGACCACCCTCCTCCATTCACCAAACTGGGGCTTCCACTCAAATGGGGATTAGGGAACAGCACAAAGGCCTTCATTGTAACAGCTACTATTTATTGGGCCTTTAATTGCAAGCCAGATGCTGTCATTGTCATTCCTAATGTTTTTGGCAACTTCTCTACGTCAGGCACTGTGTCAAGTGCCTCACATGGATTAACTCATTTCGGTCCTCACAACAAACTCGCAGGTAGGTGCTGTTATATGATGGCACTGGACTGGGAGTGAGGACACCTGGGAAGTGGGATATTTTTACCATAATTTGCCAGTCTCTGAGCCTCGATGATCTCATCTGTAAAATGAGAGTTTGGACTAACTGATTCCAATGCCCCTCCAAGTTCAGACGTTCTGACCTTCTCTCATGGTATGATGGTAACTGTAAAACAATTGGACGTAGTGACTAAATTGTCCAATGTCACATTGGCCTCAGTCATGTGTGTATGACATCAAAGGGGTCTCTGGGCTCCTCTGAAATGACTCTACTGCCCAGCAATGGATATCCAGGGCATAGCACTTTCCATCTGGAGACTCCATTTCTTGCCCTTAATTTTCAGTTCTAGTTGCATGGCCTTGAGAAGGAATCCTGCACCAGGTTGATGCAACCCTGCAGAGGGCAAGCTTCAGAGTTGAACACTGGCTGTATTCCGGCCTCTACTTACCCCCTTGCTAAGCGCCTTTGTGCAGTGCACAACATGTACAACCCTATCCAGCAGCCCCACGTGTGCCACTGAGTAGCATGGATCACGTCAGGTTATCATTCATACTTTGTCCTGAAAACACGTTCAAAAGCAGAATATGTACAAGTCAACCAACCATATTGCATTCTTTAGGTAGTTAAATTATTTTGAAATCTCTCTGGTCTCTTTTTTTCCTGTTAAATATATGATTGACTGGCTGGAGTCCAGTGAGTGCCTATCGAAGTTGAATATTTGCTGATTCTAGCACAGGGCTGCTACAGTTGAAATGCGGTAGAGTTCCTGGACTCTGCCCACCTGACCCCTTTGCCCCCAAAGCATCCCCTGAGGCAAATCTATTGACCCCTGGGACTGCAACAAAGTATTCAAAATGGCCAAAAGCCAAGGAAGGGAAGGAAGATGGAGATGCTGCAGGAAAAAGCCTTGTTTGCTGGCAGGCAGCGCCACCGTGTGGTCACCAAATTTATGCATATGTCAAGGGATGCCGGTACAAAATTTCAACGCCTACCTGCTAAGGCTGTATTTGGAATGCTGGGGAATGGTAATGTACAGGGTATTTAAAATGCAATTAACAAAAGTTAAACTATAGCACTTGTTAAATTTCCTCCCTTCCCCCTTAGTCTGTGAACAACTCACGGGTAAGGAGTGTGTTTTCCTCACTTTGCATTCCTGGATCCTGAATCCTTGATGCCTGACACAAGGCAGAGCTAGAATAAATGACCATAGAATAAATAAGTAAGTAACTGAGACCACAGCTGTGTTGTCAAGGAGATCACGGTTACACTTCCATTTCACAGATGGACAAACTGAGTCTGAAAGAGGGAACATGATCTCCTTAATGTCATACTGTTATTTAGTGGCAGAGCTGAGAAGAAACTCTTTTGGGGCTTTCTCCTTTTACCACCCGCCCTGGGGGACCAAGGAGGGACAAAGCTTGTGTGAGTCCTTTCCTGGGGTTTGTGAAGGTGTACTCACCACGATCCGCTGACTTCTCTCCCAGGAGTCCGTTCTTGTTGCTGCCCGAGCTCCATCCTTTGCTGTCCTGCCATGATCGTGCTGCTTCTAAGCATGCTGATGGTGCCCTGTGTTGGTGAGTAATGGTATTTTACACCGCATTTCCAGCCTGGCATATAATTACTTAACATGAACACTGGGAGGCATTGTCAAATTTCATCTGATTTGCTTATTAGTACTTTTTATCCTCTGCCTAATTGAGTGATGGAAATCAAACATCAGTGATAAGCTGTAGGTTTAATTCAATGGGTGTCTTAGAGCACCCCATATAGTACGTGAGAGTGTCGGGGGAGAAGAGGGGTGGAGAATAGAGAGTAGTGAAAAGCAAGAGGGTGGGAGGAGCCCGTCTTCACGTGGGGGGGGGGCGGGTAGGGGTGGCAAGGCTCCTGTGCAAACACTGCCTTGGACTTCAGGGATAGCCCTGGGCCCTCGCTCAGTTACACTTCCTGTAGCTGGAGCTCTGGTCCTCTCGGTTACAATCTGAGTCAGGTTTCACGACAGTGCTTTGTACGTGTTGATGACAGGGAGACAGGATCTCTCCAGGTGTTCCTCCATCCCTGTGGCAGGACAAGGAGCAGCCCTCATGTTTGCCTCTCCTCACGCAGCCGGGGCGGTTGCCGCCTTTCCTCTTCCCCTGACTTCCAGGGCAGGAGTCAGCCAGCGGTATGACAGTCAAATTTGTGTCCCTGGGGCCTTTCACCTACATCATATGGTCCCTTTGTCCGGCAGCTCTGCAGCAGAGTTTATTCCACAGCCACAGCCCACACCACGCAGCCGTGTGCTGGTCCATTTCCCCTTCCAGAACCTCTGAGAAAGGAGCTGGGCATTCCCGGCTGATCTTCTGGGTAGCACACATGACTCTGCCATCTCACTGCAAATCACCAATAGAACTTACCATTCTGCTATCTAAAAATGACATCTTCTAAATATGCTTAAAGTTTCCTAGACTAGGATGCTGTGATTCTAGCAGGCCACCCATCACTCATTGGCCCTTGGATGGTGTAGTTCAACTATTGCATGTTCAGTCCTTCATTAAACAGATATTGATTCAACTTGTGTTCTCTCTTTCTCATATATACATATTGTGAATATATACATATATATTATATACATCATGGTACTTACTTTCAATAAGTCTCTGGTTTAGAGGGAGAAACAGTTACATAACCAGATCATGGCAACATGGGGTGACAAGTACAATGAGAGAAGGATGTCTGTGACATTGTGCTAGCACAGGAGTAGCAACCCTAGCCCAGCCCAGGTTGGGGATCACATAGAGTCAGTAATACAAGGGGAGCAGGCACAGGGAGGGCACCCCATGCCCACGGCACAGCACAGGCAAAATGGGATGGCAAGAAGTAGTTTGGTGTCTAAAAAACCAGAAGCTCTTCAGCATCGCAGGAACATAAAGTTCAAGGTAGAGGATGATTTAGCAGAGGCGGCAGGAGCCAGACCAAGGAAAGCCTTACGTGCCGGGTCAAAGAAGCTAGAGCTTCATGCATGAGCCTCAGTCTCATTGTCCATAAGGTGGTGACCACAATGTGTGCTTCGCAGCCCCGTGGCGAGGATCAGTGGAGGCGATGTGTGCAGAATACAGTACCAGCTCTGCTCCTGCAGCAGGACGGGTGCTTGTCACCTTCCTGCATGGAACAACAAACTTACTGAATCAGAATCAGTGTTACTCTAGTAAATTTTGTCCTTGCCATGCCTCTAACTTTCCATCTCTCTCCCCCACCACACCGCCAGACTTTGTGAGTGAACTGATTCAGTCCTCTGGGCTAAGCAGTTTAAAATCCAGGGTGACTTTTTTAACTGCTAATGAAAATGTGTGGGCGTCGACATCCTGAGAGTAAGTAGGAGTGCCCGGGAGCAAGCATGCCTTATTAGCACCCATCCGTAGTAGGATCGTCTCCCACCCTCCAGAATAGGAATTTAATTATCAGTTGCACAAAGAAATACGAGTGCAGTAATTATCAAGGAGCAGGCACTGTTTCACAATTGCTGCTGAAGTGGGCAGCAGGTATTGTAGTTGTTGGCTGTTATGCTGATTAGTTTCCCAGGCAATTATGCCAAATGTGAAATGTGTCAGAGCAATTACATGGGCTCTGTGACAAGGGCTCAAGTGGAACTGAATTCGTGAGTCTCCGTCCTGGTCTGAAAGTCTGCGTTTTGCAGGCCCCCTCCCCTCAAAGCCCGCAGTTCGCAGGCAGGAGGGAATTCCCTCTCCCTGGAAACCATTCCGAGAACTTGGCAGAGAGGACGCGTGGCTGGCGCTGGACCGTGCGAGATGTGCAGACACAAGCCTGCCCCTCTGACCTGGGGGGAGTACTGGCCCCCCCAAACCACACTGCGCACCCCCCAGGCAACGGACTTTCCTTTCTCCCTAGAAAGTCAGCTTGTTTTGTTTAGTCTGCATACTATTTTATTTTAAATTTGAGCCAAGAGCTTACAATTAGAAGATTTTTCCCCCAAATCCAGATTTCTATCAAATTTTGAAAAAGTTGAATTGTGGGACTGCTTTCCCAAGCCCTGGGGCTGAGTCCTTTCCCTCTCGCTGTGACCTGGGTCTCTCTAGTTCTGCACAGTCCTCAGCGTTCCCTGTTGCTTCCCTGCACGGGGCCTGGGCCTCTCATTTACATCATCTGCCCGTCCCTTGCAGAGATGAGGATTTGCAGTCCCGGGTCTTAAGTCCAACCCCCATTTTCTCTGTCCTGGACAAGTATAGTCAGCCCAAGAATTACGGATTCTGGGCCTCCTGTCTCAGTCACCTCAACCCAGTCTTCACGGTTTCCTTTGATCCACTCCACAAGCGTTGGTTCAGTTCCTAGGTGTGCCCAGTGAGGTGCTGGGCCGTGGAACTATGACAATGGGGGTCCCTGCCTTCAAGATCTCAGTGTCTCATGAGAGAGCTGGAGAAGGAAGGAGACCCTGAGAATCGGTGTGGAAAGCACTGCAGTAGAGGTCACCAGCCCAGAGTCCCCCCAAAGTCAGGGGAAGGAGTGAGGTAGGACTTCCATATGGCATTGTTCACACTGAGCCTCACCTGGTGTTACTCGGGCTCAGCCAGGCTGAGTCATTGTCAAGGTATTCAGCAGAGGCCACAGCCTGTGCAAAGGCCCAAGACCCAGGACACGTGGAGAAACTGAGAGCAATTAGGATGGTTCGAAGTGCAGAGGCCAAGAAGGCGCGCAGTTCCAGCTGTGCCAACCCACTGTGGCCCCCCAAATACACCTCACAGCTTCACACCGCTATGTCTTTGCTGCTGCCTCTTCCCTGTCTTTCCCACCTGAAAAACTCTTGTCCCTCAGTGACCCTGAAGCTTCTCTCGATACCCTCTTAGCCACACTCTGCACCTGGGCTACTGGATCAGCATCGATAGTTGTCATCAAGGGAATGGACAGAAGGCCTTGCTGCTGCAGCCTCACATGGCACAAGGGACAAATTCCGTGTCCTCACATGACAGGAAAGACAAACCTGTGCCTCACATAGCAGGAGGTTAGAAGAGCAAAAACGCCTAGTGAGTTCCCTCAAGCCCTTTTACAAGGACACTAATCCCATTTACAAAGGCAAATCCCTCACGACCTAATCACCTCCCAAAGGCCCTCCCTTCTAATACCATCACCTTGGGGTTTCAGTTCTAAGATATGGATTCTGGAGGGACACATAGATTCAAACCATAGCATGACACATGGATGATAGCAGATAATGCATAGAGGACCATTTTTTAAATTTTTACAATTCATGTCTATTCATTTTAATCAGTAGTAATTTACAATGCATTTTCATTTATAAATACAAGTTTCCTTTAAAAGTAAATATATTTACCTTTTTAAAATTGAGGTGGCTTATTAAAATAATCTCCTACTGACAGATTTGAAATTTTCCCTTTTCGATGCTGTCAAATTTAGCTTTATATATTTTGAGACCATGTTATTATGTGCATACATGTTTAGAGTCACTGGAACTCCCAGATGAAACAAACCTTTTTATAATTGGGAAGCAAATCAAAATCTTTTTAATAAAACAAAAAAGTGAGTTGACATATGTGTGTGTGTGTGTGTGTGTGTGTGTGTGTAAAATAGGAGAGGCAATATGCCACTGAAGGAAGTTAGAGGAACCTGGCAGGGATGGCGTACTGACAGTGCCGGTCCTGGTACTGGCAGCAACAACAAGCATCGTTACTTCTGCCATCATCATTCCTTTCGTCGTAGGATTGTCTCCACTAGGAAGGACTCAGCCAGCTCCACTGACTCCCCCAGGCAGCTTTTCTGGAAACTCCAATGGGAGTGGATTTTATTAGCAGAAAGTGAAAGTGGCAGCTTCTGAATGTCCAGAAGGGACAACGAGAGATAAGGTCCAGACCGGCAGTCATTGTGTCAGCGAGGATCTCTCCCCTCTGCCCGTATTCTTTCTTTCTAAGTGGATGGTTCTCAATTGGTGGTGCTTTTGCACACACACACATCCTCACCCGGCACCCCTGGGTGTGTGCATATGGGGGAGTTGTTCCTACTGGCACCTAGTGGGCAGAGGCCAGGGATGCTGCTAATCCTACAGTGCACAGCACAACACCCCACAAAAGAAAATTTTCCAACCCAAAATGTCAGTAATGTGAGACTGAGAAACCTTCTCTAAGCCAAGGAAGGCCTATCAGGCACCATCTGGGGGCATCTCCCTGAACAGATTTAATCGACCATGCCTCTGTGAAGGCTGACCCTTCGCGAATGTCAGATTGATGGTTTCCAAATAGTGTCAAATTGACAGGGCTGACTATATAACCGTCCCCTTGATGAAGAAAGACAAAACTCTTTTGACAGATTCCAAGTATCTACAATCTTTATATCATTGGGAAAATAAAAATGTGAGCATGGACAAGTCCATAAGCTCTCTGAGCCTTTCGGGAGCATGCCTGTGGCCAAACTGGAATTACAATGCCCATCTGTTTGCCCCCATTGCTCCAGGCTGCATCCTCATGTCCTCACCATGCTGAGTAAGTGCTGGCTGAGGGTAATGGCAGTATTGGAGAACCAGTAGAGGTTCCCCCCTCCATTGTCTTTATACCCCCAAGCAACATTTCTCCAGGTGAGTGTTCTAGACCATCAGCTTCAACTTGAGAGCATGAGAATTGGAATTGTTTATGAGTCTACGTCCCAGGTGATTTTGATGCTGATAGTCTGGGAACACCCTCGTCCTTGATTATAAACTCCTTGAGGGTTGGTATCCTTTTCAGTCCTTTACTTTTTCCCACCAGTGCTTTATCTCAAGAAACTCCAACACAAACATGAAATGTAAATAATGCTTCAGATGTAAAGACAGCTCCAAGAGAAGTCCTCGAATCTCTCCATCCCCCCAAAAATCCGATTGCTAAGGCCAACCAATGTAAAACACCAGGGCTCCTCCAGCCACCTTTTTATTTCCCCCAGAAGCTGCCACATAGATCTGGCACATGGCAGGTTCCAGAAAAATATGCATGGAATTGAATTTATGTGCATCCCTGTTGGCTTCCTGGCTGTCACCTCCTGGCCTTAGTCCCACAAGCGGGTGGTGGTGGCAGTGTTTGTGCTAAGCCTGCTTTCTCCTCCTTCTCTTTAGGGGGCCACGCTCTGGACACTCCACAGCTTCCACAGGAGCTGCCTCCAGAACTCTCAAAAAATATCAGTAAGAATTCTTTGAACTTTTCTCAGGAGCTGGGGGGAAAATTGTCTAGGATATTGGCAGAGAAAACAACCCCTTCTGAATATACCCTAGAGCCACTCACTGCAGTGGCATTTGTAAGCAAAGTGATGCAAGTGGAACTCAAAGTATCTCCCCTACAGTCTCCCTGGTGTCTGACCCAATGTTACCTGAAAGAGGAAACCAGGAGAAGGCAGGAAATGTGCTGATCATGAGGGTTACACCATACCTTAGCTTCAAATTGAAGACCAAGAGGGATAGATGATGGGTTGCTTGCTCTGGTTGTAAGAAAGGAGGATCTATATTTGTTTCTTGGAGAACAGAAAGTTGTCCTGGTGATGGATTATGAAGATTGCTCAGGTGGGTCCTTGTATAGGCATGGCTGAAGAACATGATGCATAGAGAATTAGCTGGTGATGTCAGCCCTGAATCAAGGGTTCATCTCTAACCGTTTAGAGAGGTGAGTTGAGGCAAGTCAACTAAATTATTAATGCATGAACCCATGCAAGCAAAGTGATTAGTCCCACACAGATCCAAATGACAAGTGCCTGTCTCCAAATGGCATAACTCCTACAGGAAGTGCAATGCCCACCAGGAGGCCTTCTTCAAGTAGACATTTAGACTCGCAGCCACCCTTGGCACTTAGAAGGATCAGGGTTGAAAACACAGCATGCCAGCAGCCATGGCAGCCACTCCTTAGCAAGAGTAGCCCTCGTGGCAATCTACATAGCAGTCCAGGAGACCCTAAGTAACAGCTGAAGGGAGTGAGATTCACATGGGGAAACCACAGTACTGGTCCCAGCTTAGAAGCTTCATTCTCTGTAGGAATCAGTATCTCTAGTAAAGACTTCATAGATTCAATTTCTAGGATGCCTAGTAGGGACATGACCATTTGTAAGAGTCATCTACTGAGTGAGTCCCAAGATGATGACTTCTCACCAGGTGTTTATAGTTCATCCATAATTCCTACCAGTCCAGATATACTTTACCATCCAAGGGTCATTTTCACCATCGAGCAATGTTGCCCAGTAACACAATCACATTTCATCTTTACCAGGTTTCTATGGTAACCTGTGCTACTAGAAAGTTAGCTCAAGGTCAAATCTGTCCTTAGAGAAGGGAGAAAAGTTTTATGTACACTTTACCCAGAGAGTGGGCAGGGAGGAAGGAAAGGAGAGAAACCAAGACTCCTTTTGTTTTCTCTTTATTCTAGATATCACATTCTTCAATGGGATGTTTAAAAATGTGGACAATGTAGCTGAAATTTTTGGTAAGTTAAATCTGAAATTGTTGTTATCCACCAAGTGTCAGGGCATGGAGTATGTGTGGGAAATCTAAGGAAATTACCAGGGCTTTGGGCTCTGCCCTTGGAGCTCCAGTGGCCTCCCCAGCTGGCTCCCAGCTTTGGCCCAGGTTCTGATGAGAGCAGAGACACCTTTCACTGTAGGTGAGTCACTGCGTCGCCTTGTGCCGTTACATTCCTTACTGCATTAGTTCTCACGACAAACTTGCCAGGAAGGGAACAGTACAGGTACCACATCTTACAGGTAAGGAAACCGAGCCTAACGGAGCAGGTGCCCTGTGAGTTTTTTAATAAAAATGCATATTTACATAAACACACACACACTCACACACACCCCTTAAAGTGGCTTTTTCGGTCAGCAGAGAATCATGTTTTCATTTTTCTGATTAGGACTTGTGGGAAGAAAACATGGAAACGGTTTCCTTGCCAGTTTTGTTTGCTGTAGACTTTAGGGAAAATCATTATCCCTGGTTGATACCTTGGCATGTTTCAGATCTGAAATGTAAAGTAAGTTTGTTTACTGTGAAATGGCAGTGACAGAATAGCATCTATGTTGCAGTGTTGATGCGAGGTCTGGGGGATAACAGACAAAGTGAACGCTTTTCCAACTTATTACACACTCTGTCAATCTTAACTATCGTGCTATTGAAAGCACTTAGTGCAACTTCTGGCACTTAGTAGGTACTCAAAAGTTGTGAATGTCTGTACCTCTTTCCTTCCTACACTGGCTTTTAGTTCTATAGTGCCAGTATTGTATCATTTGGGATCCATTCAGCAAGGTAATAGTGACTTAGATAATAAAGACATTTAATTATCTCAAGTGGTCTGAAATCATCAGAAATGGTGCAATAGCTCAACGTGGGTATCAGAGACCCAGCAGTCTCTTTCTATCTTGCTCCACTGCTACCCTGAATGAGATTGGCTCTCATTCCAGGGAGTTATCAAGATCTTATGGTATGTCTGGTATGTGAAGGTTTTTCAACTTTAGGCTTGGGACCTCATGATTGCAATGTGGTTGCTGCAGCTCCTGCCAGCTTAACCTTATCCACATTCAAGGAAGGAGAAAAGTGTAGATCAGAAAGATTTTCTTACATGCTTTTATTCTTTATTAGAAAAGAAATGTTTCCCAGAAGCCTCTAAAAGACTTCCTCTAAAGGTTTTTCAGCCAGATCTTGGTTCCATGCTCAGCTGTAGACCCATCACTGTCTTGGAAGTATGGGACTACTGTGGCCAGCTGAGAATGATCCTGAAACATCCTCAGGGACTTAGGGAGAAGTTTCACCTTCCTTGAGAACTGTTCAGTTTGTTAGTAAGGAAGAAGGGATAAAGGACTGTTAGGTGGGCAACCAACAGAAACAGTGGCTTAGAACCTGTTTCCCTTCCATTGTGTAGAACAGTCCTGAGTACACAGCAGGCGCTTTCTAGGCTGATGAGGTGCCATCGGCCTGGGGCTCCCTCCTAGACCCTGGTTCCCAGTGCCCACGAGCCCTTGCCCCATCCCCACAGACTGCCTGGGCACCCACTTCACCTGGCTGCAGGCCGTCTTCACCAACTTCCCTGTGCTGCTGCAATTCGTGAACGGTATGAAGTGTGTGGCTGGTCTCTGCCCCCGGGACTTTGAAGACTATGGCTGTGCCTGCAGGTTTGAGATGGAAGGGCTGCCCGTGGATGAACCTGACAGGTGAGCGAGATCCACAGGTGAGCAAGACCAAAAGGTGAGCTCGTGGGAGGTCTGCTTGATACCTTGGGCAGAGCACCAATACGGAAAGGGCCTGGACTTGGAACTCAGGAGAGGTCCTAATTCCACTGTCTGCCAGCTTGGTGACTGGTCCCCTCATCTTTACACGGCAATGTAATCTGTGATCAGTTCTCGTTCCTGGGAGTTATCAAGATCCTACGTTACGTCCCATATGCAAAGCTTCATTTGAGCGTTTCTCAAGTTTGGGTCCACCACACTGCTGGGATGCTTGTTAAAGTGCAAATTCCTGGGACCCATCCCGGACGTATTGACTCAGAACACTCCTTTCAGGTGGGACCTTGAAGTCTGAATTTTAAACAAGCTCTCCAGGTGACTCTGCTGCAGAATAAAATTTGAGGATTATTTTTCATTCAGGTCAGTCCTGGATGCCAGGGCTAAAACAACTGTATACCTTTATGTTTAATTTTCAACAAACATGCACCAAATACCAATAATATATGAACACTGTGCTTAAGACAAGCAGAAAACTATTCTTGCTTTAAAGAGCTAAATATCTAGTGGGAGATGTAGAGAAACTGAAAGTGGCCAGTGAAGATGTGCTCCCTCCCTATGTACAGGGAAGTGCAAATTAAACAACATACCAACTTTTACCCATCAGATTGGTGATGAAATTTAAAACCTAGAAGCATTAAGCATTAGCAAGGACGTGGCGAGCAAGGACTGGTTAACAGGAGGGTCATTTGGGGCATTTGCCAATTAGCGATATTTGGTGCTGTCTGTTAAAGCATTAAGGCATGTTACCTATGACCCAGTGTCCCGGTGCTCTGCTCTGTATTTACTCTGTGAGCTTAGGCAAGTTATTTAGCTTCTCTGTGCTCCAGTTCTTTCATTGTGAAATGGATAACAATCCCCACCTCATAGCATTATTCTCTAGGATTAAATGACCAAATTCAGGTTAAAGTGATTGGGGCTCTGCCTGCCTTCATAAGTACTTAAGAGTACTAGTGAGTGCTAGCAGAAGTA